>NW_023416368.1:85409053-86059238 GCF_014108235.1 Myotis myotis
ACACTAGACAGGTTTCTGCCTCAGGGCCTTTGCACTTGCCACTTCCTACCTGAACCCTGTTCTCTCAGACACCTGTACGGGCTCCCTTCCTTATCGTCATCAGATCCTTCATCAATGGTGTTTTTTTCAGGGAGGCCTCTGGCCACCTTATCTCAAATAGCACCCTTTTCTCTCTATTTCCCCCCCAAATACTTCCCATATTCCAGTGTGCTCTGGATTTTACTTGTCTACCTAGTTTATTGTCTGCTTCCCCTCTAGACGTAAACTCCACAAGGACATGGGTCCCTGTGCACAGTCCCCAGTGCCCAGAGGCTATATGGTACACAATGAGCACACGTTTGCAAAAATGAATGACTCTCAGCTCAAGGCTGTGATGAAGGCCAAGGGGGATAACATCTTACTCAAGCATTTGGTGCTAATGTACCCACACAGGGAGAAGCTGGGGACAGGAAAAATGAGTGACTGTCCCTTAGATTACACACTCGTGACCGTTGGGGCACGCTGTCTGGGAACCACCCATTCTCTACCCCCAGAGGGTCACAGGGAGCATGCAGGCTCTGGAGCCAGACGGCAGCAGGGGGAGGGGTCTCAGTGCTTGCTCTTCCAGCTGTGTGGTCATAGGCGCCTTATGCAACCCATCTGGGCCTGGAGATACCTTGGCACCTACCTCAGGGAGTACTCTGGGTATTTAATGAGTAAATACATGTAAAGGACTTAGGACAGTACCAGGCTTGGAGAAAGCACCCTACCAATGTTTTCCACTATCTTTAATACCCAATTGCCCCGTCCATGAGGCAGGCCCTGGGATGGCAACAGGAACAGTAGGGGATCAGCCCCTCCTTCCGACACCCTGTCATGGGATGAGCCCTGGCTGCACCCTGAAGGAGGGGCAACCACCTAATGAGTTGGGAGCATAGCTGGGTGTCTGGGTCCCTGAGTGCAGCACTGGCTGCTAAGGCTGACACTGGATCTTGCTCAAGACGACAATAACATTCACAACAGAAATGACCGTGCACGCCTGGCTTTCCACAGTCCCTTGGGGGTGGGGGGCCTTTTTACTGAGTGAGAGGTGGCAGGCTGCCCAGGCGCAGAGCAGGTAAGAGTGCTGCTTGAGGGAAGAGGGCAGGCCTGGGGCATAGCACTCTCTCGCCGGCCCCCAGCAACCACAGCAGACCGGGAACTGATCCCCTTGTTCATTCCCAAGGGCCCAGCCCCAGAAGCTGCTAGTGTAAAAGTTAGGTTGGGGTGCAAGGGACCTCCTCTGGGTGTCACCCATCCAAGCTGGATCCATTACCAGATGGGCCAGTCACGTTACTCCCAAACCCTAGTTTCCTCGACTGCTCAGTGGGTCTAATGACAGGACTGTGGGGAGGACTCGGGGAGTTTTGGGGTGAGCCTGGAGCTGAGTACAGGACAGGGTGGCTGAGGGGCAGGTTCACACTGGGAACCTGACTGACACACAACGGGATGGCCACTGGCCAGGGTGCCCACCTGGAACACCTCTCGCCCACGGCTTCCCCTCACCAGCTGGGATGCCATCTGCTCCAAATGCCTGCCAGCTCGGACTCAGCCCTGGTGACTGACCTCACCCTCAGCCCTGGCAGGGCACCTGTTCACGGGCCTCACACTCCTTCTCACCACCCAGAGCATACCCTTGCTCCTCCACCAGGTCTTCCTGGACCTTCGTAACTGAGTCCCTCCCAGTCCTGAGCTGGCAGCCAGTCCCTGGGTGTGACCAATGTGGAATGGCAGGAGAGGAGCAGGGACAGAGATGGGAAAGGCAGGGCAACAGAGGGTAGAGAATGAGAGATGCAAAGGGTGTGAGATGGAGGGGAGACAGAGAGAGACAATGTGGGGAGGCAAGGAAAGGAAGGAGACTGAAGACAGAGCAAGAGAGAGAGAGGACAAAACAGGGACAGGATGAGAGGGACAGAGAGCAAAGAACAGGAAGTGAGGAGAAGGAGAGCAGGGTGGAGAGAGGGAAAGAGGATGAGACTGGTAGAGACAGACCTTGAACCCGAGAAAGGGCTGGAGAAAATAGAGGAGGAGGAAGAGGCCAGGAGAGAAGAGCCGCCCTGGGGAGTCTGAGGCCCAGCACCCATCCCTCCCTCCCACTACTGAGCCGGGTTTCCTGGACCCCACGTCCAGCCCTGCCTGAGCCTGGCCTTGGGCACAGGTGGGCAAACCGCCCTGTGCCTCAGCTGTCTCTGTAAAGCGGGAACTGTGTCTTAGGATCTGTAAGGACTCTGAGCTTGCAGGCTGCACTGAGTCTGCACTCTGTCCCTGAAGCCAGCACCTGTGCCATCTAGTTACTGAGAAGTTTATGATACTGGCCTAAGGCTAGCAAGACCCAAGAGGGTGGGCAGTCCAGGGTGACTCTCCACGAGGAGCTGTGAACCCCCAGGCACCGGAGGCCACCATATGCCCTCACTCTGCGGACCCACCTTTGTCACTGTCGGGGTCTGAGTCGCTGAGTGGCTTCAGGGGTGAGTGCAGGTCTTGAAAGTAGCGGTGGCCGGCTTCACACTGCCACACGGCTGTGGTGTAGAGGCCGAAGGTGGGGTCCAGCTCGGCCAGGTGCGGCTCATACGGACAGCGGTGCTTGTGGTCCTCGTACCAGATCACCACATTCTTCAGGCAGTTCACGTTGCGCCGACGTCCTGTGCACACAGGGCCGGTCAGGCATGAGGAGTATGGCTGGGCCACTCAGGGCGGTGTGGCCCCTACAACCACCCGGGCCTTCTGGCTCTTGGGGGCTGAGACAACGTCCTGAACCCTGTCCAGGCCTGTCCCGTTTACAGGTAAAGAAATTGAGGCTCAGAGAGATGAGACACCCTGGAGATAACAGAGACTGTCCTCACTGGATGAACAGTCACATCAACAGTGGGGCGTGGCCATAGCAGGTGCAGTCATTGTTAGCTGCTTCTTATTGTCACACTCAGTCCCCCGCCTGCCCCTGCGCCCACCCTGGCCTCCTACAGTCTCTTCCTTCCAGAGGCACCAGTGGACGCCTGTCAACACTTGCGTCAGGTCACATCCCTGTGCTCAGAATTTTCCTCAGCGCCCCCCTCACTGGGTGAAGTCACACTCCTCCCGGGGGTTTGCACATTCCGCCCGGTCGCCTGTCCTCACCTCCTCACACGCTCCCTCTTGCTCACTCCCCCCAGCCTCAGGGCCTTCTCCCTGGTCCAGCCGCAGAGCCCTTGCATTGGCTGTGTCCTCTGCCACCAGATAACGGCCCTGCCGCCTCCACCTTCACTCAGGTCTTCCCTTGGTCAGCCATCCTCTCTTCCCTGTCCCTCTAGCGGACCTGACCTGCTTCCCTTCTCTCCAGGTAGCACTGAGATACTATCTACGCTTATTTGTTTTCATGGTTCTTGCTCATCTCCCACACCAGATGTCAGCTCCCTAAGGACAGGGCCACTTCTCTGTGTGGTTCCTTCTGCATATTCAGCACCTACATATAGCAGGTGCTAGGTGAGCGCATATTGTGTGTGTGGGGGCGGGGGGGGGGGAAAGGGGAGGATAGTGGAGCCAAACCACCAGGGTTCAAATCCTGTCTCTACCACTCCCGGGGGCTGTGGGCAAGTGACTTGGCTTCTCTGAACCTCAGCTGACCCCTCTGGTCAGGGGAGAATAAGGGTCCCCATTTTCTGAAGGCTGACAGGGAGGAGGTTAGAGAGTGAAGACCTTGACAGGGCACAGAAAGGGGCTGTGAGTGCCTAAGAACTGGTACCAGCGATATGTGTGATGATCCTGGTCCCTCAAGCCAGTGGGAAGAAGGTGAGCCTCTGACCTTCCAGGCTAGATGAGGAGTGGGCCGGGGAAGGTCCTTGGGCCTCCAACACAGTGACAGCCATGAGGACACTACCAGCAAGCCACCTCCTTAGCCTAGCACTTGCCTCCTTATCTTCATCCCCACCCCTCTGGGATTTGGGGTCACAGTCTTAGCTCATATGGTGCCTGAGAACTGACAGTGGGAGGGGCTCACTGCCACCAGAAGGCTGTCCCTGGACAGCTGGCTCTCACCCTGTTGGACAGGGCTCGAGACCCACAGCCCCAGTGCTCAGGGGCAGGAGGGACATGCTCTGACTGCCCACGCCCAGCTCCCCTTGAGCCTGGCACATGATATGCCCTTTAGGCCCTGGCACAAGCTGTTCCCTCTGCTCTGCCTGGCTCTTCCCTGGCTGACTCCCACACACCAGCAGGAGAGCAGAGGAGCTCAGGGGACTACTTTGGAGACATGAGGACCTGAGCTTGCAGCCTGGCCCTGCCACTTGCCAGCTGTGCAGCCTGGGGCAGTGACTAGGTCTTCCTGGATTCTATATGTGTAAGATGGGGATGATGAGAGATGACGAGGGCACCCCTGCTGGGCACAGCACAGGTTCCTTCGGTGGGTCCCACCCCGGGCTGGGTGGGGCCCCTCCTCTGGGCCCCAGTGCCCTAATCCACCTCCCCCTTCCGTCACAGCCCTGCTCAGCCTGTCCCTTGTGTTTCCCAGGAGCCTGTGGGCTCTGTGAGGGCAGGGCTGGGTCTGCCCTGTTCCACAGTGCCTGGCACATGCAGGCTCTCCACAAATGGCCTCAGAGAATGAGGGAGCGAGGGAGGCAGGAAGGGAGGGAACAACAAAGCCAGGAACGCCCAACACCCACCCCTCCCCCCTGGCTGCAGCCCCACTTACTTTTCTTCCTCTTTGGCTTTTTGGGGACCTGCTCCCAAGGCTTCCTGTAACAGAGAGAGGCAGGGGGAGTGACGCAGTGCCTGACTGATGGTGAGATAATGACAGCTATCCTGCATCCTGCTTCTGGTTCCTGAGTCTGTTCTCATGGCCCTTCACTTGGGTTCTCTCCCACATGGACAACAGCCCTTAGAGGGGAGTCTAGTATCCTCACCCACCTCACAGAGTGGGAAACTGAGGCTCAGAGAGGTGAGACCACAAGCCCAGGGTCCCGTGGCCAGGGAGTGGAGAGGTCAGAAGAGGGTATAAAGTCAGTACCTCGTTCTGACCTCTCATGGCCCCATAGTCCCACCCGCTAGGATCACACACCCAGTATAACCCTCTCCCCACCAGTAGGGCACGCATGTGAATATGAAGGGACACCATTCCCGTGGCTAGGTGACTGAATTAATCAAGAGGGAACTTACTGAGGTGGGCCTGATTTAATCAGAGAGCCCTTGCAAAGACCCAGCTGATGTCAAAAATCAGAGGCTGAGGATGTGAGGGGGACTATGAGGGGCTGTGTAGCAAGGACCTGAGAACAAATGGCCTCCGGGAGCTGAGAGCAGTCCTGCCGACAGCCAGCAGGGCTGCAGGGACCCCAGTCCTACAACCACGAGCACGTGGCTTCTGCCAACACTGAGGGAGTCTGGGAGACCCTTCCCTAGATGAACCTCTAGATTGGGAGTGGGGAACCTTTTATATGCCAAAGGCCATTTGGATATTTATAACATCACTCACAGGCCATACAAAATTATCAACTTAAAAATTAGCCTGCTATATTTGGTCAAACATTTAATTAGCTCACCCCTAATGCCTTGGCAGGGCCAGGCCCAAAGCCCAGGCTCTCCTGGCCTCCCACACCGGGATGGCCATCAGATTGCTGGGTGGGTTCCTGACTCCACTCGGGCCGCGTGGCTATGGCCCACCACTGGCTCGACCCAGACTGAGGGCAGGTCCATTGGCGCCATCTCTCTCAGACCTGGTAGGGGCTTCCCTCTGCCTTCCTGCCACCAGGCTTCCAGGTCTGCTCCCTTCACCCTGGCTGTTTCCTTGTTCTTCTTCTAAACTGCAGCAGTAAGCTTTGTGACCCTGGGTGAGTGACCTTGCTGCCCCATGCCTCAGTTTCCCCATCTGGAGCATGGAATCATAACAGCAACTTCCTCGTGAGGTTGGTATGAGGTTATATGCATTGTAAAAAGCTTGGTGCAGCTCTGGCAATTAGTAATCATTCAGCAAATGGTGGCAATGATCATTATGATTATTAATATTATCACAGACCAGGCCCTGGAACACTGACCGCCCTGCTCTTACCACAAATATCCCGACAGCCAACCCAGGGTCTCTCCTCAGCTCCACTGCCCATCCCCTCAGTCCCCTATCCAGCTTGATAACAATTCTCAGCCCCCACACCTCAAGTTTGGTCCCAGGACAGCTCCTCAGGGCTCCTTTGTCCTTCCTGCCCCAGGCTCTGACCTCTGCCCTGGGATCTGCTCCTCTCTGTCCCATCTGAGGGGCCTCTACCCCCTCTAAGGGGCCAGGCTGCCAGATCCTTCCCCAAACCCAAGTCCAAACAACCATGCCACCTACAATCACTCAAGGCCTTGCCATGACTGGGGTGCTGAGAATGCCAAGTGTTTGTGGTGGGAACAGGCTTGGCGTTGGTCAGATCCCAGTTCAAGTTGCATCTCTGTTATTGACTGGCTGTGTAATCCCAAGCAGTGCCATCCCCTCTGAGCCTCAGTTTCTCAATCTGTGAAGTGGGATAACAGCAGTGCCTCCCACACAGAGTTGCTGTGAGGATTACAGGAAGTCAGGCCACATTCTGACCTTAACACAGCGCTTTCTCCTTCAACCCAAACTACGTTCCCCCACTGCCTGCTTCTCCAAGTTCTACCATCTTCGTGACTCCCTGCAGTGGCCACCACCTGCACTTGAGGACAACAGTTGTTGAGGCTTTGCAGGGCCTGGCTGTACTTTCCTCTCAGTGGCCACAACCAAATGGTGGCCAGCAACAACAGTCCCTTGCTCTCCTCTGCCCTTCGATTTCACTTTTGACTTGATATTTCCACCAGCATCCAAACAAGCTGGTATTTCTAACATCTTGGGTTAAAATGACCTTGAGCCCCTTCACTACCAACTTCTGCCCCATTCCTTGACCCCTCTTTGACTGAGTTGTCTACACTCTTGGTTTCCATGTCTGCTCCTTCATCTTCCATGAGCCCTTGGTCAGCGTTTTCCCCACCATGCCACAAACGGCCCCGTTACAGCCACCAGGGATGGCGCCTCACTCAGCCCCCCAGTATTGGACCCTCAGCCTCCAGGACACCACCCCACCTGTTCCTACACCTGCCTCCCAGGCTGCTGCTTCTTCCGCATCTCCCTGTCTTCCGGAAGCACAGAGAATGGCAGTGGGCTCAGACCTGTGTGCTCGGTCCATGTGCATCCATCACCACCCTGGTGACTCCCACATTTGCATCTCCTGATTGGCTCTCTCCCCACCACAACAGCACCTCCACCGCCTTCCTGACACCCCATGTAGGGGTCTCACGTGCAAGCTGTCATTTTGTCCCCCAACAAAGTCCTTCTCAGTTAACAGCAACTGCAACTTTCCAGGTGCTCAGGCTCAAACCCGGGGCATCTTTCATATCCACACCCATCAGAGAACATTGCTGGTCCCAAGTTCAACCATTTCTCTCCATTTCCCTATGACCCTGCTTGGGGCCAGCCCCATCTTGGCTCACCTGGACCAGTGGAGTCATCTTCTTCCTCCTTCCCCCCCCTCCCACAGTCTCAACATAGGAGTCAGGATGATTCTTTTGATTTTCTTGGTAGGAGTTTAAGATGTGAAAAGAAAAATGCAAACACATACAAAGCTAGAGAGAAGAGGAGAGTGAACTTCCTTGAACCCATCACCAGCTTTAATAACTGTCAACTCTTGGCCAACCTTCTTTCAACTCATACCCCACCCATTCCTCCCACCACACACACCCTGAGGAGTGCTTCTTTAAACATCTAAGCCGGATACATGACTTCTCTGCACTTATAAAGGGAACTCAAATTCTGCACTTAACAAAGGCAAAAATAAATCCCACCAGGTTTTTTTCACTAGAAGAAAAAAATCAGTCCTCCTTGCACCTCCCTGCCTTCGTCTTCTCCCACTCCTCATTGTGCTGCAGCCACACGTTCCCCTCACCGTACCATGTACATATCAGGGCACCAGACAGGGCCTTTGCACTTGCTATTCCTTCTTCTTCCAACACTCTTCCCCTGAATATCCACACGGCTCGCCCTGGCCTCCTCCAGCTGTATACTTAAATGCTATTTTTTCAAGGTGGCTCCACCCTAATACCGTATTTAAACTTCCAGCTCACACTCCTGATTCCTCTTCCCTTATTTCACTTTTGTTTTTTTCCATAGCTTCTATCAATCTCTCACATGCTCCATAATTTATTGTTTCTTATCTGCAGTAGACAAACCTTTACACACTAGAAAAGCCTCTACCCTCTGCCCTTTATGTCAACTCCACGAGGCAGTTATCTTTGTTTTGTTCAGTGCTGTACCCTGGCATTTAATGAGCACCTGGCACAGAGTAGGTGCTCATTAAATGTTCCTTAAACAAATGAAGAAACACTTAAAATTCCACTCTGACCACTGTTTCCCTTTTCCCACTAGCTGCTAGAAAGCACCAAGGCAAATTCTATTCACCATTCCCACTTCATGCCTCTTGAACCCCTCTGGTCAGATTTCTATCTCATCATGCCACAAAACTGCCCTAGTCATGTCCCCTGTGACTTAATGCTTCAATCCAACAGCACTGATCATGGCCTCACTATGCCACTCATTTTTCTTTCTCTTTTCACCCTGATTTTAACTTCTGCTTTCGTGTTCATGTTTCACATCCCTTGAACTGAAATCCTTCCAGGTACAAGATAGGTTATAAATAATTGAACAACTGAAATAATTTGACCTCCTACTTCTGGTCATGGCTATTCCCTATAGGATATCCCTCACCCAGGTTAGTGTATTTTCCCAACTACCCATGGGCCCTGGGCCAAGTTTTTGCCACACACTGCCCGGGTTGTCTCAGTGCCCCTGCCCTAGTCCTGCACACACAGCTCCTGCTCAGCCAAACCAAGCTTCCGCAAATACCACTTTCAGTTTAGGGCTCCCTCTGGCCAGTGGTTCTCCAGCTGCACATCAAGTCTCCTTGGAAGCTTTGCATAAAAAAACACAGGGTCTGCCGCTCCATCAGACTAACTGAATCAGAAATTCCAATAGTGGAACACTGGCTCGAGATTTTTTAAGCACCCAGCATTTCCTGCCTTGCTCTTGGGCACATAAACCAGCCTGCCACCCTAAGAAGAGGTGGGTACAATTTCAGCAGGAGGCAGGTTGTTTCTTGACCCTCAGAATCTCGCCTCCCCAGGAGAAACATGCAAACGCGTGCAAATAAACACTGGGCAGAACAAGGATTTTGTCACAGAACTGCTTGTAATGCAGAACAAACATCATCCTAACAGGTAATACCTGGAACGCTAAGTGCCGGCACTGTCTTAAGGCCTTCGCTGCAGTTTAACTCATTTAATCATCACATCAACCTATAAGGCTGGAAGCGACAAATTCCACTAACACTGCTCATCTCAAAATTGAGACTGCAAAGGCCTCTGCCTGCACCTGTGAGGCTAACTCAGGGCTTCCTGTTCACCTGAGTCTCCCTGGGCTGACTGCTCCTTAGGAGCCAAGAGCTTTAGGGGAATGCGATCTGGATTGTGAGGGTCCTCAAGGTAGGTGGGGTCTAGGATTGTGGGATGGCACCATTCTGTCCCAGCTGGGGCGTCGGAGCCTCATGACAGGCAGGGCTGGGTGGCCCAGGGTGTGCAGTCACGCAGTCCAGTCTCAGGCTACCTTGTAGGGGACGAGGCCTGGGAAACACCAGGGACAGTCGGGACCTCTGGCCACTGAGGCTCAGGAGGCGGGGCCGCCCCTCTAGGGACTGCACAGTTAGAACGCTTGGAGGTGGAGCCCGTACCAGGATTGGTCAGCCAGCGCTTAGAGGGCGGGGCCAAACGCCCAGGAGGCGGGTTGAGGCTGGACGCATCCTAGGATTGGGCGGTCAGAGCGACGGGAGGCGGGGCCGCGAGCGAGGCACGTCCCAGGACCGGTAGTCGGAGACCCAGGCCGGGCCGCTGGGCGGAGCTCGGAGGTGCCAGGGGCAGAGCCTGGGCGGAGGGGGCGGGACCAGGCTCAGCGGGGGTGGGGGCGTCTCCCTCCCTCCCGCCCTCTCTCCCTCGGGCTGAGGCCCCTCACCCGTGCCGACCGCTCCGCTGGCCGCGCTCCAGCGAGATGAGATAGGCGGCGAGCTTGGCGTCGCTCCAGCCGCTGCGGCGCCGCAGGTCCACCCAGGGCCCGTGCGCCTCGCCCAGGTACACGCGCCTCACGTCGTACTTCTTCCGGGACTCGAGTCGCCGCCGGGCCCGGTCCGACTCCGTGAGTCGCGGCCGGCCCCGCGCCTTGCGGCCCGCCGCGCCCTCCTCGGCCGCTGCCTCCCCGCCTGCGCCCGCCTCAGCCTCCGCCTCCGCCTCGGGCGCCAGCTCCGCCATCCCCCCCTCCCTGGTTACCAGCCTCCCCCGTTGTTAGGAGCCCGGCCGGAAGTGGCGCGCATCTTCCGCGCCGCCGGGAAATTTCTCTTGGACTCACCGCCCCGCAGCGCCAAAGAGAGACAGAGGAAATTGCGCATGCGCCCAACAAGCATGCGCGACAACCTAATCTCTTTCTGTTCAACTTCTCACTTCATAGAGATGGAGGGAGGAGCTGAAGGTTTGAAGGCAGCCCCGTAAGAAAGAGGCGGATGACCCCGTAGACCTTGGGGGTGGGGCTTCTGCGTCTTGACCCTGAACGCCTGCCGGCGATGACAGGTGAGGGCGGGAGTTTCAGGTGAAGGCAGAGGGGAGGCCAGGGATCTGACCTTTCTGTCAGTCCTGGACCCGGAGAGCCCTTGAGAAGCCCTGCCACCAGGCACTAAAAGGGCAGGAATGCCCCACCGCCGGATAGGAGGGAAGGCAGCCCTCAACCAGGAAACTTTTATTTGCTGTACATTCAAAGGTCATCTCATGCTTCCACACCAGTCCAGGCCCGTGCCCCGGAGCCCGCTCAGGCCTCAGCTCTGGCCCTGCTGCTGTCGCTGCGTATGGTCTTCCTCTTCTTCCTGCTCTTGGGGTGGTGGCGGGGAGGGCTCCTCCAGTCCTGAGGAGGACGCCAGGAGCTCCCCACTGGACCCTGTCAGGCGGAAGATCACGGGGATCTGGGCCAGGGCGGGGTTGGTCTCCTGCAGGCCCTGGATCCACTTGGCCAGTGTAGCCTGGTCATGGGCACCTGCCATACACATGGCGAAGACAGGGCCTTCTTCCACTGTTGGGAGAGACAGGCCCTCAGTTTGTGCAGGGGGACTGTAGCCCACACCCCTTCCAGGCCAAGGGCAGGGACTGGAAGCTGCCTGTTGGTTTTCTTGTGTATCCAAGTCTCCGCACAGGACATGCACTCTGCCTCAGCCGCCCAGCCCAGGCTTCACCTGTGTGATGCCTCCTGGTTCTTCAAGATTCCACCGGAAAGTCCTCCCGCTTCCCACCTGCTCCTCCCCAGAGTATAACTTGCCTGTTCCCCGTCTGGCCCTGCCCTGGTCACACTGGGTAACCAGCACAGAGGCGCTCCATGATGGAGAAATGACAGGCCCGGAGCCCCTCAGGTGTGTGTGTATTTGGGCACCTGCTAGGTCTGCCTCAACCCCATAGGCCACACCTCATCCCATGCTGTATCTGGAGTCCTGCTCATCCCAGTTTTTACCTTCATCGATGTCAAACTCGTAGTCATCCCAGCCGCCTCTCCCATACTTCAAGTCCAGCTGTATCGGGTAGTAGAGGTTCCATTCCTCTGGAATCTCCTCCACTTCCTACCCCAGGAAGGGGCGGGGGGTACAGACAGAGTCAGAGGCTCAGGATCTTGCAGCCTCCCCCCCTACCATCAGCAGAAACTGTCACTCCCACCCCAATCTGTGAACCCTCACTAGCCCTCAGGGCAGTGCCAGCCCACCCCTCACCATCTGGGCCCTTACCCTCTCCTCAGGGGGCACCAAGTCTGCTCTGAGGATGTGGTAGTAGACACATCTGTCGCGAAGCCACAGGGAGAAGGGGCCCTCAACGAAGATAGGCCGGGCGGGGTTGTGGCGGGCCAGGGCAGCCTGCTGATCGGGACTCTGGATACCTGGTGTGGCAACACGCATACCCAAGGGGCCTTGGCTGAGTCCAAAAGCCCAGGAGCCCACCCCGCAGGCCCAGTGAGAACCCAGCTGCTCTACACGCAGGGCCTTACCTACAATATGCTGCTGGGTGGGATCTGCTGTGCCCGTGGAGTCTTTGGATGAAGCCGTCTGCAAAAAAGAATAGGAGTGGAAGCTTTGGGGCTCCAGCCCCTACAAGGAACTGGGGAGAAATGGGGAAGGGGGTCCCCAGCGAATTCTGGGCCTCCTACATGTCACTCAAGCCTAACCCCTCCTCACTTGTATCCAATTCAGCCACTAACATTTCAGATGCTCACACAGCCGGAACCCTGGAGGCCACCCACCTGCATTAAAATCTGGGCTCTGCCACGGGCTGTGTGACCATGGCCAACTTGCTGTACCTGTGCCTTCGTTTCTCCCATTCAAATAGGGGTAATAACAGCACTCACTTCAGATGGTTCTAAAATGCCAAGAGTAGCCCTAACTGGTTTGGCTCAGTGGATTGGGCATTAGCCTGTCTTCCGAAGAGTCTCGGTTCGATTCTGGTCAAGGGCACGTACCTTGGTTGCAAGCTCCTCCCCAGCCCAGGCCCTGGTCAGGAGTGTGCAGGAGGCAACCAATCAATGTGTGTCTCTCACATCAATGTTTCTGTCTTTACCCCCTCTTTCACTTTAAAATATCAATGGAAAAATATCCTCAGGTGAGGATAAACAAACCAAAAAAGGGCACATATGCTTTGACTAAAGTATCTGAGAGTAGACAACTGTTGGTACACATCATCCATCCTTTCAGGTTAAAAATTCATTGGATCCGTGGGCACAAACATAGAAGAACCACCAAGCGTATTATTAAGTGAAATGGGAAAAGGCAAGATGCAGAAAGTGTGTAATGCTCTGCCACTGGAGAAACACTTTCTTTTTTTATTTTATTTATCGAGTGACATTGATAAAATTATATAGGTTTCAAGTGTACAATTCTGTGATACATCATCTGTTTACTACCCAAAGTCCAATCTTTTGTCACCATATATTTGACCCCCTTTAGGAGAAATTTTTTTAAAGTTTATTTTATTTATTTATTTTTAGTTTTTAGTTTTAGAGGGAGTCAGGGAGAGAAACATTGGCTGCCTGGGAACTGAGCCTGCAAATCAGATATGTGCCCTGACTGGAAACTGAACCTGCAACCTCTTGGTGCATGGGTCGATGCTCAGCCAACTGAGCTATACTCCTGGGCAGGAGAAATGCTTTTAAAAGTGTTTTTTGGGGGTGGAAAAAGTAAATGTTTTACTCTTGGGCCCTCTTACTGGACAACATACAGTGGGACCTTGGTTCTAGAACTGAATTCATTCCAGAAGGCTGTTTGAGAAGCTGTTGTTTGAAAATTGAATTAATCTGTTCCAGACCCCTAAATGATTCTGTTTTAACCTTTCTTGTATACAGTACATGTCTAACGTACTGTTTAATCTATAAATAAACACTACTTTTCTTAAACTTATCGAACCACTCCCTACTAGGTTTAAAGGAGTCACTTTCAGCACTTGTTCCCGGGGTGTCTTTTAAGTAGTCAGCATGCAGCATCTTTGCTTGTTCATACATCACGGCCTCTGAAATGCGGTGACTGGCTAATTGCTTTTTGGTTATCCAAATCAACAAGTTTTCCTATCTTCAATTGCCTGTGATCCTTGTTTCTTTCGCACCCTTAGCAACATTAGCTCTCTTGATGGCCTCTTTATGTTTTAAAATTGTGCTAAAATTGTTGCATTCTCTCCTTTGTTTGTTGCGGAGAGATGCTTTTTGTCATGATGAGGTAATAGTATGAAGGGACTGTCAGGTCAAAAACCAAAGTTTGGTTCGAAGTTTCGTTCAACAATCGAGACTTTTATTCTATGAACAACTAGATTGAGAATCAAATTGTTCAAGATGGGAGACATACAAGAAACAAGGTTTGACTGTATTTATACTGATTTTTCATTTTAAATTTAACATCATGCCTGGCCAGGTAGCTCAGTTAGTTAGAGCTGTCTCAATACGCCAAGGTAAAGGGGTTTGATTCCCGGTGCGAGCATATATAAGACTCAACCAATGAATGCATAAATATGTGGAACAGCAAATAGATGTTTCTCTCTCTTTTTCCCTCCCTCCTGCCCTCCCTCTAAAATCAATTTTAAAAGTTTTCAAAATTTAACACCATGGAGTTTTTAAAAAATAACATTTGATTATATATCTTTTTCTCTCATGCTAAAAATCTTGGTTCCTATCAGCAGTAATACATGCACTTATTTGACTTGCCCATCAATATATAGTGGGGTTTTTTTACATAAATAGTTTTGACATTACTACTACCATAATGCTATGGGATCAAGTTCAGGATTTCTCTGCTGATCTTGTTTCTTAGAATACATGCCACTAAAGATGGACAGTCAGATGACTGTGACTGAGAAGATTTTTTTTTCTAAGTTATGCTATCAATTAGATATTTAGCTATATCCATTTTTGTTTCAAATTTTGGTAGTTTTCCCCCCCTTTTTAAATTTTATTTTTACACATTTGCATAGGTAAAAAGCCAATCCATATTAAATAGATCCACGTCTCTCTTCCATTCCAGTTCTCTCTACCCCATCTCCTCGCCTGCCCAGAGATTATCATTTCTACCCATTTCTGACTTATCTTTGTGAAAATAGGCAAATAGGTATATGCACTTTTATATCCCCTCTCTCTCACTGAAGACAGCTGACTATACCACTGTGCATACTTCATCCTTTCATTTTGCCTTTTTCCCAAATCTCTGACTGAGGTGCCACAGTCTGCATGCACAATTTGCTCTTAATGGATACTTGGATTGTTTCCATTCTAAATCTGGGTAGTGTCAGTGATTTTATCATGCTTTCCACCTTTCTGTATGTATTTTTCATAATGAGGCAGGGGGAAATGGGATATTTATGTACACAGCTTATGCAAAAAGATAGATCTGCTTGCAAACACACAGGATCTCTCTGGAAGGGGACATGGAAGTTAATTCCTCTGGGGGAAACGGGGAGATCTCTTCACTGTGTTCTTATTTACTGTTTGGCTTTTTAAAAAATTAAGAAACGAGTTAAAAACTACCTCTGTCCTCTCTCACTTGGATGCTGCATCACCCACTATCCTACTCCCTTTGTCTTCTCCCCCCACGACCCAATTCCATCCACCTGGCTACTAGAGGGCACTTTTGAAATTGCAACTCCTTCCAGAAACATGACATCCACACCATCCCTCCTCCAGGATCTCTCCTCACCAACAGGTTCAAAAACAAGCTCTTTAACCCATCGTCCTCCTGGCCTCTTCTCCCCAACCCAGAGCCTCTGCACCAAAGGAAGACCTTTCAGCATCTCCCTGACCTTAAAGCCTGCCCCATGCTGCTCCCTCTGCCTGGAATACTCTCGCCTCTCCTGTCCTGCCTAAGCCAAGCTCACCTTCACCTCCTCCAAGAAGCCCTCCTGGTTCCCTGTCCCTTCTGGGCTACCATGGCCCCCAGGATTTCTCTATCTTAGAACCAGTGGCTCTGAGGGAAGCTGTTATCCAGGGTTGGCCTCCATGACCAGACCAATGCTGTGAGGGGCTCTCTTTGGGTCCCATGTGACCTAGCATGAGTGGGGCCCTCGGGACATGGGTGGGGATATAGAATATTTCATTCAGTCATTCAACAAACAACTGCTGAGCTTTGTGACAGACCCTGGGCTGGACCTTGGGAGACACAGGGGAAACTGAGTCAGCAATTGAGCAGCCAAACTCAGTACGACATGGTGGTCAGGAAGGGGACCCTGAGGAAGAGACAGTGCTGTTGAGACGGGAAGAATGTGAAGTCCCCAGGGAAGCGTGTTCCTGACCGAGCAAACAGCGAGTGTAAAGTGTAGAGACCCAAGGAGGGAACAGGCAGGTTGCTCAAGGAACAGAAAGGAAGGCAGATGCCTGGATTATAGTGCATGTGGGGAGGGGAGGAGGAGCAGAGGTCAGAGTCAAGCTGCGGTAAGGAGTAAAGGGGGAGCCCAGCCCAGGGTGGAATGGACAGGGGTGAATACCTGGTAGACGGTGACCCTGGCGCTGAGGTCAGGCTCTATGTGTCGCAGACCCAACACGGCCAGGTCCACAGGGTCCTTGGGCAGGTCCCGGGGTACAGGGAAGGGGTTGATGTTCTTGAAGCGGGAGAACCACAGCTTCATGCGCACGAACTTGAGCATGGGGTAGCTTTTGCGCCCAAATATCTGAACCAGCAGGAACTCGGTCTCCTTGTTGGGCATCACCCCTGTGCCAGGTGGATGGCAGCAGAGCCTCAGGGAGAGGGCAGAGAGGGGAGACATGGGAGACAGAGGCCAGTAGAGGAGCCCGGGACCAAGAGGAAATTATGGCAAGGACCAGATGGAAAGAGCAAGAAATAGGGAGAACAGACGTCAGGGAATTGATGCCAGAGGGCAGAATCCGAGAGAATTTAAAGGAAAAGTCAGAGGGAGAGAGGAAAGGGATGAGAGCCAAAGAGAGATTTGAGAGAGACGGGGGAGGGGAGCAGGCAGGCAGACAGGACACACATCAGAGCCACAGAGGGATGTAGGGGCCCAGACCCAGCAGCAGGAGGCAGCCACTCCCCCACCCTGGGCCTGCTGGCCTCACCGTGGTTCTCCATCTGCTCCAGGACAGCAAGCCCGCACTCCTGCTGCCGTGGGTAGTGGACGAAGATTTTCTGGAAGACGTTGCGAGGCCGGAAGACCTCCTTGGGGAAGACGTCAAGCAGCAGGTTGTAGACAGCCAGGTCCTTTTCAACGCCGTAGTCCCGCATCTTGCGCAGGGCAAGGTAGATGAAGTCGACGTGGCCCCGCTTGTGCACGTTGTGCTGCCCAAAGTTCTGCACAGCTCGCACAAAGCTGGCTTTGTCCCGGGCCCCATCTGGCGCTGGCCTAAACAGCTCTTCGTGGGGTGACAGGGGCTTGGCAGGCTGCCGCAGGGGCTCAGGTGGCCTCGGGACCAGAGATGAGTCAGAGCTGTGGGTGGCTACACTGCAGTGGAGGCCTCGAGGGACCTGGGAGGGTACCTGGGGACAGAGAACCACTGCTGGAATCTGCTACCTCCCAGTGCCCCTCGGGGAATGCCAGGCTTGCTCTTTCCTGGGGAAGATGCCAGTGGGCATCCCTAAAGGCTTCTGAGGAGGTAAGCTGTGGTTCCAAATCCAAGATCAACCACCATCACAGACTATGAGAACACAATGGGAAAACCTCCTCGGAGACAATTTGACAATATTCACGAGGACAAACACACCCCTTCTGTCACAGCAATCCTGCACCTGCTATTTAAATCTGACATCTCTAAACACACCTGCACCACACGACTGTGCATCCGCCATGTCAGTGGAAATGGCCCCAGTGTGCATCAGCAAGGAAATGTTAAAGCAAATGGCTATGAACTTGGACAAGAAGCACATCTGCTGCTCTAAGACACGCTGAGGAGGTCTTGTGTTACTTGGATGATCTTCAAGGTATATCATTAAATTAAAAAAAGCTTGGAATACTATGCTGCTCTAAAAAGGAAGGAACTCTTACCATTTGCAACGTCATGGATGGAACTGGAGAGCATTATGCTAAGTGAAATAAGCCAGTCAATGAAGGAAAAATACCACATGATCTCACTCATTCATGAATAATAGAGACCATTATAAACTTTTGAACAATAATAGATACAGAGGCAGAGCTGCCTCAAACAGATTGTCAAACTGCAGCGGGAAGGCCGGGGAGGGTTGCGGGGCAGAAGGTAGGGGGGTAAGAGATCAACTAAAGGACTTGTATGCATGCATATAAGCATAACCAGTGGACATAAGACATTGGGGGGTAGGGGAGGCTAGGGGACTGTCTAGGGCGGGGGGATAAAATGGACACATATGTAATACCCTTTGTAATACTTTAAGCAATAAAAAAAAAAAAAAAAAAAAAAAAAGCAGAGTATGAAACTGTTTTAGAGTAGGTTCCCATATGCATAAAAAAAAAAAAAAAAAGAATCCCTGCCCTACCCAGTTTGGCTCAGTGGATAGAGCGTTGGCCTGCGGACTGAAGGGTCCCAGGTTCCATTCTGGCCAAGGGCACATGCCTGGGTTGCGGGCTTGATCCCCAGTAGGGGACATGCAGGATGCAGCCTATCAATGATTCTCTCTCATCATTGATGTTTCTATCTCTCTATCCCTCTCCCTTCCTCTCTAAAATCAATAAAAATATATTTTAAAAAATCCCCAAACTTACATACAGTAGATCATCATTATTTGTGGATTCCATATTTCCGAATTTGCCTACTTGCTAAAATTGATGTGTAATCCCCAAGTCAGTACTCCCTCATGGCACTTTCCTGGTCTTTCGTGGACATATGTGGCTGAGGTTGAACAAGATGATGCTCTGCCTTCTTGTCTTGGCTCTCATACTGTCACGAGTCCTTTCAGAGGCTTACTTAGTGCATGTTTCTCACATCTTTTTGTTGGTGATTTTGCTACTGAAAATGGTCCCCAAACGTGGCACAGAGTGCTGCTTAGCGCTCCTACATACAAGAAGCCTTTGCTGTTGCTTACAGAAAAAACACATGTGTTAGATAAGCTTCATTTAGGCATAAGTTATAGTGCTGTTGATTGTGAGTTCAATGTTAATTAATCAACAATATATATTAAATAAGGTCCCTTTAAACAGAAATATGCATACAATAAGGTTACGTAATGATTGGTTGAGGAAAATGTGACAAGAGGCTCACAGGAACCCTACCTCATACTTCACCTGGGAGCAAAGGTTTAGTAATCGCTAATTCAATGTATGCAGCAATTTTATAGACCATAATACTGTGAGTAATGAGAAGTAACTAAATGGATATACATACTTTGCATCTATGAAATATGTTTGGGAGGAAATATAATAAACACGTGAAATCTCTTGCCTCTAGAGCAGTGGTTCTCAACCTTCCTGATGCCGCGACCCTTTAATACAGTTCCTCATGTTGTGGTGACCCCCAACCATAAAATTATTTTCGTTGCTACTTCATAATTGTAATTTTGCTACTGTTATGAATCGTCATGTAAATATCTGATATGCAGGATGTATTTTCATTGTTACAAATTGAACATAATTAAAGCATAGTGATTAATCACAAAAACAATATGTAATTATATATGTGTTTTCCGATGGTCTTAGGCGACCCCTGTGAAAGGGTTGTTCGACCCCCCAAGGGGTCGCGACCCACAGGTTGAGAACTGCTGCTCTAGAGCTAAGTGGTGGCCAGACAGGAAGACAGACCCTTGTCGTGATGCAGCCTCAGAACTTTTAGAATTTTGGGAGGAACCAAGATGGCGGCAAAGGTAAATGCTGGTACTCACTGCCTCCCACAACCACATCAAAATTACAACTAAAATACAGAACCATCATTCAGAACCGCCTGAAAGCTGGTTGAATGGAAGTCCTACAACTAGAGAGTAAAGAAGAAAGCACGTTGAGACTGGTAGGAGGGGTGGAGGTGTGGAATGGGCTGGTCCAACACCCACATGTGGCGTTTTTTTATTCCAGAGGGAGATCATCCCTGCAGAGGCCGCTGTGAGGAGCAAAGGGTCCCTGCTCAACACCACACCCCCCGACTCAGGGTCCCAGAGCTCGGAAGAGAAGTCCCTGTAACTTTGAGCTGTAAAAACCAGCAGGGATTGTGGCTGAGGGACACGGAGGCTGCCGGAGACCCAGATGTCCCTCTTAAAGGGCCGGGCATGAACTTACTTGGACTCGATACCTCTGAGCTCCAGTGCCAGGAGGCTTTGGGGGACCCAGATATATATGGGGAGGAACTGGATTGTCTGGCATCTTCTATCAGACGGAGGTGCTCACAGGGGTCATTATTCCTATGCCAAGACCTCCCCCGTCCCAGGGCTGACTGGCAACCATATCTGAGTTCCCAACACTGTTTGCTTCACCCTGGTGATTCCCTGAGACCTGGCCCCATCCAATTGGCAGCCCTACCCAAGCCGTTGGCAGAAGCTTTTCCACATGAATGGTCTGTCCTGGCTCAAGCTTGAACTCTGCTGAAATATCTCAAACAAGCCACAGCTGGTGTCAGAGTGCCCCATACCTATCAATAAAAGGCCCAAGCCTCAGCACCAGCACCAGTCTGCCTTGCTTCACAGCTGGGCCTCACCTGGACACTTGTAAACCCAAAACAAATAGGAGAAATCTGCAGATCTCTCTCTAGCTCCTGCCAGGTGGCCCCAGGCAGTGACTGACCTCCTGGGAGGCCCCAAAGCCAGTGCACCCAGTAGACAGCTCTGACCATACAGATTACAACTCTACACATCCATAAGCGACACACTCAAGGGGCAGACTCAGTGAGCACCAAAGCCCCACTGAAGCAAGTCCTGCTCCACAGGGGTGTCTCCTGCACAGCAGCTCTCCCACTGAAGTCGCAGCTGGTCCCCACAGCCAATTGGCCTGGAGGTCAACTCCTCCCAGTGACGCCAACAGGAATCAAGGCTCAACTACAACAAGGCTATACACACAGCCCACACGGGTGCACCTAGATGACCAGATCAGGTCACTGGGGAGGCTAAGCCACTGGGTCCTATAGGACACCCACTACACAAGGCCACTCTGAAAACTCCAGGAGACATAGCAGCTCTCCAAAATGAGAGACAAAGAAACATGTCACAAATGAAAGAAATGGAAGAAAGCAAACTACTGGATACAGAGTTCAAAACCATGGTTATAAGGTTACTCAAGGATCTTCATGAAACCTTCAAGGGACTTGGTGAGACTTTCTAGGATCTTAGTGAGAATGTCAAAGACATGGAAAGGACCAGTCAGAAATTAAGCATACATTAACTGAAATAAAGAATAATTTACAGGGATTCAACAGTGGACAGCTGCCTACATTTGTCAGTAAAGTTTTATTGGAACACAGCCATGCTCATTCATTATGTCTGGCTTGTGACAGAGTTGAACAGCTGTGATGAAGCTTCTGTGTCCTGCAAAGCCAAAAATACTTAACTCTATGACCCTTTACAAAAAATTGTGCCGAACCCTGCTTTAGATGATAAACAACAAATTTCTTATTTTTATTTGGACTGAATGTTTACTGAGTATTCTTATGTTCCAGGCATTGTTGAGCACTGACTGCACCCTTTTACAGATGAAGAAACTGAGGCCCAGTGGGGTGAAGTGGGATGCTGGTGTCACACAGCTGCCGAGCAGCAGAGCTGGGCCTGGAGTCTCTTCTCTGCCGCCCCCACAGCCATCCTGAAGTCTTGCTTACATAAGGTGATGTAAAACAAATAAACAGACATTCATTTAAAGTGAAAGTGTAGGCAAACAGTACTACAAGTGGTATGTGCATCAGGAAAAAATCGAAAAGGAAGCTCTAGAATACCCAAAGAAGTGTAACCGCAAAGGAGATCATCTAAATTAAATGCATAGCAAAGGGCCTGGCACAGAGAAAGGGCTCAGTAAGAGAGCTTTTAACAGTATCACCACCATCACCATTGTTGTTTCAGTCTATGGCCATTGATTGCCTTGGGTCATCACTTTGGATAAGGGATGGAAGTTCAATTTTCTGCCCACATCCTTATAGGTGGATGTAGGAGGTATCCAGAGTCACCACTCAAATCTGGTTGGCTCATACATCCTTATTTTCAAATTCCCCCTCATACCTGTGGGCACCAGCACTTTTTAAAATAAATAAGAAACATTCAATTGGCCCTCAGAGCAGACAGGCCAGCCCAGACACCACCCCCACCCCACCCCACCCCCCCCACCCCCCCCCTACCCGCCAGCTGCCTTCATTGGGTGGATTCTGAAGGGCTTGGGAGCAAATCCTAGGCCTGCCTGCCTCCGTCCCTCCCTCCCTCCACCCTGATGACTGCTTGGTTGGCAGTTACCTGAGAGAAGGGGGCTCCCGTGAGGGCAGCACCACAGATGCCTCTCCAGCCCCGAGAGAGGCCCCGAGCCAGCATGATGGCTTGGGCCCAGCTCCTGCCTCTGCTTGTTGGACAGCCACCTGGACAAGGGAGAAGAGACAGCATCAGCTTGGCACCCCACCTGCTAATGGAGATGAGACCTCACTCTTGGCAGAGGCCACATTCCAGACTGCATAGCTAACTCACCAGCCCCACTGCTTCCTCATCCACAGGATGGAGCTTAAATGACTGTTATAATCAAGGGTCCTTGCTTCACTATCTAGAGAAATTTGCTGCAATGGTTCCCCACCCTCCCTCCCAGGTCTTTTTTATTAATTTTATTTTTTTTAATCCTCTTCAGAGGATATGTTTTTATTGATTTTAGAGAGAGAGGGAGAAAAACATTGATGTAGGAGAAACATTGATCGGTTGCCTCTTGTACATGTCCCAACTGGGGATTGAACCTGCAATCTAGGTATGTGCCCTGACTAGAATCTGGGAAAGGCCCTATGAGGTCATTTCTTAACTTTAGTCACATACCATACAGTCCACCCTTTTAAAATATAAAGTTCTGGGGGGAAAAGGGGAACATATGTAAAACTTTCAACAGTAAAGTTTTAATTTTTAAAATAGTATAAAGTTCAATCTTTTTTTTTTTTAAGTATATTCAGAGTTGTGCAATCAGCACTGTAATTTTAGAACATTCTTGTCACGCTGAAAACAAAACCTAATGAAAACAAAAACATTAACTATCACCCTGATTTCCTTTCATCCTCAACCCTAGACAACCAATAATCTACCATCTCTATAAATTTGCCTACTCTGGGCATGTCATATAAATGGAATCATACGATATACGTATGTTCTTTTGTGGCTAGCACCTTTCATTTAGCATGTGTCCAAGGTTTATCCATGTTGTAACATGTATCCGACTTCATCCCTTTTAGTTACCAAAACATTTCCATTGTCTAGATGTTTTATTTATCCCTTCATCAACGGATGGACATTTGGCTTGTTCCCACTCTTTTACTATAACTAATGCTGCTATGAACACCCATGTAGAAGCTTTCGTGTGAACATGTGTTTACACTTCTCTTGGGTCTACACTTAGAAGTCATGTTGCGGGGATATATGGTAACTCTACTTAACATTTTGAGGAGCCCCTGAAACTTTTCCAAAGTAGCTCCATTTTACATTCCCACCAGCACTGTGTAAGGGTCCCAATGTCTTCACGTCCTTGCCAGCACTTACTGTCTTTTTGACTAGACATCCTGGTGAGTGTGAAGTGGTAGCTCCTTGGGGTTTGGATTTGCATTTCCCTAATGATTAATGATGCTGAGCATCTTTTCATGTGCTTATTGGCCATTGTGTATCTTCGTTGGAGAAATGTCTATTTAAATGCTTTGTCCATTTTTAAAAAATGGGTTCTCTTTTTCATTATTGAGTTGTAAGAGTTCTTTAAATATCCTGGATAACAGACCCTTATGATTTAAAAATAATTTCTCCCATTCTTTGGGTTTTCTTTGCACTTGTTATCATTGCAGCACAAGTTTTAAATTGTGATGAAGTCCAATTAACGTTTTTCTTTTATAGCTCTGCTTTTGATGTTGTATCTAAAAAAACACGCCGAACCAAGGTTATAAAGATTTACCTCTCTCTTTCTTCTAAGACTTTTAGCTCTTACATTTAGGTCTATGATCCACTTGGAATTTGTGTGAATTGTGTGGCAAAGGGGTTCACTTCATGTGGATATCCAGTTGTCCTAGGCCTGTTTGTTGAAGAGACTATTTTTCCTTCATTTTATTGTCTTAGCACTCTTGGTGAAAATCAATTGACCATAAATGTAAGGGTTTATTTCTGGGCTCTCAATTCTATTCCACTGATCCATGTTGAACCTTATACCAGTACTACAGTTTTGGTTATTATAGTTTTCTAACTCAGGAACTGTAAGTCCAACTTTGTCCTTCTTTTATAAGATTGTTTTGGTTATTCCTGGTTTTAGAATCAGCTGTCAATTTCTGTGAAAAGCCAGAGGGATTCTGATAGGGATGTACTGACTCTGTAGATTGATTTGGGGACTATTGTAGCTGAATAATAATGTGAAGTCTCCTGATCCACACATGGGCTATGTCTCTATTTATTTATTTATTATCACCATTTATTTAGATCTTTAATTGCAACAATGTTTTATAGTTTTCAGTCTTGTATTTCTTTTGTTAAATTTATTTATATTTCATTCATTTTTTAAAATATGTATTTTTTTATTTTTAGAAAACATGGATGCGAGAGTGACACATCAGCTGCCTCCTGCACACCCCCTACTGGGGATCAAACCTGGGCGTGGGCCCTGACTGGAATGGAACCACTGACCTCTTGGTTCACAGGTCACCACTCAACCTCTAAGTCACACCGGCTGGGCTTAATTTTGTTTCTGTACTGTTCATTGCTAGTATATAGAAATAGAATTTATTTATTTTTGTTAATCCTCACCCGAGGATATTTTTTACCACTGATTTTTAGAGAGTGGAAGGGAGGGGGGGAGAGAGAGAGAAACATCTATGTGAGAGATACATGGAATGGTTGCCTCCTGCACACTCCCAGACCAGAGCCTGGTATCAAGCCTGCAACTGTGGTTCGTGCCCTTGATCGGAATCAAACCTGAGACTCTTCACTCCAAGGGCTGATGCTCTGTGTACTAGGCAAAACCAACTAGGGGGAAATGAAATTTATTTTTACTTTGATCTTGTATACTGCAACTTTGCACAACTCACTTATTAGCTCTAATAGCTTTCTATTGGATTCCTTAGGATTTTCTATATACAATATCATGTCTTCTGAAAATAGAAACAGATTTACTTCTTTCTTTCTAATCTGAATGTCTTTTATTTCCTTTTCCTGCCCAAGTGCCCTTGCTGGAACCTTCAGTACAATGTTGAATAGAAGTGGCAAGAGCCGCTTCCATGTGCTTCTCTTGATTTTAAGGGAAAAGCATCCAGTCTTTCATCAATGTGAGCTGTGGGTTTTTCATAGACGTCCTTTATCAGGTTGAGGAAATATTGAGTGTTATTATCAGAAAGGGTATTGGATTTTGTCAAATGCTTTTTGTTGCATCTATTAAAATAATCGTGTGACTTTTGTCTTTTATACATTAACTGATTTTCAGATTTTAAATTAACCTTGCATTTCTGGGATAAATTCCACATATAATCCTTTTTATGTGTTACTAAAATTTGGTTTGTTAGTATTCTGTTGAAGATTTTTGTGTCCATATTCATAAGAAATACTGGTCTGTAGTTTTCTTTTCGTGCTTGTTTGGTTTGGTATCAGGCAATGCTGGCCCCATAAAATGAACTGGGAAGTATTAGATCATCCTCAGCATTAAAATTTCTCTAGCATCTCCCATCTTGACATGAAGTCTCCCTCCAGCCTGTTTCACATCTCTGCTCCCTTTACAAAAAAGTTTTATCCTGAGAGGTGTCTACATACTATACTCCACTTATTCCAACCTGGCCGCTGCCCCCACCACTCCACTAACCCCACCCTTGATGGTTTATACTTACCAAAGCCAGTGATGACTTCTCAGAGGCATGTGGCACTGGTGAGACCCTCCTCCCACCTGCTTGACACTATTGATTTTCTTCCGAGCACCCAGGCCTGTTTCTCACTTAGTCAGCAAGACCCACTTCCTTCTCTAAAGTTTGCAATGTCTGAAAACGTGACTGGGCAGACAAATCACTGGGATCTTGTTAAAAGGCAGATTCTGAATCAACAGCTCTGGGGGGGAGCCAGACTCCGGCTGCTTATCTAACAAGCTTCCCCAGAGAGCCTGGTGCTGCCGGTCTGGAGACCACACTTTGAGTAACCGGGCTGCAGAATCCCACATTCCGGATTTGTCTGTCTACTACCCTGAGGTGTCATTCAGCTTGCTCCTCTCCTCGTCTTTGTATTCCTGTAGGCAGCTCTAATGGTTCCCAAACTTTGTTCACGTTAGAGTCATCTAGGAAGCTTTTAAAAATCCCCATGCCCAGATATATTAAATCAGAATACCTAGAGGCAGGGCCTAGGCACCAGCATTTTAGCACACTCCAATGACTCTCACACGCAGCTAAGATTAAGACCCTAATTTATTATTTTATTTTATTAAATATATTTTTATTGATTTCAGAGAGGAAGGGAAAGGGAGAGAGAGAGAGATAGAAACATCAATGATGAGAGAGAATCATTGATCGGTTGCCTCCTGCAAGCCCCACACTGGGGATCGAGCCCACAATCCGGGCACATGCCCTTGACCAGAATTGAACCCAGGACCCTTCAGGCTGACGCTCTATCCACTGAGCTAAACCAGCTAGGGCAAGACCCCAATATACACGTTGGCCACTCAAAGTGTGTTTCAGGGATCAGCTGCATTGGTATCATCATCTGGGAGTTTACTAGAAATGCAGAATCTCAGCCCTAACCCAGACCTACTGAATCAGAGTCTGCATTTAACCAGTGTCCAGGTTTCTTTGTGTGTTAAATTCTGAGAAATGATGATCTACGTGCTGATGGATCCAAATGTTTATCGCCTAAGCTCCAGCTTTCATACCTAACTGCCACTCTGGCATATACCCAGCTGTCTCAAACTTAATTTGCGCCAAGCTGATATCCCTGCTTAAACTTGTTTCCTCCCCATTCCTGGCCAATGACACCACCAATTCCTAGTCATTCAGGCCTAAAACCTAGGAGTCATTGCTGAATCCACTGTACCCTTCATGCCCCCATTTAATCCATTAGGTAATTCTGGTGACTACTTCCACACCGACCCCAAGTGCATACATTTCCCTCCATCTGCAGGCCAGCACCCCCACGACCTCTCTCCCAGCCTCCCATGTCTTCCCTTATGCGCCCCCAGTCAGTTCTCCCCACCTTGACCATAGGGAGCTTTAAAAAATGTGAACTAGCCTGGCCAGGGTAGCTCAGTGGCCTAGTATCGACCTGTGAACCAGGAGGTCACAGTTCGATTCCCGGTCAGGGCACACGCGGGGGTTGTGGCCTCGATCCCCAGTGTGGGACGAGCAGGAGGCAGCTGATCAATGATTCTCTCTCATCATTGATGTTTCTATATCTTTCTCTCCCTTCCTCTCTAAAATCAATAAAATTATTAAAAAAATAAAAAGTAAATAAAATAAAACGTGAACTGAATTCAGTGTTCTCTGCCTAAAATTAATGATACATCACACGTAAGATAAAATCTGCCAGGGACCACTCCTCCAAACTCAACTCTTACAACCCCAGCTACACTGTTTCTTAAACAAGGTAAATGTATCCTGGTCTCAGAACCTTCGCGCTTGCTTTTCCTTCTGTTTGGACATTTCTTCCCCCAGGTCAGGCCACAGCTCGCTGCGGTCATTCAGGCCTATGTTCTAAGGAAAGAAAGGCCTGTCCTGACAGCAGCCTCACTCCCTGTTCGAAGCCCCCGCACCCCGATGAATGCATTTTTAGCAACTACTGGCATCGGAAACCACCCTGCTCCCCAGGAGATGGAGGATTTGTCCTGCCTTCCTCACTGCTGCGGCTCCAGCACCGGGGACAACACCTGGTCTACGGCAGGTGCCTAACAAGGCCACCGGAACGGACAGAACCAAGTTTCCACAAACTCTAACCTGTAAACCTGAAGCCCGCGGCGGGGTGTACCTACAGCAGCTCTGCGGCGGGCCGCCGGGAGCCGGGGGTCGCTGGGAGACACAGGCGCACGCGGGCTCGAGTTCCGGCCGAGCGGCCCCCCTGCGGCGTGCGCGCTGGAGACAGCCTCACCCTCTCGGAGCCTCGGCTGTCTCATCTGCAAAACGGAAAATTCAAGACCTGAGCAGGCAGCGCACGGAGAGCAAGCGGCCTTCCCCGGCGCGTCTCCGCCCGCCCCGCCTCGCAGAGGTCACGGTGCCCTGGCCCAGCCGCCGGGTCCCGCTGGCGCCGCCCTCCCGCGCCGCCGGCCCAGAACGGGCCGCTCCGGAGCCCCGCAGCTCGCGCTCGCCTCCCCACCCACAACCTACCTACGAACGCGGGCGGCCGCCGACTCTGAGCCACGGCCATCTGGCCGCTGGGCGCCGCCATGTTGCCCAGAGGGCTTCCGGGTCACGGGCCGCCAGGAAGACAGCCAATCAAGAACGCGGGTTTAGGGAGGTCCCGCCCCAAAGGGAGGAGCACCAATAGGAAGGGAGGACGGCATGGGCGCTGCCTCATAATGAGCCAGCCCCTCGTCCCGTATAAGGCAAACCGCATCCCGGGCCTGGGGGTTGGGAATGGCCCGGGGCGGAGCGACGGGGTCGTTCCTGGGCGGGGAGCCTGTTGATCCAGGTGGGAATGAAATAGTAAAGGTGGACGTCCTCCCAGTGTGAGAAATGCAGCGTCCGGGTCCCTGGATTCGTACCTTTCCCTTCTGCGCGGCAGGTTCATGATCCCGGGATCATTCCTTTGCCTCCGGGCATGGCGACAGCAGAGAGGGTGCAGCTGGCATCCACCCCGACGGCTGCAGGAGCTGGGCAGTCGGACAGAGGAGGTACCTGGGGCGGGGACATGGCTACAGAGCAATGACGCTCCCTGCTGGTCCCCGTGGTGCCCCCTCCCGCGGTTCTGCCTCCTGACTTCGTCTTGTGCCCGCTTCTGGCGCTCATCCAGCGCGCGCTCCACAGCCTCGAGCCGGCCTCGGGGCGCCTTGCACTCACGCCTAGGCTTCCAGGTAGTGCGGGGGCGGGGTAGCCCCTCTGCCCTCATTCAGACCCCTCCTCCCTCTCCTGGTGCCTGTCCATCCTCCTCTCGCTGGCCATCAGCGCCCTCGGGCGGTACCACCTGCCCTCGGTGGAGACTAAACATCAGCCTCACTCCGTGAGTCAGCTGGGCCCAGGTGGCTATTCTCCACTTCACTCTCACCCTCCTCTGAGCTCCTGTGGGGGCGGGGACGGAGCCGGTAACATGGGGAAGCGGGTGGACACTGCTGAAGGACTTCAGGTGAGTAAGGAGCCCCTCCAGGAAGACTCTCTGAGTAAGGATGGCACAGCTACGGAGCCTCCTGGGCCAGCCTGCTTTCTCTCCTCACCCCAGCCCCGGGCAGAAGGTGACCCAGGGCCTTGACCCCTCCATGCCAGGCCCCCAGCTACCCTGTACAGGGAGGTCCAGAGTGTGGGGGTGGTCAGTGGGCTCCATGCTCCCTTTGACCCACAGACTGTGGCTGATGCCTCTGGTAACCTGCTCCATGGTAGATGGGGTCCAGCTGGGTGGGCCCTGGGTCACATTCACTCAACCCCCTGCCCACCTCCCTCCGCACCTGGTGACATCATTTGTTCCTGGGTTAACATACAGTTTCTCTTTAGCTTTCATCACCTCCCTCAGGTCCCTGGGACGCTACCTCTCTCCCCCTCCCCACCATTGAACATCTCCTGTGCGCTGTTAATATTAGCTCCATGAGGAGAGGAAGATTTTGTTTGTTGTATATATTGTCCCTAGCATTGGGGACTGGGCCTGGTAGGTGCTCAATAGATGTTAGTTACAAAATGAATGAATGAATGTATGAATGAATGAATGTTCCTGATGCTCATCCCAATATTTAAACCCTAGAAACTGTCCCTTGTGACGGCCTCATGTGACTGCCTTCCACACACCTGACTACTTACCCTACCTTTGCCCGCCCCCAATCTTTCCCCAGCCCCAGGGTAGGCTGCACTGCTACCTGAAGACCTCTATGCCAGTTTGTGTCTGCTCTCAGCCCTTTGCCAATTTTGGGTGCTTGGGTCTGGAGACATGTGAGCGTCTTCCTGCAATTCTCCTTTTCCTCCCTCACCCTGACTCCCACTCTCCTCTCCAAAACTGGTTGTTGAGTAAGCAAGCTGCCCCTGAAACTTGTTAGTGGCCTTCCTGAGTGGTGTGCCCATGGTTGTTGTACAGCTGGCATCACTGTGACGCTGTTTTAAAGCTTGAGGGGTTTTGGCTTTGGCTCTGCTGGACCTGGACATCCTCAACATTCTATGGGTGTACCGTGTCACGCTGTCCAGGGCGTGAGGTGGGGGAGCCCTCACGCCCCAGAGCCGGTGGGAAGGGATTGAAGAGATGTGGAAGAGCTCCCCTAAACCCTGCTGCAGACTTGGACTCAGGCCCAAAGTGGTGGAGGTTGTGCAGAGGAGCCTGAGGCTGTGCCCATCCCACAGCCAAAAGGCTCATATTCACTCAACAAGCATTTTAAAAAAAATTTTTCTTATTGGTTTTAGAGAGGAAGGAAAAGGAAGAGAGAGATAGAAACATCTATGATGAGAGAGAATCATTGATTGGCTGCCTCCTGCACACCCCCCACTGGGGATCGAGCCTGCAAGCTGGGCATGTGCCTGGGACCCTTCAGTCCGCAGGCCGACGCTCTATCCACTGAGCAAAAGCAGCCAGGGCTCAGCAAGCATTTATTGAGTGCTTCCTTTGCACCAGTCACTGTTCTAACCCTGGAGAAACAGCAGGGAGCAGAAAAAGATTCCTGACCTTGGGTAGCTTGCATTCTAGTGGGGCAGACAAAGACCCAAGTTCAATAGAAATATTTTACAACTATTTGTAGCTTATAAAAACTTAAGTGCAACGGTAAAACTGTTTGTCATCTTGTTAACCTTAATCTACGTTTGAACATTGAACATATTACTTTCTGTAATTAATAACATTTTTTAGTCCCTTTTGTGTAGAGCTTGATTCTCTGTGTTCTGTGTATTAATTTAGGGATTTTATTTATGTCTTCTGTCATCCTGCCTTCTCAAACAAAACATCAAAATACATTCATTAATTCAACAAATATTTATACATATTTTAAAACAAATACGGGTTTTATGCTAGATCCAAATGGAAGTATAAAATTAACTTGAAACAGGAAAATAAATTTAAGTTCTTCAAGTGCTTAGAATTTGTTTTCAAATTCATGAAGTGAACATGTAAAATGTGACCAGCTGGTGTAGCTCAGTGGTCGAGCTTTGACCTATGAACCAGGAGGTCACAGTTCAGTTCCAGGTCAGGGCACATACCCTGGTTGTGGGCTCCATCCCCTGTCAGGATATGCAGGAAGCAGCTGATCAATGATTCTCATCAATAATGTTTCTATCTCTTCCTCTCCGTTCCTCTCAGTAAAAATATATTCAAAAAGAAATGTAAAATGCTACATGTGATTAACAAGATGGTTGATATTAATAGAATAGGCGTTTTTAAAAAGTAAATGTTTTATAGCTTGAGCTGTGTGGCAATTACATATGCATGTATATGTAAAAATTCATTGAGCTATCTATTAATAGTTGTGCATTTTACTTTAATATCTCAACTTAAAAGTTTTAAAAAGTGATAATTGATTCACTGATCTGTAATTTGTATACTTTTCTGTATGCATGATATACTTTAAAAGCCTGTTTAAATACTTCACACCCATTAGAATGGCGATTATAAAAAACAAACAGAACCTAACAAGTGCTAATGAGGGTGTGAAGAAAGTGGAACTCTTGTATACTGTTGGTGAAAATGTAAAATGGTGCAGCCACCATGTAAAACAGTATAGTGGCTTCTCAAAAAAATAAAAATAGAAATAGAAATAGAGCTACCATATGATTCAGCAATTCCATTTCCGGGTATTTACCCAGAAAAACTGAAAGCAGGGACTCAATCAGATAGTTACCCACCATATTCACAGCAGCGTGATTCACAATTGTGAAAGCAACTCAAGTGTCCATTGACAGATGAACTAATACACAACATGTGGTATGTACATACAATGGAATGTTATTCAGCCTTAGAAAGGAAGGAAATTCTATCATTTTGTGAATAAGCCAATCACAGAAGGACAAATACTGTATGGATTATACTTACATGAGGACCCTAGAGTAGTCACATTATCAGACAAACAAAATTGAATGGTGGGTGCCAGGGACTGAGGGAGAGGGGATGGGGAATTAGTGTTTAATAGTGACAGTTTTGGCCTTAAAGGATGAAAAAAGTCCTGGAGGTGGATGGTGGTATACAACAACATAATTGTACTTCATACCACAAATAAATATTTTATTTACTAGAGGCCCGGTGCACGAAATTCGTGCACTGGGGGAGGTTCCTCAGCCCGGCCTGCACCCTCTTGCAGTCCGTGACCCCTCAGGGGATGTCTGACTACTGGCTTAGGTACCCCTCAGGGATTGGGCCTAAGCTGGCAGTCAGGCATTCCTCTCACAGTCCAGGACCCCTCGGGGGATGTAGCAGTGAGCCAAGCAGCAGGCAGTCAGGGAGGAGCCTGAATTTGAGGCCGGGTGCTGTGCCACTCACGCTCATCCGGCCCGTTGTGCCTGCTGCTGCCACACAGTAGGGCTGCTGTGGCATCGGGAAAGGCTCCCGACACCATGGCAGCTGCGCTCACCAGCCGTGAGCCTGGCTTCTGGCTAAGCAGCACTCCCCTGTGGGAGTGCACTGACCACCAGGGGGCAGCTCCTGCGTTGAGCGTCTGCCCCCTGGTGGTTAGTGCGCATCATGGTAACTGGTCATTCCAGTTGTTTTGCCATAATGGTTGCTTAGGCTTTTATATATATAGATAGATTTTTGAGTAGTTTCTTTTTCTTTAAAAATATATTTTTATTGATTTCAGAGAGGAAGGGGAAGGGAGAGAGAGATAGAAACATCAATGAAGAGAGACATCAATGAAGAGAGAGAATCATTGATTGGCTGCCTCCTGCACACCCTACACTGGGGATTGAACCTGCAACCCAGGCATGTGCCCTTGACTGGAATCAAACCTGGGACCCTTCAGTCTGCGGCTGATGCTCTATCCACTGAGCCATGCTGGTCGGGCACAAACCTATACATTTAAAATGGTAAATTTTATGTTATATATTTTACTACAATTTTTTCAGTCTCCTAAAAAAAGATAAGGTTAGATTGGAGGGGGGCTCCTGAGCTCCCCAAATAAGCTGTTAATAACCTGAGTGGGTTATTGCATACAATGGGGCCTTGGAAATGGCTCCAGGCGAGGATGGTTATTTCCCCCATAAAGCCATTTCTGCAGTCCCTTGGCCTCCATGACGCAGGGTGCTGACAAGGAGACGCAGCCACCCTTGGGATGCTTCACAGACTCTGCAGCCACAGCAGATCTGTCCCATCAAGTTTCCTGTGATTGGCCGATCTGAGAAGCGCTGCAGCCAATCAGCTACTGGTCCAGGATGGCTTGCACACCCCCTTCCCAGCACGTTGATAGCCATTTGGGCAGCTGCTGGGGACACTACTGCCCTCTCCTGGGCACCCCTCACTAAGTTGCAGGCACAGTTAGCTCTGCTCAGCTGGGACGTGGGTGAGGGCACATGTGGGCAGTGATGGGGCAGCTGATCTGAAAACCTGGCTTCAGAGCTTCCAGTGCCCATTTCCCTCTTGAGGCAGTTACAGCTCTTTGTTTTCTTTTCCTTTTTAAATATGTTTTTATTGATTTCATAGAGGAAGGGAGCGAGAGAGAGAGAGAAACATCAGTGATGAGACAGAATCACCCATCGGCCGCCTCCCGCACGCCCCACACGGGAAACCCACAACCTGGGCACATGCCCTGACCTGGAATTGAACAGGGACCTCCCAGTTCATAGGTCAACGTTCAACCACAGAGCCATGTTATTTACTTTGCAGAAGTACAAACACAAGCATTTACATATTTTTTTGTATTTATTAACACAGAGCACAATGGTATGTGTAAACTATGCAGACTCTTTAACACGCAGTCCTCAAAACAACCCTACGGAAAACAGCAGCTTCACTGTGGAGGAGCCTGGCAGACACCACCTATCAAAGGGACCGAGGTTAACATCACCAGCGATGAGTCATAGTAACATCATAACCCCACCACCCTCCCCCCGCACGAGAACATCACCTCTCTGGTATCCTGGGATCCTTCCCAGTCATACCAAAACCTCAACCTAATCAAGACAAACCAAATTGAGAGACAATGTACACCATTACTGACCAGTACTTTACAGAAGTGTCAAGGTTATGAGAGATTGGGGGACTGTCACAGACTGGAGGAGTCTAAGGAGACATGAGTAAATGTGATGAGGGACCTTGGATTGCATCCTGGAACAGAAAGAGAACATGAATAGGAAAACAAGAAATCTGAATCAAGTCTGTAGTTTATTTACTTTTTATTTTATTTTATTTAGTATATTTGTATTGATTTCAGAGAGGAAGGGAGAAGGAGAAAGAGAAACATCAATGAGAGAGAATCACTGACCGGCTGCCTCCTGCACACCCCCTACTGGGGATGAAGCTCACAAGGTGGGCATATGCCCTTGACCAGAATCGAACCCGGGACCCACAGTCAGCAGGCCGCCACTCTAGCCACTGGGCCAAACCAGCTAGGGCAAGTCTGTAGTTTATTAATAGTATCGTGCCAAGGTTAATTTCTTAGTTTTAATAAATTTACTATGGTTATGTAAGATGTTAACAGTAGGGGTAACTGGGTGAGGGTGTATTAGAACTCTTTATGCTATTTTGCAGCTTTTCTGTAAGACATAAAAACATTTTTTTTATTGATTTCAGAGAGGAAGGGAGAGAGAGAGACAGAAACATCAATGATGAGAGAGAATCATTGATCAGCTGCCCCCTGCACACCCCCTACTGGGGATCAAGCCTGCAACCAGGGCATATCCCCTGACCAGGAATTGAGCCATGACCTCCTGGTTCATAGGTCAATGTTCAACCACTGAGCCGTGCTGGCTGGGTGTGTAAGTCTTATCTCAAAATAAAAAATAATAATATAATAAATAAATAAAACTATGAAGCAGGTACTATTAATATGCCCATTTTCCAGAGGAGAAAATTAGGCACAGAGAGGTTAAGCCACCTGTACAGGGTCACACAGCCAGGAAGCACCAGGGTATGTCTCAAACCCATGGAATATGGATCCAGAGCCCCTACCCTTAACCACAGCACCACAGTGCCTTTATTTAAACAAAACACTGCGTATTCTGCCTTCATCTTTGTCTATCTCACTTGTTCCTTGACAGAGCTATAGGGTGACTTGTTATTAAAAAGGCCACTGAAATCAGTGTTCTTGCACCTAGCTCATTCTTCATCCCTACACTTTACTTCTAAGGACTATTCTAAAAAAAAAAAAAAAAAAAAGCTGGTTCAGAAAGTGTACTAAATAGACAGGGTTCTCCAGAGAAATGGGACTAAATATGTATATAAATATATAACCTGGGACCCTTGGCATGATACTATTAATAAACTACAGACTTGCCCTAGCTGATTTGGCTCAGTGGCTAGAGCATCGGCTTGCTGACTGAAGGGTCCCAGGTTCTATACACACACACACACACACACACACACACACACTAGTATACATACACACACATACGTGTGTGTGTATATATATATGTATATATATATATCATAGGGCAAAAGTAGGTTTACAGCTGTGAGTATGAGAAAGTTTATTCTTGTAATATTACTTATGAGTTACCATATTTTCCATATGAACAACTGTAAACTTACTTTTGCCCTATCCTGTATATATGATCCTATATAATAAAAGGCTAATATGCAAATTGATGCTATGACGCACACTGACCACCAGAGGGCAGGTGCTCAACGCAGGAGCTGCCTCCTGGTGGTCAGTGCGTTTTCACAGGGGGAGCACCACTCAGCCAGAAGCTGGGCTCATGGCTGGCAAGTGCAGTGGTGGCCGGAGCCTCTCCCACCTCCATGGCAGCGCTAAGGATGTCCAACTGCGGGCTTAGTCAGACGTCCCCTGAGGGCTCCTGGACTGTGAGAGGGTGCAGGCCAGGCTGAGGGACACCCCCCCCCAAGTGCACAAATTTTGTGCACTAGGCCTCTAGTTTATATAGAATATAGAATATATATGATTTGTTATATATGATTATAACAAAATATATTTATTATAACAATGATTTATTCTAAGGAATTGAGTCACCTGATTGTGGAGGCTGAGAAGTCCAAGATCTGCAGTTGACAAGCTAAAGACCTAGGAGAGCCAATGGTATGAGCTCTAGCCTGGAAGCTGGCACAGGCTTGAGACCCAGGCGCTGACGTTTCAGCTCTGGTGGGAGGGCGGAGAAGACCAATGCCCCACTGAAGGCACTCAGGCAGGAGACATTCTTTCTCCCGGGGCTCAGTCGTTTTGTTCTATTCAAGCCTCCAACTTGAATGGGAAGAGGGGGGCATATTGAGGAGGGCAGCCTGCTTTCCTAAGTCTGCCAGTTTGAATGTTAATCTCATCCCAAAACACCCAGAATAATGTTTGACCAAATACCCGGACACCCTGTGTAGCCAGCCAAGTTGACTCATACATTAACCATCAGAAAAGATAAGGCTTTTTTTTTTCTCATCATTGATATTTCTATCTCTCTCTCCCTCTCCCTTCCTCTCTGAAAACAATAAAAGTATATATTTATATAAAAAATGAGTCCCGTAGGAGTTTTAATGAATTGATTAATAAACGAAGGAATATCTCGGGAGAAAAAAAAAAAAAAAAGAAAAGATAAGGATACTTGTCATTTTGCCCTCTCTCATCCACAATGTTCCCACAGCCTCCCAGGCACTGTGGTCAAGTATTCCGATTTTTGCCAGTCTTATCATCTACCCACTGTTTTTGAAAAAGTTCTCTTGATCTAGATGCTCTTCCTGCAAAACTTCTTGCAAAGGTCAAGGCTGGACCAGAGAATGGGCAGCTGTAGAATGGCCTGGAATAACTGAAGCCATAGCCTGTGAACCAACCTCCTCCCTGCCCTCCAATTGGTCTTCTCAGGAGGGTTAGAATGCAAACACAAAGATGACCCCACCTCAACTGTCCTACATCCAGGAGGTACTGGGAAATTGTGCCCGCCCTTGCCCGGCTGACGTGGCTCAGTGGTGGAGTGTCGACCTATGAACCAGGAGGTCAGGGTTCGATTCCGGGTCAGGACACATGCCTGGATTGCGGGCTCCATCCCAGTGTGGGGTGTGCAGGAGGCAGCTGATCAATGATTCTCTCATCACTGATGTTTCTCTCTCTCCTTCTCTGAAATCAATATAATAAATCTGTGCCAGTTCTTTGTGTGTAGTTAAGTAGCAACATTTCAGACAGACATGGGTTTGAGGGACCTGGCTCGCTCACTCTAATTCTATTTACACACTGAGCATTTTTTGAGCACCTGCTATGGACAGGCACTGTACCGGGCACTGGGGATAGAGCAGGGAACAAGCAGAGTCCCGCACCAAGGAGTTTCTTGCTGGATGAGATAATAAGCAAATAGGAGACGATAAGAAAAAGGAAGCAAGGAAAGGAACTAGAGGGGGGAGGTGCTTTAAGATCACTTGGTAAAATAAAAGTTTTTGTGGAGGTAGACATTTTAATCCAGGTGCAAACACTTAAAGTGAACAGCTCCCCTCCCCGGTGCCCGCCCACTCACAGTCGGTCTGGTGGCAGGGGATGCTGTTATTTTAGAGCAAGTGGTCAGGGAGGGCCTCTCGGACAAGGTGACGTTAGAGCAGAGGAAGCGAGGAAAGGCTTCTTGTGGACATGTGTCCAATGGAAGGGACTGCCAGTGCAAAGGTCCTGAGGTGGGAGCTCGCTTGGGCACTGAAGGGAGACATGCGGGAGGACGGGGAGCTGTAGGAGCATCGGACGGTGGGGTAGTGGGGATAGAGCAGTGAACAAGCAGAGCCCCACCCCATGGAGTTTCTGAACCTCCAGTTTCCTTATCTATAAATGGGGCCTAAGAGTTTCCACCCTCAGAGGGTGGTGGTGAGGATTAGAGGAGGTTGTGCCTGGCATGGAGTGAGCCCCCCAAAACAATAGCCATGATGGACAACAGCCTCTTCCTGTTTTCAGGAGGGAACGCTGGTGAGGAGGGGGCTGGCCAAGTGGGGCTGCCAGGATAGGCGGTTAAAGGGGGACAGGAGCTTTGGGTGGAATCTGGAGACAGGCGAGTGCAGAGGGTGTGAGTGTGTGAGTGTGCTGTGTGTGTGTGCTGTGTGTGTGCGTGTGAGTGTGCTGTGTGTGTGCGTGTGAGTGTGCTGTGTGTGTGTGTGTGTGTGTGTGGTGGTTGGGATGGTGTGTGTGTGTATGTGTGTGTGTTGAGTGCATGTGTGTGTGTGTGTGTGAGTGTGTGTGTGTGAGTGTGTGTGTGTGAGTGTGTGAGTGTGAGTGTGTGAGTGTGAGTGTGCTGTGAGTGTGTGTGTGTGTGCGTGTGAGTGTGCTGTGAGTGTGTGTGTGAGTGTGCGTGTGAGTGTGCTGTGAGTGTGTGTGTGTGTGTGGTGGTTGGGATGGTGTGTGTGTGTGTGTGTGTGTTGAGTGCATGTGTGTGTGTGTGTGTGAGTGTGTGTGTGTGAGTGTGTGAGTGTGAGTGTGTGTGTGTGTGGTGGTTGGGATGGTGTGTGTGTGTGTGTGTGTGTGTGTGTTGAGTGCATGTGTGTGTGTGTGTGAGTGTGTGTGTGTGAGTGTGTGAGTGTGAGTGTGTGTGTGTGTGGTGGTTGGGATGGTGTGTGTGTGTATGTGTGTGTGCTGAGTGCATGTGTGAGTGTGAGTGTGTGTGTGAGTGTGTGTGTGTGTGTGTGAGTGTGTGTGTGTGTGTGTGAGTGTGAGTGTGTGTGAATGTGTGTGTGTGTGTGGTGGTTGGGATGGTGTGTGTGTGTATGTGTGTGTGTTGAGTGCATGTGTGTGTGTGTGTGTGTGTGTGTGTGTGTGTGGGTGTGGTGGTTGGGATGGTGTGTGTGTGTATGTGTGTGTGCTGAGTGCATGTGTGTGTGTGAGTGTGAGTGTGTGTGTGTGAGTGTGTGTGTGTGTGAGTGTGAGTGTGTGTGTGTGAGTGTGAGTGTGTGTGTGTGTGTGTGTGTGTGAGTGTGTGTGGTGGTTGGGATGGTGTGTGTGTGTATGTGTGTGTGCTGAGTGCATGTGTGTGTGTGAGTGTGTGTGTGTGTGAGTGTGAGTGTGTGTGTGTGTGCGCTGAGGGTCGGAAGGTTTGTGGCTCCCTCGGGATGAGAAGTGCCAGGGCTTTGACCTGAATGAGCCCTTTGGGAAACCCTGTTCCTTACACGATCGCATCTTCTCATTCGATGGGAAACGGAGGCCCGAGGCCGGGGCGGGAAAGCTCCCGAGGAGCGGAGTGATGGGGGTCCCGAGGGGGGGGCTCGGCTCCCGTCTCTCTACTCCCACCGACCGGGCGGAGGCGTGGAGGGAGGGAGCGGAGACAGCGTGACCCAGAGGCACAGGGACGGAGAGAGGAGAGAGGACACGAGGACAGAGACAGAGGCAGGCGAACGCGCAGACCCCCGCGAGACAGGAAGGCTGGGCGGCGCGGACGGACGAGGAACGGCCTGGAGACAGAAAGGAAGACACAGAGACGCGGGCCGGGACCGGAGGGCAGGGCCGGCCCGGAAAGGCCGCCCGCGGGGACACCCGGGCTGCCCCGTCGGCTGCGCCGAGGGCCCCGCCCCGCCCCCGCCGCGCCTGGGCCGTGACCTCAGGGCCCGCGCCGAGGCTATAAATGGCCAGGCGGCCGCGCCGGCGGCGGGCGGTGAGTCAGCGCGCGTCACCGCCGCCGCGTCCCTGCCAGGCTCGCCCGCCCGTCCCGGCCGCCAGGGGGCGCCGGCCGCCAGCGCCGCGGGGCGCGGGTCCTCGCATGCGCAGTAGCGACCTGTGGCCGGCCGAGGGCCGCTCTGCGCCGGCGGGATCCCGGCGTGGCGTGTTCGAATCCTGGCTCTGCCACCTCGTGCTGGGTGCCCCGGGCCGTCGGCTTCTCTTCTCGGTGCCTCCTCTCGACCCCACTTCGTCAGGCTGTTGTGAGGAATGAGTTAACAGATCCAATGCACTTAGTACGTACCAGGAGTTAATTGTTAGTTCATTCATGTATGTTAGTGTACCTCCCACATGCCACGACTGGTCCCTAGTTGCCTTAGCCCAGCCGTTCTCAAACGGGGCAGATCTGTCCTCCCTCCCCCAGGATCATGTGTCCATGTCTGGAGACATTGCTATTTGTCAAGACTAAGGGAGTGTTACTGGTATCTGGTAGCAGAAACCCGGGATGCTGCCCAGGATGCGCCCCACCAGGAAGAATTATCCAGCCTGATGACAACAGTGCCCGCCGAGGTTGAGAAACCAGCCTTTGCCTCTTAGCATTAAGGGCAGGGACCTGGGTTCAAATCCTGCTCTGCCATTGGCAAGCTGTGTGACACTGGGGAAGTGATTCCACACTCCGTGCCTCAGTTTCCCCATCTTTAGATTGTGTATAATAACAATGCCCACTCTGAGGGTGTTGTGAGCATTGAGTTGACACATGTACAGTGTGTGCAACAGGGCCTGACATAAGGACTGTTGTCATATTAGTATATCACAGCTGTGCCTTTAGCATATGGCCAGCCAATGGGATGTCCTTAACATGGTACATTGCCGGCATGTCAGCCAGGTGTCACTAATCTGGCCTTGACATACGTGGCATGCTGTGGGCATGTCACCCTGTGGTCCAGGGGTGAGAGCTGGCTAGCTGGGGCTGCTTGCAGGAATTCCCTCCAGGTCATCGTGGTTGGGACAGGGATGTATGGGGATGTCCATGGCCAGAAACCTGCTAACACATTCAACCCAGATGGGGAGGGTGAGATCCAGGCTCTTGCTCCCCCCCAGGGTCTTATGAGTGGCTGCGGAGACAGAGGTGGGCTGCCAGATTCTCAGCAGAAAGGACTGCCATTCCTTGAGCTCTCCCCTGTGCCAGGCACTGCACTGGTCACGGCAGAGGCCTTGCTTCTGCTGATTCTCACAAGGCAGGCATTACCATTCGCCCATTTTACAGATGTGATAACAGAGGCTCAGAGAGAAGGGAGTTGTCTATAGTTAAGGGCTGTTGGTTTCTGGAGTTAAACCGAGGGCGGTTTAACTACCACGAGTGGCAGTTCTGCCTCAGGACTGGAGAGAGACACAGAGAGATGGCGTCAGAGGCCAACAGCCTCTGAGACAGACACAGGGACTGGGAGACCCAGCCAGAGGCCCGGTGAACAGTGGGGGTTGGGGAGGAGTGGGGTAAGGTTGGCCTCTGTCTGGCTAAGCCCCCCACGAAATAACCCAGGCCGCCCCCCTAGGTGGAAACAATGACACAATCAGCTCCCAATACCAAGGCCCTGACATCACGAAAGGGGGGTGGCCAAGGTGGGGGGGGCGCCCCGCCCCTTGGCAGGCCCCTGTGGCCAATGGGAGGGCCTTGGAAGAGGCCCGGGCCGCCTCCGTAGCTTCAAAAACGTGTGAGGAGGGAAGAGGGTGCAGACAGAGCCTCAGCTGCTGCAGCGTCCTCAGAGCCACTGCTGCCGCCACCACCACCACCACCGGCCAGCATGTCCTCTGCCCATTTCAACCGAGGCCCCGCCTACGGTCTGTCAGCCGAGGTCAAGAACAAGGTAGGGCTAAAGGGCCGCCCCTGGTCTGGCCTACACACCCTGCCAGGCCAGAGGGCCCGCTCTTGGGGTTCCCTGGACGCCCTCCTGCCTGTCCCATGTGACTTGGAACCTGAGAGGGAAGAGGGACAAGTATACCATAGAGGTTGCCTTCCTCCCCCTCTTGAGCATCCCAGAGCCCACAGCTGCTGCTGGGGGGAGGGGGGAGGGGGGGGCACGCAGGGAACCGCAGGCAAACAGAGCGGCCATTCCACTGTGAAGACCCCACTTCATCAGAGTCCCCCGTGAACCCTTTGTTTTCCTGGGGGGCTGGGGGACACTTGTTGATCGTCCCCACTCCCCCAGGCTGACGAAGAAGTTGGGGAGCACTTGAGAGCTGGGGTTCCTGGGAGGTGAAGCCTAGAAAGTGAAGGGAGAGGAGGCAGCTGAGAAGGGCAGAGTGGGCATTAGGCACAAGGTAGGGGTCTCCTAATTTCGGCATTAGGAAGGCATTGAGACATGACCTTCATGCTATGGATGGGTAAACTGAGGTTCCAAGTGGAGAGGCAAGTAGCTAGGGTCCTACAGAAGGGAGGTGCAGAGCTATGCCCTTGGCCTCGCCCCCCTTCTACACCAGGATGGGGTCAGCTTCTCCAAGGGAGCGAACTTGAAGTCTCCAGCCCACTGGAATGCCCCCATGAGGCCTGCCAGGGGAGGAGTCCCAGCCCCATTCCACAGAGGGGAACATTGAGGCGCAGGATGGCTTTTGCCAGGGAGCAGAGCGAGGAAGTGTGGAGCTAGTATTGGAATCTCGGTTGGGGATCCTCGTGGCTGGAGAAGGGAGCAGGTGGGGGGGCGGGTGCTCATGGGGGAGACACATCCCAGTGCTCCCCGCCTCTGCCCCCCCTTCCAGCGCCGGCCCAGGAGCCCAGAGGAGCCGCCACGCCATATAAGGAGGCCTCAGGGAGCCCAGCCCCAGGGCCGTGCTATATAAGGGCCGGTTTGCTTTATAAAGCCAGGCTGGTGGGGAGGGGGGTGGCCGGGCCTGGGCCAGGTGAGGGGTCCACTCTCTTCCCCCGCCCCCGCCCCCAGGAGAAGGGGCAGTCAGGTCCCCCAGGGGCTGGGAGCCTGTCTGGGCTGGAGGCCGAGGATTCTAGAGAAACGGAGATTCTGGGAGCCTGAGACAGGAGAGAGACAGATGGGGGAGGGCGAGCCAGGGGTGAGATAAGACTGAGACTGGGATGGAGGGGTAGAGCGGGGAGACAGACGAGCCCCACCCCCACCAGAGGCAGGGAACCTGAAGTCCGAAATGGAGAGTGATCCACAGATGGATGGTGGGCCCCACCCCCAGCCAGACTAGGAGAGATGGGGACAGGCTACAGGGCCAAGTAAAGACAGACACAGCTGGGGAGAGACGCAGGACCCCGGGAGTGGGAGAGAGACAGAGAAACAGACACGGTGCGCGCTCCGAGCCAGAAGCAAGACTGAGACAAGGCCCGACCCTCTGCCAGAGCTGGAGCCCCAGATGACGACCTGGAGACAGACAGAGATGCAAGACAGAGCCGTCCCCTGCAAGGCAGCATTCAGGGCACCTCCTCAGGGCTCCTCCCCCTTCGCCAGAGGCTCCCAGTCTTCCAGGAAGGGGGGGGGCTAGGAGGGAGGGGGTGACGGAGAGGAGGCAGGGCCAGGGAAAGCAAAGCCCCAAGTTTGGCCTGGAGGGGAAACCGGGAGGCCAGGCACCACCCCCAACTCAGAGTATCCCCCTCTCCACCCACCCGTTTGAATTCTTGGTGCCAAACCTCAGAATGCCCGGAATGGCCCCCTGGGCAGGTGCCACCTCAGCCCTGGCCCTCCGCCCCCTAAGGCACCCCCCACCCCCACCCATGGACACTGGCAGAATTGCCTTAGTTGGGAAGGGATGGGGAAGGAGATCAGGCTTAGGGAGCCAAGCCTGCCCCCCAAATCCTCACCATCATCTCCGTGCCCCCCACCCCCAGCTGGCCCAGAAGTACGACCTCCAGCGGGAACAGGAGCTTCGAGAGTGGATTGAGGGGGTGACAGGACGCCGCATAGGCCCCAACTTCATGGACGGCCTCAAAGATGGCATCATTCTTTGCGAGTAAGTGGGGCACTGTTGGCCCAGACTCTGCCTCGGGCTTACCCCGAACCGGTATTCATTTCTCCGCCTCAACCCCTTCACCGACCATGAGCTGGGTTGAGCACTTCCTATCTCAGACCTTGAAACAGCCCTCCTCTTAGATGGCAAATAGTCATTGTGCCCATTGAACAGGAAAGAAAACTGAGGCTGAGTCAGGTAAAACCTGACCCACAGTCCCATGCACCTCCAACGGAAATGACTCCAGATTCTAGCATCTTAACCACCACGCGCACAGGCCCATCTATGGCCTCCAGCGTCCCAAGAAAGAGAGGTCACAGCTAAAAGACAACAGGCAACATCGCTGTCTTGGTGACAGAGGGATGTGCCACGGTAATTTAAGTAGGCTCTGATTTTCTACCCTTCTCAGAACTCAAATCACTGAGAAAGATACAAACCTTAAAAAAAAAAAGATGCAAGCCCTCACAGCTCTCAAGCTGATTCCAGATGCAACAGCTCCAATGCTGGGCGGTGCTGTCTGTATCTCTGAGTCTGACCCAGGGCAGGTGACTGTGAGGACCAGCGTGTGCCCTTGGGAATGTTCCTGACCCAGCCCTAGTGCTGAAAAGGGGGCAGACAGGAGTCTCTCGCTCTACAATATCCACTGGGGACAAGGAGTAGGGAGACAGCCTGGTGTCCCAGCTCAGTCAGGGCTGCTGGGCCTTAACGAGTGCAGAGCCGCCCTGGCTGGTGTGGCTACATGGTTAGAGCATCAGCCCTTGGACCAAAGGGTTGTGGGTTCAATTCCAGGTCAAAGGCATGTAACTGGGTTGCAGGTTTGATTCCCCGGCCCCGGTTGGGAGGCATGCGGGAGGCAAACCATCGATGTGTCTCTGTCACATTGATGTTTCTCTCTCCTCTCCCCTCCTTCCCTCCCTTCCCTCTTTCTAAAAATCAATGGAGAAAATATCCTCAGGTGAGGACTAACAAACAAAGAAAGAGTGCAGAGCCACTCACCCACTCGGTCCCCGCTCACCGGCATTGATGGAGCCTCCGCTGTGTGTCAGGTCTAGGCCCTGGGACAGTGAACAAGGCAGCCTCGAGCGCACAGGGAGCTTTAGTCCTAGCGGGGAGATGGGTTCCACAATCCATGGGACAATCACATACTTGCTCATGGTGGGAAGTGACGTGGGAAGAGTCGTGGGGAGGATGGGGGCCGGGGCGGGTGAAGGCAGCTGCTTTGTGCAGAATGGTCTGGGAGATCTTTGAGAGGTAACATTGCGCAGAACCCTGGGTGAAGTGAGGGAGGAGACCAGGCGGGTGTCTGAGGGAAGAGTGGGCCAGGCAAGGGGGCAGCCAGTGCAAAGGCCCTGAGGGGAGTGGCTGGCACAGGAGGATTGGGGAAGCGGAGGGGGTCGGTCGGGGGCCGGGTGACATGGGGCCTGGTAGTTATGCTAAGGAGTTAGGAAACCATGGGAGCATCTTGAGGTGGGGAGTAACTGGAATTGTTTTTAAAAGGCCATTCTAGCTGCCAGATGAAGGGTCTATAGGGGATGAGGTGGAAGCTGGGAGCCCACAGGGAGCCACTGGGGACTCCGTGCAGGGCAGTGGGAAGCTGTGGCCTTGGGAAGGCAGAACCAGAGCCTTGCTGAGGGGCTGGGTGTGGGGGGACAGAAAGCAGAGGAGAGTCAAGGACAAGTCTGAGGGTGTTGCCTGTGCCCTGGGAGGGTGGGTTTCCTGAACTGGGAAGGAGAAAGTTCTGTGGGCAGAGGCGGGTGTCAGGGGTCCGGGGTGGGTGCGTTGATTTGACACATCTGTGTATGGAGCTGGGTTGGAGAGTGAGAGGCCGGGGCTCCAGGGAGATGCTGGGGAGTGGCTGGCATGTCAGTGGCATTTGAAGTCAAGAGACTGGATGAGGTCAAGGGGTCAGTGTTGCAGAGAAGGTGAGGCCTGAGCTGCAGGCTGTCCTTGGTGTACAGGAGTGAAGGAGACCGCACGGAGACCACCAGGAGGTGGGGCGCACCAGGGGACCCCCACCTTCGACAAGGAGACTGACGGACAGTCTGCTCCTGTGCTTGGTTTCCCGTCACCCCCCCCCCCCAATATTTTTATTGATTTCAGAAAGGAAGAGGGGGAAGAGATAGAAACATCAATGATGAGATTCATTATCGGCTGCCTCCGCACGCCCCACACTGGGGCTTGAGCCCACAACCCGGGCATGTGCCCTGACCAGGAACCAAACCGTGACCTCCTGGTTCACAGGTCGATGCTCAACCACTGAACCACACCAGCCAGGCTGGTTTCCCACCTTGGTCCTGCCTGTGTTTTGGGGGTGTATTTTGGTGAGGGATCCAGGTGAGAATGACTGCAGTGGGAAACAGCAACATGGATGTCACCTACGGACTGTCATCCTGACCCCTTGTCCTGTTGGGTTGGGCATGGGTGGGGCAGCAGGAGTCACCCTGTCACTCCTCTCCCCTACTCCTTGTAGGTTCATCAATAAGCTCCAGCCAGGCTCCGTGAAGAAGGTCAATGAATCGACACAAAATTGGCACCAGGTGAGCCCAGACTCTTAACGCTTTCAACCCCTCGCCACAGCCCCTCAGTACCACCCTCTGCCTCACCCCTGCCTTGACTGCCCCCTGCCTCTCCAGCTGGAGAACATAGGCAACTTCATCAAAGCCATCACCAAGTACGGGGTGAGGCCCCACGACATCTTTGAGGCCAATGACCTGTTCGAGAACACCAACTACACCCAGGTGCAGTCCACCCTCCTGGCTCTGGCCAGTATGGTGAGTGTGGCTCCAAGGTGGGCATGGGCCGGAGGGGCTGTGGGCAGTCTGGGCTGGAATTCAGGTGGGGCCACTCACGTCCCTGAGCCCAGCATGGGTGGGAGGGTACCCGTGCAGCCCGAGGCCCCCTCCTCAGTCCCTGCCCCCCTCCCTCCCTTCCCCAGGCCAAGACTAAAGGGAACAAGGTGAATGTGGGTGTGAAGTATGCCGAGAAGCAGGAGCGGAAGTTTGAGCCGGAGAAGCTTCGAGAGGGGCGGAACATCATTGGGCTGCAGGTACTGCCCTTGCCCACCCGAGGCGCACTGCCCGGCTGGAGGTGGAGGCGGGACGGCATCCTGGTCCCTGTGGGCTTTGGGGACAGCGTATTTGGCCTTGATGCTCTAACTCTGCACCTGACCCACGCCCACCCGCAGCAGCTCTAGAAGGCAGGCTGTTACCGTCAGACCATTTATATGGAAACAGGCCTGGAGGAGCTGGCCCAGCCGTCAGGCTCTCCCAGGTGACGAGTGGCCACGCTGGGACTTGAAGCTGTCAGTCAGGCCTGGGTGCTCTGAGCCACTCACTGAGCTGTGACACTTTCTCTGGGCCTCGGCTTCCTGTCTGTAGCCCGAGTGGAAACAGTGCCTTGTTAGAGGCCCTGTGAGTGTCCACGGGCATCCGTGCTGAGGCTCTGTAACCTTGAAGTGCCTCTCCTTCTGGATCCTTAGATGGGCACCAACAAGTTTGCCAGCCAGCAGGGCATGACGGCCTATGGTACCCGGCGCCACCTCTATGACCCCAAGCTGGGCACGGACCAACCCCTGGACCAGGCCACCATCAGCCTGCAGATGGGCACCAACAAGGGAGCCAGCCAGGTGTGTGGGGGGCCATGGGGTGGGCTGGTGGGGCTCTTGCCCTTCGCCATGCCCACGGGCTGACTGCGCTGACTGCGCTGCCTCCGCAGGCCGGCATGACGGCTCCCGGGACCAAGCGGCAGATCTTCGAGCCGGGGCTGGGCATGGAGCACTGCGACAGTCTCAACGTCAGCCTGCAGATGGGCAGCAATAAGGGGGCCTCGCAGCGGGGCATGACAGTGTATGGGCTGCCGCGCCAGGTTTACGACCCCAAGTACTGCCTGACGACCGATTACCCCGAACTGGGCGAGCCTGCCCACAACCACCACCCACACAACTACTACAATTCTGCCTAGGGCCCTGGGTCTCCCGCCTTCCCCCCCCAGGGAAGCTGGCTGCTGCTCGGCAGGGCCTAGCCCGGCCCCGCTAACCCCTGCCCCCTGCATGGCGCCCTCCAGCCCCTGGCACCTGCCTACAGGGTTAGCATTGGGGGGAAGAGCAGACTGGGGGGCCTGTGGGGGGGGAGGGGGCTCTCCTCCCCGGAGCACTGCAGGGTCCAACATCGAGCCAGGTGTTCCCAACAGCATCCAAAGGACGCACTGAGCAAAGCTACTCCAGCTGCCCCTGACTCCCTCACAGGTGGGTTCCCCCCAGGACAAGAAGCCCCCCCCCCCCAAGCAAAGCCCCCAGAGCCCAGGCTCAGCCTGCCTCCACCCCATTCCCACAATGGGAGCCAACTGCATGCCCAGAGACCCAGCGGACACACGCGGTTTGGTTTGCAGCGATTGGCGTATGTGGATGTGACAGCGGTGTTTGTAATGCGAGCACTTTCTTTTTCTATTTCACTGGAGCACAATAAATGGCTATAAAATCATCTGAAGACTCAGGTTGCTCTGTCCTGGAGCCTGTATGGCTCCTGCATATGCACAAACAGCCTTGCTCAGATACCCTGCATTGACCAAACACACTTCTGCACAGGCACACATACTCTCACACACTCTATACACACAGGCTCACAGCCACTCGGCTGGACCCGGACACGGACATGTACTCACACACACACACCTCTTGGTGGGTATGGTGTGCACACACTTGCTGCAGCCTTAGAGGCACCTACAGATACTCACACATGCAGTACACACTCCCATATAAAAAGACACGTCACAACACACCCTCTCACATATGCACACAATACCCACACACACATGCTCAGTATCCATGTACTTTGCCAGGGGGCCTGTGAGTTGTGAGGAAAAACCCAAGTGCTGGGATGGGCTAGACGGAACAGGTGACCTTGGGCAAGTCACTTCCCCTCCTCAGGTCTGTTTTTCCATCAGGAAAATGGGGACAGCAAGGCTCATGGGGAAGCTTAAATGACTACTATACCAAATAGGATGTTTGGCACCAACCAATGGACAAGCTGGGTCCTGGAGGCCCCTGTGGGCAGGGGGACCCCATTACTCCTAGATTGCAATGTGTGGAGGGTGAGAGGGGACAGGGCAGTGGGCGAGGATGGGCATTTTGTGGGCCCAGGGCAATGGCCTTTTACTGACTGTCAGAGCAGTTGAGTAGCTGACTGAGGGCATGGCTGTCTTCTGCGCCAGGCTCACTCTGCCCTCTTCTTACGGCTGATCCCCCAGTCTCGCCTGCCATTCCAGGACCCTAAAAGTCTGTGGCCAGGCCCCAACCTCCCTGTTTCAGAGGGGACCCTGTTCTGTGATGTCGGCCCCAGTCATCCCTCTTGCAAGCCACCAACTGTCAGGGTTCCAAGGAGAGGACGCAGCCATGCAGGGGTCACAGCGCAGCCTTCTCGCCTCCCCTCCCCAGGGCAGGGGATGAGGCTGGAACGTGGGGGATCTGCAGACAGACATCAGAAGACCTACATGCAGATGATTTAGCCCTTGGGGCCTTGTAAACTGGATTCCAGGCACTCTTGGCCTGGCTACTGTGAGTCCTGCTCCCCGAGGGCCAGCTCTAGAAGCTACGCTGAGGATCCACGCCTGGCTCTGGGCCCTGCCTCCTGTGGAAAACAGCACCATATTAGCACTTGGTCTGTGAGACTGGGGTGGGCGGGCCCTGGATGCCAGAGGACTGAGCCCCCCTTCCCTGGACCCGAGGCAATCCCACCCAGGCCCGTCCACCACTTGGCCCATGACCACTGTCTCCTGTCTGGACCAAACCTTCCCTGGGGCCGTGGCGGGGAGGTGGGCGCACCAGGAAGGAGCATCTCAGGGCAGGGTAGACTTCCGGGGGCACATGCCAGACCCAGTAGCTGGGCCTGGGTGGTCAGGGCTTCCTGCCAGCTCGGCATTTGACTGTTCACATCCCTCAACATCCAGGGTGGATTCTAGTCGCTCAAACCAAACGAGGCACCTCCATCCAGTGTGGCCCCTGGAGGAAGGCTCCATCATCCTTCCCACTGCACCAATGAGGAATCCAAAGCAGAGGGCCCTGCTGCTCAGGCTCAGGAGGCAGAGCTGGACCTGCTGCAGGCTACTGAGAGTCAGAACCTTCACAACCGGGAGGCCATCCGAGGGCACTGTGCAGTGCCCAGGTGCTCACCATCAGCCGTGCCAAGATGTGTGCTTTCCCAACACCACCAAGCAAGGAACTCCGTTCCGACACTACCTGGAGATAGGATCAGATCCCATAGAATAAGGGCTCGGTCCTACAAGCTGGTCCTCCCCCACTTCAGCTGCCAATTGCAAGCCCAGGTGCTTGTGACCAACTGGCTATAGATTGTTCAGTCCTCAGAGAAACAGGTTGCTTACAGGTTTATTATAAAAGGGCATAAGCCAGGAACAGCCTGATGGAAGAGCTGCACAGGGCAAGGCTGGGGAAGGAGAGCGGAGCTGCCATGCGCTCCATGCCCAGCACCTCCCCAGTTCACCAACCTGGAAGCTCATCAAACCTTTTTATTTAAATTTTTAAATTGAATTTATTGGTTGATAAAATTACATAGGTTTCCCCATAGCCAGTTTGGCTCAGTGGATAGAGCGTTGGCCTGTGGACCAAAGGGTCCCAGGTTCAATTCCGGTCAAGGGCACATTCCAAAGTGCAGGAAGAAGCCAATGATTCCCTCCCATCATCGATGTTTCTCTCTCTCTCTTCCTCTCTGAAATCAATAAAAAAATATATATATTTTTAAATATATATATTTTTTAAATATTTTATTGATTTTTTTATAGAGAAGGGAAAGGGATAGAGAGTTAGAAACATCGATGAGAGAGAGAAACACCGATCAGCTGCCTCCTGCACACCCCCCCTACTGGGGATGTGCCCGCAACCAAGGTACATGCCCTTGACCGGAATCGAACCCGGGACCCCTCAGTCCAGGCCGACGCTCTATCCACTGAGCCAAACCGGTTCGGCAATAAAAAATATATTTAAAAAAATTAAAGAGATCAACTGAAGGACTGATATGCATGCATATAAGCATAACCAATGGACATAAGACACTGGGGGGTAGGGGAGGCCAGGGGATTGTCAAGGGCGGGGGAAAAAAGGAGACATATGCAATACCCTTTGTAATACTTTAAGCAATAAAAAATAAAAATAAAAAATTATATAGGTTTCAACTGTTCACCAAATCTTATTGAAGATTTAGAGAGCTTAACCTGTAGTCTCTCCCTGACCTTCCCAGAGGTGGCTGGGAGTTCCCCTCAGTAATCACCTGATCTTTCTGGTGACCAGCCCCATCTTGGGTGATCGCACTGGAAATTCCAAGAGTTTTAGTAGCTCTGAGGCATGAACAGGGACAAAGATCAATACATATTGGACCACACCCGTGCATCTGGCTAGTACCTCCAGCCTTCGAGACTCCTCACCAGCCTGGGACAAGGCTCCCTTTAGGACCCTTACTCTTCTCCAGAGCTCCCCAGCCCCACAAAACCACGAGCTGTCCTCTCAGCCTGCACCCTGGGTGGTGAAGCCAGATGTCCTGCGTTTAAGGACCAGCTGTGCTGCTTTCTGGCTGTGGGACCTTGGGCCAGTGACCTCCCATCTCTGGCCTGTTTCCTCACCTGCAAGCCTGGGGCACCTGCCTCACAGGGTGGCTGTCGGGACAAGGGGGTGAGGCAGGCAAGCCTGAGAGAAGCCACTGCAGAGGGTGGCTCTTGAGTTACCTCCGTCAGCCACGAAGCCTTCCCTGACCCCCTGCTCCACGCACCCCAGCTCTGTTGCCTTATTTCTCACTGAACTAAATTCTTGCCCACGTCTGTGGGGTCATCGGAGTTCCTTGCGCCCAGCACTGCCATGGCTTTACCCTGGATGCTTGTCTAGTGGACAAATGTTGGACAGTTGGAAGGACTGACCATACCACATTTCCAATGACGTGCCAGGCCTCCCTCTCCCCCCTCTCTGGGCCCGGGGGGCTGACCAGAACCCAAGAAATCAGACAGGAGTCTGCGTCGGCTGCTTTATTTAAGGACTGGTGACTAACAGTCCCCAACCCAGCCCCTCCCTTCTCTATAAAAGCAACTACACATGAACCGGGGCCCCCCTGCCAGGGCCCAGCCAGGGGGCCAGTGGTGCTGAATCTCAGGCCACAGTCCTTGGAAGGCAGAGGCGTGCGGTCCAGTTCACACGGGCAAGGTGCTGGGGAGGTGGGTGAGGAGGCGGAGAGTCCTGAGGCTGTCTCTGCTGGGCTTGCTCTCACCCAGGATGTCAGGACATTGGCCCCCGGAGAAGCCAGGGCTCCAGAGCCAGGGGGTCAGGGGCCAAAAGAGGGAGCAAGTCAAAGGGCTTTTGGAGCCAAGGGAGGCAGTTCAGACCTCTGGAGCCCCCTGCCCATGAGCACACCCCCATGGCCACACTTGCAGTCACACATTCACATCCACATTCACTCCATACACAGGCAGGGGGCTGCGAAGGCCCTGGACCCACACCCTGGACCTCAGGAATGTCTCTGGATTGGTACCCAGCGGGCTGGTCCTCGGCAGCGAGTCTGCAAAGGGGGTGGGTCCTCTCTTTTGCTACTGATTGGCGGCCTCACAGGCATCTATCCAATCACTATACACGTCCACTGGTTCTGACAGATCTAAGCCGTTGGAGTCAAGGGCAACTGCCAGCATCCGACACCTCCCCTTTCCCGTATACACCTCTGTTGCTCACGCTGATGTCAGCTAGACCCCTACCCTGTGCACTATCACCCGCTTAAGCAAGCAGGTAGCACCCATTCCTCTGGGTGGCCAAGGCCCTGCACAAGATACACAACAAGGCCCGAGATGCAAGGGCTTATTCTACCCTGCGCAGGGCAGCCCTGACCACCCCATCCCCACCCCCTGGATAAAGCCCATTTTCCCAAGGATACACGTGATGGGTGTCTGGAATTCCTCTAGGCACACGGTACAAGAGATGACTCCGGTGTTACGGGCACGGTCCCTGGAATGGGAGGAGATGGAGGGACTGATAAGCAAAGAGGCCTGTATCTAAGGGGGAGCCAATTCCCACCTGAGGGCAGGGGAGGCCCCGTGAGGCAGGATTCCTGGCCCCCACCCCACGCTCACATTTTCACGTCACAAGATTTCTCGTGGTTGCAGAAGGGGCAGGTGAACTGGGTCTCTAGAGTGCCTGTCATCTTCTTCTTGGGGGGTGGCTTTCGTTTTGACTTTCTGCGCCCCATGTCTGCAGGAGGGTGAACCTGTGGGGGGAGGAGGAAGATGTCAACGACTCACGGGACCCAGGAGGCCCTGCAGGGGCTGGCCACAGTGAAAGGGGGACTTGCACAATGGCTCTCTCTGAGGACATCAGACAGTTCCAGTGCACTCTGGGTAGAGGGGGTGAGAGCAGGTTCTAGATTCTAACCCTGCCCCAGCCCCACTTACTACATGACCTCACGTAGGTTACTTAATCTCCCTGTGCCTCAGTTTCCTTATATATAAGATAGAGATGAGGTTGCTACCTCAGAGGGACTCACAGACTGCACTGTATATGGCCCATCCATCGCTGGCACCTACACAGGAGGCCGCTGTTCCCGGTGAGGGTAACACGAGTGACTGACAGGCCAGGTGTCCAGGGCTGGGCAGAGCTGAAGTGCTCCGGAGCCCATGATTTTAGGGGCAGCTGCTCCTCTTATCAAAGGACATGCAAGGACCCCCCAGGAGGAATGACACTCAAGGGATTTGACAGAGCCTCCGACAGGCTCCCTGGGCAGAAGAGGGGCTACTGGACAGAGAAGTGTTTCAAGCGGAGAAACGCCATGTAGGAGGCTGAGGGGCAGGTATCTGAGTGCTGGGCTAGCGGCTGGGCACCAGGCAAGTGGGGGAGGGGCAGGCTGAGGAGGGAACAGACGGGAAAGTTTCAAGTGTTTAGCTGGATCCTGACCGCCAGGGAGAGAAACAACAGCCTCACCCTGGGCTTTTAAGGGACTGAGGAATACGGGTCAAAAGTCTGGACAAAGATGGAAGTCAGAACTGGGACAGGGCTGTTTGGGGAGGAGAGAGCAGCTGGCAAGACTGAGGAGACAAATCAGTGCAATGAGTGGGTATGCGAGGACGGAAGAGTCCAGAAGGACCTCCAAGGTTGTGATGGGCGGGGTTGTGTCGAACACAAAAGAACAGTGTTGTTAAAAATGAGTCAGGTGCCACTGGGACATACGTCTTGGAGGCAGAGACCACTGAACGAATCTCCACGCCAGGCGCTGGGCTCAGGGCTCCGCATTCACCATTCCTGAGCCTTCCAAGGAGCTCCCCCTCCCTCCCAATCACACTCTTTCTCTCTCTCTCCACTGCTGGTTCTAGGATCATTCCTCCGTGACAGGGGAGGTCGGCAATCTGCCAGAAGAAAGACCAGAGTCTCATTCATATTTAGCAATCACTTTCTATGTAACATCCTCTCCATTTTTAAAAATATATATTTTATTGATTTTTTACAGAGAGGGACAGAGAGTTAGAAACATCGATGAGAGAGAAACATCGATCAGCTGCCTCCTGCACACCCCCTACTGGGGATGTGCCCACAACCAAGGTACATGCCCTTGACCAGAATCGAACCTGGGACCCTTCAGTCAGCAGGCCCATGCTCTATCCACTGAGCCAAAATGGTTAAGGCACATCCTCATTCATTTAAAAAAAATGATTAAAGCCTGGCCAGCGAGGCTCAGTGGTTGGGTGTCAACCTATGCATCAGGAGGTCACTGTTCGATTCCTGGTCAGGGCACATGCCCAGGGTGCAGGAGGCAGACAATCAATGATTCTCTCTCATCACTGATGTCTCTATCTCTCCCTCTCCCTTCCTCTTTATTGATATTTTATATCAATAAAAATATATTTAAAAAATTTTTTTTTAACTTTTCATTACAGTTTACATTCAACATTTTGTATTAGTTTCAGGTGTACAATATAGTGGTTAGACAATCATATACTCTACAAAGTCTTCCCGATATTCCAGTGCCCACCTAGCACCATACAGTATTACTGACTGTATTTCCTAGGCTGTACTTTACATTCCCATGAGTATTTTGTAACTCCCAATTTATATTTCTCAATTCCTTCACCTTTTTCACCGAGCCCCAATCCCCCTCCCCTCTGGCAACCATCAGTCTGTGTCTGCATTTATGAGTCTGTTTCTGTTTTGTTTGCTTGTTTATCTTGTTCTTTATATTCCACATATTAAGTAAAATCATATGGTATTTGTCTTTCTCTGACTTATTTCACTTGGTATAATACCCTCTAGGTCAGTGGTTCTCAACCTTCCTAATGCCGTGACCCTTTAATACAGTTCCTCACGTTGTGGTGACCCCCAACCATAAAATTATTTTTGTTGCTACTTCATAACTGTAATTTTGCTACTGTTATGAATCGTAATGTAAATATCTGACATGCAAAATGTATTTTCATTGTTACAAATTGAACATAATTAAAGCATAGTGATTAATCACAAAAACAATATGTAATATATGTGTTTTCCGATGGTCTTAGGCGACCCCTGTGAAAGGGTTGTTCAACTCCCAAAGGGGTCGCGACCCACAGGTTGAGAACTGCTGCTCTAGGTCCATCCACGCTGTGGCAACATCCTCAATCTTAACTGAGGATGCGTCCAAGTCACTGAGTAAACAAAAACAGCTGGCAGAGAACACCAGCAAGTCCCCAGGACCACCCATGCGGCTTCCCTCCTTTGCCTTGGACGAATGTCCACAAAAAAACAATTTGTGTCTCTACTAGATCATTAACAAACACACTCCCATCATTAAAAAACAAACAAACCACCACAAAACAAAACACCTCCTTCTCTGCGGGCGGGCGTTTCTAGTAGAGCTGTCTGTTTCCCTCCCATTCTCTCTCTCCCACCTGCCTCACGCTGGGGCAGTCCCCACCCCTCAGGGCACTGGACAAACTGGTTTTCTCTTCCTGCCCTTTCATGGGACCCTCAGACCTGCACTCTTACACCCCTGATTCCCTGGCAGTTCCTTTCACTCTCAGCGGCTGCTGACCTCCCTCACCCCCAATTCTCTAATGAGGAGCCCACCAGCTCCATCTTTGGGCCCCTGCCTCTGCCGACACTTACCTCCATGGAGATCTCACCCAGCCTCAAGGCTTCAGATGCCCCTTCTACACAGATGCCACCTGCCTCTCTGGCCTTGCTGTGTCCTTTGACCCACAGACTCGCCCCTCTACCTGTCTTGGTCACACCTCCATCTGATGCTAATAAACATTTAAAAGCAACCTGTCGAAAACTGAGCTCCCGACACCTTAACCTGCTCTCTCCCGGTCTTCCCCATCTCCGCAGACAGCAAACCCATCTTTCCAAAAACCCCGGGCTCATCCTCGATCCCTCTCTCTCTCTTACACCCAGCTCTTATCTGATCCTGTTGCTGCTGCTCCTCTAAAACACATTCAGAACCTGACCACCTCTCACCACCTCCAGGGCCACCGTCCTGGTCTGAGTCCAGAGTCGCGGTCACCTCTGGCCTGGATGATCACAACAGCCTCCTCACTGGTCTCCCTGCATCTCCACATGCAAATCCCAGGAGGGCAGGGACTTTTGGCTTTTCTTCGTATCCTCAGAGCTGAGAACTGTTCACGGCACAGAGCTGGCGCTCAACAGATACTTACTGAGCCAATGAGTGAACAAACGAATGCCAGGCCCGACACCACACCACACAACGCTGCAATCAAGGCAGGCAAGGTTTCTGCTCTTGTGAAACTTCTATGGTCGTGGACGAAGACAGACCCTGAACAAGTTAACTAATGAGGGAAATGACTCCAAATATTGTTAAGCCCTGCAAGGCTAACCCCAGGGCAGGTGAAACACTCCCGGAACGGGGGCTGCTTCAGATGAGGGCAGAGTGGGAAGCACCCGCTGGTAGGTCACTTCCGATGAGACCTGAATGACCAGAAGTCACCACACAAGGCAGTCTAGGCAGAGGGAGTAGCAACTGCAAAGGCTGCGAGGCAGACGCTTAGAGAGAGAGAGAGAGAGAGAGAGAGAGAGAGAGAGAGAGAGAGAGAGGCTGGTACAGCTGAAGCTCGGCGGACAACGGGGAGATGCGGGGAGATGGGTATGAGATGCGACAGAAGCGGAAGAGCAGCAGCCAGACCCCACGAGGCCCTGCAGACTTCAGGAAGGTGCGGTCGGTTCTGCAGCCCATGCTCTCACCTACCAGGGCAGTTTCCCCCAAAGTCCAGCCCTGGGTACCACCTGCAACAGAACCACCCGGGCGCCCTCAGAAAAGGCTGATTTCTGGGCCTCGCCCAGATCCACCCGCGCTAGGATGTCAGTTCTGGGGGGGCCGGGCCGTGATCCGCCCGCTGCTGAAGCCCAGCAGGCGCAGTGACCGGTGCGCATTAAGCGCTCAGTAACTACGTGCTGAATGAATAAATGAGTCTCCCAAATCAGAAGCTACACATGCCCCGCCCCCCCCGCCCCCCGCCCCCCGCATCTCATTTTACCCGGTGACTACAGTAACCCACCCACCCCACCACAGAACTGGGGGCTGAACTGCCAGAGCCCCAGGGGTCTCGGCCGGTCCTTCGGTGACGACGACCAAACGCGCCGACGGAGGGATGGGGTGGGGGGTGGGGAGTCGGCCTCCGATCCCGCCGAGACTCTAGAGGCGGAGGGTGGGCGGTCCCTCCAGGCTTACCCAGGCTTCGGCGGCGCCTCCGAGCAGCGCGCTCAGCCGGCTGGGACCCGGGGGACTCAAGCTCCCTGACGGGCCACGCTCCCACCCCCGGGCCCTCGGCGCCTCCTCCGGTACCCCGTGAGCGGCCCCGAGTCGAAGAGCACCCTGCCCGCCCGGCTCCAACGCCCTCCCGCGAGAACCGTCACCTGCACGAGCCTTCCCTCCTTGCGACAGCCTCGTTCACCCGGGAGACAGTGACTTCCGTCTCTCAGCGGAAGCGGAACCTCTTATCCCCTCACGTCCCGCCCACCCGCAGCGGGATAGCCCAATAAGCAGGACCCGCCTCCTCCTCCAACATCTCTGTGCGCATGCGTACTCTCATGGGGAGGGGAGGAGAGGGGAGGGGAGCTCACGGGAGTTCCGCAGTGCGCCTGCGCGTGGGTTCGAGCGCGAGCGAGTACTACTTCTCTGCATTTCCCGCGTTTCGGGGGCGTTGGGGCCGGCTGGCCCTGAGCTGGAAAGGTCTCCTGTCCTCGGTCGCAGTATCTTCCTGGGGGTGTCTCGCTTGCCTTTCCCGATTCAAGCCCCAGCCCCTCGCAGCCCACCCAGCTCTCCCCACGTGGGACACATTAAACTATCCTGGTGCTGGGGACTCTTTCCCCCTCCCCACGTGGGAGTCTATGCTTTTCTTCAATCAATTTCCACCTTTGCTATAAAAAATAAAACAAAATAAAATATCCCGGAGCTAAGGAATTGCAAATACTGGCATGGCTGGATCAGGGGGAGGGGGGAGCTTGTAAGACGCTGTTCTCCAACTTTAACAAGAACCTTTGGATCTTGCTACAGTTCTGCGTTTGATGTTTAATCATCGGTGACCTTGATAAGGACTGTTTCATTGGAGTGTTCAGGAAAATAACTTGCAATATGTATGTCAAATGGACCTATCTCCAAGGTTTCCACGAGGGGGCAGTGTTACTCCTGGAAGTGCCTTTCTGGAAGCCCCCTTCTCAGTGCAGGTTACAAACCTGAACACACACAGGTGGGGTCGTACAATGACCCGCTGCCTTGCAACTTGCTATTTCCACTGAATGGTCAGTACACATACAAATAGCGCTTGTTTTCAGTAGCTACATAATTCGTGGTGCCACTCTGCCATGGCATATGGACAATGCTCTATTTGCGGAAGGGTAGTTTTTCCCTGCCCCCTTCCCTGCCTTCACAGCTTTATTGAGATACTAGAGGCCCTGTGCACGAATTCGTGCACAGGTGGGGTCAGGTGGATGGGGCTGGGGGTGGGAGGGCATGGGAGGTTGGCCTGCCAGTCCCTATGGGGTGGGTGGGGGGCTGATCTGGAGCAGGGCTGGCTGGGGGGAGAGGCTGCAGGCAGTTGTCCCCCATGGAGGGGACAATTTGCATATTAGCCTTTTATTATATAGGATAATCGACAGACCATAAGCTGCATGTATTTAAACTGACATTTTATGTCTTGACATATGCATATACACGTGAAACTATACAATCAAGATAGTGAGCCCTAACTGGTTTGGCTCAGTGGGTAGAGTGTTGGCCTGCAGACTAAAAGGTCCCAGGTTCAATTCTGGTCAAGGGCATGTACCTTGGTTTCGGGCACATCCCCAGTAGGAGGTGTGCAGGAGGCGGCTGATCGATGTTTCTCTCTCATCGATGTTTCTGACTCTCTGTCCCTCTCTCTTCCTCTCTGTAAAAAATCAATAAAACATATATTTTTAAAAAAAGATAGTGAACGTTTCTATCACCCCAAGAAGTTTCCTCCTGTTTCCTTGTATTCAGTTCCTTCCCTGCCCCTAGCCCAGGGGTGGGCAAACTTTTTGACTCGAGGGCCACAATGGGTTCTTAAACTGGACCGGAGGGCCGGAACAAAAGCATGGATGGAGTGTTTGTGTGAACTAATATAAATTCAAAGTAAACATCATTACATAAAAGGGTACCGTCTTTTTTTTTTTTTAGTTTTATTCATTTCAAACGGGCTGGATCTGGCCCGCGGGCCGTAGTTTGCCCACGGCTGCCCTAGCCCCTGGCACCAACTGATCTGTTTTTATTTCCTATAGCTTTATGTTATTTCAGAAAGTCACATAAACAGAATAATACAATACGTAGCCTTTTGATTTGGCTTCTTTTACTCAGTTTACTACCTTCGAGTCTATGTTGTATCTATCAGCAGTTTGTTCCTTTCTATGTTGAGTTGTATTCTCTTATGAAGATACTAGAGGCCCGGTGCACGAAATTCGTGCACTGGGGACGGGGGGGTGTCCCTCAGCCCAGCCTGCACCCTCTCCAACCTGGGACCCCTCGGGGGATGTTGGACATCCCTCTCACAATCCAGGACTGCTGGCTCCCACCCGCTCGCCTGCCTGCCTGCCTGATCGCCCCCTAACCACTCCCCTGTCAGCCTGATCGACGCCTAAGTGCTCCCCTGCCAGCCCGATCACCCCCAACTGCCCTCCCCTGCTGGCCCAATTGCCCCCAACTGCCCTCTCCTGCTGACCACCTTGTGATGACATGAGGGCAGCCATCTTGTGACCACATGGGGGTGGCCACCTTGTGCGAGAGTGTGATGGTGAATTTGCATATTATCTCTTTATTATATAGGATACCAGCCTGTTTATCCTTTCAACTACTGCTGGACATTTGGGATGTTTCCAATTTTGGGACAATGATGAATAGAACTACTATGAATCGTCTCATTCATTTGTGGGAATACTCATTTTCATCTTCTACTTTTTTATTTTTACACTGAAATATGTGATCCCTCTGGCATTTATTCTAGTATATGGTTGGAAGTAGGGTTCAGGCTCTGTCTTCTGGGCAAATCAACAAGGCAAATTATACATTTTCTGTAAAGTAGCAATACCACCTTCAACCTACATCACATTCTCGTGTGTTCTTGGAATTTCTGGATTCCCTCTGGACATTTTCCTGAAGCCAATGTCGGGCTGGTTTTTATATTTTTTAATATTTTTAAAATATATATTTTTTATTTTTAGAGAGAGAGGGAGAGGGAGAGAGGAACATCATTGATCGACTGCCTCCTGCACATACCCTTCCTGGGGATCGAACCCGAAACCCGGGCATGTGCCCTGACCTGGAATCAAACCAATTGAACTGGTAAACTCCTGGTTTCTGGGTCAACACTCAACTGCTGAGCCAGACCACCTGAGAGCTGTGCTTAATTTTAGCAGGGCAGTGTTGTGCTGTTTTGATGACGGTGCGTTTTGCTGTGTGGTCAGGCAGGTCTCTCACCTTCTGATTCATGATTCTTGGAAGCTGGTGAGGGGGTGGGTGTGGCCTGACTCTCTGGAGACAACCTGTTGCTGCTTGAGGGTGATGGTGCCCGTTCTGGCACTCTGCGTGCAGAGCGGAGAGGGGCCTGATAATATCCGGGATGATTGAATCAGAAGTGGTTTCTTAAGAAGAGTGAGAAGAGTAGTTTCTGCAACTGCCCTTGGAGCTCTGTCATCTTAATCCTTGCAGATGAGAAGGCATCTTTCTAACCATGGCTGTGTGCTGACTGGCATTGCTCCCGGAGCCGGACCGAAGCTGCCTGGGCGTGACCGTCTGCCCTGCCTTGTTCTTCTGGGCGCTCCGGTGCCCCCAGCTCTCTGCGGAGGACTCGGTCTTGGCGCTCGGTAGAAGTCCTTGGCTGTTGTGGAGGAGGGGGCACCCGCACCGCTGCCACTCACTCCCTGTGTCAGCTTGGATGTGTCACTTCTCCTTTCCAAGCTCTGGGCCCTGTGAACCAGGACATCGGGCTAATTCCACGCTTCAGGCCCTGCCAACAGGACACTGGGCTGACCTCTGATTCAGACCCCTTCCTGCCCAGAGCCTCTGAGTCAGTGGAAGAGGCAGGGTGGCTGTGAGCTGCCCGGACTGTCACGGTTACGATTGAGAGTCTGCCAACTCCTAGGCATGACCTTGGGCATGGAATCCGTTCAGTTTCTGTAATGTCCTCTGAGAAGCAAGGTTGATTATGGCCCTTCCCTCGCAGGTCAGGATTGGAAGTGATTTTTTTTTTTTTTTTTTGGCATAAAGCTTGTCTGGTAATAATGCCAGCTGGGTAAACTCAGTTGGGAAGTACTTAGGGCTGGTCTTTGGGTAAGGTCGCTTTGCTTAATTTTAGCAGTAACACGTGTACCTTGTAACAAATTCAACACTATGGACAACTCTTAAGTAGCCCATGGGAGGTGCCCCTTCCCCGAGGTCCTCTCCCAGCAGTGACCTCAGTTACCTTTTTTCTAGGGCCAGTGGCTCTCAACCTGTGGGTCGCGAGCCCTTTGGCGGTCGAACGACCCTTTCACAGGGGTTGCCTAAGACCATCCTGCATATCAGATATTTACATTATGATTCATAACAGTAGCAACATTACAGTTATGAAGTAGCAATGAAAATAATTTTATGGTTGGGTCACAACACGAGGAACTGTATTTAAAGGGCCAGAAGGTTGAGAACCACTGGAGGCTGTTGGCGTCCCTGCCCTGTAGTAGCTGAAGCAGCAGTTGAGGGCAGACCAAAGCAGTTTCGGTGACTGGCCTGGAGCTGGATGGCTCCGGCTGTCTCTGGGTGGCTGTTACTCAACTCTCCCCAAAGGGGAACTGGGCTTCTCTGCAGCCTTCAGCTTTCAGCACTCACCATAAGAAACAGGCCTGAGCCCTGCCGGGTAGCTCAATGGCTAGTGTCGTCCTAATACACCAGTGTTGTGGGTTCGATCTCAGGGCAGGGCATACAAGAAGCAACCAGCGACTGCATAGATGACTGGAACAACAAATTGATGTCTCTCTCGCCTTCCTTCCCTCCCACTCTCTCTCCCTCTCCCTAAAACCAATCAATCAATCAATGAAAAATGTTTTTTAAATCCTCTTTTTTTAAAATATATTTTATTGATTTTTTACAGAGAGGAAGGGAGAGAGATAGAGAGTTAGAAACATCGATGAGAGAGAAACATCGATCAGCTGCCTCCTGTACCTCTCCTACTGGGGATGTGCCCGCAACCCAGGTACATGCCCTTGACCGGAATTGAACCTGGGACCCTTGAGTCTGCAGGCCGACGCTCTATCCACTGAGCCAAACCGGCTTCGGCTAAATCCTCTTTAAAAAGAAAAAGAAACAGGCCCTCAAACAATTCCACTTCTGAACTTTTTTTTTACATACATATTTGCACAGATCTACAAAAGCCTGGGTCCAGGAATGCATACAGTTCCACAGCTAGGTTGGTAAAAGGAAAAGATTGGAGATTTCACCGGGGCCCCAGCAAGGAACTGGTGACCTAAGTGGAAGCTTCATGCCTGTTAAAAGGAACAGCTGCAGAAAAAGAAAAAGAACAAACAAAAAAAGAACAGCAGTCCTGCTCTTCGGAATGTGTCTTGTTTATTCTACAAACATATCTGCTCATGCAGGAAACAGGGGCAGGGTCATTGCGTTGTTCGAGGAGGGCAATTGGATGTGATCCTGGCAACCCTTAGCTTAGGAGATGATTGGTCAGATAGGCAGTGGATCAGGCACACAGTTGGGCCTCCGTAGCCGCAGAAAGAGCCGGAAGCCACGGAGAGCAGATAGGCAGATCTCCAGGTGTAACAGGCAGGGACACGAAAGTGCAGAGAAAACCTTTGGGATATGGGACATGCTTATTCCTGTATCTAAATTGTGGTAGGTGTTTATGGTATTGTATGCTTTAATTTATTTTTTTTAGAGAGAGGAAGGGAGAGGGATAGAGAGACAGAAATATCGATGAGATCCTGCCTCCTGCAGGCCCCCTACTGGGGATCGAGCCCCAAACCCAGGCATGTGCCCTGACTCGGAAACCGATAACCTCTTTATTTCTTGGGCGGATGCTCAACCACTGAGCCACACCAGCCCGACTGGAACTGTATGCTTTTAAATGTGTCAATTCCACCTAAATAAAGTTGGTTTGAAAACAAAAAACAAAAAAACCACACAAAACAGCCAGGTGCAGATCAGTGAGAAGGGAGACAAAAACATTCACATTTGCCTTTATTTGCATAGAGACATCCGGAAGGAAACAAAGCCTTTATAAAAAGTTGTTTCTTTCTAGGAGAGGGGGCAGGAAAGACAGGGAGGAGGGATGGCGACTTCTCCTTGCTATACACGTTAGGTTTTAGAGGCATAGGACCGTATTAGCCGTTTCATGTTGAAATGGACAAAATGAGCGCTCTGTTACGGACGGCTGAATTGTGGTTAGGTAGAAAGAAGAGTCGTGGTTAACTAGAAAGCGGTGCAGAACTGTGTGAACGCGGTGTTGTCTTGCATAAAGAGGGATGTTTTGCTGGTGGAGGCACCAGTGGCGGGGGTGGCTGTCCCTAGGGAGGTGGCTGGGAGAGGAAGGCTTGTTTTGTACCATTTTTTTCCCTGTTTGGTCTTTTTTTTTTTTGTGCAGCAAAGCAAGCAAGAATTTATTGACCGCAGCACAAGCACACCCAGGACAGTGAAACAAGGAGGGGCTCGAGGAGGCACTTTTGCAAGGCTCACTGGGAAGGCAGAGAAAAGGGGACTGAGACAGGTGCAGGGGGTTAGCCTGGGACGAGCTGCTGCTAGTTGCTCCCCCGGCTGCAAGTCTTGTGGGGTCCCTTAGAGTTTAGGAGAAGCATATCTGTGGAGAAGAGGAGGGAGGGAATGGTGCGCCCTGTTCAGGCCTTCCTTAAAATCATATCCATGTAGGGGGCCAGCTGGCTGTGGATGGGGTTGAGAGATGGAGTTACAGGCCAGCAAGGGGTGGGGAGCAGACACTCTAGAACCCAGGTGATGCAACTCGCCAGGGTCAGGAAAGGGACATTTGCAGTCTTGCATCTTTTTTTTTTTTAATGTTTTTATTGGTAACATTTTTTTTTTTTTTAGAGAAAGAGGAAGAGAGAGGAAGGGAGTGGGGGGAAGGAAGTGAGAGAGAGGGAAACATTGATGAGAGATAAACATTCATCGGCTGCCCCCTGCATGCTCCCCCACCAGGACAGGCAACCCCCGGCGTGGGCCCTAACCAGGAACGGAGCTGGCGACCTTTTGGTGCGTGGGACGACGCTCAACCAACTGAGCCACACCGGCCAGGGCACGTCTATTCTTTTATTGAATATTTGGCAGTGACGGAAGGATGTCAAGTTCCCGCTCAGCAGAACCACAGGCCCCTGAGAAGTCCTGCCCAGGGGGCGGGGGTCCCAGGGGGGCCCGCCACCCCCCAGGCAGGGAGGTCTCGCTGCCTCGGGCCCCTCAGGAGTGCTCGCGCCGGGCTTGCCTGGGCAGTTTGGTCTTGAAGAGGGACTTGCCCGAGGCCTCGATGTAGGTGATGCTCATCTCTTTGGGGCTGATCTCCAGGTAGGTGAAGCCGCCCAGGGAGTCCTCCACCCCGTAGTGGAAGCGCAGGTAGCCGCTGGGAACCTTGCGAAAGTGCCTCTTCGAGGGGTCCATGAAGTTGCCAGCCCCGCTCAGTATGTAGCCGATGCCGTTCTCATCCTCAAGGTACTGTGGGTGGAGGACTCGGGGTCAGGGGAGCCCCCAGCCCCTCGGGGAGGCCGGCCACGGGCTTTGTGCCCACCGCTCGTGAGTCCAGGGTCTCCAGTCACTTTGGGCAAGCAACATAACCCCCCCGTGGGCCTCAGTTTCCCCACCTGTAGGAGTGTACTGATCTTACTTCACAAGTCTGCACTGAGTAAGCGACTGGCAACTGGTAGCTATTATGATAGCTTTTGGGGAACTGTGGGCTGTTTCCCTGGTTGAAGACCATAGAGTTTGAGGGAGAGTGACATTTGGGAGAACCCCAAACAGCAGGAGGATCCCAATGTGTCATGTGGCACATCCACTGGGGAGGTGGCCCCTGACCTGGCTCCCCACCCAACCCCACTTGCAGGTCCCTCACCTGTAGGTTGTGGTCGTGGCCACTCAGGTAGGCGGTGACCTTGTACGTGGCCAGCAGTGGCTGCAGCTGGCGGACCAGGCAGTGGGTGGGCCCATGCTCAGCAATGGACCAGACCGGGTAGTGGCCGGCCACCAGCACGTAGTCCTCCTTGGCCGCCGCCAGCTGCTTCTTGAGCCAGGACAGCTGCGTGCGGGCCATCTGTGGGTCGCGGGGCCTCTGCGGCTGCTGGCTGAGGAAGTCGTCCGAGTTGCCGCACAGCGTCACGGTGTCCAGCATGAAGATGGCCACGGTCACATTGGACCGTGGGATCTTGAAGCGCAGGCGATAGTAAGGGCTGGGGAAGTTCCTGCGGAGGGCACAGGGGTGGGGTGCACACACGTCGGGTGGAGAGGCCCCAGGGTCCGCTCAGGCCAGTGGGCCCCTCCGTGCCCCTGAGCGAGGCTTGGGGGATGGGTGGGGAGCAGGCTCACCAGCGCTTGGAGATCCTGGAGTAGGCGATTTGTGCCGAGACGTTGCCCAGATGGTCATGGTTGCCAGCCAGCACGTACCAGGGCACATTGCGGAGGGAGGGGTCAGAGAACACATCCTCAAAGGTCTCCTGCAGCAGACAGAAAGGGCACCCCCACCCGGGGGTCAAGCAGCCACCCCAATGCCCCCTCCAACTCAGGAGCCGAGGACAAGAGAGACCCCGAGAGCTCTAGGTCCCCACAGGTGTCGGCTTCCCTCTGCCTCCTTCAGAGTCGAAAAGTTGACCACGGCTTCTCCACGTGCCCCCCGCCCCCACTCCAGTGCCACACACCTGGAACCGCTTGTCGTAGGCATCATGCACGCCAGTGAAGTAGAAATTGTCCCCCAGCGACAGGATGAAGTCTGTGCCTAGGATCTTCGCCGTCCTGGCAATCTCCTTGGCGTTGGCCGTTTCCCGGGCTGTGTAGAACGGGGCATTGGGGACCCCGCCCCAGTCACCCACAGCCACAAAGCGCAGGATGGGGGCAGTGCCATCAGCCAGGGGCAGCACCAGCAAGGCTTGCAGGACGAGCAGCACCGTCCTTGTATCCATCTGGGAGGCGAGAGACAGGTGTCTGGGGACCTGGGCTGAGGCGTGGGCAGTAGGCTCTTGAGACAGCCCCTTGCCCTGCTGTGGCCCAGCGGGAACCCCCCGGGTGCCCTAGTTCCCTGGACTTCAGGGCAAAGTTGGCTGGGAGGGTGAGCGGGTAGGTGGCATCCGGCCAGGGGCCGCAGGGAGGAGAGGCCACGCAGGCCCATTCTGCCCTCCCTCATCCGGGACCCAGCACTCACCCTGGCAGAGGCACTGGCCAGCCACTTGGCACAGTCCAAGGGGCAGCTGCGTTACAGGGCAGGACTGGCCAGGCCACCGAGCCTTTATTCTCTGGGGCGGAAATGGATCATTCGTGAGGATGAGGCAGTTTCTCCAGGGCTGTTCCAGAAGCCCTCCCCTTGGGTCATGTGAGCCTTGGAGTTCCCCAGCCACGGGCGGTGGATGGGTGGGGGTCTGGCACACAGTGTAGCCCCACCTACCACCGGCGTCACGGCCTCGGACCTGGGAGCTTGTCTGTGCTGTGGGCCCGAGGTGCCGCTACTGCCCGCTGTGTGTGCCCCAGCCAGACACCTCTGGGTGTCCGCGTCCTGCCCTGTCTGGGCGTGTCTGAGCTGCCGAGGTCACACGTCTGCCCTGTGCCTGGAGTCCCGTGTCCCCCAGCAGGCGAGGCCCAGGTGTCTGTGAGGTGCCAGAAGCTGTGGGGGGATGGCTTGGGAGTCCCTGTTTTGTGCCTGGGTGGTGGTGTGTGCCTGCACTGTGTCTCTAACGTGAGTTGTGTGTGTGGTGTGTGTGGTGTGTTTGATAACATCTGAGTGTGTGTCCCAGGGTCACCCCCCTTTGCCTCCCAACAGCAGGGTCGCCCTTTTCCAGGAAGTCCTGCCCACACCTTCCTCCCCTCCCCTCCCCTCCCCTCCCCGCCCCCAATCCTGCAGGAGGAACCCAGGCGGAGGCAGCTGATGGCGCTGCATGTGACCTCGGGCTCCTAACCCTCACCCCCGCAGCCGGGCCGGGCCGGGAGGCTCTCCCAGCAACCCCAGCCCCTGGGACAGGCGCCGGGGCCCCTGCACGTGTGGCCGGGCTGACTTACCCTCACTCCCGGCCTCCCTCTTCTGGCCGGATCTGTACCTGCACACTCGGGCTGCTGCTTGCAGCCCCGCAGGGTGCACAGGGCCCCTGGGTCACCCCGCACGGCTGGTCGTCCCCGCCGCAGCCCAGGGTAACAGGAAGTGGGTCACCAGGACCCGGGGAGACCCCTCCCAAGGGAGTCGGCCGGCACGTCCACACCTGCAGGGCGGGTCTCACCTGTGGTTGGCTGGGCCCGGGTCAAGGTCAACGCCAGGCGCTGGGGGAGCCGCGCTGCAGAAGTGGGGGCGCTCGCCGTGGGGGGCTGCCTCGCGTTCAGGGGGCGGCGGCCCAGCCTCCCGGCCACCCGGCCCGCGGCCCCGGGCGGGCCCAGGTGTCGTCTGGGGCCCCGCGCTCGCACCTGGCCCGGGGAGCCCCGCCCGGAATCCTGCCCGGCCGCCCCGCCGCACGGCGCTGGCAGCGCAAACACGATGGGGGCCGGACGGCGGCTGCGGGCCCGGCTTCCTCCCCGCTCCCCCACCTGCCTTCACACTTGGGGCGCCATAGCGCTGGGTGGGGCCTCGGCCTGGGCTGGGCCACCGTCTAGTAAGGAAGTCTCCACCCTCAGTCTTCTGGTCTTTAAAATGGGCGTGAGGGCAAATGAGTCAAATCTTCCTTAGAAAGAATTCCAGGTCATGTCAGTAAAAGGCCCCTCCAGGAGCCAGAACTCAGTCCTTCCAGCCTCCTTTTGTTTAAAATATATTTTTATTGATTTCAGAGAGGAAGGGAGAGGGAGAGAGAGATAGAAACATCAATGAGGAGAGAGAATCCTTGATCGGCTGCCTCCTGCGCGCCCCCCACTGGGGATCGAGCCCACAACCCAGGCATGTGCCCTTGGCTGGAATCGAACCTGGGACCCTTCAGTCTGTAGGCCGTTGCTCTATCCACTGAGTCAAACCTGCCAGGGCCCAGCCTCTTTTTTTTTTTTAATATTTTTATTGATTTCAGAGAGGAAGGGAGAGGGAGAGATAGAAACATCAATGATGAGAATCATTGATCGGCTGCCTTATGCACGCTCTTCCCCCCCCCTCCCCCCCCAAGTGGAGATCGAGGCGGCAACCCGGGCATGTGCTCTTGACCAGAATGGGACTCCGGACCCTTCAGACCAAAGTCTGATGCTCTATCGACTGAGCCAAACCAGCTAGGGCTCAGCCTCCTTTTGAGTGTGGACAGGGCTCAAAAGTTATTGACTCTCATCCAGTGAATAAAGCATGGAAAAGCAAAGCTGGGACTGCACAGTGGAGACACCCCGCGGACACCACCTTAACCAGACGGCCCTGGCTAACTCCGAGCCGCAAGCGCTGATATCACGGCCCTGATAGGATGTAGCGGGGAGGGCGCCCGACCTCTGGGGTTTCTTCCCGCAGCCCGTGGCCTCGGGCTAATGATGAGCACAATACCAGATACCTTCGATGGAGGGACTTTCTACAGAAGAATCCGGGCTCTGCAAACATGTCCCAGTCATGAAAAAGGTAAAGGTCTGAGGCGTGTCCAGACTGGATGAGACCCCACAGGCGTGAGGACACAATGATATGTGGGATCCTGGGCCAGAAAGGGGGCATTGGTGCAAAAACTGGTGACACCCAACCAAAGCCTGCAGGTTTGTGAATTGTAACACAAGCAAGAAACACAATTTCTTAGTAGTTACAGGTGGTTATGGCTACAGGGGGAACACTGAGGACATAGTGAAGCCTTGCTTGGCATTAGATTTTACAACTCTTCTATAAATCTAAAATATTCCAAATTAAAATAGTTTACTTTGAAAATGGGTATAATCCAAGAAACCTAAGAATGTTTTCAACATGTATTAAGCACCCACTGTTTGCCCAGTACCGGCTGACACAGCAGTGAGAGCACAGGCAGGAAAACCCACCCTGCTGGGGCTGACATGCTGGAGAAACTTACATTCTAGCCATTAATGGCTCTCCTTTCTTTGGGGGTGGGCGTTCTCTTTCCATTTTATAATTTACTAGAGGCCCGGTGCATGAAATTCGTGCATGGGGGTGGGGGTCCCTCAGCCCGGCCTGCACCCTCTTCAACCCAGGACTCCTCAGGGAATGTCCGACTGCCTCTCGGGATACCTAACCGCTTCTGCCTTGCCCTGCACCCGGGACCCGGGCTTCCCGCCGTCTGGCTGGCCGCAGGCACCCAGGACCCGGGCTGGCTGCAGCCGCAGGGAACTGTGGGCAGGTGGCTTTGCCCAGGCCACAGCCGCAGGCGCCCAGGACCGCAGGGCAGGCAGCTTGTCCCTCTCCTGGGCCGCAGCCTGGCTGGTCCCCATTCCTCTCTCCGCAGTGTTGAGTGTCTGAGCCTTTACGGTGTGATGGCGTGAGGGCATGATAACCATTTGCTTATTAGCTCTTTATTATTTAGGATGTACTGTATGGAGTGTTGCTTTAAAAGCCCTGTTAATTATTTTGCCCGCAGAACAAACACAGACTTCCTTTTAACATATCTGTGGTCAAATGGAAACGCAGGAAACGGACCTCACTCCGGGTCAGGGAAGGGGCTGTTTTCTGGGGAGACAGGCAGGGGAGTGGAATCGGGGTGGGGGGACAAAGAGGTTGGGCAGAGGCTTCCACTCCATCCCTACTGTTTCTTTGTGTGGTTTTTGGTTTGTTTGTTTGTTTTCACAAAAAAGGAAAAAAGAAATGATCAGAACCAATTAGGACCAAATGTTAACATTTGCTTCTTCACATGGTTGGTACAGGAATGTTTTAGGAGTAATCTATGCTTTCTGTATTTTTTTTTTTTTAACACCACGCAAATTTATATTTTTTAGCCCTAACTAGTTTGGCTCAGGATAGAGCGTCGGCCTGCAGACTGAAGGGTCCTGGTTTCAATTCTGGTCAAGGGCTCTATCCCCAGTAGGAGGCGTGCATGAGGCAGCCGACCAGTGATTCTCTCATCATTGATGTTTCTATTCCTCTCTCCCTTCCTCTCTGATATCAATAAAAATATATATATATATTTTAATATATTTTATTGATTTTTTACAGAGAGGGAGGGAGAGAGATAGAGAGTTAGAAACATCGATGAGAGAGAAACATCGATCAGCTGCCTCCTGCACATCTCCCACTGGGGATGTGCCCGCAATCCAGGTACATGCCCTTGACCGGAATCGAACCCGGGACCCTTCAGTCCACAAGCCGACGCTCTATCCACTGAGCCAAACCGGTTTCGGCAATAAAAATATATTTTAAGAAATATTTTTTAAAATGTATTTTTTTTTATCTATTGTAAGACGTGGTCTTTATAGAAAAATTGGACAATACAATACTAAGCACAAAGAAACAATGACACACTCTCCAGTAATCTCTCTGCCTGGAGAGTCTATTCATTCATTTTTCTTTTCCGTTGATTTTTCTATGCCTACATTTGTCTTCAGAAAGATGGGATGGCCCTGCCAGTTCGGCTCAGTGGAGAGCGTCAGCCTGAGACTGAAGGGTCCCAAGTTCGATCCCAGTCCAGGGCACTTACCTTGGCTGCAGGCTTGATCCCTGGCGGCCCTGATCGGGGCACATGCAGGAGGCAACCAGCTGATTTCTCTCTCACACATCAGTGGTTCTCTCTCTGTGTCTCTCCCCCTCCCTCCCACTCTCTCTAAAAATGAATGGAAAAATATCCTCAGGTGAGATTGAACAAAAAACAAGACACAGAAAAATGGGATGCTATAATACTATTTTATAAAGTCTTTTTTTTTTTTTTTTTTTTTCCTTTTTTTTTTTTAATTAAATCTTTATTGTTCAGATTATTACATTTGTTCCTCTTTTTTTCCCCCCCATAACTCCCCTCCTCCCAGTTCCCGCCCCACCCTCCGCCCTCACTCCCCACCCACTGTCCTCATCCATAGGTGCACGATTTTTGTCCAGTCTCTTCCCGCATCTCCCACACCCCTTTCCCCCCCAGGAATAGTCAGTCCATTCCCTTTCTATGTCCCTGATTCTATTATAATCACCAGTTCATTCTGTTCATCAGATTATTTATTCACTTGATTCTTAGATTCACTTGTTGATAGATGCATATTTGTTGTTCATAATTTGTATCTTTACCTTTTTCTTCCTCTTCCTCTTCTTAAAGGATACCTTTCAGCATTTCATATAATCCTGGTTTGGTGGTGATGAACTCCTTTAGCTTTTCCTTATCTGTGAAGCTCTTTATCTGACCTTCAATTCTGAATGATAGCTTTGCTGGATAAAGTAATCTTGGTTGTAGGTTCTTGGTATTCATCACTTTGAATATTTCTTGCCACTCCCTTCTGGCCTGCAAAGTTTCTGTTGAGAAATCAGCTGACAGTCGTATGGGTATTCCCTTGTAGGTAACTGAGTTTCTTTCTCTTGCTGTTTTTAAGATTCTCTCTTTCTCTTTTGCTCTTGGCATTTTAATTATGATGTGTCTTGGTGTGGTCCTCTTTGGATTCCTTTTGTTTGGGGTTCTCCGCGCTTCTTGGACCTGTAAGTCCATTTCTTTCACCAGGTGGGGGAAGTTTTCTGTCATTATTTCTTCAAATAGGTTTTCAATATCTTGCTCTCTCTCATCTTCTGGCACCCCTATAATTCTGATGTTGGTACGCTTGAAGCTGTCCCAGAGGCTCCTTACACTATCCTCGCATTTTTGGATTCTTTTTTCATTTTGCTTTTCCAGTTGGGTGTTTTTTGCTTCCTCGCATTTCAAATCATTGACTTGATTCTTGCGCTCCTCTGGTCTGCTGTCGGGAGTCTGTATAATATTCGTTATTTCAGTCCGTGTATGCTTAATTTCTAGTTGGTTCCCCAATATAAGATCGAGGGTCTCATTAGTTTTCTTGTAGATCTCATTAAGTTTATCGGCGGCTTGTAAACAGTTCTTGAGAGACCTTAAAAGTGTGGTTCTGAACTCTATATCTTCCATTGACAATTTTGTCCTGTTTCTTTGTCTCCGCATTTTGTTATGCTTCCTTGGTGCACCCCCTAGTGGTCTTTGTTCGAAGTCTTATAGTTAAATCTTGATTGTTGTAGCTAATTCCAGGGAGGGTTTGACCTCCAGGGCAAGTGGCTATGAGAATCAGCTGTGTCAGCAGTGAGAGAACTTCTGTCCTCTAGGGAGGTGCTAATCTAGCCTTTGCCTGAGGCTATCGGCAAATGCCTCTGTGCAGGGCTTGGGCGGGGCTGGTCGCACAGGATCAACAGGGTGGGCTGGAGAGAGCAGTTATGGCGGCTCTCAGTCCTGTCCCCAGGGGCTCTGCCTCTCTGAGTCCCAGCACCCGCTGCAAAGCTCAGAGAGAAAGCTGCACTCGCTCTGACCGAAGCCAGACAGTCCCGCTTCTCCCGTTTGAGTCTGGGTCCCTAAAGACTCGCCCGGATCTGGAGCTCAGAGTCTGCGACTCCCTCCCGATTGAAAACGCCAACCGCGCCCTCCGCCGCCAGCCCGCTCGCGCACTCCACACCTCAGAATTTGACTTCAGCACTGTGCCTCCTCTGAGTGTCCGTATGTGTTTCTCTTTCCTCCTAGTTGTAGGACTTCCACTCAGCCAGCGTTCCTGTGGTTCTGGGTGATGTCTCTTCCGTTTTTTGGTTTCACTTTTGAAGTAGTTGTTCAAAGCAGCAAACTCCGGCGTTAACCTATGCCGCCATCTTGGTTCTCCCAATAATACTATTTTATAAAGTCTTAAAGTGTTAACATTTTATATATTTTTTTTTAATTAAAAAATTTGCAAAAGCTTGTGCACATGACTGAAACAAATCAGACTTGTGCAACGTGTGCAGTGAAACTTGTGGATTCTTGGCTGTTGCTCCGTCATCTCCCAGATTCTGCATATGCTGTTCTCCCTCCGTTTGCCCAGGGGTCCCTGCTGTGCTGCTTTTCTGTGAGGGTGGGTCAGGGTTGGGCTCAGAGCCTCCCTCCCCTCCAGTCCTGCCTGGCGTCCCAACAGCCATGTCAGGTCCGTGGCTGAGTTCCTCCTTTGGCACCTCTGTGCCCTGCCCACTCCTCCCCTCTCCCTTGCTCTTCTCTGGCCTTTCTACCCTCCTGGAACAGGGCCACACTCTGACCTCAGGGCCTTGGCACGTGCTGTTCCATTTGCCTAGAAGGCTCTTCCCTCTCCAGATCACCCTCCCCGCCCCCCCTCCTTTCCCATTGTATTCAAGTTTCTGTATGTAAAATGCACCCTCCACCCCCATCTGGCTCCCTTCCTGCGGCATTTTCCTCTGTCACCCTTATCATGACCCGACAAGTCACACATCTTGCTTTTGGTCTGTCTCCCCACCAGAGAGATCTCTTCTGGGATAAGAACGTCTTGGTCTGGTTCCCTGTTGTGTTTCCCTGGCATCTGGAATCCAGGCGCACAAAGGCGGTTGCTCCTTTGGGGGGGGGTTGGAGCAAAGGAGTGCCCTTCAGGACCCCACTTCCCTCTGGTTTGAATGTGCAGCCTCCCGGACGCCCCTCCTGGCTTCATGCCTTGAGTGGGTTCCACCAACTCCGTTCCGGCTGCTTCGGTTCTAATGTCAGTGGTGTTGTGGTTGGTAATCTTCCCCGGAGTATCTCAGAGATACCTCAGTGACCCTGATTAGATTTGGCCTCTCCCTCACGTCCTGGTCACAGCGCTCAGGTCACACGAAGGACAGCTCATTCCCACCTCCGGGCCTTTGCCCTCGTCGTTCCCTCCACTGGGCCGCGCTTCCCCCACCTTCCTGTCATGGAGTACTTGGCCAAAGTGCCACCTCCTCTGACTACCTGATACAAGATGCACCCCAGCACCCACTTCTCAGTGTCCACCATTGCCAAGCACCCTTTCCCCATCCTCCCACCAAGAGTTCCCTAATGCAGGTCTGAGTGACCACCCAATGTACACTCAGTGGGGGCAGGGTGGGCACTGGGCTAACGTTACTTCTGACAAGCACCGGCCAGTGAGGGGGGTGGGCACCAGACTGGCATGAGTGTGGTATGAGGAGAGCCGCAGGGCAGAGGCCAGTGGGAGGTTATCAGGAGGTGGGGAGCAGAGGCTAACGGGGCCATAGGAACAAGGGCCTGGAGCTATGGAGTGGGCGCTTGATCTGGAGAGGAACAGGTTTGGAGGATGGGGTCCAAGCTGTGTTTGTTTGTTTGTTGTTTTTGTTTTTAATAATTATTTTCTTTTTAAATATATTTTTATTGATTTCAGAGAGGAAGGGAGGGGGAGAAAGAGATAGAAACATCAATGATAAGAGAGAATCACCGATCGGCTGCCTCCTGCACACCCCCCACTGGGGATTGAGCCCGAAACCTGGGCATGTGCCCTTGACTGGAATTGAACCCAGGACCCTTCAGTCCACAGGCCAATGCTCTATCCACTGAGCCAAACCAGCTAGGGCCCAAGCTGTGTTTTTAAAATCAGTCTTGCCTGGCTGGCGTGGCTCAGTGGTTGAGCAGCAACCCATGAACCAGGAAGTCACAGTTCAATTCCTGGTCGGAGCATGTGCCCAGGTTGCAGGCTCCATCCCCAGTGTATGGTGTGCCAGAGGCAGCTGATCAATGATTCTCTCTCATCATTGATGTTTCTGTCTCTCTCTCCCTCTCCCTTCCTCTCAGAAATCAATAAAAACATTTAAAAAGATCAGTCTGGAACAAAGCAAGTCAAAGACAAATCTATACCATCTGTCTGTCTATACTTCTATCTATCTTTGTATTTCTGTTTACCGATACCAATACCTATCTATCAGTGTCTACATCTATCTACCTACCTGGCTATCCACCTGTGGGGCTGGGATGGCCCCGGTGAGGCTGAAACGGCCCCGGTGAGGTTGAAACGGCCCCGGTGAGGTTGAGACGGCCCCTGTGAAGTTGGGACGACCCCGGTGAGGTTGAAACGGCCCTGGTGAGGTTGAAACAGCCCCTGTGAGGTTGGAACGGGAGACAGCCCCTGTGAGGCTGGGACGGCCCCTATGAGGTTGAAACAGCCCCTATGAGGTTGAAACGGCCCCTGTGAGGCTGTGACGGCCCCTGTGAGGCTGTGACGGCCCCTGTGAGGCTGAGACGGTCCCTGCGAGGCTGAGACGGCTCCTGGGAAGCCGAGAAAAATACCATAGGATCTCACTCATGTATGGATAATAAAGACCATTATAAACTGATGAACAAAAATAGATACAAAGGCAGAGCAGCATTGAACAGACTGTCAAACTACAGTGGGAAGCCTGCCGGGGGGGGGGGGGGGGAGGAAGAGCTCAACCGAAGGACTTGTATGCATGTATGTAAGAATAACCAATGGACACAAGACACTGGGGGGTAGGGGAGGCCGGGGGAATGTCACGGGGGGTGGAAGGAGACATGTGTAATACTCTTTGTAATACTCTAAGAAAGAAAACAAAATTAAATTTAAAAAAATATATTTTATTGATTTTTTACAGAGAAGAAGGGATAGGGATAGAGAGTTAGAAACATCGATCAGCTGCCTCCTCCACACCCCCCACTGGGGATGTGCCCGCAACCAAGGTACATGCCCTTGACCAGAATCGAACCTGGGACTCTTCAGTTCACAGGCCCACGCTCTATCCACTCTGCCAAACCGGTCAGGGCAGTCACACTATATCTTGATACAAAACTGCACGTACTCAGTCCTACACACAAAGAAGAAATTCTAGTGCCAACAGGAACCAAATGAAGAGTGGTATCCTTTGGGGAGAGCTGATATGGGACATTATTAATTTCTACTTTATTAATTTCTTTACTTCATTCCTCTTTAAACATTGTAAGCTGGTGATATATATTTTAAAAATATTTTTATTGATTTCAGAGAGGAAGGGAAAGATAGAAACATCAACGATGAGAGAGAATCATTGATCGGCTGCCTCCTTCAGCCCTCTCCTGGGGATGGAGCCTGCAACCTGGGCATGCGCCCCAACTGGGAACCGAACTGTGACCCTCTGGTTCATAGGTCAACGCTCAAGCACTGAGCCATGCCAGCCGGGCTGGTAATATTTTTGTAACCAGGAAAACAATATTTACCTAAATAGTCAGGCTGACGAAAGCGTGGACGATTGCTGAGGGAGATGAGCCCGCGGTCGGGGAGACCCAGCGTTGGCGCTCTGGACGGCTGCTCAAAGTGGCCAGGCCTGGGAGCTCGCAGTCTGCCTGCGCCCACGCTCCAGCCCCTTGATGGCATTCGCCTGTAGGACTGTTGGCTGGAGACTGTACTTTCCTGTGCCTCATTTCTTCATCTTTAACATGGATGATGTTACAGTCACTCCATTCAGGATGTTGTGTGGACCAAACGACCTGCCACAGATGGAACATGCGAATGACACCTTGCCTAGAGCACTCACTCACTATAAGCCAGCTGCCACTGCTTAATATTATTACCACCACAATTATGTGTATTATTATTATTGTTAATCCTCACCCGAAGATATTTTTCCCATTGATTTTTAGAGAGCGTTGAAGGGAAGGAGGGAGGGAGAGGGACACACACACACACACACACACACACACACACACACATTGATCGGTTGCCTCCTGCAGGCATCCTGCGGCTGAACCTGCAACCAAGGCATGTACCCCTGATCTGGAATGGAACCCACAGCCCTTGGGTGCACGGGCCAATGCTCTAACCACTGAGCACGCTGGCCAGGGCTATTATGTATATTAAGTTGAAGCCCCCTCCCCTAATCTCAATTTTAAAAATCCCAAATAGTTCACAGTGAGAAGCCTCCCTCCTACTCTGGTTCCCCAGCCACCACTTTGGAGGGAACAAGCTTACCAGGTTTTTGTGGCTCCTTCCAGAGATGACTAATTGATTTCAGGCTGATAACTTCAAGTTGAAGAGTATGTGATAATTTGAGTTTAGGAGCAGTACAGAATGTTTAAGATAACACATGGCCCCCTATCAATATGTTTAATTTTCAAATTTATAATAACTGATAAGGACCTCAGAAGGGCTTGCTTGGTGGTGGCATTCAGCAGATTAAAAAATAAAATGTATCACTTTAATAAAGGCCATCTAAAATGTTTAAGCGAGACTACGTCAAAATAAAAAGCCCTGTACAGCAAAAGAAACCATCAACAAAACAACAAGAAAGCCCACTGCATGGGAGAACGTATTTGCCAATGTTATCTCTGATAAGGGTTTAATCTCCAAAATTTATAGGGAACTCACACAACTTAACAAAAGGAAGATAAACAATCCAATAAAAAATGGGCAAAGGACCTAAATAGACACTTTTTGAAAGAGGACATTCAGAAAGCCAAGAGACATATGAAAACATGCTCAAAGTCACTAATCATCTGAGAGATGACAATGAGGTACCATCTCACGCCTGTGAGAGTGGCTATCATCAACAAATCAACAAAGAACCGTAGAGAACATAGCCATCGTCCAAAAGTCCTGGGGATGCTTTCTGAACCATGAAGACTTCCAGGAATTACTGTTATGTCAGTTGAGGCAGCAGCTGCGACAAGTGCTGGAGAGGATGCGGAGAAAAAGGAACCCTCCTGCACTGGTGGTGGGAATTCCAACCCCTGGTGGGAATGCAGACTGGTGCAGCCACTGTGGAAAACCATATGGGATTTCCTCAAAAAATTAAAAATGAAACTCCCATTTGACCCAATAATCCCACTTCTAGGAATACATCCCAAGGAAGCAGAAACACCAATCAAGAAGGATATATGCACCCCTATGTTCATAGCAGCACAATTTACCATAGCTAAGATCTGGAAACAGCCTAAGTATCCATCAACAGATGAGTGGATTAAAAAACTGTGGTACATCTACACAATGGAATACTGTGCTGCTGTAAAAAAGAAGGAACTCTTACCATTTGCAACAGCATGGATGGAACTGGAGAGCATAATGCTAAGCGAAATAAGCCAGTCAGAGGAAGATAAATATCACATGATCTCACTCATTTGTGGAATATAATGAACAACATAAACTGGTGAACAAACATAGAACCAGAGGAGAAAATGTTTTAGAATATAATAGAAGTAATCCTGTTATTTGCAGATTTTTAATATTTCCTACAACTTCTGTGATATCATGCTATGTTAGCACAGTTTTGGTAATATTATACTTAAAATCCTTTTATTCTTGAAATATTAATGTTGGTTGCATGTAACATTATTATATTTAAAATCATTTTTCTTGAGATATTAAACAATAAAAATAAAGTGTTTCAGTGCTCATACTAAAGGGGAAAAATAAAATAAAATGTTTAACCCACTGCATTTCTACATGGACCCAAATACGGACCCAATGGCCTCTTGGAAAGCGATGGTCCACGTGGCCAGGTGTAAAAGCCACAGAACAGCTGCAGCTTTAACCACAGGGAAGGGAAACCGTGTTTCTCACGGTGTCGTTTAAGCGGATTACACATTAACAAAGTAACTACAGAGATGGATTATTCGAGGCACCAAAGCTGACCCCAAACCCAGACACTAATGAGTTTGTTTGCTTTTAGGAACCGGAAGGCTAACCTGGCTGGAGCAGAGGGAGCGAAGGGGACAGTGGGAGGACAGGAAGGCGGGGAGGCAAGGAGGGCGTGGGGGGGCAGATCGCGAGGGGCTGTGGGGGCCGGAGGAGGAGCTTCTATCCCCAGTGAGGTGGGCTCAGTGGAGAACTCCTAGAGCAGGGACTGATCTAATTTAGGTTTTGTATAACTTCCACTTGCTGTTGCACTGAGGGGCACCGCCACTGGGGGCCTGGAGCGGAAGGAAAACACTGGGTCGTTGGGTTATACCCCTTTTACTCATTAATTTTTTTTAAAAAAAGGAGCGGAACGCCGGAGCCTGAATACCTTTCGGATCCTTGACCTGTTCATTGCTGCCCTCGTGTGGCTACAGCCTGAACTGCAGCGACATGGGCTGGCCGCTCGTCCTTTTTGGCGAGCAAAGGCTTCTTCCCAGCCCTTCCTGCGCCGCGCAGAGGGCCCCGCAATGGTTCGGCCAAGGCCTGTCCTCGAGGCTCTCCCAGAGGAGCGCGGAGTGAATGTGTGGGGAGTCAGATGTTTGCCGGGTAACCCGAGGAACCCCGCTCTTCTCAGGAAAGTGCAGATGGCCTTGGCTTCTAGAGAGAGGTTTTCGGAGGAGGCGGCTTTGGTCCGCGTTCAAGGACCAGTAGGAGTTTTCAGGAAAGTACAGTGAGAAAAGCCATCTATTGGCCGGTTTGGCTCAGTGGATAGAGCGTGGCCTGCGGACTGAAGGGTCCCAGGTTCGGTTCCCGTCAAGGGCTCATACCTTGGCTGCAGGCTCCTCCCCGACCAGGGCCCTTGTCAGGACTCACGCAACCAATCGACGCGTTTCTCTCACATCGATATTTCTCTCTGTCTTTCCCTCTCTCTTCCACTCTCTCTAAAAGATCAGTGGAAAAGTATCTTCAGGTGAGAACCAAAAAAAAAAAAAAAGGAAAGAAAAGTCATCCTGGGCAGAAAATAAGGGATTTTTTTTTGCCATTTATTTACAAAGCTAGGTCAAAACTGAACTCCTGACATACTCCTTATCCCCTAAACTGCTCCTCCCAACCTGGGTCCTGGAGTTACCACGCCTATACTTGTCCTGAACACCTCTCTGCCTCTCAGGCCTGCCATCCCCATGGCCACCACCCAGGGCCAGACACCCATCACCCGGCCTTTAATTCCATCCCGGTCTCAAGGTTCTCTTTCCCTGCCTCTCCCCTGCCCGCACTTCTCCCATGGCTCCCGGCTCTGGAAGGAAGCCCAAGCCCGTCAGCCTGCCACCTGCCGTCATGGAGGACCCGACCCTGCCTACCCCGCAGTGTCACTGCATGAACAACTGCACAAGCAGTAACAGCACCTGCCCTTCTTACTGAGGGCTCCCCGGATGCCAGTCCGTGTGTCATGCAGTTTGAAGGTGGCTTCACCACAGCCTTATCATTTTACAGAGGAGCACACAGGTTCAGAGAGCTCAGGTGGCTTGTCCAAGGTGAACTCAGTTCTTTCCAACTCCAAGGCTCCGGCTTAACCCCAGCACCCTGTCGCCTCCGGGACACATTTCTGAAGTGATGGGTTTAATTCTTTGCTATCGTTCTTAGTCAGCTCAGGAGTCTAAACACAGACAAGGTGGCTTGAGTGACAGACATTTATTGCTCACAGTTCTGGAGACTGGGAAGTCCAAGATCAAGGTGCCAGCCAGTTCAGTTCCTGGTGAGGGCTCCCTTCCTGGCTTACAGACAGCAACCTCTTGCTATGTCCTCACATGTCTATAGTTTTGTCACCCCCCCCCCCTATTCTTTTTAAATCCTCACCCAAGGATATTTTTCCATTTATTTTTAGAGAGAGTGGAAGAGAGAGGGAAAGACAGAGAGAAACATTGATGTGAGAGAAACACACCAATTTGTTGCCTCCTGCACGCACTCTGTCCAGGGCTCTGGCTGGGGAGGAGCCTGCAACAAAGGTATGGACCCTTGACCAGAATCAAACCCGGGACTCTTTGGTCCGCAGGCTGACGCTCTATCTACTGAGCCAAACCAGCTAGGGCTATAGTTTTGCCATTTTAAGAATGTCACATAGTGTATCGTACAATGAAATGTTACTCAGCAATAAAAAGAAATGCAATACTGATACATGCTGCAACATAGGTGAAGCTTGAAAATATACTAAGTGGAAGAATCCTACATAGTGTAAAAGTCCATTTACATGGAATACCTAGAATGGGCAAATTTATTAGAAAGTATTTTAGTGATGCCTAAAGCTATTTGGTGGGTGGGACAGAGGTACTAGGGCCGGGGTGGGCAATCCCTGGCACGCGTGCCAAACATGGCACGCCAGTAACTTTTGCTGGCACGCGAAACCCTCTCTTATAATCTTCCATTTACAATTTTTTTTCTTAATATTGACTTTTTTATTTTTCAGATAAATTCCATGTAGGTGCATCTTGGATAAATAAATAATTTTACATAACAAGTTATCTTAAAGACCATAGACATGGATTGACGAGAGAGGGGAAGAGCAATTTCAATAGTGTCGAAAATGAACTATTGAGGACTTGGAATGCCATTCCAGAAATTTTTTCTGTTTAAAAAACTTTGCAACAGCGTTACTCTCCATGTTTTCATCCACATGCACTTGTGAATCTTTGTTCTCAGTGATGAATTTTGTTAAGTCTCATAATAGGAGTAGCCTGACGGATGAAAGTAGTAGCTCGTGCATATCTCTGAAGGTCACGAAATATAAACCTGATGTAAAATCTCTGTCATCAGTGATGCAGCAGCAAAAGTCCCACTGATAATATCAAACGGAGTCATAAAGTTTTCTGTCGGACTATCAGTGTACATGTACACATTAAAAAATAAATGCAGCCGAAACCGGTTTGGCTCAGTGGATAGAGCGTCGGCCTGCGGACTGAAAGGTCCCAGGTTCGATTCCGGTCAAGGGCATGTACCTGGATTGCGGGCACATCCCTAGTAGGAGATGTGCAGGAGGCGGCTGATCGATGTTTCTCTCCCATCGATGTTTCTAACTCTCTATCTCTCTCCCTTCCTCTCTGTAAAAAAATCAATAAAATATATATTTAAAAATAAATGTATTTTTCATCATCATATACTGTGTTTTTGTCGCTTGAATGAATTTTATTATGTCTTCAAGGTTCTTCACATACATACACCTTAAGAGATATCAAGTAGGTGTAACATGTTCTCAAAAAATTAGGGTTGGCAAGCAGAAGAATATTGAGTCAGAGATTTTGCTGGTTTTGGCACGCACTCACAAAAAGGTTGCCCACCCCTGTACTAGGGTATGATAGTTAAAGGATGCAACCAATTGATGTGTTGTTTCTCTCACATCACTATTTCTCTCTGTCTTTCCCTCTCTCTTCCACTCTCTCTAAAATATCAATGGAAAAATATCCTCAGGTGAGAATTAACCATTTGTTTATTTTTGCTTTTTTTTTTTGCCATTTATTTATTTACATTCCCATTCTCCTTTCCTTTTTGGCAACCATCAGCTTGTTCTCTATATTTATGGGTCTGTTTATGTTTTTTTTTTTTTTCATTTTTTCTGCTTTTTAAGATTCCACATATAAGTGAAATCATACAGTATTTATCTTTCTCTGACTTGTTTCATTTAGCATAATACCCGCTAGGTCCATCCATGTTGTTGCAAATTGCAAGATTTCATTTTTAAAAAAAATATTTTTATTGATTTCAGAGAGGAAGGGAGAGGGAGAGATAGAAACATCAATGATGAGAGAGAATCATTGATTGGCCTCCTCCTGCACACCCCCTACTGGAGACCAAGCCCTCAACCCATGCATGTGCCCTTGACCAGAATCAAACCTGGGACCCTTCAGTCCTCAGGCTGACACTCTATCCACTGAACCAAACCAGCCATGGATTCATTCTTTTTTTAAAAATAAATTGCTGAATAATATTTTATTGTGACTATATCTATATCTATATATCTATATCTATAAAATCACATATTCTTTATCCATTTGTCTATTGTTGGACACCTAGGTTGAAAATCGTGGCCACTGTGAATATTGCTGCAATGAACACAGGAGTGTATATATCTTTTCAAATTAGTGTTTTTGTTTTCTCCAGATAAATACCAGCATTTATCTCATCTTAAGGGCTGGATCATACGGCAGATGTAGTTTTAAAATGTTGAGGAACCTCCATGCTGTTTTCCACAGAGGCTGCACCAGTCTGCATTCCCACCAACAGTGAATGAGGGGCCCCTTTTCTCCATTCTCACTAGCACTTATTTATCTATTGAGGATAGCCATTCTGATAGGTGTGAGGTGATAGCTCATTGTGGTATTAACTTGCATTTCTCTCATGTTAGTGATGTGGGGCATCTTTTCATATGTCTGTTGGCCACCTGTATGTCTACTTTGGAAAAATGTCTATTCAGGTCATCTGCCCATTAAAAAAAAATGCTTTTTATTGACTTCAGAGAGAGGAAGGGAGAGGGAGAGAGAGAGAAACATCGATAAGAAACACTAATTGGCTGTCCCTTGCAAGCTCCCCACTGGGAATGGAGCCAGCAACCCGGGCACGTGCCCTGACCTGGAATAGAACCAGTGACCTTCGGGTGCAGGGATGACCCCCAAACAACCAGCCACGCCGCCTGGGCCTCTGCCCAATTTTTTTTGTTTGTTAATCCTCACCCGAGGATATTTTCCCTTGACCTTTTTAGAGAGAGTAGAAGAGAGAGGGATAGACAGAAACATCAATCTGAGAGAAACACATCGATTGGTTGCTCCTGCATGCTCCTGACCAGCGCCCGGGCCTGGGAGGAGCCTGCAACCAAGGTACCCTTGACCAGAATCGAACCCGGAACCCTTTGGTCTGCAAGCAGACACGCTATCTACTGAGCCAAACCGGCTAAGGCTGCCCATCTTTTCATTGTATTTTTTGTGTGTTTTTAAAAAGTTGCATGAGTTCTTTAGATATGTTGACTACTAACTCCCTTATTGAATATATGATTTGCAAATATTTTACCCCATTCGGTAGGTTGGCTAATAATTTTGTTGATGATTCATTTTCTTCACTGCAATTGAGAGTGTCTCGTCGGCGGCTTCAAGTTCTAGACCTGGAGTTATAAAATAGCTGGGTTCCAGTCCCGGCTCTGCCCCTTACCAGCTGCATGATCTCGATTGGTTCCTCAAACTCTCCTAATGCCAGGCTACTCCTGATAGATAGGGTTTCCCAGCTGGGACTGACCATTTTCCTCTCTCAGTTTCCTGATCAGAGGGGCGTGAAGGCCTTCGGGGATCCTCCGGCCCAGCAGCCGCTCCGGTGCCATACGAGCCTGGAAGAGAAGGAGGCCTGCGGAAGGAAGCAGGGCGGGCCTGGAATTCCCGCCTCCGGAGCGTGCGCGCTCACGCAGGCACGCACACGCATGGCACGCACGCACGCACGCACACGCACGGCACGCTGCGTAAGCGCGTACGCAGGCCCAGCCCTCGTCGCCGCCGCCATTTTACCTCTTGGTTCCGGCCGCATGGTGTAGGCTGTTGTAGCGGGAGGGGTGGGTGCCCTCCAGAGGTAAGTAGCTGCGGTCGACTGCGCCGATAAGGCCGCTGGCTTCTCTTTGTCACTTCCTTCGCAATCGCACGCTCGAAGATGTCCAAGCGGCGCCGGGTAGACCTGGGGGAGGATTACCCCTCCGGCAAGAAGCGTGCGGGGACCGATGGAAAGGATCGAGATCGTGACCGGGATCGGGAAGATCTGTCTAAAAGATCGGGACCGAGAACGTGATACAGGAGATAGAGAGCGGGAGAGGGAGAAAGAAAAAGAGAAGGAATTGCGAGCTTCCACTAATGCTATGCTTATCAGTGCTGGATTACCATCTCTAAAAGCTTCCCATTCAGCTCACTCAACCCACTCAGCACATTCAACACACACCGGACATGCAGGACACACATCACTTCCACAGTGCATTAATCCATTGACCAATTTGCCCCATACTCCTCGATACTAAAATATTTTAAAGAAACGGCTTCAGCTCCCTGTTTGGGAATACAAGGATAGGTTTACAGATATTCTGGTTAGACATCAGTCCTTTGTACTGGTTGGTGAAACTGGGCCTGGTAAAACAACACAGATTCCACAGTGGTGTGTGGGGTACATGCGATCATTACCAGGACCCAAGAGAGGAGTTGCCTGTACCCAACCCAGGAGAGTGGCTGCAATGCGTGTGGCTCAGAAAGTTGCTGATGAAATGGATGTGATGTTGGGCCAGGAAGTTGGTTACTCCATTCGATTTGAAGACTGCAGTAGTGCAAAAACCATTCTTAAATACATGACTGATGGGATGTTACTTCGTGAAGCTATGAATGATCCCCTTCTGGAGCATTATGATGTAATAATTCTCGATGAGGCGCATGGAAAGACATTGGCTACAGATATTCTCATGGGTGTTCTGAAGCAAGCTGTAAGATAGAGATCAGATTTAAAGGTTATAGTTATGAGTGCTACTCTAGATGCAGGAAAATTCCAGATTTATTTTAATAACTGTCCTCTCTTAACTATTCCTGGACATATGCATCCTGTTGAGATCTTTTATACTTCTGAACCAGAGAGAGATTACCTTGAAGCAGCAATTCGAACAGTGATCCAAATTCATATGTGTGAAGAAGAGGAGGGAGATCTACTTTTCTTAACTGATCAAGAGGAAATTGATGAAGCCTGCAAGAGAATAAAACGTGAGGTTGATGATTTGGGCCCTGAAGTTGGTGACATTAAAATCATTCCAGTGGAGGAGAAACTAAGATGGCGGCATAGATAAACACCGGGAAATTGCCGCTCCCACAACAATTGAAAAATACCCTAAAGGACAGAGTGGACATCACCCAGAACAACAGGAAAGCTGGCTGAGTGTAAATTCTACAACTAGAAGGAAAGAAAAGCACACCGAGAGGCGCTGCGGAGGTGAAGTGCAGAGGTACGGCGGCTCGCGCGCGCGGGCGGAAAGGGGGTGGCACCTGAGGACGCGGCTGTTTTTTTGAATCACAAGCTCCTGACTGCTCTGAACTCCGGTTCTGGGAAGTCTCTGGGGACCCAGGACTCATACGGGGAGGAGCGGACTCTCGGGCAGCGGGCGAACTTGAGTGCGGCTTTCCCTCAGAGGTGCTTGCAGCCACTAACGGGACACTGAGACGCGCGACTCCGAGACGCGCGACTCCGGGCAGAGAATCGGCCATAGCTGCTTTCTCTGCTCTTTGACTCCCTGAGACCCCGCCCCACCCAGGCTGCGGCAGAGGCTTTTGCATGTGAATGTACCTAACTGCAGCCGAACCAGGCAGACCCGGAACTTCCAAGAGAAGGCCCAAGGCCCCGCAGCGCTTGCATTGCTTCACAGCTGAGCCTCTTCGTGGCTCCTGCTGTGTGGCCTCAGGCAGAGGCTGAATTAGCACCTCCTTAGATCCAGGAGCCACTGTACCCAGTGGTCAGAGGGGGACCATCCAGGTTGCAGTTCCTCAGATCCATAAGGGACACACTCAGGGAGCAGACTCAGTGAGCACCAAAGCCCCACTGAAGCAAGTCTTGCCCCAGAAGGGTGTCTTCAGCACAGAAGTTCTCCCACTCCAGACACAGCTGATTCTCACAGCCAATTGGCCTGGAGGTCAATTCCTCCCAGTGATCCTACAACAACCAAGGCACCAAGAGTGCACCAAGAGTGTCCACCCCAGGTAACTGGGGAGGCTGAGCTACTGGGCCCTACAGGACACCTGGCACGCAGGGCCACTCTATCAACACAGGGAAGCTGCCAAAATGCGGAGACAAAGAAACAGGTCACAAATGGCAGAAATGGAGGAAAGCAAACGACTGGATATAGAGTTCAAGGCCACGTTTATAAGGTTTTTCAAGAATTTTATGGAAACCGCCGATAAATTTAATGAATCCCTCAATAAGTATAGTGAGACCATGGAGGACATGAAAAAGGACCAACTAGAAATTAAGCATACACTGACTGAAATAAAGAATAATTTACAGAGATCCAACAGCAGACAAGAGGATCCCAAGAATCAAGTCAAAGATTTGAAATACAAAGAAACAAAAAATACCCAACCGAAAAAGAAAAAAGAAAAGAGATTCCAAAAATATGAAGATAGTGTAAGGAACCTCTGGGACAACTTCAAGCGTACCAACATCAGAATTATAGGGGTACCAGAAGGAGAGAGAGGGCAAGATATTGAAAACCTTTTTGAAGAAATAATGACAGAAAACTTCCCCTACCTGGTGAAAGAAATGGACTTACAAGTCCAGGAAGCGCAGAGAACCCCAAACAAAAGGAATCCAAAGAGGACCACATCAAGACACATCATAATTAAAATGCCAAGAGCAAAAGATAAAGAGAGAATCTTAAAAGCAGCAAGAGAAAGACAGTCAGTTACCTACAAGGGAGTACCCATACGACTGTCAGCTGATTTCTCAACAGAAACCATGCAGGCCAGAAGAGACTGGCAAGAAATATTCAAAGTGATGAATAGCAAGAACCTGCAACCAAGATTACTTTATCCAGCAAAGCTATCATTCAGAATAGAAGGTCAGATAAAGAGCTTCACGGATAAGAAAAAGCTAAAGGAGTTCATCACCACCAAACCAGCATTATATGAAATGCTGAAAGGTATTCTTTAAGAAGAGGAAGAAGAAAAAGGAACTCTTACCATTTGCCACAGCATGGATGGAACTGGAGAGCGGATAAATACCACAGGATCTCACTCATTTGTGGAATATAATGAACAACATAAACTGATGAACAAGGACTGATCCAGAGATGGAGAGGCATTGATTGGACTGTCGGGCCTTGGAGGGAAGGTAGGGGAGGGTGGGGGTAAGGGGGAAAGATCAACCAAAGGACTTATATGCAAGCATATAGGCCTAACCAATGGACACGGACAACGGGGGAGTGAGGGCATGAGCGGGGGGGGGGGGGGGTAGAGGGTAACGTGGGGACAAGGACACATATGTAATATCTTAATCAATAAAAAATATATTATAAAAAAAAAAATCATTCCAGTGTACTCTACACTCCCACCTCAGCAGCAGCAACGCATTTTTGAACCTCTGCCTCCAAAAAACCAGAATGGAGCAATTGGAAGAAAGGAAGTTGTGTCAACTAACATTGCAGAGACATCTTTGACAATAGATGGTGTGGTATTTGTGATTGATCCTGGATTTGCCAAACAAAAGGTGTACAATCCACGAATCAGAGTTGAATCCCTTTTGGTGACAGCTATTAGTAAAGCTTCAGCCCAACAAAGGGCTGGTCGTGCTGGATGTACCAGACCTGGGAAATGCTTCGGACTTTACACAGAGAAAGCTTATAAAACAGAAATGCAGGATAATACCTATCCTGAGATTTTGTGTTCTAATTTAGGATCAGTTGTGTTACAGTTGAAGAAACTTGGTATTGATAATTTGGTGCATTTTGATCTTATGGATCCACCATCTCCTGAAACTCTGATGAGAGCCCTAGAACTTTTGAATTATCTGGCTGCTTTAAATGATGATGGAGATCTGACTGAATTGGGATCCATGATGGCAGAGTTTCCTCTAGATCCACAGCTCGCTAAAATGGTTATTGCAAGTTGTGACTACAACTGTTCTAATGAGGTCCTATCTGTTACTGCAATGTTGTCAGTCCCACAGTGTTTTGTTCACCCCACGGAGGCCGAGAAAGCTGCGGATGAGGCCAAGATGAGATTTGCCCACATAGATGGAGATCATCTGACACTGCTTAATGTATACCACGCTTTTAAACAAAATCATGAATCGGTTCAGTAGTGTTATGACAACTTCATTAACTACAGGTCCCTGATGTCAGCAGACAATGTTCGCCAGCAGCTATCTTGAATTATGGACAGATTTAATTTGCCTTGTTGAAGTACTGACTTTACAAGCAGGGACTATTATGTTAATACTAGAGGCCTGGTGCATGAAATTCATGCACGGGGGAGGGGAAGGGTCCCTCAGCTCAGCCTGCACCCTCTCGCAATCCAGGACTGCTGACTCCTAACTGCTCACCTGCCTGCCTGCCTGATGGCCCCTAACTGCTCGCCTGCCTGCCTGATCACCCTTAACTGCCTCTGCCTCGGCCCCCACCACTGTGGCTTAGTCCGGAAGGATGTCCGGAATGACGTCTGGAATGACGTCCAGAATGATGTCCAGAAGGTCATTCGGCTGTCTGGTCTAATTAGCCTCTTACGCTTTTATTATTATAGATAAGAAAAGCTTTGGTTGCTGGTTATGTTATGCAGGTGGCACATTTAGAACGAACAAGGTATTACTTAACTGTGAAAGATAACCAGCTGGTTCAGTTACATCCCTCTACTGTTCTTGACCACAAGCCTGAATGGGTGCTTTTTAATGAGTTTGTTCTTACAACAATGAATTATATTCGGACGTGTACAGATATCAAGCCAGAATGGTTGGTGAAAATTGCCCCTCAATATTATGACATGAGCAATTTTCCACAGTGTGAAGCAAAGAGACAGTTGGACCGCATCATTGCCAAACTTCAATCCAAGGAATATTCACAGTACTGAATTCAATGCTTAGAACTGAAGTTATTCAGAGGACAGCTTTAAAAGATGAATGAACTGAAAAGTTCAAGTTGTGCTCTTCACGTTGGTTCAATAATGGCCTTTGACAGCTTTTTAATTTTTCTTTAAATATTCCATTCTGATTTCATAAATTAAACATTTATGCCTCCCTTTTGTGTTGACACTGTAGCTCATACTGGAAAAGTCAATGTTTTGCAGTTTATTGAAAGTAGTTCTATATATAACAATGTTATAAGCATTTCTTTAGAAATGGTTGAAAATGCTTCTAAAATGTGATTATCGACCATGGTATGCATGATCGTTGTAATTGTTGGCATTCCTTTTTAGAAGTTGTGAAATGTTACAACTTGTGCTTATGTAGATACAATCTTCTGTCTCAGTACAGAGGCACTGACTTCAATAAAGTCTATTTATACTTAAAAAAAATAATTTTGTTGATGGTTTCTTCATTGTACAAAACCTTTTTAGTTTGATGTACTCCCATTTGTTTATGCTTTGCTTTTGCTTTTGTTACCTTTGCTTTTGTTCAGATTCAGAAAATCATATCAGGACCTACATCAAGAGACTTATGGACTATGTTTTTTCTAAAAGTTTTATGGTTTCAGGTCTTACTTTTATATTTTATTTCAGAGATGAAGTGAGAGGGAAGAGATAGAAACATCCATGAGAATCATTGATTGGCTGCTTCCTGCACACCCCCTACTGGGGATTGAGCCCAGAAGCCAGGCACATGCCCTTAACATGAATCTAACCTGGGACCCTTCAGTCTGCAGGCTGACACCCTATCCACTGAGCCAAACCAGCTAGGGCTCAGGTCTTACATTTAAGTCTTTAATCCATTTTTAAAATATTTTATTTAAAAAATGTATTTGTATTGATTTCAGAGAGGAAGGAAGAGGGAGAAATAGAAACATCAGTGATGAGAAACATTGATTGGTTGCCTCTGGTATGCCCCCAACTGGGAATTGAAGCATGACCTCCTGGTTCATAGGTTGATGCTAAACCATTGAGCCACACTGGCTGGGCTAACCCATTTTTTTTTTTTAAATGTGTTTTTATTGACTTATAGAGAGAGAGGTAGGGAAAGGGATAGAGAGATAGAAACATCAATGAGAGAAACATCATTGATCACTGCCTCCTGCATGCCCCGTACTGGGCATAGAGCCTGCAACCTTGGGCATGTACCTTGACTGGGACTGGGGATGGAGCCTGCAACCCAGGTACATGCCCTTGACTGGGAATCCACCTGGTGACCCTTTGGTGCATGGCCTGACACTCTAACTACTGAACACTCCAGCCAGGGCAGGAAGGGTTTCTGAAATCAGGAAACTTCGATCTTCTTTCTCAGGATTGATTTGGCTACTCAGGGTCTTTCTGGTTCCATATAAATTTTAGGATTACTTTTACTTCTGTAAAAAATGTCATTTTTGGAATTTTAATAGGGATTGCATTGAATCTTTAGATGGCTTTGGTTTGTATGAACATTTTAACAGTATTCTTCCAGTACATGAACAATGGATACCCTTTCATTTACTTGTGTTTTTCAGTTTCATGAATGTCTTGTGGTTTTCAGTACACATCTCTTTCTCATCCTTGGTTAAATTTGTTCCTAAGTATTTTGTTATATTTTTTATATATAATGTATTTTTTTAAAATGCATTTTATTTTATTTTATTTATTTTTTAATAAATAAATATTTATTAAATATATTAAATATATTTTATTGAGTTTTTACAGAGAGGAAAGGAGAGAGAGTTAGAAACATCGATGAGAGAGAAACATCGACCAGCTGCCTCCTGCACACTCCCCACTGGGGATGTGCCCGCAACCCAGGTACATGCCCTTGACTGGAATCGAACCTGGGACCTTTCAGTCCGCAGGCCGATGCTCTATCCACTGAGCCAAACCGGTTTCGGCTATATAATGTATTTTTAAAATATATTTCTTTATTGATTTCAGAGAGGAAGGGAGGAGAGAGAGATAGAAACATCAATGATGAGAATCACTGATCGGCTGTCTCCTGCACACCCCCTCCTCGGGATTGAGCCCGCAACCCAGGCATATGCCCTTGGCTGGAATTGAACCTGGGACCCCTCAGTCCACAGGCTGACACTCTATCCACTGAGCCAAGCCAGCTAGGGCAGTTTAATGTATTTTAATAGCAAACTTAGGAACAGCACAGAAGATAACATTAAAAACATGTTCTGGCCTGGCTGGTGTGGCTCAATGGTTGAATGTAGTCTCATGCACCAAATAATCACCAGTTCTATTTCTGGGCAGGGCACATGCCTGGGTTGCAGGCTTAATCCTCAGTAGGAGGCAGCTGATAGATCAATGATGTTTCTATTTCTCTATCCCTCTCCCTTCCTCTCTCTCTAAAAAAAAAGTCAATAAAAATGTTTAAAAAAGAAAAAAAACGCCGAAACCGGTTTGGCTCAGTGGATAGAGCATCGGCCTGCGGACTGAGAGGTCCCGGGTTCGATTCCGGTCAAGGGCATGTACCTGGATTGCAGGCATATCCCCAGTAGGAGATGTGCAGGAGGCAGCTGATCGATGATTCTCTCTCATCGATGTTTCTGACTCTCTATCTCTCTCCCTTCCTCTCTATAAAAAATCAATAAAATATATTTAAAAAAAAAAAAAAACAAACAGTTGGAGGTGGCTAATGGCCCTTTCCCCAGGTCAGATAAGGCTTTGGCAAATAAATTTTCTTTGAGGGATGGCATAGGGTACAGAGAACAGAATGTTTCAAGATGTTTTTCTCCTTTGACTGTATTAAGCATGAGGCTTTGGGTCATTGAGTTAAACTTTAAGAGGGGGTACCCTATGACGGGGCCCCAGAATATTCTCAAGCTCGTCCATACTGTGTCTCCAGCAGTTCATTTATTCCTGCTACCACAGTTTGCTGGCTCCGGTAGCTTTTGCTCCCAGTCAGTGTCCATTCTCGATATTCTCTTGTCCCACCAGTTTTCAGGGCAGTGGTTTAGCCTATAAATTCAAATCTCTGATGAATTTTTAGTTCATTCAGCTTTTTTCTTGTAAGAGCAGAAGCGGCTCATTTATTTCCATTGCTGTGTTTCTCCCAGATGCCCTAATAGCTCACATTATTTTTTTAAATATATATTTTTATTGATTTCAGAGAGGAAAGGAGAGGGAGAGATAGAAACATCAATGATGAGAATCATTGACTGGCTGCCTCCTGCACACCCCACACTGGGGATCGAGCCCACAACCTGAGCATGTTCCCTGATTAGGAATCAAACCGCAACCTCCTGGTTCATGGGTCGATGTTCAACCACTGAGCCTCGCCAGCTGGGCTCACATTTTTTATATTCTACCCAAGCCCTTATATTCATCTTCTAAACCAAACTGTTACCATTTGTTAACCATCTCCCTTCTCTCACAAAAATATGAGCACCAGGACTGCAAGACATTTGTTTCATGCCCCAAGACCCACAGTGCCTTGATGAGCAGTGCTAAACTAGGTATGTTTTGAATCTAGATGAGGCATGTTAAGAAATTAGCATCAAGAGTATGATCTCTAGTAACAAAGGCTTGATTGGAATAGTGGTCATGTCTTTCTCCCTTACTAGGTTTGTATTCTTTCACTAGTTACCTAAACATATAGGACTCATTTGAGTTATAAAGGAGACAAAAACTTTTATGTACTTTACTAAGGGAATTTATATATTTTCACTGATGTACTTTATAATAAACAGTGTCTGTCTAATACACTGTAGGAAATATGACAGTATTTAGATCATGACTAGGGAAGGTGTTCCAATGGACTGGGAGCTGGCCTTGCAATCTCTTATTGTGTTGAGATTAAAATGTCAATCACTTCCATCATCAGACAAAGCTATTCAGTGACAAAATTAAGGGTCTTTTGTAACCATCTCTCTAAAACTGGTAAGAGAACAATTTCAAATCATATCGATCCCATGTCGTCATTTGACTCCTTCGATTCCTCCTTCTCCTCTTTCTTCTCCTCAGCTGCAGCTTACATGGAACCATAAAAGATACAGATTCTAGAAATTGTCACATTACCCAGTGCCAAACACAATTTAGGAGAGTCATCTCCAATTCTATATTTTATTGTCCAATAACAGATCTGTCTTAATGCAAAGTCTATTATTTAAGTCCTAGCCTGACGAATGACAAACAGCAATGTAGGGTTGACCTCTGAACAACATGGGTTTGAACTCTGTAGATCCACTTATTCATGGATTTTTTTTTTCAATTGACCTACACAGCCCAAACATCAGCTCCAAGGCTGACTATAGAGGGCTGACTGTAGTTATACTCAGATTTTCAACTATGTGGGAGGTCAGCACCTGTAACACCTGCATTGTTCAAGGATCAACTGTCACTCACACGAGACTGTATTCTATGATAAACTTTTCAATATTTATAATTTATGCCACCTTTTATTAGCAAGGAAAATGGAATAAGGGTCTTCTGGCCAAAACAAAGAGAGTAGCTTTCTCATAAGAAAGATGGAATATGTAAGGGGCAAGGAATATCCAGTACTTGGCACAGGAGGCCAGTAGGTAAATCCCAACAAATACCAAAATATCATTTATTAATTGCTTATTTACAAAACAATGGAAACAAAAATTAAGCTTACCTGTATATTAGAAATACACTTCAATTTAACCATAGATCAAATAGTCTCCAAAATGGTAAGAGAAAAATGTTAACTGATTTAAGGAGGAAATACCTATTAATCTTATGTAGTATTGCTTGAAGAGTATTGCCTCAGTATTCATTTTTGGAAGCAGTAAATCTCCACACTTCAGAGGTCCACTTTAAAAATGAGGCCCTGATAAAGACAATACATTTGTAACTTCTATAATAATTCTTTCACATTACAGTGTTCCAGAACATTATGTATGGATTAATTTACATCAGGCTTTCTCACATTACTAATATTTACAGGGTTTCATTCCAGTGGGAGTTTTCACATGTAAGGATGAAGGCCAACTGATGTCTTTGTCCACATTGCTACATTCAAGAAGTTTCTATTTAGTATGAGATCTTTCATGCCTTCTAAAGGAACTGGGACGACTAAAGGCTTTCCCACATGTTTTACATTGGTATGGTTTCTCACCAGTGTGCATTCTCACATGTCCTCGAAAGGTAGTACGGTAAATGAAGGCTTTTCCACATTCTTTACATTCATAGGGTTTTTCTCCAGTATGAGTATTTTCATGTGTTCGAAATGATGTGTAACAACTGAAGGCTCTACCACATTCTTTACATTCATAGGGCTTCTCTCCAGTGTGAGTTCTTTCATGTACCCTAAATGAACTAGGAAAATTGAAGGCTTTCCCACATACCTTACATTTGTAAGGCCCATCTCCAGTGTGCATTATCATGTGTGTTCGAACACTTGAAGAAGAAATGAAGGCTTTCCCACATTCTTTACATTTGTAGGGTTTCTCTCCCGTATGCTTTCTCATGTGTCCTTGAAAGGTTGTGCGGTAAATGAAGGTTTTTCCACATTCTGTACATTCATAGGGTTTCTCTCCAGTGTGTGTTCTTTCATGTATTTGGAAGGAACTGGGCCAACTGAAGGTTTTACCACACTGTTTACATTCATATGGTTTTGCTCCAGTGTGAGTCCTTTCATGTGATCGAAAAGAACTGGGACAAACAAATGCCTTCCCACATTCTTTACATTTATAAGGTTCTTCTCCTGTGTGTGTTATCATGTGTGTTCGAATGCTTGAGAGAGAAATGAAAGCTTTGCCACATTCTTTACATTCATAGGGCTTCTTTCCAGCGTGAATTCTTTCATGTATTCGTAAACCTAGAGGAGAACTGAAGGCATTGTCACAATGTTCACATTCATATTTTTTCTCTGCAGTGTGAGTCCTTTCATGTCTTCGAAAAGAACTGGGGCAACTCAGGGCTTTACCACATTGCTTACATTCATAGGGTTTTTCTCCAGTGTGATTTCGTTCATGTATTCGCAAACCTAGAAGAGATCTCAGGGATTTACCACACAGTGTACATTCATAGGGTTTCTCTCCAGTGTGCATTCTTTCATGTGCTCGAAATGAAGCCGAAGAACTAAAGGCTTTCCCACATGCCTTACATTTAAAAGGAGCATCTCCAGTGTGTGTTATCATGTGTGTTTGAAAGGTTGGGAGCCACATGAAGGCTTTCCCGCATTCCTTACATTCATAGGGTTTCTCTCCAGTGTGAGTCCTTTCATGTCTGTGAACAGATTTCTGGTAACTGAAGGCTTTCCCACATTCCTTACATTTATATGGCTTATCTTCATATTTGTGATACTCATAAGGTTTATGTCCAGTGTGAGATCTGATGTGTATATTCAGGGATGAATGGCGCACAAAGTCTTTTCCACACATCCTACATTTAAGTGATTGTCCTCCAGAAGTAGTTCTCTTGTTCAGATCAGGATTTGGAATTTGGCTGATGGTTTCTCCACACTGACTACCTCCTTTGCTTTCATGGAGTTTTTCTACCATATAACTTCTGTAAAAAATGAGAAGCATTATTAGTGATTTCTTCGTTAATTTCCTATTTATTAGTAGGGTATTGGATTACATTTTTATAATTTATAACAAAAGTGAAGTTTTTTTGTCTTTTCTGAATTGTTTCAATATACTGAATGCTCTGTAAAAGGACTAAACCTTGGTTATTATGAAAACAGTGATATTAATATATGAGGTTAATGGTAAATAAATTGAAGTAGAAATTGTTTCATTTGCTTGTTTTTAAAAATCCATGACAGCCCTAGCTGGTTTGGCTCAGTGGATAGAGTGTCGGCCTGTGGACTGAAGGGTCCCAGGTTCAGTTTCAGTCAAGGGCACATGCCTGGGTTACGGGCTCGATCCCCAGTATGGGGCATGCAGGAGGCAGCCGATGCAAGATTCTCTCTCATCATTGATGTTTCTACCTCTCTCTCCCTCTCCCTTCCTCTCTGAAATCAATAAAAATATATAATAAAAAATAAACAAAAAAATTAAAATAAATAAAATAAATATAAATCCATGACATACTAGAATTCTTTTTTTTTAATATATTTTATTGATTTTTTACAGAGAGGAAGGGAGAAAGAGAGGGATAGAGAGGTAGAAACATCAATGAGAGAAACATTGATTCAGCTGCCTCCTGCACACTCCCCACTGGGGATGCGCCCGCAACCAAGGTACATGCCCTTGATGGGAATCAAACCCGGGACCTTCAGTCTGCAGGCTGACGCTCTATCCACTGAGCCAAACCAATCAGAGCCATACTAGAATTCTTATGTAGAACAATGCTGTTTATTGAGTGACTCACCGTAGTTTTCTCCCCTGGATTTTGTACTGATATTCAATGTTATGATCTTCCCATTTTTTCTCTAAATGCATACCTAGAAAAAACAATTCCAAATTATTAGAAGTTAGAGAAAAATTATTAGAGTCTAAGTCCATGATGAGTTGTTACCATGCTTAGTTTATTTACTAATATACTCATTTTTCCACATCTTGAAACAACACTGATATGCAAGAAATACTTGTTCTTGGTCAGAAGAATGGCAGTGTGAGAGGTCTCCTTGGTTTCTCCCCTTAAAGTTTCCACAATTTGAACAGCTATCATTCAACAAAGGACTCCCTGCTCAATGCATAAACATGTCTGAGAGATCAAACAATGAAACATATGAAGGTGGGAGGTGGGAGCAAACTGGAAAGGTGGGAAGAAACAAGAGCTGAGATGGTGCCAGAGACAGAGCCTGGAGCTCACAGCCTGAAGCCCGCTGCAGGTCTCAGCCCAGAGAGGGGAGGAATCAAGTGGCCACAGACATTCCCTTCAGCAGAGAGGAGCAGAGAGATACAATGAGCATTCCTGCAGTAGTGGTCAGTGTGTGCTGTGGCTGAAGCTAGTGACCTGTGCAAGGACATAGCACAGAGGTATGGCCACAGTTGTCTGGTAATCAGCAATTTCTCAAAAGAGAGAAATTACCAGCCAAGAATAATATATCCAGCAAAGTTATCCTTTAGATATGAAGGAGAAATAAAGACTTTTCCAGACACATACAGAAGCTGAGGGAATAAACCACAAGAAGACCCGTGTTATAGGATATACTCAAGGGGTTATAATACCTGAAACAAAGAACAAAAGGTCACAAAACTACGAGTAAGATCACCAACAGGCACACAGAAGCAGGATATTACAACCCTTTTTTAGAATAGGGTATTATACACTTAAATGTTACATAAAGGTTAAAGGAAGAAATAACATTAAAATAGAGAAAGAAGGCAATATCTACTGCAATTCAGAAATGAACTCACAGAGCAAATAGGGATAATTTGTGACAAAGGGGTATGGTAAGGTCTGAATTTGCAAAGAGGGTGGAGATTAGATGCATTCAGAAGAGAAAGGGCTACTATATATATGAAACTTTCTTTTACATAAACCTAATTGTGACCACACCAAAAAGCAAAAAACAAAACTGAGACACATAACTTAAAAAAAGAGGAAACAGAAAAAAAATATAAAATACCATCGAACAAAAACAACAGAGAAACACAAAGGAAAAGAACCAATGGAAAAAGAGGACACATGTAATACTTTCAACAATAAAGAATAAAAAAAGTAAAAAGAACCCATGGAGGCACAGAGCTACCAGAAAACAAAGGATAAAATGGCTACAGGAAAACCACAGACAATAAATAATTACCCTACATGTCAATGGACTGAACTCACCAATTAAGAGGCACAGAGTAGCAGAGGATCAAAAAACAAATCCCAACCTTATACTACCTTTAGGTAGTATCTAAGCTGCAAAGACAAACACAGACTCATAGTAAAAGGGTGTAAAATGATTCTCTAAGCAAACGGCATCCACAGAAAAGCAGATGTAGCCATACTTATATCTCACGAAATAGATTTCAAGATAAGAAAGACAATAAGTTGCCGAAACCGGTTTGGCTCAGTGGATAGAGCGTCGGCCTGCAGACTGAAGGGTCCCGGGTTCGATTCTGGTCAAGGGCATGTACCTGGGTTGCGGGCACATCCCCAGTGGGAGATGTGCAGGAGGCAGCTGGTCGATGTTTCTCTCTCATTGATGTTTCTAACTCTCTCTCTCCCTTCCTTTCTGTAAAAAATCAATAAAATATATTAAAAAAAAAAAAAAGAAAGGCAATGAGTGACAAAGATGGACATTTTATAATGATACTAGTGGCCCCGTGCATAGATTCGTGCACATTGAAAGGAAATTAATTAGAAGAACTGCAGCTCGGCAGTAAACCAGATTCAGTAACCCATGGCCGAAGGTGGAATCATGCAGCCCCGTGAGGAATCAGGCTCCCTTCTCTCTGGTTCCGGGGTTTGTCACTTGAGAACCGCCACTGCCAAGTCATCACAGCTTGGCAGCTCCTGCGTTGAGCGTCTGCCCCCTGGTGGTCAGTGCACATCATATGTACTGGCCGGTCGGCCGGTCACTTAGCCTTTTATATATATAGAAAGGGGAAACTACCTGAAGAATATATAACACTTCTTGCTCTGGCTGGTTTTGCTAAGTGGTTAGAGCACCAGCCTGTGGGCCCAAGGGTTGTGGGTTCAATTCCTGGTCGAGGACACCTACCTTGGATGCACGTTCCCCAGCCCCAATAAAGGTGCATGCAGGAGGCAACCAACAGATGTCTCTCTCTCATGTCCATGTTTTTCTCCCTATCTCCTCCCTCCCTTCACTCTCTCTAGAAATCAATGAAAAAAATATCCTTGGGTGAGGATTAAAAAAAAAAAAAGTAAATAAATGAAATTTTAAAAGAGAAGATACAATACTTTTCAATATATATGCACCCAATTAGGGAAGCACCAAAATATAAAGGAACTACTAAGAGAACTAAAAGGAGAAACTGTAAAAAACACAATTATAGCCTGACTGGTGTGGCTCAGTGGTTGAGTGTTGACTTATGAACCAGGAGGTCAGGGCACATGCCTGGGTTGTGGGCCAATCCCCAGTAGGGGGCGTGCAGGAGGCACTCAATCAACGATTCTCTCTCATCACTGATGTTTCTCCTTGAAATCAATAAAAATTATAGGTAGATCATCCAAACAGAAAATCAATAAAGAAATATCAGCCTTAAATGACATGGACATAATTGACATTTCCAGAGCCTTTCATCCCAGGACATCAGCTTATACATTCTTCTCCAGTGCACATGGAAGAATCTCAAGGATAGACCATGCCCTAACTGGTTTGGCTCAATGGATAGAGCGTCAGCCTGAGGACTGAAGGGTCCCAGGTTCGATTCCAGTCAAGGGCATGTACCTTGGTTGCGGCACACTCCCAGTAGGGGGTGTGCATGAGGCAGCTGATCAATGTTTCTCTCTCACTGATGTTTCTAACTCTCTATCCCTCTCCCTTCCCCTCTGTAAAAAATCAATAAAATATATTAAAAAAGAAAAGAAAAGGATAGACCATATGTTGGGTCACAAAACAAGCCTCAACAAATTTAAGAAGATTAAACTCGCCCCAGCCAATGTGGCTCAGTTGATTAGGCGTTGTCCCATGCACGGAAAGGATGCTGGCTCAATTCCTGGTTGGGGGAAATGCCCAGGTTTTGGCTCAATCCCCAGTTGGGGGTGGGCAGGAGGCAGCCAATTGATATTTTGCTTTCACATCAATGTTTGTCCCTTTCTCCCTTTCTTCTCTCTAAAAATCAATACAAAACCTTAAAAAAAAAAAAAAGAGACTGAACTCATACCAACATATTCTTCAACCACAATGCTTTAAAATTAGTGATCAACTGCAAAAAGAAAGCAAGAAAACCTACCCCACAAATATGTGGAGATTAAACAACATGCTGCTAAAAAATTGACAAGGTCAAAGAATAAAAGGTGAGATCAAAAGAGACAAATGAGAATGACAATATGACATGTCAAAACTTCTGGGATGCAGTAAAAGCAAAAAAAAAAAAAACCAAAAAACAAACTTGATCTCTAACTGACAAATTAAGTAACAAAGTCATCATTCTTACCTATGGAGGCCAGGTTCCTGAAGGTTTCCCTCATCACATCTCTGTAGAGTTTCTTCTGTGAAGGATCCAGTAAAGACCACTCCTCCAGGGTGAAGTTCACAGCCACATCCTCAAAGGTCACTGAATCCTAAAACATTGCAAATATCTATATAGTAGGTTGCATCAATCTGACAGCACTGCGCATTTACACTCAATTTATAGAAGGGTTACATAGGATTCTGTGGTTTCTCAACATTTATTTATGTCTTGGTGAACAGAAACACTCTGTCCATACTTATTTCCTCATAAATTTAACAGCATTATGCAGTACTTGCATCCTCACACAAAATTACAACTGAACTACAGAACAACCATCATTTAGAACCACCTGATATCTAGCTGTAAAGAAGTCCTACAACTAAGGATATACAGAAGGCACATCAAGATTGGTAGGAATGGAGGGAGAAACCAAGATGGCGGCATAGGTTAACGCCGGAGATTGCTGCCTCAAACAACCACTTCAAAAAACAACTAAACGACGGAACGGACATCATCCAGAACCACAGGAAGACTGGCTGAGTGGAAATTCTACAACTAGGAGGAAAGAGAATATCATACCCAGACTCAGAGGAGGCACAGTGCTGAAGTGAAATACTCAGGTGCGGAGTGCGCGCGGAGCGGGCTGGCGGCGGAGGGCGCGGTTGTTGTTTTCAATTGGGAGGGAGTTTCAGACTCTGAGCTCCAGATCCTGGCGAGTCTCTAGGGACCCAGACTCAAACGGGAGAAGCGGGACTGTCTGGCTTCGGTCGGAACTCGAAGGCAGCTTTCTCTCCAAGGTTTGCAGCAGTTGCTGGGACTCTGTGAGGCAGAGCCCCTAGGGATGGAACTGAGAGCAGCCATAACTGCTCCCTCCGGCCCGCCCTGTAGATCCCCGGGGACCCGCCCTGCCCAAGCCCTGCGCAGAGCCATTTGCCGGATAGCCTCAGGCAAAGGCTAGATTAGCACCGCCCTAGAGATCCAGCACAGAAGCTCTCCCACTGCAGACACAGCGGACTCTCATAGCCAGTTAGCTTGGAGGTCAAATCACCCCCGGGATTGCCAACAATCAAGGCTTAACTACAAGAAGACTGCGCACAAAGACCACTAGGGGGTGCACCAAGAAAGCATAAAAAATGCGGAGACAAAGAAACAGGACAAAACTGTCAATGGAGGATATTGAGTTCAGAACCACACTTTTAAGATCTCTTAAGAACTGTCTAGAAGCCACCGATAAATGTAGTGAGATCCTCAAGAAATCTAATGAGGCCGAAACCGGTTTGGCTCAGTGGATAGAGCGTCGGCCTGCGGACTGAAGGGTCCCGGGTTCGATTCCGGTCGGGGGCATGTACCTGGGTTGCGGGCATATCTCCAGTGGGAGATGTGCAGGAGGCAGCTGATCGATGTTTCTCTCTCATCGATGTTTCTAGCTCTCTATCTCTCTCCCTTCCTCTCTGTAAAAAATCAATAAAATATATTAAAAAAAAAAAAGAAATCTAATGAGACCCTCGATGTTATGATAAAGAACCAACTAGAAATTAAGCATACACAGACTGAAATAACGAATACTATACAGACTCCCAACAGTAGACCAGAGGAGTGCAAGGATCAAGGCAAAGATTTGAAATGCGAAGAAGCAAAAAACACCCAACCAGAAAAGCAAAATGAAAAAAGAATCCGAAAATACGAAGATAGTGTAAGGAGCCCCTGGGACAGATTCAAGCGTACCAACATCAGAATTATAGGGGTGCCAGAAGATGAGAGAGAGCAAGATATTGAAAACCTATTTGAAGAAATAATGACAGAAAACTTCCCCCACCTGGTGAAAGAAATACAGTTACAACTCCAGGAAGCGCAGAGAACCCTAAACAAAAGGAATCCAAAGAGGACCACACCAAGACACATCATAATTAAAATGCCAAGAGCAAAAGACAAAGAGAGAATCTTAAAAGCAGCAAGAGAAAGAAACTCAGTTACCTACAAGGGAGTACCCATACGACTGTCAGCTGATTTCCCAACAGAAACTTTGCAGGCCAGAAGGGAGTGGCAAGAAATATTCAAAGTGATGAATACCAAGAACCTACAACCAAGATTACTTTATCCAGCAAAGCTATCATTCAGAACTGAAGGTCAGATAAAGAGCTTCACAGATAAGGAAAAGCTAAAGGAGTTCATCACCACCAAACCAGGATTATATGAAATGCTGAAAGGTATCCTTTAAGAAGAGGAGGAAGAAGAAAAAGGTAAAGATACAAATTATGAACAACAAACATGCATCTATCAACAAGTGAATCTAAGAATCAAGTGAATAAATAATCTGGTGATCATAATAGAATCAGGGACATAGAAAGGGAATGGACTGACTATTCTTGGGGGGGAAAGGGGTGTGGGAGATGCGGGAAGAGACTGGACAAAAATCGTGCACCTATGGATGAGGACAGTGGGTGGGGAGTGAGGGCGGAGGGTGGGGCGGGAACTGGGAGGAGGGGAGTTATGGGGGGAAAAAAGAGGAACAAATGTAATAATCTGAACAATAAAGATTTAATTAAAAAAAAACATTTAAAATGATCTTTCTCTCTTTCTAAATGGGGGAAATGAAAATAATTAGGCCTGTTTTGATTTTTTTTTTTTTTTACAGAGAGGAAGGGAGAGGGATAGAGAGTTAGAAACATGGATGAGAGAGAAACATCGATCAGCTGCCTCCTGCACACCCCCTACTGGGGATGTGCCCACAACCAAGGTACATGCCCTTGACCGGAATCGAACCCAGGACCCTTGAGTCCGCAGGCCGACGCTCTATCCACTGAGCCAAACCAGTTAGGGCAAATTAGGCCTGTTTGACATGCTAATATACAAGGGAAGCTTTGTCAAATAAGGAATAATAATTATGTTGTATTTGTAAGCATTTATTACTCCCAAAATAATATGCCCTAGAAATTATATAAAATTTCTAAAGATCTAAAATGTTCTATGTTATCATTTATAATTCTAGCTGTCACCTTAAAATGTTCAGACATGCACAGACAAGCACATTTCTTTATCAACTGTATTGTAATTAGATCTCTAATCATGTCATTGATAATCAGGAAATTCACTGAAATCAGAAAAATACTAAAAATTTAAAAATCAGGAAGGGCATACAGTCATGTGTCAATAGGTGATTTTGTTGCTGTGTGGCCATCAGAGTGCACTTATAAACCTAGATGGTGCAGCCTACTGAACATCCAGGCTATGAAGTATAGCCCATTGTTCCTACGCTAAAGCCTGTGCTACTTTACTAGACACTCTAGCGGCCAGGGGTCCTCAAACTACGGCCCGCAGGCCACATGCAAATACAAATATTGTATTTGTTCCCGTTTTGTTTTTTTACTTCAAAATAAGATATGTCCAGTGTGCATAGGAATTTGTTCATAGTTTTTTTTTTAAACTATAGTCCGGCCCTCCAATGGTCTGAGGGACAGTGAACTGGCCCCCTGTTTAAAAAGTTTGAGGACCGCCCTAACCGGTTTGGCTCAGTGGATAGAGCGTCAGCCTACGGACTCAAGGGTCCCAGGTTCGATTCCGGTCAAGGGCATGTACCTGGGTTGCGGGCACATCCCCAGTAGGAAGTGTGCAGGAGGCAGCTGATCGATGTTTCTCTCTCATCGATGTTTCTAACTCTCTATCCTCTCCCTTCCTCTCTGTAAAAAATCAATATTAAAAAAAAAAAACAGTTTGAGGACCCCTGCCTAGCCCATGGTCGGCAAACTGCGGTTCGAGAGCCACATGCGGCTCTTTGGCCCTTGAGTGTGGCTTTTCCACAAAATACCACATGCGGGCGTGCATGTACAGTGCGACTGAAACTTCGTGGCCCATGCGCAGAAGTCGGTATTCTGTGGAAGAGCCACACTCAAGGGGCCAAAGAGCTGCATGTGGCTCGTGAGCCACAGTTTGCCAATCACTGCTAGGCAATCGTAACTGTAACATGTGCTATGACATCATGACAGCTATGACGCCACTAAGCAATTGGGGTTTTTCGGCTCCATTATAACCTTATGGGGCCCACTGTCATACATGAACTCAGTTGCTGACCAAAACGTCATCATGTGGTGCTTGACTGTAGTTGAAGCAAACAGCACCATCAAACAACTGGTTTAAATGAAGTCCATAGAACACTTGGTCCATGAACAGCAGAATATATACTCTCCTCAAGTTCACATGAAACATTCATCAAGACAGACCACCTTCTGGAACATAAAGTACACCTTAACCAATGTGAAAGCACAGAAATCATACAAAATAATGCTTTTAGATCCCAGTGGCAATAATATAGAAGTAAGTAACAGGAAAAGAGTTGGTAAACCCCCAAACACGTGGAAATGAAACAACACTTTTACTTTTTACTTTGACAGTATGTTTATTAAAGCTGGGGACAGTGAAATAAGGGAGGGCCTAGGGTAGAAGCAGCCTAGGCAGGGCTGCTTTGGCTCCCTAGAAAGGTTACAGGAAAGAAATGAGCCTGGGCAGGATTGCTTTGGCTCACAGAGAAGTACAGGTCACAGTGACAGAAGGGAGCCGAGGTGGGGCTGCTGTCAGCTCACTGAAAATCAGAGAAAAGGGGGCCCTGGAGACAGGTTCAGGGGGTTAGCCCAGGACAAGCTGCTGCCGCCCTTTGCTCCCCTGGTGGCAAGTCTCCTGGGGACCTCGGGTTTAGATAGAAGATGCACACCTGAGAGGGAAGAATGGTGTGGGCGTGCTCCCCGGAGGAAGAATGCTACTAAACAACACTTCTAAAAATAACACACAGGATCGAACAGGTCTCTAGAGAAATGATAGTTTCTCTTGAATTACAGATGCTCCTTGATTTATGAAGGGGTGACGTCCCAATAAACCCATCGGCAATTAAAAATGCATTTACTACATCTAACCTACCAAACATCATAGCTTAGCCTGGCCTACCTGAAATGTGCTCAGAACACTGACATGAGCCTACACTAGGGCAAAAATAACCTAATACAACGCCTATTTTATAATAAAGTATTGAATAGCTCATGTAATTTATTGAATAATGTACTGAAAGTGAAAAACAAAATCGTTGTATGGGTATCACTTTCACACCAGTGTAAAGTTGAAAATATGTAAGTCAGAGACCATCTCTAAATGAAATGAAAGTAGAACATATCAGAGGTTGCCTGCATGCAGTAGAAGTAGTGCCTAGAAAAAAATTTATAGCACTGAACAAATACACTAGAGAAAAACAATGATCTACAATCAATGAAGTAAGCATCTCCCTGAGGAAACAATAAAAAAGATCAAATTAAACCCAAAGTAAGCAGAATAAAATACAGTGGGGCCTTGACTTACAAGAGTCCCAACTAATGAGTTTTTTGAGATACTAACAGTCTCTCGCTGGTTTTTTGCATTGAGTTGACAGAGTAATTTGAGTTAACGAGCTCGGTCTCGGAATGAATTAAACTCGTAAGTCAAGGCCCCACTGTAGTCCAGTTCAAAGTGTGATGTAAGAGAAATCTTGAACTCATTTCCTCCCACAGATACAACCAAATCTACAGGTACACACAGAACAATTTCCTTGAAATAAAACACATCAGAGCAGGTAGGAGAGGCTGAGATACAAACTTGCCATGAACCCTACTCCTGCTGTAGAAACCCATAATTGGGATGGAACTGAAAACCCTAAACTTCTCCTTCAGGAGCAAAGGTCTTGAACCCTATATCTGGTACCTCAACTTTTAACGCCTGCACCTGAAGATGCGCCCCTTTGAAAGCTAATGGGGCTGCATCTAGGAGATCAACAAAGCTACAGCAAACTGAGAAACAGTTCTTAAAGGGCTCATGTGTGGGGACTCACCAGCATTTTCCAGCAGCCAATTGAAAACTGCCCAGACTTTCTGTAAAGAGGCTTACTTGCTTATTTTAAACTAGTGTCCCGGTGCACAGATTCGTGCACATTAGAAGAAATATTTTAATATTGCTATTCGCGTCTTGCTAATGAAAAGAAAATAGGATTCCACATCTATCTACCTACTCCAGGACTTCTGTGAGGATCAAATGAGATGAGGCATGGGAAAACGATTCACAAACATTTGGTTAAACTGTGAAATGTTTGCACCTGGCTATAAAGCAAACTCCAAAGATGCTAGTTGCTAGGGAGAGGAAGCAAGGCGTTGCTATGTGATGTCATTACCCGGTGCCCACAGCCACTGTTTCCTGGCTGGGCTGGGTTGTGGGTTGCACTTTGCGCCATGGGTGTGGGCAGCGTTGGCTGAGATTTGGTGGGGTGTCACTCCAGGGTGGTGGCAGGGCCTGTGTTCCACTTGGGGGAAGCCGACTGTTGGTTTGCTGGGGCCAGGTCCTTGGTGCTGTTTATTTTTAAATGGCCAGTGTGCGTCATGGCAGCTTATGCGTTGAGCGTCTGCCCCCTGGTGGTCAGTGTGCGTCATAGCCACCAGTTGGACAGACACAGCCTTTTATTTTTTATATTTTTATTTTTTTAATATATTTTATTGATTTTTTACAGAGAGGAAGGGAGAGGGATAGAGAGTTAGAAACATCGATCAGCTGCCTCCTGCACATTCCCTACTGGGTATGTGCCCGCAACCAAGGTACATGCCCTTGGCCGGAATCGAACCTGGGACCCTTCAGTCCGCAGGCCAACGCTCTATCCACTGAGCCAAACCAGTTAGGGCTATACTTAGCCATATATATATATATATATATATATATATATATATGTATATATATATAAAATCTCCTTGGCCTGAGGGGCAGGTTTCTACTTTAATAAAAATCTAGGGACCTTCTGAAATAGTCCCCAAAGACAGAGGTCTGTGGGTGCAATGTCTGCACTCTTCCTCTGCCTCTCTCCTGCAATCCAACATCCTGCAGGACTTGTGCCCTTGGACATGTGCCCTAATTTTGCAGCTATCACCCGGGAAACAACTCTAGATCACCTGGCTCTGGTGGACAGATTACCTGGCTCTGGGGCTTATGCTTGAGGATCCCAAAAGAATGTAACAAATCAAGAAAGAGTTCTTAACTGGCTACCACAATGAGGGTACAGCAGAGGCAACAGACTGACATACCCAGTCTCTCTGTGAAAGAGGCCTATTAACTTATCTTCATAGTTGCAGCCTGAAAGGCAGGCATCTAATTTAACATACATGTGGGGCCTACTGACATACTCTACAAAGACTGAGCCCAGCAGGTGCAATACTTACATTTTACCTCTGCCTTGCTCTAGCTTACCAGTATCTCCTGCAGAGCTTTATACTTGGTGCCCCGGTTTTTCTGGCTGCTGCCCAGGAGACACACCAGTTGTCTAGCTCTGGTTAACTCGTGGGGCTTTCGTTCCTGGGTCCCATGAACCACAAAGGAGAAACTAGTCTTGGCACAGCGCTGCGACAGCAGGCTAAAACACTCCAGTCTCTCTGGGAAAGAGGCTTATTTGCTTGTCCAGGAGCTTTGGCCAGAAGGCACACATCTAGGGGCCTACTGAGATATTCTCTAGGAACAAAGGCTGGAGGTAACCATCTTTGCGCCCTCCATCGGCCTTCCTCTAGGCCAGTGGTTCTCAACCTTCCAAATGCCACGACCCTTTAATTCAGTTCTTCATGTTGTGGTGACCCCCAATTTCATTGTTACAAATGGAACATAATTAAAGCATAGTGATTAATCGCAAAAACAATATGTAATTATGTATTTGTTTTCCGATGGTCTTAGGCAACCCCTGTGAAAGGGTCGGTGGACCGCCAAAGGGGTCGCGACCCACAGGTTGAGAACCGCTGTCCTCGGGTGAGGATTAACAAAAAAAGATAACAGACATCAGAATATTACTACACCCATTTGGTAGGGGGCAGGAAGGGGAAGGGAAACAAAAGTTTTGACTCATATGTAACAATGAAATATTTTATTTTTTTCCTGATATTCACCTCTCTATTGCCTCTTTGTAAATACTTTTACCGTATCCCAAGCTCGAGTGATTTGAAAAATGTTTAATTTATTGAAAAACTGTTTCAAGTGAATATTTTTCTAGGTGACAAACCTAGGGAGGGGCAGCGCGGCCGGGGCTGCGCCGAAAGCACCCGCCACAGGCGTCTCCGCGGCAGTCACCGAGGGCCTCCACAGCCTGTCGCTCCCTCAGGAACGGGCCTTCCCTCCAACCCATCCCGGAGGCCACTCCCACCCTCCTCTCCGGTAAAATACACTCACAAATCAGTTCCCGAAGAGCCCCCGCGGCCCGGTGGGTGAAGACCACACCGCGTCCGTGTGAAATGCGCCCGGAAGACAACTAGTTAATAACAGGCCGCGACTTGGGGGTGAGCCGGCCTCTGGAATGGGGGGCGGGCGGGGGTGATCGGAAATGTCGGGATTTCCTGCCCGCCCTCGGAGGAGGTGGCTGAGGGACAGGGGGGTGGGTTTGCGGCTCTGCCTCCCGAACATTTGGAAAGTGAGGGGAAGACAAGGCCCCGGGGGAGAGAGAGGGAGGGGACACACACCACGGCTCCGCCACGCAGAGCCCTGGGACTGAGTCACGATCGGCCCTGGCGGCCCTTCCCGTGGTCCCCGCGCAATGGGGGGGTGGAGGGGGAGGCAGTGAGGGGAAGACTCGCCGGGTCGTGCTGCCGCCGGGCCCCGCGCTGCGCCGGAGCGGACCGATGTCCCGGCGACTCGGGTCCGGTCCGCACACGCCGAAGGGACCTCGGGGAGGCGCTGCCCGCCTCGGCGGGTGCCGACCAGCTCCTCATCCCCAGCTCCCCATCCGGGTCTCCCGCCACCCGCCCCGCCCACTCACCATTTCTCGGCTCCCGGAGCCCCCTGCCTGCCTTCCACCTTCCGACTCCCTCCCGCGGCGAGCGGCGAGCGCTGGCCACCACCACAGAGGACGCGTCCAGCCCCCTCAGGCCCTCGGCGGAGCGAGAGGACCCACGACGTGGCCGGGGCTGGGAGCTACCGGCGAGCAGTCCACCCGCGTAGCAAAGCGCCACGCCCACAATTGTTACCAAGGACTCTCCTGATTGGACAGCTGCAAGGCCCCGCCCTACCACGACTGAGTGACAGCAGGCCAGGTCTATGAGCCCAGGTTGTCTTGGCAGCGGGTCACAATCTGCCCTTCGCAGCCTAAGGCCGTTCAGGAACTGTGACTCTTCTTCACATTCTCTTAAAAATGATAAAAATGACCTCGCGTCCTGAACGGTTTGGCTCAGTGGATAGGGCTCCGGCCTGCGGACTGAAGGGTCCCAGGTTTGATTCTGGTCCAGGGCATGTACCTTGGTTGTGGGCACATCCCCAGTGGGGGGTGTGCAGGAGGCAGCTGATCCATGTTTCTCTCTCATGGATGTTTCTAACTATCCCTCTTCCTTCCTCTCTGTAAAAAATCAATAAAATATATATATATTTTAAAATGACCTCGCCATAGGTAAAGATCAGTCTGGGTCCATTTTGATATCTGGCCATTTCCGGAGGGGAAAGGTCGGCCCTTGGGTCCCCCACCCCCACCCCCACTCATCTGGCACTTTACAGAATCCTGTGGTGTCAGGGGCACTTGGCTCTGGAGGGAAGTTTGAAGCCCACAGTCCTAGACCAGGCCCCAAGCCCCAGATGCCAGCATGTGTGAAACATATGAGGCAAAGTAACCACCGGAAACCTGTTCTAGGAACCCCATTCATACCCATTTGGTGAAAGGTCAAAGGAGGCAAAACTGATAGAGCACTGCTTAGTGAAAAGTAATAGATGGCAAAGAATAAAGAATCAGGACAGTGGCCATCTGTGGGGCATAACAGAGCTAAATCAGGGCAGAAACACCAGGAGACCCTCCCCACTGCCACAGGCCATTTGTGAATCTTGATCCCAAGGGTGTTAATATTGTTATGACTAAATTGTACTGTAACGCATTTTGTATGTTCTTATCCGAATATATTTGATGATAAAAATTTTAAGAAGAAATTGAGGCCCTATCCTAGCCTGTTTGGCTCAGTGGTTGAAGCTGTCACCTGGCAGACTGAAGGGTTCTATTTGGATTCTAGTCAAGGGCACATGCCTAGGTTGCAAGCTCAATCTGGGCTGTGGGCAGGGCGGGGGTGAGGGTGGGGGGCAAACAAAGAATGTGTCTCTCTCACATCAATGTTTCTCTGTCTCTCCCCCTCCCTTCCACTCAGTCTAAAAATCAGTGGGGGGAAAAATCCGCTGCTGAGAATTAACAACAAAAAAGAAATTCAGTTTTTCAAATAATATAATTTGCATAGGTTTGTCCTGTAAATTGGCAATCTGAGTTTTCATTGATGGTTTTGGCAGCTGACACAAGTCATGTGTCCATTTAGAAAAATGGGTTACATAAATGTATCATCATATGTACCTTTTAAGAACAGATTATATGTATTGATATGTAAAGATTTGGGGTACTTGTCAAGAGAATATATAGCATGTTACCTCTTCTAAAACTGTTATGCTCACCTGCAGGGTCAGGTGAGCCCCCACTCTAGGTTGGGCTGACAACATGATGCTGCCAGAAATATATAAAAGGGTTTATGACATAATGGAAGTGTCTGGGAACAGCAAGTCAAAGATAAAATCTAAAAGAAGGGTGGGAGAGTGAACCTTAGAAAAACAAAGATAATATTGAAATTGAACTTTGTCTTAGAAACAATGAAAGCAGGAAGAGAGTTTTGGGAAATAACGTGTTGAAAGAGAAACCATCCAACTAGAATTTTGTATCAAGCCAAGTTATCTTTCAAAAGTGAGGGAGAAATAAAGACTTTCTGAGACTAAATTTGAGGGAATTTGTCACCAATACCCCCGCTATGTATGAAATTCATCAGGAAGAAGGTGGATGATGAAGAAAGGTAGAGTGTTAGAGGAGGAATAAATAAAGGTAAAATAAGATAATTTGTTTTGTTATTCTTAACTAACTTAACAGAGAACATTTTGTTGAAAATTATAATAGCAGCAATATGTTCAGTAACTATAGCTTTTGAATACGTGAAATGAATGATAGCAATGTTACAAACGACAGGGAGAGAGAAATTGGGAACACTCTAAGAAATTTGCACATCCAGTGAGGTGCTATGGTATTACTTCAGAGAGGACTTGGATTAGTTATAAATGTATATTGCAAACTCAAGGGCAATGGCTAAGAAAGTAAAAAAACCAAACAGCATGATATGCTAAATGAAGATAAAAATATATTCTTGTAAAATGCTCAAAAAAACACACCAACCACACACAAAAAACAAAAGGACAGAAAAGGTAGAAGTGGAAGATCAGAAATAACAAGAGCAACAAATAAAAATGATAAAAATATGGTAGGTATTAATCCAGCTATTTCAATAGTCACTTTAAACATCAATGGTATCAATACAAGTGAAAGACATGTCAGCAGATGGTGGAATATGAGTTTTCTACTAAAATCTCCCCCAGTGCACTGATTTTGACAACCACACAAGGATGAAAGTATCTTTCTGAGAGTCCAGTGGAGAAGTTGCAGCACACACTGAGCAAATTAATGGAGGACAGACACACTGTAGGCAGTAAGAATTAACAGCTTCATTTTACCCACATCACCCCTTCTCCGCAGCAGCAGCCTCACTGCCAAAAGAGACTCCTTGCGGGCCTGGGATTCCTCCCCCTCGGGAAAGAGCAGAGTGACCCAGCATTTGGCTTCTCCAGTGGTGTGAGCCAGTGCCCATGAAGCTCGCGGCTTTGTCTCACTTTTCCCCTCATCAACTTTATAGCAAGATGACCTTGAAGGAAACCACATTATTTGAAGATCTGCTCTACTTCAGGAAAGGGTGTGCCCTCTCTTTTTCAGACCACCACACTGAAAGTGAGTATAGCAATAAAGTGAGTTGTAATCTTTTTGCTGGTGGAAGGTCTTGTCTTCAGTTTGTAAAAAATGCAACATTTGCAAAGTGCAATAAAGCAAAGCCCAATAAAGCAGTCCAAATAAACGAGGCATGCTAGCATTGATCATTTTTTTCCTTCCAGAGAGCCTCTAACCAGCACTGTCAGGTTTAGAAGCCTTTCCACCATAATTGGTTACTTTATAGAGTTCAAGGACTTAAGCTGAAATCAGGTTTGAACTAATCGCTTGGCTGTGCCACAGGGTGCCATGGGTGTTGTCCCCTTAACCCCAAGGGCAGGTTCTGTGTTGCAGTAGAGGTACTGAAGGGTGGTGGTGGGGGTGGGGCGGGGGTGGGCTCAGTTGGCCACCTACTGACTACCTTTTTCCCTCTCTTCCTCTTTATAAATAACTGATGTTTCAGGAGTGACCATGAGATGGACCCACCTCTCGTACAGGGTGTAGTCTTTCCCTTGACCCTTGACTCCAGGGCAAGTTGGGGCCAACCCAGCCTCCGTCACAGCTTCTCTCTAACACACAGATACATTCCAGCAAAGGCAACAACCCAGGACCACTTTAAGGAGGGTCTCAACCCCACACTCCTGCTCCCAAATATCTAGAATTTCTCAAAACTGCCCACTCTGCACATAGAACTGAGGCTTGGTAGGCTCAGCAATGCCACACGGGGCAGCACAGCTCCCCAGAACCCAGCAGCCACAGTGCAGGCAGCAGGCAGCAGAGCAGGTGAGCAAGTTAGAGCAAGAGACAAATGAACAATGGTGGGCATGTGGGGACATGTTGCCTACATACCCAATGGTACCTTTACCTGCAGAGGTGTGGTCCTCATGTTGAGACCGATTCTAGTGTGGCCCAGAAGGTAGGCAGGAAAAGGCTTACAACGGACATAATAGAGGTCTTCGGAGAGGGCAGGGTGCCTCTCCGGCAGCTCTGAAATGGCTTCAGGAAGCAAGGAAAGGAGCTTGGTGTGGGTGTCAGCTGTGGGTTCGGTGGGGCCTGAGCAAGATTCTGCACATAGGCCGGGGCTTGTGTGGTTGGAATCTGAAGCCAGTGCCAGAGGAGGAAGCCCCAGGTTTTCTCATTGGCCTGAGAGAGGGAGCGTTTCCATTATTCCCTTATGTGGACACAAGAGAAGAGGGAGGGGGCGGCTTAAGCTGTCAGCAAACAACAAAAAATGTGGAGTCTAATAGCTTATTACAAGGAAAAACATACATAAGAAAATATGTACTTGCAATGGCTTGTTTTATATAGAGAAACACGAACAGGAGGCTCAAGAAAGGATCAAAACTGTTTTTGGGGGTGGCTGGAGTAAGAGTGCTGGAGGGGCCAGAAATTATTTGCAGGGAGTCGTCTTACCTTAGACTTTTCTATCTTACAGATTTATTTAAAGTAAACACAGAGCCCAGCTGGCATGGCTCAGTGGTTGAGCATCGACTTATGAACCAGGAGATCACGGTTCGATTCCCGGTTCAGGGCACATACATGCCCAGGTTGCAGGCTCAATCACCAGTGTGGGGCGTGCAGGAGGCAGCAATCAATGATATTCATCATTGATGTTTCTAGCTTGCTCTCCCTCACCCTTCCTCTCTGAAATCAATAAAAAAAAATATATTAAAAAATAAACACAAAAATTTATACATACTGTTGTGCCCAGTACTATTTACTAACCATTCTAAGATTTAAATTCTTTAAACACTAATAGTTACAAAAGTACAAACCATACAAAGAAAAATTTCAAATCTCTTGCTGACTAAAAGGACATGGGGCAACTCAACTCATTTCTTCAGGTTCTCTTATAAAGGGATCAAAATTCTACTTGGTTCCACAGTTTTCTTGCTTTTCTCACCTCTTTGTCATCTTACAGTTTCAGAGTCCAAGTTCTCAGGGAAACTAGAGCCAAAGGCCTGCACTATTCAGTGGATAAAGGATCCAAAGGAAAGAAACACAGTATTGGAATCAGCTCAGATGAGCAGCCTGCCTCCCACAGGACAGGAGAGCCACTTTCAGAAGGTTCACATCCTAGACTCCAGGTTGAGACAGAAAGAACCTCTGCAGTGGACCTGTCCCTGGGGAAGGTGAGGAGGGACACCTGAGCAGCCCAAGGAATAAAGTCTGGGAGCTTACACCCTCCTCTCCCCAGGGAATAATGGAAACGCTCCCTCTCTCAGGCTTCAGCTCACAGCAAGGAAGTGCTCAGCTGGATTTAGTTGAAGGTTCTGACCTAAATGAACTTCCAAATTCACAATCCCTAACCCAGGACACACTCCTGACTTTAACACTTTCTCAACGTACACAAATGACACTCTGAGTGCACCCACATTGTGGATGCAAAACTCCAACCTATATGCCTAGAATTAGGCGCAGGGGAAGCATAACTAAAACCTCAGAAGGGGCTTCGCTGCTGGAAGTCAATTCAAGGATGTCAGCAGGGCTGAATCTGGAGGTGGCTGAGGGCATTTCCCCAAACCTGAAAAGGATGCATAAAATGATTGCTGTCAGACAGCTAAGGGCATTTCAATCTACATGTTATTGCCTCCTACTGGCCAAACACCTGAACAGCCGAAGGCAATTCCCCAATCTGACAATGCTTCTGTATACAAACCCTGGCCTTCGATGTATATCTACCTTGCATTAGGACAAATTGTGTTAATAAATAGCAAGGGGTCCTGAGACAAGGAGAACTTAATCCCTTTAGCTAAGTCTTCTCTGACTCCCTATAATGCCTTTCAAAATTATGTTTTGTCTCTGGACTCTTATTTAATTTACCCACAGCACCTTCTCCAGGTTCCTGAACCTTTCTAGGTGATGGATTAAGACCACTGGCATTACTTCGCCCCTTCGCCCAGATGCACCTGCACCCCCAGCTTTCCCTGACTGGGAATCAAACCGGTGACCTTTAGGTGTACGGGACAATGCTCCAACCGAGCCACACCGGTCAGGACATGACTTTCCCCCCTTTAAAATAAGGACAGTCATTTTTAATACCTTAAAAATTGGGTTGAGCCCTAGTTGGTTTGGCTCAGTGGATAGAGCATCAACCCATGGACTGAAGGGTCCTGGGTTTGATTCCGATCAAGGGCAGGTACCTAGGTTGCTATCCTTGAGGATTCACACACACACACAAATGAGTTGGCACTTAAACAGCATCATAGGTTGGTCCATTTATCTAAATGGAAGCAGAGGCCAATTTAATGTTTTCCATTCATTCTGCCTAGTTTTATAGCAGCTTTTTCTAATTGTGCATGCAAAAGTAAATTTATAAGCATGAAGGATCCTCAGCTTGGCCATCTTAGTATTAATGGGTCGTAGACTTAAAGACTTAGCTTCCCACACACTGGAAAAACTCAGGAGAAAATGTGTCCCCTAGGGAGAAAGGAGGGACTGGGAACACCACAGGCCACAGTCCCTCCCAGGCATACCCCCCCCCCCCCAATGAGTCGAGATTGTCCTCCCCATCCCCCAAGACCCTTTTTACCCAAACTGGTCCGTGGCCTTAGAGGGGGAGTGGTGTCTTCCTGTATTGGTAGCTCTTCCTGAAGTGGGACCATGTGTGCGCTGGAAATTCCAGACTCAGTTTCCAGAAAGAGGGACTCCCTTGTCCTGAACAAGAGGGGCGCCCAGGCCAGATTGGGACGAGAGGGTCTGAGGTCCTTTCTGGATGAGGGGTTGGCATGGGCTGCAAAGCCACTTATGGAACTGTAATCCTGGTTTACAAGCGCATTTAAACATGACCTCATTATATGGAATACCGAGTCTAGCTCTATTGTGATCTTTGCTTAGAGTGTTGAGGCTTCCACCCATTACTTGACTTGTACTTGGTTACTGTGAAGCAAGATATTCCGAGTTTGTTATGCCAAAGGGTGACATTGGATAAGGAGTTACTGCTATTGGTAAGATGAGACAGCTAGATATTGGCTAGTGCCAAAAAATGTGTAAATGAGTTCGATTCTGGCCATGATGTTCTCTAATGCTAACATAACTGTCTGGCATTTAACAGATCTGCTGCTGGTGTCCCGTCTTTAATCAGGCCTGTTCAATCTGACGACAAAATGCAGCATCTCTGCAGGGGACTCCACCAGGTGTGGTGCAGGCATGCTGTCGATAAAGCATATGAATCTCATGTGCTCCTAAGAGATTCCCAAAGTGGCCAGTATGTCTAGAAAAGTTACCTTCTTCAAAACAGACTGAATTAATGTTAAGGAAACACACTTCCTCTTATAGGTGGCATATACCAGGGGCACCATTTTCAGCTCTGTGCTGTAAGTACTAGTATCTCTTCAATGAGAACTATAGCTAGAAAGCCCGAGGGTCCCCCATTCACGACCTAAGGCAAAAGGAGAAGCAGACTGCAGAACAAGATTAACTCAAGGCCTGGGAGGGCCTCCATTACAAAAGGATTTTGTCATTGCCAGCAATGGCTGCTCTACTGTATACAGCAAAGTCTCTTGAATGAGAATGCCCTGGGGAATTTATGTCCACCATGGGTTTGGAGACTCTTGGATGCCTCTATAGTAAAGGGGTGTGGGGAGAAAGACACTAATGGAGTGACTTATTTCAACAAATTCTAGAGCAGCCGTGGGCAAACTACGGCCCGCAGGCCATCCGGCCCGTTTGAAATGAATAAAACTAAAAAAAAAAAAAGACCGTACCCTTTTATGTAATGATGTTTACTTTGAATTTATATTAGTTCACACAAACACTCCATCCATGCTTTTGTTCTGGCCCTCCGGTCCAGTTTAAGAACCCATTGTGGCCCTCGAGTCAAAAAGTTTGCCCACCCCTGTTCTAGAGTCATTTGTTTTTTCATTTAAAGTAAATCAAGTTTTAAGTATTGTAGAAATAATTAAGAAAGCAGGTCTGATAAAATGTGACAGCTGTGACTAAGGGGAATTGGTTCATCATATATGTTCTGCCACTGATTCTGACATCCTTTTAGCTCACAACACCCTGGTGTTGCCAAGGAGAAATCCACATGAAAACAATAATTCACATGAAACTATCATATACTTAACATAAAATGTATTCCAATGGTTTATTGATGTGGAACATGAAAAAAGACTCCTATACCTCAAAAGGAGCTTTCTCATTAAGAAAGGTAGAATATATATAATAGACTAAGGACATCCAGGAACTGTCACAAAATCAATAGGAAAATCCCCAAAACCAAACTTTCAATTTTTCAATATTCCCTTAATACACAACAAATACATTATGAAAAAATTAAACCCAACTCCATATTAAAAATACACTTCATCTATGAATCCATCAAGTTTCAAAATGGAAATATTAACTGATTTAAAGGGAGGGGAGAAAGCACTACCTATAATCTTATATATTATTGCTGAATGATATGCTACAGAGTTATCTGAATATTCAGCTTGGAAAATAATTAGTAGAAATCCATAGTCCAACAATGCACTTTAAGGAGGCTTGATAAACACAATATACTTACATCTATATATACAAAAACCTAAGTGACTGGCTGACCTTTCGACCAGCAGCTAAGACGCACACTGACCACCAGGGGGCAGATGCTCAACACAGGAGCTGCCAAGCTGTGGTGACTTGGCAGCTGAGGTTTTTCGGGCGACGCACCTGGATCCAGAGAGAAGGGAGCCTGATTCTGGGGTGTGTCACCCAAGAACTGCCCTCTCACAATCTGGGACTCCTCAAGGGATTTCAGAGAGCTAATTTTGGCCCGATCCCCACAGGCTAGACCAAGGGACTCCACCAGTGCATGACTCTGTGCACCAGGCCTCTAGTTTATAACTTTCATGTTAAAAGTTTTCTAGAACATTACACATGGATTAATTTCCATCGAGCTTTCTCATGTTACTCATATATTTATAGCTACCCCCACCCCACATGTAAGGATGTGGATCGACTGAAGTCTTTCCTATGCTATTTACATTCAGCAGGACTTTTACTGTGAGTCTTTTTATGCCTTCGGAAGGAACTGGGATAACCGAAGGATTTCCCACATTCCTCACATTCATACGGTTTCTCTCCAGTGTGACTTCTTTCATGTACTTGGAAACCTAGCTGAGAAATAAAAGCTTTACCACAATGCTTACATTTATAGGGTTTCTCTCCAGTATGACTTCTTTCGTGTATTTTTAAATAACTGTGATCTCTGAAGGTTTTACCACATTGTTTACACTCACAGGGTTTCTCTCCAGTGTGAGTCATTTCATGCCTGCGTAATGTACTGGGAAAATAAAATGCTAACCCACATTCCTTACATTGATAAGGCCTATTTCCAACATGTACTTGCATCATGTGTGCTCTAACACCTGATGGGTAAATGAAAGCCTTCCCACATTCCTTACACTGATAAGGTCTATTTCCAGCATGCATTTTCATGTGTGTCCGAAATCCTGACAGATGCATGAAAGCTTTCCCACATTGCTTACATTTATAGGATTTCTCTCCTGTGTGCAATTTCTCGTGTCTCTTTAAGCATTTGTGGTTACTGAGGACTTTCCCACATTCCTTGCATTCATAGGATTTCTCTGCAGTATGAGTTGATTTGTGTAATTGTAAGGCATAGTAGTAAACAAAAGCTTTACCACATTCACATTTATAGGGTTTCTCTCCATTGTGATTTCTTTCATGTAATTGGAAACCTCGATAACAACTAAAACTTTTACCACATTCCTTACATGCATAGGGCTTCTCTCCCTTGTGATTTCTTACATGCATTTCAAAACCTTGGTGAGAACTGAAAGCTTTACCACATTTCTTACATTCATAGGGTTTCTCTCCTTTGTGATATCTTTCATGTACTTGGAAACCTCGATGAGAATTGAAAACTTTACCACACTGCTTACATTTATAGAGTTTCTCTCCTGTGTGAATCTTTTCATGTGCTTGAAGAGTATGATGATATCTAAAGACTTTTCCACATTGTTTACATACATAGGGGTGCTTTCCTTTGTGATAGCTTTGATGTATTTGGAAACCTCGTTGAGAATTGAAAGCTTTATCGCATTGCTTACATTCATAGGCTTTATCTCCTGTGTGAGTCCTTTCATGTGTTTGAAAAGCCTGATGATATCTAAAGACCATTCCACATTGTTTACATTTATAAGGTCCATATCCAGTATGCATGGCCATGTGTCTTCGAAAGCTTGTGAGCCACATGAAGGGTTTTCCGCATTCCTCACATTCGTATTGCTTTTCTCCTGTGTGAACCCTTTCATGTATTTGAAAGGAGGTGAGAAAACGGAAGGCTTTCCCACATTCCTTACAAGTATATGTTTTCTCTTCAGTGTGCTTCCTTTGATGTATTTGAAATAAACTTGAAGAAATATAAGCTTTCCCACACACCTTACATTTATATGGCCTCTCTCTATATTTCAGATATTCATATGGTTTATGTCCACTGTGACCTCGGATATGCATATTAAGGGAAAAATAATGCATGAAGACTTTTCCACATATACTGCATTTAGGCGGCTTCACTCCAGTAGTTTTCTTGTTCAGACTGAGATTTGGGGTAAGGCTGAAATTTTCTCCATGTTGATTGCCCTCTTTACTTTCATAGTGTCTTTCTACCATTTGACTTCTGTAAAAAATGAGAAGCACATTACTAATGATTTTTTAATACAGTACTTTTCAAATTACTTATTAGGATTTATATGAAATGTGTAAATTTCCTGCCTTGTCTGAATTCTCTGAAGTTGGATATAGTGAATGTTCTTCAGGAGGATTTCACCAAAACAGTAATATATAGGACTTATTAATACAGTTTCCAAGTAAACTATTTTTGCAAACACTGAATATTTATGTCACATATAAAGAAAGTGTTTCTGGTTAAAAAAAATTAAGAATAACTAAATTTGAAGCAGGAATTGTTTATTGTTTCCTTCTTTTAAAAATTCATAACACCAGGATTCTCACATGATACTATCTTCTATTGTGAGTGTGACTCACCTTAGTTTTCTCCCCTGGCTTTTGTACAGATCTTCAATGTAATGATCTTCCCAGTTTTGGCCTAAAATGTAAACCCAGAAAAATGATTCCAAAATATTAATAAGTTATAAAAAATTGTTAGATTCTATGTTCATTATTAGCTGTGTCTATGCCTAGTTTATTAACCAATGTCCTCCTTTCCACAATCTGCACCTTGGGAAAAAGATGGTGATCAAAAAGTATTTGTTCTCTAGTGACAACTGATGAATGTCCTCATCCTTACCTATTGAGTCCAGGTTCCTGAAGGTTTCCTTCATCACATCTCTATACAGTTTCTTCTGTGGAGTATCCAGTAAAGCCCACTCCTCCAGGGTGAAGTTCACAGCCACATCTTCAATGGCCACAGGATCCTAAAACATCCCAAGTATGTTTAAAGTAGGATGCATGAGACTGCACATGACATCTATATTCCATTTATAGGAAGCTTATGTATGATTTTATCATCTCCGAACATTCATGCCATGATTTGATCATCAGAAACTTACTCTCTATCCATACCCACTTCCTTATACATTTTTATTAAATTTATTGGGATGACTTTGGTTAACATGAATATACTTCCTTATAAATTTAACAGCATGATGAGCACATGGAAATGATTTACACATTTTTACTGTGATCACATTACATCTTATTTTTCTGTAATGGCAGAGTTCAGAGAATGTTGAGCAGTGACAGAAATTCTATACAAATAAAACAAAATTATCATTTTAAGACCATCAATACCTTGTGAGAAAAACTCTTCATCTCCTTTATTATTACAATCACTTACAGCCCTCCATGAGGCAGAAGGTCAAATCTGCACACAATTTTAATGGGGGGGGGGGGGGGGGGGAAGGAATCCCTTTCTCATCTCCAAACATGAGAAGTCTAAGAGACCAGTGGGAATCCAACTTTTAATAAGGTACAGCTGGCCATTATCATCCCTAAAGTATCCCGGGCCTTTAGAAGTAGTCAGGCACAGCTCGTAAAATCGAAATATTTTTGTGAAGAAGTACTGCTTTGGCCTCTGCCTTTCTCTCTCCATTCAATTTGATGGGCTATAAAATTAATTGGAAGCCAGAGTTCAGACACTAGGTAAAGGACCTAACTCAGACCAGAAATCCCTATACTCATGTGCCTCAGGGCTGCATGGAGACAATTTTTGGCAGACATGGGAACATACAATAACAAATGTGCCAGAAGAGCTCTTTACGGCAGAAACAGAACACTGCCCTGCACCTTCTTGACCCTGAGGAACAGACTGAGAGTTGCCAACTGCAACTGCATTCAGTGAAATACACAAAGGTTTGATTGCAAATTTGCCCATGAGCATAACATACATTGAAGGATTCAGCAGTGCTTTCCTTCAAAAGAACATGTAATCTCCATTAAAAAAATATATATGTAATATGTTTTTATTGATTAGAGAGAGACAGAAAGAGAGATAGACATGAGAGGAACATAGATCAGCTGCCTCCTGCATACCCCCTACTGGGGATCCAGTCTGCAACCCAGTCATGAGCCGGGAATTGAACTGTGACCTCTTGGCTCATGGGTTAACGCTAAACCACTGAGCAACACTTGCTGGGTCATATAATCTCCATTTTTAAATTGCAGAAGAAAGTGTTTCCTGACCAGCCACCCTAGAGGGTACACTCCCAAGTTCTCTAATTCCCAAGCTCCCACGTGGAGTAAGGCAGCATGATGTCTTGAACGCTGAGCACATCTCAAATCCCATAGCTGATGACACCACATATTGCAAAGAATGTACAATGAGTTTATTACTCCCATACTTGAGGCCTGTGGAAAAAGCAAGGCAGGCCTCTCTAGTAGTCATGAGATGGCGGAAGAAAGCAAAAAGAGATGCCTGGATCGTTTGTAAAATTGAGGTTAGTGGATGAGTTAGAGTTATGGTTCACACACGAGAGCAGGACCTTAGAGAACCAAATCTCCTGCCACCTTTAAAGAAAGGAGCACCAAGGAACTCTTATCACTTTGTGTAGATGTGAGTCAAAGGGGAATGAGGAGGGATGAGACTGGAAAGCTGTCATCTGTCAATCATCAACTGGAGTCAGAGAATTCCAGTTTCTGGTCAGACATTTAAGGAACTTGGAAGCCATCATTACTGACCTCGTAGAAAAAGCAAAACAAAACAAAAACTAGTAATGAACAACTTTTCTTAGATCTATCAGAGGACTGAGGTAAAAATCAAGCCACTCTCTTCAACATTGCAAAAGAGAAAATAAAACAGCATTTTAAAATATAGCCCCAATATTCTGTCAGGGCCTGTAATGCAAAGACAAAAAGAACAAACATCACAAAACACAATATCCATGAACCGTTGGAGCAATTACAGAAGACTGAAATGCACATAATGGGGATACCTGAAGGAAAAGACAAACAGAAAAAATAGTTAAGTAGTAATCACTGAGATTTTCCTACTAAAATTAATCATAGTCAGCAAATTGTACAATTAAGAAGCCCAGTGAACTACCCTGGCTGGGTAGCTCAGTTTGTTAGTGTAGTCCTGATACGCCAAGGTTGCAGGTTCAATCTTCAGTGAGGGGACATACAAGAATCAACCAATGAATGCATAAATAAGTGAAATAATAAATCGATGTTTCTCTCTCACTCTCAAATCAAGAAATAATAAAATTTTTTTAAAAGCTCAGTGAAAGCTATGCATGAAAAATACCAGAAATGCAAACCAAGAATATCATGTCCAAACTAGAGAAAAATCAAAGATGAAAATACATTGAAAAAATACATCTTTCTTCTTGTCAGAAGGGGAAACATCCTTTAGTATAGAGAAAAAAAAAAGATTAGAATTAAATCAGACCTCTTCTCAGAAACCATGCAAACAAGAAGAAAGTGGAGTAAAATGTTTCAAGTATGAAAGAAAAAAACACCAAAAGTTGGTCCACTGAAAAAAATTTATAAACATCTAGTCAAGATAATTGAAAAGAGGGAATATAGAAATTACTATTAGAAGTGAAAGGAAGGGCAAACGAACAAGAAAAGGTATTTTATTCCATCCAACATCTGTTTATGATAATAATCTAGTAATAGAGGAAATTCTCTCTTGAGAAAACATCACGATACCTATTGTTAACATATTTAATACTAGAGGCCCGATGCATGAAAATTGTGCAAGAGTAGGCCTTCCTTCACCCAGCTGCTGGCACCGGCTTCCCTCCGGCACCCAGGACCTGGGCTTCCTTCCTCCAGCCTCCGGCAGGCATCTGGAATCTGGCCTGGCTTCCCTCAGGCCCCGGCTTCATCAGGAAGGACGTCTGGAAAACGTCCAGTCTAATTAGCATATTACCCTTTTATTATTATAGATAATTAAAACTAGATGCTTTTCTGGTAAGATGAGAAGAGAAAGGTATCCTCTCACCATCCCATTCAATATGGTACTGGAAGCCCTAGCCATGTTAAAAGAAAAGAATATACCTGGCCAGAGTGGCTCAGTGATTGAGCATCGACCTATGAACCAGGAGGTCATGGTTCAATTTCTGGTCAGGGCACATGCTCCTGTTGCGGGCTCAATCCCTAGTAGGGGGTGTGCAGGAGGCAGCCAATCGAAGATTCTCTCTAATCATTGATGTTTCTATCTCTTACTCCTTCTAGAATCAATAAAAATATTTTTTTAAAAGCAAAGAATATAGAAGGTACACAGATTGGGGAGCAAGAATCAAAAATGTCTTTATTCCATTTGACATGACTGTCTATGTAAAACATCTGGGGAAAAAACACAATAACAGAGATAATGCCTGGAATAGCCAGACTGAGGAATATACAAGTCAACTGGTTCCCTATAGACACATAGTAAACTGATCTTTGATAAATGAGTAAAGGTAATTATAAGAAAAAAGAAAGTCTTTTAAATAAACCATAATTGATATCCACATACAACACACACATACATGAAAAATGAATGTACGTACAGAATTTAAACTTTGCACAAAAATTAACTCAAAATAGATCATACATCTAAATGTAAAATGCAAAAGTAAAAACAATTCCTAGAATTTAAAATATAAGAAAATCTAGGTGACTTTGTGTTTGTGATACATTTTTAGATAAGACACCAAAAAAAAAGTTTCACTTTATTAAAATCAAAAACTCCTAAAAACAAACAAACAAACAAAAACAAACAAACAAAAAAAACTCCTGCTCTAGCGGATGGGTCAATTGGTTTGGAGCATATTCCTGAAAACTAAAAGGTTCCGGGTTTGATTCCCAGTCAGGGCACATACCTAGGTTGTGGGAGAAAGGAACTTTCTGTCAAAACTAAATATGGAGCTCTCCCTCCTGGGAGCATGCCTGCCCTTTGCCCTTCCCTCTCTTCCCCACAGGCATGCATCTCCTAAACTCTAAGTGACCCCACCAGATTTACAACCAGGGGAACAATGGGCAGTAGCAGCTCATCCTGGGCTAACCCCCTGACCCTGTCTCCAAAGTCTCCTTTCTTTGACTTCTCAACGAGTCAAAGCAGCCTTGCCTAGGCTCTCTATTGATTCTTCTATGTGAAGCCCTTCCTTGTTTTACTGTCCCCAGCTTTAATTACTACATATAGTAAAATCCAGCAATCACATACCTTGGTATTGACCTAATGCACTGAAACCTTATGTTTACACAAAAACCTACACGTCAATGTTTGTAGGCCTTTTATTCATAACTAGTGACCCAGTGCACAAAATTCGTGCATGGAGGGGGGGTTCCCTCAGCTCAGCTTGCACCCTCTGCAATTGGGGACCCCTTGGGGGATGTCCGACTGCCGGCAATCTGGGACCGCTGGCTCCTAACTGCTCACCTGCCTGCCTGCCTGATCGCCCCTAACTGCCTCTGCCTGCCTGCCTGATCACCCCTAATTGCCTCTGCCTGCCAGCCTGATCACCCCTAACTGCCCTCTCTGCCAGCCTGATTTCACCCCCAACTGTCCTCCCCTGCAGGTGCAGTTGCACCCAACTGCCCTCCCCTGCTGGCCTGGTTGTCCCCAACTGCCCTCCCTTGCCAGCCTGATCTCGCTCCCAACTGCCCTCCTCTGCTGGCCAATTTGGTTCTGATTGGTCAGTTTCTATGTCAGTCAGCATCAAAAGCTCTGCCTCCTAGGCAGCCATTGTCTCCTCACAGCACCCAGATTTGGTTCTGATTGGTTGGTTCCTATGCCAGTCAACGTCAACAGCTCTGCCTCCTAGACAGCTATTGTTTCTTCACAGCACCCATATTTGGTTCTAATTGGTCGGTTCCTATGCCAATCAATGTCATAAGCTCTGCCTCCTAGGCAGCCATTGGTTCTTCACAGCACCCACATCTGGTTCCGATTGGTAGGTTCCTATGTCAATCAATGTTAAAAGCTCCATCTCCTAGGCTGCCATTCGCTCCTCATAGCACCCAGATTCCGTTCTGATTGGTTGGTTCCTATGCCAGTCAGCGTTTCTGAGCCTATCAATGGGGCCTGACCAAAAAGGCAGAGCTGATCAGCAGCTCCTGTGGAGGCCTGGAGAGAAATGGAGGTGTGGCTGCTGGCCAGACTGAGAGAGAGAGAGAGAGAGAGAGAGGAAGGAGAGAGAGAGAGAGGCAGGCGTAAGTGCTGATCAAAAGCTGCCACAGAGGCAAAGGATCAGTCCCTGCTTCTCTTTTCAGGCCTCTCTCTGGCCCTGATTCACAGCCCCCTCAGCAGCCAGTGCTGGGCACCATGCCTGCAGTGGAAGCAGTCAGCGCTGACTATAGGACTGACTTCCAGTTGAACCTTTGTTGTGACAGGTCATTAAGACCCAGGGTTTTTATATATTAGTATTAGCAAGGATTAGAGTTGTGAGATACCCTTCAAAACGCAAACATCCAGTAGTAAATCCATGCAATGAAATACTGTTCAGTGATAAGAAATGAGGTATTAAGCCATGAAAACACATGAAGGAACTTAAAAGTACAGTTATTAGTACTGTATGTGGATATCTATTATTGCTAAGAGAAAGAAAGCAATCTGACAAGGCTACGCACTTTTTGATTCTAAATATAGGGCATTCTGGGAAAGAAAACTACGAGGGAATATAAAGATCTCTGGTTGTAAAGGACTTGAGGTCAGGGGGAGGGATGAAACAATAGATAGGGCTTAAGACATTTTTTGGGAAGTGAAAGGATATGATACAGAAATACAGGATACATGTCATTAAACATCTGCCAAGTGGCATGGAGGGGACACAGGGGGAGAGGGCCGGGGAGCGAAGGGGCTGCCTGCCCTCCCCTCCCCCCTGCCCCCAGCACTCTCGGGTATAAAAACAAATACAAACAAACAAAAAACCATCTGCCAAAACCCACATATTGATAAAACAAATCAATGCCATTATAAATAGTGCACTTTATCAATACTGGTTGAGCAATTGTTACAAATGTACCACAGTCATACAAGAATAAAAAAAATTGCCTGGCCAGTTTTGCTCAGTGATTAGAGCATCGGCCGCAGACCAAAGGGTCTTGGATTTGATTCCCAGGCAAGGGCATGCATCTTGGTTGCAGGTTCGATCCCTGGCCCCAGTCTGTAGCAACCAGTCAATGTGTCTCTCTCACATTGATGTTTCTCTCTTCTCCCCCGCCCCGTCACTCTAAAAATCAAGGGAAAAAATATCCTCAGGTAAAGATTTTTTTTAAAAAGCGTGCAAACTGTGTGGATACTCAAGTTGCTCTAAAAAAAAACAACAACCCCACAAAAACCTGTGGTAGAAAAAAAATGAAGATAGAATTATTACAATTCACCTTGATACTATCACTGAAATAGGGCATTTTCCATTCAACTCATTTGAACTTATTTCAATAAGCCAGTATGGTACTATATGAATCTAGACCAGTAAGGGGGGTGAAAATTCCATTGACAGCCCTGTTAAAGCGCGGGGCACTGTATATTCTGGAACTCCAATGTGAATGAGGAGTGTCCTTTTGAGTCCTTGTATTGTGGACCTAGTACATGTAGAGATAAGTGTTACCCTGATTTATAATTTGGGCATCTGTGAGTCAAAAGATTGCTGCAGTTCTTTTATCACAAAGGGGCCCCTCTAAAAGTCAATCATCAAATTAACTATGAATACATGTAGATGGGGCAATTTTTGGCCACTAGTAAGATGACTGCCTGATGTTTGGTGACATTGGGATTGGTCCTTTATCAGGAATGTCCAAATTAATGGATGTAAAGCATCCATCTTATATAAAAACTGCTGTTTGAAATTTTAACCCTGCGTTTTGGCTTCTATAAATGCTTGCTTAAATAAAAAGGAAAATAAGACTACTCCCATTTCAGAGAGGCCATTAAACCTTCCCCAGACGAAGTTATCAGTGCTGGCACCAGGCCAAGCCTTTGGTTGCCGTCTCAAAGCCCCAGCACATAGGGGCTCTTTAAGAACTTGCAAAGTGGACCGGAAAACCCCATATTTGGGAGACCAAGAGGGTAAAAAGGTATAAATACAGGAAACTTCCTGTGTGACTTCGCCCAGAATTCTAGAGACATTTTTTCTCTGGGCCCACGTGTAATAATAAATGTAACTCCATCTCTCTAAGTGTTGCTTGGTTCTTCTCCGTTCTTCTGTAACTGATGAAGAGCAGCAACTCTCCACTGAGCACTATCATGTAGAAATGTGCAACTTTGTCCTTAAAGTCTGTGCACTCGCCAGGGCTGTACACTCAGTTAACCCCAAGGAATTCGTGAGGGAAATGTTGGGGGGAATGGTGACCTCATCCAACACCATAGCAACTTTCAATGGACTGAAGAAAGAAGAGATTAACTTCCTACAGGTGGCTTAAGCCCAAAGGGTCAAGGTTTGGCTCCATCTCGTCACATGAAGGTGTTGGTAAGTGTGTTGATCTGATGGGGTTCTGCTTCCAGGAACAAAAGCATAATGGGCAGCTGGGCAGATAATCACATGCTCAGTACTCACAAGAGCCTCTATTTTCAAGAGAGATCCGTAGGTAATCATAGCTACAGCTCTAATGGTATATAGTGTGTAGAGCTTCTTGCATCAAGCCTATGAATCTTGGAGGGAAAGTGGGGGAGGGTGGGTGGGTGGGAGGTAACCAACCAAGGACGTTGTATGCATATATGCATAGCCCATGGACACAGACAATGATAAGGGCCTAGGTTGGGGATGGGGGAGGAGGCAGGCTGGAGGGGTTAATGGGGGGGAAAATGGGGACATACGTAATACTTTTAACACTAAAAAATAAAAATAAAAATTATTAAAGCCTGGCCAGTGTGGCTCAGTGGTTGAACATCGACCTATGAACCAGGAGGTCACAGTTTGATTCTTGGTCAAGGCCATGCCCGGATTGCGGGCTCCATCTCCATTGCGGGGCATGCAGGAAGCTGATCAATGATTCTAATCATTGATGTTTCTATCTCTTTCTCCCTCTCCCTTCTTCTCTCAAATCAATAAAAATGTATTTTTAAAAATATTTTTTAAAAAAGCCTATGTTATGGGGTGGGGCCACAACATTAAGTAACAAAGAAACAGAATTTCCGGAGGATGAGGCCCAGAAATCAGGATTTTAAAAAGATTCCCAGGTGATTCAAATTGTAGTCAAGGTTGAGAACCACTGGGTTAGAGTGCAGGCCCAAGCACCAAAGGGTCTCGGGCTCTATTCCCAGTAAAGGGCCCACACCTGGGTTGCAGGTTTGATCCCTGGCCCCAGTAGGGGCAGGAGTGAGAGGCAACCAATCAATGCATCTCTCTCACGTCAATGTTTCTCTCTCTCCCTCTCCCCCTCCCCTTTTCACTCTCTCTCTAAGAAGAAAAAAAAAATGGGAAAAAATATTCTCAGGTGAGGATTAACAACAACTAAAAGAGAAGACAGAGGGGGAAAAAATGATAGAATACCACCAAACTAAAATAAGCATAGAAGAGCTCCCCTCCCCCAGGCTTCCATTCACATCAGGCAACTCTCAGCCTGATATTGTTCAATGTTTTGACCCAGATGAGGTCCCCAAATCATAAACCCTTTGTCCACCTGATCTTCACAGACTCTCTATGTGCAAAAATTATACTTTGAGTGCACTTATACTGTGGCTGCAAAATTAAAACATAGGATCTAAAAATGTCTAGACTTAAGAAACCACAGCCTCAGAAAGAGCCCCATCCCCACTCCCCCTCCTTGTGCACCTGCACCCGCAGCTTTCCAGGGCTGCTTCTCAGTGTAACCGCTCTGTCCGTGGTGGGTGTGAGCAGGTAGGAAGGACACTTGCAGGGGAGGCTCCCCAGGAAGAACAACTGGGCCTTCAATTACTAGTAAGTCCTTGTGCAGGCTCAACGAGGCCTTAGATTGTGTTACTGACTACAGGTCTCTGCTCCCCACCGGAGACGCCTGGTACCACCACTGATATTTAAATTACATAAACCAATTTCTGAACAATACAGCAAAATCACTCAAATCCAGTGATAATGTGGAAAGGGGAAAGAAAACTGTAACTCACTTTTATCAGTTAAACCAGAGAAGCCCAAGTATCTGTTCCCTTCAGAAAATAAAGCTGTCAGTTGATTATGATTTCCATGGCAACACATTGTTTTGTAATAATAAATCACACTTGAACACATCTGCTCTCCAAGTCTAAGCTCTGGAATTTCATTTGAAAACATACAAAAGTAAAGAGGAGACCTCGGGACTTACTACACATGCTGAAGGGAAGAAAATAGTGAAATCAGAATTTTTTACAAATTGGGAATACTGGATTTTTTTTTTCTGAAAGTCACCACTCTCTTGCCACTTTAGAACTATTTTACAGCCTTTCTTGCTCTATTGACTAAATACATTCTATCCCCACTGAAAAACGAAAGCAAATAAATCAATAAACCTCATCAGGGTGACAAACCTGGGGAAAAGCAGGTCATCCAGAAAAGATTAAAAAAAAAAAAAAGAACCTCCAGCCCTGGCCGGTTTGGCCCAGTGGATAGAGCATTAGCTAGCCTGCGGATTGAATGGTCCCAGGTTCGATTCCGGTCAAGGGCACATGCCTGGGTTGCGGGCTCGCTCCCCAGTAGGGGGCGTGCGGGAGGCAGCCAATCAATGATTCTCATCATTGATATTTCTCTCTCCCTCTCTCAATCAATAAAAATATATTAAAAAAACAAAGAAGAACCTCCAGCTCTAAGCGGTTTGCCTCAGTGGACAGAGCGTCCGCCCTCGGGCTGCAGGGTCGCCAGCACGATCCCCGGCCCCGGGTGGGGCAGGTGCGGGAGGCGGCCGATGGACTGGACGTGTCTCTCTCAGGTGCCTGTTTCGCTCCGTCTCTCCCCCTCCCTTCCGCTCTCTCTAAAAATCAATGGAGAAAATAGCCTCACCAGAGGATCCACAACAACAACAGAACCGCCATCCGAAGGATTCCCAGGAGGTGCCTGTGCCCGGCCAAGCTCCTGGCGGAGCAACGGGCATTTCATACAACGTATTCCGGGTGGGTATTCTCGGACCTCCTCTCACGTAAAATATTCAGACCAAACAACAACACATCTTCATGACTATGTGAAAAACGGGTAAAAAAGAGAAATACTGGGGCTGTCTCCGCTGCACCACCGATGACAAACAGTGGATGATGACGCAGTGAATCCGAGAGGGGAAGCGCATTTGGGAACGAGGGGAGGGACCTGGAAATTGGGGGATTTTTTAAATTTTTATTTATTTTTTTGCCAGCCCCAGGAAGAGCTTGGCTGGGGGCCCGGGACGTGGATCTGACACCCTGCTCCCCCAACATCTGCAAAACTCAGGGAAAAAACAAGTACCGATGGGGAGAAATGAGGGACTCCGGTGCCACACTCCACAGCTCCTCCCACAGACAAACTCGGGAGCGGAGTCGGACGGCCTCCCCGCGACCCTCCCAGCTGCGGCGCCGTCTGGGGAGACGCCGGGCAGCGAGCGCAGAGCTGCCAACGGAGGTTCCAGGCCCGGCCCAACTGGTCCCGCGGAGACCTGACGGGACGCCCGGGGTCCCGGCGGCCGGTCCAGCCCCCACGCTGCGAGCCAGAGAAGACGGGTCCGAGCGGTGGGCCGGGGCACCCGGGTAGGCGGACTCGGACCTGATCCTGGGGGGGCCGGCCGGCCAGGCAGGTTCCGGCGGTTCCGGCGGTACCGACCCGCACCATATCTCCTCCTCCGTACCCGGCCCGCACACTCACCATGGCTAGGCTTCCTGGGTCTCCCCGAGTCCGGCCTACGACTCTCACCACCGGCACAGACCACAGCGCGACACCGGCCGTGCCCAAGCCACCGGGGACGGCGTGAGGCAGCCGAGGAGCGACCTAGAGCGTTGCCAGGGGAGAAACGACCTCCACGCCGGGGCCGGCCGTCGCCCCACCCATCCGTTCCAGGGAGGCCTCCGATTGGTCGGTGTAGAAGGCCGCGCCCCCGCGTGCCTGAGTGACAACCGCCGGGAGGACCTGGGGTTCCGCAGACCTAGCTTCTGTCTGGGGCCGGGAGTCTACGCCCGCCCCCACCCCGCCCCCACCCCCATCCTACCCCACTAACATTGGCTTCAAACAGAACTTTTTTCCTGGCCGGGGGCTGACTCCTTTGTCTTTTCCACAGCGTCCCAGTGGGAAGGCGTGGTCGGAGGTGTGCGCCGAGAATTCGTGATTCAGTTTCAAGATGGAGCAAGTACAGACAAGAGAGTAGGTTCGGCCAGACCGCCCTGGCGCAAGATGGTTTGATGTCTTGCAGGGAGTCAAGGATTTGGCGTAAGGCTGCGACTTCACTCGTAGAACTGTGACCCTGGTTTAGAAACACAGACAATCCGACCTTCTGTAATAGAGTCTGGCTCCATTTGGGTCTTTGGTTCTTGCAAGCCTTGAACCTTCCACCTATGCCTTTCTCACCGCCTCTCATTTGGTCCTTAAGGGAAAGAAGCCAGAGCACTTGGCGCTGGTGGGAAATGGAACCCCGCTGGACACAAGGACTTTCTCAGTCTAACGGTGGTGTGAGGTGTGTTCATTACATTTTCAGGTGTATTGATTTCAGAGAGGAAGGGAGAGGAATGATTTCCTTTGGCACTAAAGGAAATTTAGTCAGTTTCTCCATGCGACCCTAGAAAACTCCAACACGTCAACGGGTTTAATATCCCGAAGGTTTAATTACTGATATAAGCAACACTTTTAGAAATTGTCATGTAACTTTGGGATGCACTTGAAAACTTCTTTCTCGGTTTACAAAGATTACAATAAGATGATTTGATATACATATACTGCATTGTACAATTTATCTATCACTCTCAGTCTTCCCATCTTCCTTCTCCAATCCCCACCCCTGGGCAATCACTAATCTACCTTAGAGTTACTACTGGGGTCTTTCATATGCATGGTATTATATAATATATGGTCTTCATGACTGACTTCACTCACTGAGCATCATTCTTCTCAGGGCACATTCCTGTTGTGGCATGTATCAATACTTCATTTGTTTTTATGGTTGAAGAATATTCCCTTACGTCCACTGGAAATCAGTATTGACCAGGTGTTTCTGTTATCGGCACCCTGGGTTCTTGTGATCTCCCAGGATAGAAGTCAAAAGAGATCACCAAAATCAATATAGAATTTTGGCTGGAAATTAAAACAGGGGCTCTTGTATGTCAGGTGAGAATTCTACCACTAAACCATCCTGGCTTCTTTTAAATTTTTTATCCTCACCCAAGAGCCTCTTTCTTTCTTTCTTTCTTCCTTTCTTTCTTTCTTTCTTTCTTTCTTTCTTTCTTTCTTTCTTTCTTTCTTTCTTTCAATACATTTTTTATTGATCTCAGAGAGGAAGAGAGAGGGGGAAAGAGATGGAAAAACATCAATAAGAGTTATTGATCAGCTGCCTTCTGCACGCCCCCTATTGGGGATCGAGCCTGAAACACGGGCATGTGCCCTTGACCGAATCAAACCTGGGATCCTTCAGTCTGCAGGCCAGCGCTCTATCCACTGAGTCAAACCGACTAGAGCAGCGGTTCTCAACCTGTGGGTCGCGACCCCTTTGGGGGTCGAACGACCCTTTCACAGGGGTCGCCTAAGACCATCCTGCATATCAGATATTTACATTACGATTCATAACAGTAGCAAAATTACAGTTATTGAAGTAGCAACGAAAATAATTTTATGGTTGGGGTCACAACGTGAGGAACTGTATTTAAAGGGCCAGAAGGTTGAGAATCACTGGGCTAGAGTGAGGATATTTTCCCATTGATTTTCAGAATTGGTTGCCTTCTGCAAGTGCCCTGACCAGGACCTGGGCTGGGGAGGAGCCTACAACTGAGGTACGTGCCCTTGACCAGAATTGAGCCCTTTGGTCCGCAGGCCGAAACTCTATCCACTGAGCCAAATGAATTAGGGCCCATCCTAGCTTTTTAGGAAATCCCAAGATAGAAATGAACAAAGTGCACCATAAGAATTAAGGCTCAGGTGGAGGTTTATTAAATAGCTTGTACACCAAGGGAGACAACATTTAAAGGGAAAAGGAGAAATGTTGCTCTCTGAACAAAAGCCAGGGAACAGTTTTAAGGAATTTGAGGCGGAAAAGATGACATCTAAGTGTGACATTTCAGTATAGAGTGGTGGAGAATTTTGGGGCCTGCACTGGAACTACAAGCTTCTTCCAGGAGGGCATGTCTAATCAGCATGCTAAATCTCCACCCAGGGGTGTGGCTTTTAGCATTTAAATAAGGGAGGGTCATGAGGGAGGGAAGGGGCGAAGACAGCCTTTTTTGCTAGTGCACATGTATGACTGGAAGGCACAAAATGTAAGCCCATCAAAGTAAAACTTGCAGACGGCAGGGTCCTTCAGTCTAGCAGCTAATTGACTGTAAAAAGAAAGGATGATATAAGGATATAAGGATCGATTAATGAGTTTTTGGCTCCTGACAGCTGGACCTGTGGAGTGCTTGCCTATCTCATTTTGTCACCAAAAAGGATTTATTTGGGAAAAAGAAAGAAATGCAATCCAGTGTATGCAGGCATGGCAAGCCATGTGCACATACTGCCCAGCATCCCTTAACTTCCCTTTTCCTTTCTATTGGAAAGGGGTAGTTACAAACATAGAACTTTGTTGTAAGCATAGAGTTCTTCCTGTAGGGTTCTCAGGATGAGAGTGCAATAACTCCTCCCATAAACCCTAACTCCTTCCACAGACCCTCCAGACTGATCATGTTCTCTTAAACTTTAAAGTTCAAAAGTTTAAAGTCTCATCATAATCTTTATCATTTCTCCCTTCTGATCAAAATCTTTTCCTGGGAGGGTGGGGGAGCTCTTTCTCTGAAAGCATCACTGATCAATAGGCAGGTCTTAGTTATAAAAAATAAAATAAGAAAAATTAATCATGCTCTGTTAACTGTAATTGTTTTGTTTTGATTTTTAAAAAGCACCTTCTAGCCCTAACTGGTTTGGTTCAGTGGATAGAGCATCAGTCTGCGGACTGAAGGGTCCCAGGTTCGATTCCAGTCAAGGGCACATGCCCGGGTTTCGGGCTTGGTCCCCAGTGCGGGGCGTGCAGAAGGCAGACGATCAATGACTCTCTCTCATCATTGATGTTTCTATCTCTCTATTCCTCTTCCTTCCTCTCTGAAATCAATTATACACACACACACACATACACACACACACATATATTTTAAAAGCACTTTCTAATCTGGCTGGGAGTTGCACGTGAGACCTGGGAGCTCACCTGGAAATTCAGCCCATCCTCCCCATCTCTGAGCTGCCCGTTATCATGAAAAGACTAACAACCATGTTGCAGAAAGGAAGTAATATAGTCCCAGATGCCCCCTGCCCTTTGCAAACCCCCAGGCCACATTGCCTGTGTGGACGAAAGGGGCCACATGCTAACCTGAGAAGCTCAGGGGAGGCCTGCATGGCAGTCTTGCAAACTCAGAGACCCAAAGGTACCACAAAGGATGGTCTGAAATTAAACTTCAACTAAAAGCAGTTATGGTGGGTAGTTATGTTCTAGGCAGGTATCTTCACTGACAAGATCAACCTTTACCTTCACTGAGCCTATGTGCCTTTTTGCATCTATGATAATATACCCTTTGAAATGTCTGGATAATTTGTAACTTCCCCTTTTCTGGACCCCTTGGGGAACAACCTAATTTGTTGGGTGCCAGGACAGTTACCACAAATTCCTTCATTATCATGTTAATTGTTCCTGCAGCCACCCTAGTATGTGTCCATCATTTTACTTTTCATCCAATCCCAGGGTTTCTCTCCCTCCCCCTCCTTTGCTTTCTCCCACCTCTCTAGTCTATCACCAATGGATTTCATGTAACCCACCTACATCCCTCCTTTGATTGCAGTGTATAAATACAGATGTAACCCGCCATTCTCCGGAGCATTATCTCAGTCCATCGAGGTTCTGCTTCCCGGCATATGTTGACAGTTTGGCTCAAATAAACTCACAAAAATTCTTTACAGGTTTCAATGTTTTTTTACGTTAACAACTGTAACTGTAACAATTATACCCATTCCTATTTCTTTTGCCCACTTCCCCATTCCTGTAATACCCATTTTTATTTTTGCATACCCATTTTTTATTCCTTTTGCTCACTTCCCCATGTAATATTTGTCCTTATATCCCATACTAGTATACACAGCTGACGGGGCGGGGGGGAGATAGGGGGGAGTGCAGAACAGATTTTTGTGGATGACCATACTGCCAGCATTATTAAAATAAATGCTCATATATGATTCAACCCTGCCTCTGCTTAATTGGCTCAAGTAGTGACAGGCAACCCAGACCCATTGGTTGTCCAGTTTCAAAAATACATCATTATAATGAGATATTTGATATATCCTCTCAGGAAATAAACAAACAGTAATATTTCTTAGCTTACAAGTGCTTGGAAAATAGTTAATATAATATTTCTTTTATAAAAACCTACAGTCTGGCCAGTGTGGTTCTGTGGTTGAGCATCGACCTATAAACTAGGAGGTCACCATCTGATTCCTGGTCAGCGCGGATGACCAGGTTGCAGGCTTGATCCCCAGTGGGGGGCCTGCAGGAGGCAGTGGGTCAATGATTCTCTCTCATCATTGATGTTTCTATCTCTCTTCCTCTCTGAAATCAATTTTTAAAAAATGGGCAAAGAAACCCTAGCTGGTTTGGCTCAGTGGATAGAGCATTGGCCTGCGGACTAAAGGGTCCCAGGTTCAATTCTGGTCAAGGGCACATGCTCAGCTTTCAGGCTTGATTGCCAGTAGGGAGCATGCTTCTCCACCTCCCCCAGCTCCTGAAGGGTGATCAGGGCAGCAGTGGCGGCAGGAGTGGGGCTGCTGGCAGACAGGGGACTGGGGGCCTCGGTGGGAGGGGCTGAGACCTGCCCCTGTGCCCACTGCAGCTTGGTGGCCCACAGTTCCTTTTGAGGTGCACAAATTCATGCACTGGGCCCCTACTATAGTCAATAATATTGTAGTAACTATGTATAGCTACGTATGGTGCCAGGTTCGTACTGGAAACATTAGGGGGGAAACTTTGTAAAGTATATGGTTATCTAACTATTATGCTGTACACCTGGAACTAATACAAAATAACATTGAAAGCAAAGAAAAAAATACAGCATATACAAATTGCCATATTGTTAATCTTGTGCTTTGGGGCCGTTGATTAAGTAAAATAAGCGTTACTTGAACATAAGCACTGCAGTATATAAACAGTTGATCCCATAACTAGGACATCTCATTGCCAAGGTGATGGACATTTTTTTCATATGTGATCTTTTATTTTCTGTTAAATATGTTTTGCTTATTTGCCCATTTTTTAACTATATTTTTATTGATTTCAGATAGGAAGGGAGAGAGAGATAGAAACATCAATGATGAGAGAGAATCATTGATTCGCTGCCTCCTACACGCTCCCGAGCCTGCAACCCGGGCATGTGCCCTTGACCAGAATCGAACCTGGGACCCTTTAGTCCGAAGGTCGACACTCTATCCACCGAGCCAACCCAGCTAGGGCGAATTTGTACATCTTATTTCCCATCTCTTTCACCCAGTTCCCCAACCCCCTCCCTTCAGGTAACCACCAGTCTGCTCTCTGTGTTTGAGTCTGCTTAAACTTTGTCTGTTTATTTTGTGTTTTATTTATTTATTTATTTATTTAATACATAAATTTTATTGACTTCAGAGAGGAAGGGAGAGATAGAAACATCAATGATGAGAGAGAATCATTGATTGGCTGCTTCCTGCACGCCCCCTCCTGTGGATCTAGCTTATAACCAGGGCATGTGACCTGACTGGAATGGAACCCCCGACCTCTTGGTCCATGGGACCATGCTCAATCCACTGAGCCACTCCAGCTGGGCTATTTTGTACTTTAGATTCCACATATCTTTCACAGTCTGGCTTATTTCATTTCCATAATACCCTCTAGATCAGGGGTGGGCAAACTTTTTGACTCGAGGGCCACAATGGGTTCTTAAACTGGACCGGAGGGCCGGAACAAAAGCACGGATGGAGTGTTTGTGTGAACTAATATAAATTCAAAGTAAACATTATTACATAAAAGGGTACAGTCTTTTTTTTCAATAGTTTTATTCATTTCAAATGGGCCGGATCCGGCCCGTGGGCCGTAGTTTGCCCACGGCTGCTCTAGATCCATTCATGCTGTCACAAATGGTAAGATTCATTTTTTCATTATGGTTGAGTAATATTCCACTGTATATATGATACCAGACACTGTCCCAGTCCAAGGTTGCCTGTCACTCCTTGAGCCCAAATAAGCAGACAGGGTTGAATGATATATGAGTGCTTATGCCAATAATGCCGGCAGGATGGGGAGAGCAGAGGTCATCCTGAAAATTCTGCTCTGACCTCCCCCTTGCCAGTTGGCTGATTATCGATGAAGGATAAGATAACTACATGCAGCTGTGAGCTCAAAGTCTGATAACACCATGGCTAATTTTCTCTGAATGTTACAACAACTCAGCCCTCCTGGGACCAGAGAATGGTCAGCATTCCTGAAGCAAACTCCTGGAGGGGGTCAGGGTCCAGGCACAGCAACCAAATCAAAGCATGTCCTGTCCTTGGTCTGCTTTTAAAAGTATTTTCTTTTCTGAGTCATGGACCCATCTGGGCTCTGAGGGGTCTTATCTCTTTACAGCCCTGTTTCCTACGTATAGCACATCCTCCAGGTTCCCAGGGTCTATAAGAAAACTTCGGATCTATAGTTAGTAAGGTGAATTATCATTAAACAACTGAGGTTCTAGTCTTATTACGTGCTTTTCCCCCATCATATATGTACCACAACTTCTTTATCCAGTCATTTATTAACAGACACTTAGGTTGCTTCCATATGTTGGCTATTGTCAATTATGCTGCAATGAACATAGGGGTACAAATATTCTCTCGAATTACTGTTGTGGGTTTCTTTGGATAAATTCTCAGAAGTGAAATTGCTGCATCATAAGGCAGTTCCATTTTTAATTTATTGAGGTAACTCAATGCTGTTGTTCATAGAGGCTGCATGAATCTGATTTCCCGCCAACAGTGCACAACATCCTGGCCAACACTGGTTTATTGATTTATGGGTGATAGCCATTCTGACAGGTATGAGGTGATATCTCATTGTGGTTTTAATTTGCATTTCTCTGATGATTAGTGACTTTGAGCATCTTTTTCTATGTCTATTGCCATCTGTATTTCCATTTTGGAGAAATGTTGATTCAGGTTCTCTATCCATTATTTAATTGGATTGTTTGTTTTTTGGTATTGAGTGGTATGAGTTCATTATAAATTTTGAATATTAACCCCTTATCAGATATATTATTGGTGAATATGTTCTCTCATTCAGTAGGAAGGTTGTCTTTTTTATTTTCTTTATGGTTTCTTTTACTGTGCAAAACCTTTTTAGTTTGATGTAGTTCCATTTGTTTATTTTTTCTTTTTGATTCCCTACTAAGAGACATAGCAAAGAGTTACTGCATAAAGAGCTTTTTTAAAAGAGAAAAGGTGAAAATTCTCAACTTAAAAAATCATACAGTACCAAGTTTAGTGCTATCTGTGGTTTTAATTAATTAATTAATTAATGTATTTATTTGTTTTTGGTTAATCTTCACCTGAGGATATTTTTCCCATTGCTTTTCAGAGAGAGTGGCAGGGAGGGAGGGAAGAAGGGAGAGAGAGAGGAAGAGAAAAACATTGATGTAAGAGAGACACATTGATTGATTGCCACCTGCAGTGCCCCGACCTTGGCAGGGATGAATCTGCAACCCAGGTATGTGCCCTTGACCGGGAACTGAACACATGTTCAACCCTTCAGTACGAAGGCCAACGTTCTAACCACCGAGCAACACTGGCCAGGTCCTATCTGTGGTTTAACCATCCACTTTGGAATGTATCCCACACGAATGAGGGGAGTGCTGTATTTACTATTGTTGGTTTACTATAAAGGATACAACTCGGGAGCAGATGAAATGTTGCAATGCATAGGGCAGTGGAGGGTGGAGGTGGAGGGGGCCTGCAGAGCTCCCACATCCTCCAAGGACAGGGCACTCCTAGCACCACCTTGTGGTCACCAACCCAGAAACACTCTGAGTCTTGTCTTTAAGGGTTTGATGGAGATTTCATTACATGGGCACCATTTTTTTTTAAAAAATGTTTTATTGATTTTTTACAGAGAGGAAGGGGGAGGGATAGAGGGTTAGAAACATCGATGAGAGAGAAAAATCGATCAATTGCCTCCTGCACACCCACAACTGGGAATGTGCCCGCAACCAAGGTACATGCCCTTGACCGGAATCGAACCTGGGAACCTTCAGTCCGCAGGCCGACACTCTATCCACTGAGCCAAGCCGGTTAGGGCTACATGGGCACCATTTATTCAAGCATTGGCCACGGGTGAGTAACTCACCCTCCAGACCCCCTCTCTCCCCAAGAGGCTGGGAGCTGGGGCTGAAAGTTCCAAGTCTTTAATCAAGGCTTGGTGTTCCTCTTTCCAGTCCCCATCCTGAAGCTATCTAGAAGCTGCCCCAGAGCTGCCTCATGCAACAGAAGACACTGTCACCCTTATCACTCAAGTAATCCCAAGGGCTTCAAGCAGACAAAGACCACACCTCTTTCTTATTGTCTCACAGAAGGTCAAGCCCAGGAACACAGGCTCATAAAAGATTGACACCAAGTCATTGGACTAGAAAATGCTTTCCCACTGCCCACACCTACCTCTGCACCTGGTGGGCTCTTGTCCATACAAGTGGACTCCTCTAAAAGAATTAGATGCTTTCTGGTAACATTGGGAAGAAGGCAAGGATGTCTCCTCTCACCATTCCTAGTATAAAATGTTTTTTTTTCACCCGTGGATATTTTTCCATTGATTTTTAGAGAGAGTGGAAGGGAGGGGGAGAGACAGAGAGAAACATCAATGTGAGAGAGACACATTGACTGGTTACCCCCCGTATGCTCTCTGACTGGAGCCGGGAATCAGGCCTGCGACTGAGATATGTGCCCTTGACAGTAATTGAACCCGAAACCTTTCGGTCCGCAGGCCGACTCTAAACACTGAGCCCAACAAGCTAGGGCTAAAATACATATCTTTACTTCCTTTTCTTGTCTAGTTACATAAGGAATTCCCAGCTAATGTAATTAGGCAAGAAAAGGAGGTAAGAGGTGTACAGAATAGGAAGCAAGAAATCAAATTATTTTTGTGGCATATGACAATACTGTCTAAGGAGAAAACCTCAAAGAATCCACAATAACAAAGAAATCTGAGCAAATACGAGAGTAGAGGAAAGTTGAAGGATAAATGTTAATATACAAAAGGAAATTGCTTTTTACAGATCCCTCAAGAAATAAACTACACAGACGCTTTTCACAAACATTAACTCAAAATGGATCATAGATCTTACAATCTTAGTATAAAATGTAAAACTATAACACTCTAAAAAGATCTAGGAGAAAATCTAGGTGACTGGGTTGGTGATTAATTTTTAGATACAATAACAAAAGCAATATCTAAGAAAGAAAAAATAAGTGATTAAAAATGCAAGCCACAGATTGACAAAAAATCTTTAGAAATCATACCTGATAAAGAATTCCATCCAAAACATTAAAAAACATTTAAAACTCAACAAAAAGAGGATAGACAACTCAATTAAAAACAGACAAAAAATATAAACCCATACTTCACCAATATATACAGAAAGTAAATACATGAAAAGATGCTCAAAATCATATGTCACCAGGAAATAAACAAATAAAAGAATGAGATTATCACCAGACATTTATTAAAATGGTTAAAATTAAAAACATTGAGAACACCAAAAATGGAGAACCCTCATTTATTGCTGTTAGGAATGGGAAATGGTATGCCCACATTGGAAGAAAGGTAGTTTCTTAAAACCAAGCCTACTTTTATTATCCAATGCAGCAATCATGCTTCCTTAAATTTACCCAAATGAGTTAAAAACTTACTTTCACAAAAAACCCTGCACATGAATGTTTATAGGAACTTTATTAATAACTAGAGGCATTGCCAGCTACCAGCCAGGGCCTCCCTCCCTTCACCGGTCCTGCCCCCTGGTCGAACTCCCTGACAACCTCCCAGTCCAGGGGACAATTTGCATAATATGCTTTTATTATACTGGATTTTCAAGACTTAGATGTAACAAGGATAGTTTCAATAGGCAAATGAATAAACAACTACTGGTACATTCTTAGGATAAAATGTTCTTCTGTGCCTTGGCTGGGTAGCTTAGTTGGTTAGAATGTTGTCCCAATACACCAAGGTTGTGGGTTCGATCTCCCATCAGGGCACATACCAAGAAGCAACCAAGCCCTAGCTGGTTTGGCTAAATGGATAGAGTGTCAGTCTGTGGACCAAAGGGTCCCAGGTTCAATTCCAGTCAAGGGCAGTACCTTGGTTGCAGGCTTCTCCCTGGCCTGGAGGCAACCAATCAATGTCTTTCTCTCACATCGATTTTTCTCTCCATCTTTCCCTCTCTCTCCCACTTTCTCTAAAAGATCAATGGAAAAATATCCTCAGGCGAGGATTAACAACACAAACAAACAAACAAACAAACAAACAAACAAACAAAGATGTGGTTCTTGGGCCAGGTGGCTCAGTTAGTCCATGCTCTTAGCAGAGGTGGCATTCAGGAGGAGGTGGCTTCAGGATAAGGCCTCTTCTCATTATTACCCCACCCCTACCCCAGTTGTCCCCAGATTCTGCAGAGCCCATCAGCAGAATAGGACTTCACCCCTGGCCATCCTTCTGAATCCTTTTTCCCCCTCCATTTAATCAAAGAGGGCATTTCCTTCACTGTCTTCAATTCTGTTCCCAGGATTTCTTTTAAGACAAGTGCCCCTTTTTCACTTGTTTTAATCCCAAATTCCAGCTCTTCATGTGTCGCCAAGTATGAGCTCTCCTGTCCCCATGCTGTGAGCATGAAGGTGACTCCAATTTAATAAGAAGTCTCCCACCCACTGACTCCGCTCACAGTCCCAGCCTGGCTGGAAGCCAGTGCACCCGTGGCATTTAAGTCTGGCTTCTCACCTCTCTACCAGCCTCCTCGTTTTATTGGACCCATTCTGTTCTGGCCCCAGAGGTCTCAAGGCACCTCCCTAGGCATCCCATTTATTGTCATCTCCTGTACCGACCTTCCTCAGGCACAAGGAGGATGGGACAGCCACCAGAGTGGCCCCAGTCTGCACCCTCCACTCTGACTCCGTGGTTCCCAGGCTGGACAGGGAGTGGTACTGTGAGCTAAAGCCAGCTGACCCATATTGTGTCAGTTCGCTGGACCCATAGTTTGGGCCAGGACAGTCTCTACATTATCGGTGAGAATCTGCCATCTCATTTAGCATCTCAGCAGGTCACATATCCTGCTTCTTTCACTTCTCCCTTTCCCCGGCCCAGTCCCTGTCCCCTCCTCATCCTAACTCCCTCTACCTCTGCAAGTTTTATCCACCAGATCCTGACCACACCCCCTCCCCCAGCAGTGAGTATTCTAAGGCGTTAGAAGTCTCTAGGACTCTGTAGGTCCCAGCTCATAGTAATGGAAGAGGGAAGGAGCCCAATGCCTCAGGTATCCACCCGGCCTCCCTCCAGCCTCTGGAAACTGTGTGCCAATTCCCATAAAACCCTAGACCAGTGGTTCTCAACCTTGGCTGCACATTAGAATCACCTGGGAATCTTTTTAAAATCCTGATTTCTGGGCTTCATCCTCCAGAAATTCTGTTTCTTTGTTACTAATGTTGTGGCTTCACCCCATAACAAAGAAGCAGAATTTCTGGAGGATGAGGCCCAGAAATCAGGATTTTAAAAAGATTCCCAGGTGATTCTAATGTGCAGCCGAGGTTGAGAACCACTGCCCTAGACAGTCACCTGCTCTTTGCCAGCTTTGGGATGATAAGCTCCTTAACCCAAGCAATTGGGTGTTTTCTTCACAGCTTCTGTGATGTCAGCATCTACATCATTGGTGAGGGGCTGTGAGGGGTGGGTGGGCCTCCTCCTTCCCACTGAATGGGCTCCATGGAAGCAGGTTCTGGCTGGACTTCAGACTCTCCTTGGGCCTTCCCATCACAGAGTCCTTTGAGAAAGGCTTTTGCCTCTCTGCCACTGGGAGTGTGGATTTTGTGTCTGCCGGAGGAGCACTCTGTCTTTTAATGAATCCCAGCTGTGCCGGTCTAGCTGCCATCTCTCCAATGGCTGAGTTGTCACCCAGCGCTTGCCCTGATGCCAGAGAACTCAGTTCTGTATGTCTCCTGCTCCTTTCGAGCTGCTGCCCCCATGCTGGAACTCAGAGGCAGTGAGTCCGAGTAAGTCCAGGCACAGGCCCTTTAAGAAAAACTGCCTAGGCCCTCAGAAGGACTCTGTCTCCCTCAGCCACCATCCCTGCTGGTTTTTACACCCAGAAGCTATTGGGACTTCTCCTCCTGCCCTGGAACGCAGGGCTGGGGGGCCTGGAACACCTCACTCCTCAGGGGGGACCTCCGCAGGGGAGATATCCCTCTCAATTTTTAGCTGCCACACGTGGGTGTAGGACCAGCCCGTTCCGCACCTCTGCCCCTCTTACTAGTCTCAGTGTGGTTTCTTTTTTAAATCCCTAGTTGTAGGACTTCTATACAGCTAGATTTCAGGTGGTTCTAAATGATGGTTGTTCTATAGTTTAGTTGGAATTTTTTAAAATAATTTTTTAAATTTAAATTCTTTATTGTTTAAAGTATTACATGAGTCTTCCTTTTCCCCCTTTCTCCCTAGCCACTCCCAACCCCCATAAATTTAATTTTTTATTTATTTTAGAGAGGGAGGGAGAGAGAGAGAGAAACATCAATGACGAGAGAGAATCAATCATTGGTCGGCTGTCTCCTGCACACCACCCACTGGGAATCACAACCCGGGCATGTGCCCTTGTCCAAAATCGAACCCAGAACACTTCAGTCCACAGGCCGATGATCTATCCACTAAGCCAAACCGGCTAGGGCTAGTTGGAATTTTGATGTGGTTGTGGGAGTACTGTGTTTACCTATGTCTTCATCTTGAGTGGCCAGAGCAACTTATTCATTTTCTTGATTTACCCAATAACCAAACTACTTTACCTGCATCTGAAAAACAATCCCTGCATAGAAACAACGGCACATACACACCCAAATCTCTTCTCACAGATCTCCTGTTCCTGAAAATGAATACAGATAACCTTCCAAAACATCATATTTAGGCTGGGAGGGCTCTGAGGACATCCCATGGTCACTCTCATAAACTAAGGGCAGAGAAGAGAGACTGAAAAAGAGAAAGAGCCCTGGACGGTGTGGCTCAGTTGGTTGGGCATCATCCCATGCACCAAGAGGTCCCAGGTTCGATTCCCCGTCAGGTCACATGCCCAGGATTCCAGCTCCATCCCCAGTGGGGGACGTGCAGGAGGCAGCCAATTAATGTTTCTCTCTCACATCAATGTTTCTCTCTCACTCTACCTCTCCCTTCCTCTCTCTGTAAAAAAAAAAAAAATACTTAAAAAAGAAAAGTGAGAGAACTCAAGGAAGTGAATAAGGAAAGTGACAAATTATTTGTAAGTGAAACTTGGACATAACATCCCATCACCTTGGTTGTATTCTGTTCTTCAGAAGCCAGTTGCTAAGTCCTTAGTGACGACACAAAGATATGCATACCAGGAAACTAGGACCATTGGAGCTGTTGTGGAGACTCCCACCATGTAGGCCCACATGAGGCACAGATCTGTTTCATAGAAGGCTATATGGCATGGATGACAACTAAATTTTACTAACTTTAACCCCTTAAAGGTGAAGACCTTAAAATATTGCCCAACCTGGCTAGTGCTGCTGAGTGGTTAAGCATTGACCTATGAACCAGGAGGTCATGGTTCGATTCCTGGTCAGGGTACATGCCCGGGTTGTGGGCATGATCCTTGGTATGGGTCATGCAGGAGGCAGCCAATCGATGATTCTCTCTCATCATTGATATTTCTCTCTCTCTCTCTCTCTCCCTTTCTCTCTGAAATCAATAAAAATATATTTAAAAAAATATTGCCCAGAGGGGTATGACTTTCCAAGATCACATGGCTGAAACCCAGGCCTGATTTAAGTGGTATTCCAGGCTCCATCCCACGTTTTTTGCAATTCTGACATCTCTGAAATTTTGCATCAGACACGTGCCACCAGCTCACAGATACTGGGCTCGATGGAAGGTTTTATGTCTAGACTAGAGGCCCGCTGCAGGAAGATTCCTGCAAGAATAGGGCTTCCTGAGGCCGGAGGGAAGCAGAGAAGGGAGCGAAGCCGCCTTGGTGGGCTTCCCTCCCCGCTCCGCTGCCTCGGCTCCCTCCCATCTCCGCTGCTTCACTCCTTCCCGTCTCCACCGCCTTGGCTCCCTCCCTTCGCCGCCGCTTCACTCCCTCCCATGTCTGCTGCCTTGGCTCCCTCCCGTGTATGCTGCCTCAGCTCCGTTCCCTTCTCCACTGCTTCACTCCCTTCTGCAGTGCTTGGCTTCCTTCCTTCTTGGCTGTTTTCAGTCTTCAGGCTCCGTGCCTGTGTATGCAAATTAACTGCCATCTTTGTTGAGCTAATTTGCATATCACTCTGGTTGGCTGGTGGGCATAGCAGAGGGACGATCAATTTGCATGTTTCTCTTTTATTAGTGTAGATGTTGTAGGTTTTATGTCATATACTAGAGGCCTGATGTATGAAATTCATGCATGGGTAGGGTCCCTAGGCCTGGCCGGCTATCAGGGCTGATCTGCAGAGCGACTGGTGGAGCGATCGGGGGGGCGGGAGTATGCCGCTGGCACTCACCTTGGTTGTCCTGGTGAGCTCCTGCATTGGGGGCAGCTCCTGCGTTGAGCGTCTGCCCGTGGTGGTCAGTGTGCATCATAGTGACCGGTCGTTCCACTGGTCGTTCCGCTGTTCGGTAGATTTGTGCATTAGGCTTTTATTATGTAGGATACCTGCTGATGTCCCTAGGAAGTAGTTTCCAGCATCAACCCCACTGTGCATGTTGGAGACAGGGGAGGCCCTGAGGTGGCAAAGGCTTTTCCAGGATACAGAACTGGAAAAAAACAAAAAATGTGAACTCAATTCTATTTCCTCAAAGCTCAGACCCTGGTTTACATTCCCAGGGAGTTGTGGGGAGGGCTGTGTTGGATATCTGTGTACCCTTATGAAGATTACATGGGTAAGGAGTGTGAGCAGCTGATAGCCCAGTAAGAGCTTTCAGTGGGTCTGATCGACGGAAGGGGCCCACATAATGGAACCTTGAAGAAGTGACCTCACTTCCTTGGTGACAGAACAAAACAGAAGTTAGAGCTCTGGTTACCAGGTACCCACACTCTAGAGACAGCCCCTATGCAGCTCACTTGACTGGAGACAGCTGAGAGAGAAGGATGTTCCCCAGTTCTCTCCTGACTTTCCGAAGCTGTGGCTTTGCAAAGCCTACAAGGAAAGTTGTGTTACTCATTGCAGACAGTGGCTTCGACCTCCCCTCCAACGCTTATAGTCATTCGGCCGTGTGTAGCCTCAGGTAACTTTATGATAGCCCAGGGCAGGCCAGTCCAGGCAAGGCCACAACTGTGACCACAGGTGGGCAGCCTTACACCCCTGTCCCTTCTCGTGTGTGCATGGGATTTGGGTGAACGGCAGGAGTGCAGTGGGGCCCTTCATGGGCAGGAACCGTTGTTAGATGTTGGGAGTGGGTGGGACTGTTGTGTGTACTCCAGGCCACAGCTGGCAGGAAAAGTGAGTGAGGGGCACCAAGTTTCCTTGGGACCTTGATGTGTCATTTTGTTCCCTCCCTGGCTGGAGGTCTATGCAGATGCCCCTCTACACCAGATTGGAGGATCAGAATTTATGGTGGGGTTCCCCCCTGTGGTGATGCCCAGGCAGGCACTTGATGTCTTTTGGCCTGATTACTGGGCACTGTCTGGCTTCACCCAGGAGATCTTGGAGGAGCAGGCAGACAGGTATAACTTCTTCACATCCTTGGACAGAGGCAGGTGCACCAGGCCACCAACAGTCTGAGCTGGTCAAAGGTGAGAGTGGGCACAGAGAGGTCTGTACCCCCAGGATCCCAAGAGGACCTGGGCAGGCCAAGACCTGGCCTCCAATCGTGGAACTCCTTGGCTTTCCCACTAGTGTCCCAATGTCCCACTCCCCAAGGAATCCGGACCTCCACTCTCCCCACCACCAGCTACATGAAAGTCAGTCCTCCCATCTTTGTGGGAATATTAGAGAAAAGAGTATGTTGTTTGACTTCACACTAGGCCATGAGCATCTTGTATTTTGCTGTGTGTTTTTTTAAAAGAGTAGTTTATAGATTTTTTTAGAGAGAGGAAGGGGGCAGGAGAGAGAGAAACATCAATGTGAGAGCACAACATTAATTGGCTGCCTACTGCACACCCCTTACTGGGAATCAAACTGGTAACCATCTGGTGCACAGGATGACGCTCAACCAACTGAGCCACACCAGCCAGGGCTTGCTGTTGTTTTGGTTGATTGAACTACCTGCCCCAGGTATCTTGTGTAGCAGTCAGATCCACTGTCTCTAGACCAAGCATGTCAAACTTGTGGCCAGCAGGCCGCATGCCGAGGCCGCAAGTTTGACATGTTTGCTCTAGAGCAGGGGTGGGCAAACTTTTTGACTCGAGGGCCACAATGGGTTCTTAAACTGGACCGGAGGGCTGGAACAAAAGCATGGATGGAGTGTTTGTGTGAACTAATATAAATTCAAAGTAAACATCATTACATAAAAGGGTACGGTCTTTTTTTTTTTTAGTTTTATTCATTTCAAACGGGCCGGATCCGGCCCGCGGGCCGTAGTTTGCCCACGGCTGCTCTAGAGTCTAGACCTTACCCATTATCACACTTAATAGGATGGTTTATACACAGAAAGGGGGGATGAGATTAAGTCATTCTGCAGGTTTCCATGCAACTTGTCACCTCACAAACCAGGACTCCCCAGATCAGGACCTAGGGTTCACTTGTTTTCAAAATGTCCCATAAGGAAAGTCATTTGCCAAAGTGATGCAATTTTCTTTCTTTTTCTATTTTTTAAAATATATTTTATTGATTTTTTACAGAGAGGAAGGGAGAGAGATAGAGAGTTAGAAACATCGATGAGAGAGAAACATCGATCAGCTGCCTCCTGCACATCTCCTACTGGGGATGTGCCCGCAACCCAGGTACATGCCCTTGACTGGAATCGAACCGGGGACCTTTCAGTCTGCAGGCCGACGCTCTATCCACTGAGCCAAACCGGTTTCGGCTCTATTTTAAAAAAAATTTTTATTTATTGATTTTAGAGAGAGAAACATCATTTGTTGTTCCACTTGTTTATGCATTCATTGGTTAATTCTTATATGTGCCCTGACCAGGGATCAAACCTGAAACCTTGGTGTATAGGGACGATGGTCTAACCAACTGAGCTATCCAGCCAGGGTGATACAATATTTCAAGGCAGTTGGACCTCGACATGATTCAATTGAGTTGCCATGTGAGCAGTTCTGTCCGTTCTGTCAGGAACATCTAAAGTGTGTCCTGATAGATGGTATTAGTCTCCTTGTACTGCCAAAACATGGTGTCACATTAAGGTGGTGTAAACAGACATTTATTTTCTCACAATTCTGGTAGCTAGAAGTTTGGGATCAGGGTCTGGGCAGGATTGGTTTCTCCTTAGTCTCCTTTCTCTGGTTTGTAGGTGGTAGTCTTTTTAAAAATTTTTTTATTGATTTCAGAGAGGAAGGGAGAGGGATAGAGAGATAAAAACATCAATGATGAGAGAGAACTACTGAGTGGCTGCCTCCTGCCTGGCCCCCACTGAGGGTTCGGGGGGATCGAGCCCGCAACCCAAGCGTGTGTCCTTGGCTGGAATCAAACCCGGGATCCCCCCAGTCCACAGGCTGACACTCCATCCACTGAGCCAAACCAGCCAGGGCAGTAGGTGATAGCCTTTTATCTCTGTCTTCACCTGTGCTTCCTCTGTGCTTCTCTGTGACCTGACTTCTTCTTGTAAGAATACCATTCACATTAGGTAGGACCCACCCCATGAACTCACTTAACCTTAATTATTTTTTTAAAGACCATTAATCCAAATACAGGCACATTCTGAAGTAATGTGTTTTTATTATTTAAAAAAAATATATAGTTATTGATTTCAGAGGGGAAGGGAGAGGGAGATAGAAACATCCATGCTGAGAGAGAATCACTGAGTGGAGGGGGTCAATGGGAGAAAAAAGTGGGAGACCTGTAATACTTTTAACAATAAAGGTAAATTTAAAAATAAAATAATAAAACATAAAGAGAACTTGTTATCTAAAGAAGAAAAAGAAAAACGGAAGCAGAATCAGCAATGTGGGTATTACTGAAATTTGCCGAAGTGTTTTGAATTGTGCAGACATTAAAGGAAAAAATTATGAAACACAATCCTCAGATAAAGCACATCTTTAAAATCACCTGTATGATCACCAAAGATCACAACCTCTGAAGCAACACTTTGATGAGTTAATAAAAAGACACCAACTTCTGAATACACTGTTCTTCCAAAAGACATTAGTCAAAACCCCCCACAAAACAAACCAATACCCCACTCCCCGCAAAAATATCCCCTTCATCACCATCATCTTCTGCTCCTGACACCCAACCATCAAACTATCATGGCTTGATAATCCAGGATCACCTGAAGCGGGTGATTCTCCTGACATGATGTCATAAGATTAGTAGTAGTCTAACGCAATACCACAATGCCTGCATCATTCACCTCACTTCATGTCTTCATGTAGGCATTTTGTCACCCACATCATCACAAGAAGAGTCACTACAATACAATAAAATATTTAGAGAGATAGACCACATTCACATAACTTTTTTTTTAAATCCTCACCTGAGGATATTTCTTTCATTGCTTTTCCGACAGAGTGGAGGGAAGAGAAGGAGGGAGAGAGAAACATTGATGTGAAAGAGACACATTGACTGGATGCTTCTTGCAGGTGCTCCGACTGGGGGTGGGGAGGGAACTGCAACCCAGGTATGTGCCTTTGACTAGGAATCAAACCAAATACCCTTCTGTGGGTGGGCTGATGCTCTAACCACTGAACCATGACCAGGGCTCACATAACTTTTATTACAGTATCTATATATATAAAAGCCTAAGCAACCAAATGAATGACTGTTTGACCAGTTGCAATAATGCACACTGACCACCAGGGGAAGATGCTCAACACAGGACCTGTCCCCTGGTGGTCAGTGCACTCCCACAGTGGGAGCAATGCTCAGCTGCCTGATGGGCACCAGATGCTGGGCTCACGGCTGGGGAGCACAGCTGCGGCTGCAGAAGCCTCTCCTGCCTCCACGGCAGCACGCTACTGAGCAGCAGCGGCAGGTGAAGTGGGGCTGGGATGAGCGGGAGCAGTGTGGCACCTGGTCCAGGCTCCTCCCTGGCAGCCTGTCACTTCACGCACTACTACATCCCTTGGGGATGTTGGACTGCCAGTTTCAGTGGGATCCCTGCAGGCCCTCAGGTCGAAACTGGCAGTGACATCCCCTGAGGGGTCCTGGATTGCAAGAGGGTGTAGGCCAGGCTGAGGGACCCCACCGGTGCACGAATCCATGCACCAGGCCTCTAGTATTCCTATAGTTGTTCTAGTTTATTATTAGTTGTTCATGTCTTACTATGCCTTATTTATAAACAAACTTATTAAAGGTATATTTGTACAGAAAAACATTAGTAAATATATATATAGTTTGGTATTATCCATGGTTTGGTATATCCATTGGGGGTCTTGGAACATCCACCTCAAAGATAAGGGGGACTACTCATACTAAAACTCAAACACCTCTCTTAACTACAGATGTGATCTGGTGGTCTTTGGCAGGAGGGGATTGAAACAATTATGGTTAAATATTTGGGTATTACGAATAAATAAGAAACTAGCCTCGTGACAAAAATTATAACAATAAAAATAATTTGTTTGAGAGAAAATACCTGAATTTGTATGCACATTATAATATTGATTCAGAATATATAAAGGTTAAATAGATAAAATTACACATTGACCTAAAAATTCATAATTACAATGGAATTTTAATGTATACACTCAGGAAATAAAAACCACAATCATATGTCTTAGCATATGAATGTTAAAAAGTTAGTAAAATGTTTTTAAGAAAAACTACAGAAGCATTCACCGGAGAAAAAAAAGCACAAACTTTTTGTTTGTTTCTTTGTTAAGTCTCACCAGAGGACATTTTCCCATTGATTTTTAGAGAGTGGAAGGAACGGGAAGAGACAGGGAGAGAGCATCAATGTGAGAGACACATTGATTGGTTGCCTCCTGTCGGGCCTGCAACTGAGGTACATGCCTTTGGAATGGAACCCAGGACCTTTCGGTCTGCAAGCCAATGCTCTATCCACTGAGCCAAACCAACTTGGGCAAAAGCACAAACTTTCTCTCAATCATGTACAATAAAAAATAATTGAATAGCCCTAGCTGGAGTGGAGTTAGTGTTTCAGAGAACACTCCCAATGATGAGAGTCTACATTTATTGCCTTATAAAAAAAAATGCAGGCTTGTAGGAGAATCCAAATGCATTGGATCTTTGATTTTGAACTTTGGAGACAACTGTAGAAGCCAAAAGCTGAAATCAAATGGAAGTCAAGCGGCCACTGGTGGTTTTGAGGATATTCTTTTTTTTCCCAACTAGTCTATACTCAATGCTAGAGGCCCAGTGCATGAAATTCATGCATGGGGGAAGGGGTGTCCCTCAGCCTGGTCTGCACCCTCTCCAAACTGGGACCCCTCAGGGGATGTCCCACAGGGATCAGGCCTAAACGGCAGTTGGACATCCCTCTCACAATTTGGGACCGCTGGCACCTAATCACTCACCTACCTGCCTGCCTGATTGCCCCTAACCGCTTCTGCCTGCCAGCTTGATTGCCCCCTAAATGTTTCCCTGCTGGCCTGATTGACACTTAACTGCTCAACCAGATCGCCCCTAACTGCCCTCCCCTGCCGGCCTGATCATGCCCAACTGCCCTCCCCTGCCAGCCTGATCACCCACAACTGCCCTCCCCTGCTGCAACCCACCTCCTCTGCCGGACCCTGCCTCTGCAATGCGCACGGCCATCTTGTGACAGCCATTTTGTGACGACGTTAGGGTGTGATGTGTGAGGGTGCGCCGACCACCTAGGCTGCTATTATAGATTATTTTGTATTGGTTTCAGGTGTACAGCACAGTGGTTAGACAGTCATATACTTTATAAAGTGTCTCCCCCAGTATTTCCAGTACCCACTTGGCATCATACATAATCATTACAATATTATTGACTATATTTCTTATGCTGTACTTTATATCCCCATGCTATTCTGTAAGTACCGATTTGAACTTCTTAACCCCATTATCTTTTTCACCCAGATCCCCAATTCCCCTCCCTTCTGGCTACAATCAGTCTATTCTATCTAGAGTCTGCTTCAATATTGTTTGTTTCTTTTGTTCTTTAGATTCCACCTATCAGTAAAATCATATAATATTTGTCTTTCTCTGACTGACTTACTTCATTTAACAAATTACCCTGTAGGTCCCTCCATTTTTTATAGCAAATGGTATCAATTCATTCCTTTTTATGGCCGAGGAGGATATTCTTGATTGGCAGAGCAAAGAATGAAGAAAATGGTCTGGAAGCAAATGTTCACAAAGGCCCTATGCATCTGTCTGTCTTATCTATACAGGTGCCTCCAAAACCTGCCTAATCCTATTTCACTTCTGTGTTCCAAGTTGCATCTTCGGTGAATTCTAACATGGAACCAGAAAGGCAACATTTGTATTTCACAACATTACTCATGTTGTTATAACAGTTAAGAAGGCTTATTTCAAAGTCTAGATTTTATTGTCTTATCACAGATCTCTTTTCTTAATGCACACTCCATAGCCCAAACAGAAGGAATCATAAACAACGAGGAACAACAGATGAAAATAATTCATGAGACTATACTCCACGATGAACTTTGCACACTTACATATGTATTTATTGGCAAGAAAAACAATAAGGCTCTTCAGGCAAATGAAAAATAGTTTTCTATTAAGAAAGAAAGGTGGAATACACACGTATATAAAGGGTAAAACATATCCAGTACTTGTCACCATTGGCAAGTAGGAAAACAAAAAACAAATACCAAATGTCATTTTTTTCAATGGTCCTTTTCTTATGGATCAATTACAAAATTATATAAAAATTAACCTACATGAATGCTAGAAATACACTTCAATTCACCCACAGATCTACAGAATTACCTCACTTCAATATTTACTTACACAAGTAGGACCCCATACTACAGAGTATTACTTAAAGAATAAGTTAATAATAATAAGACCATATATGTATAACCTTTATAATATTTCATATCATGAAAATTTTATAGTAACCTCATTTTAACAGGTTACCCATATTAGTTACATTAATATGATTTATTTCCAATGCAGTTTTCACACCACTTTGAAAATATATTAAAATTAAAAATTATATTTTTTTCACTTACACAGTTTCTACCCAGTATTCATTCTCACATGGTTTTGTAGGGATTTGAGACAAGTGAAGGTTTTCCTATATTGTTTACTTTTAGAACGTTTTCCACTGTGAGGTTTTTGTTTGTCTGTTTTTGGGTGTGGCTTCCCAAGGAAATGAGATAGCTAAAGGCTTGTCACATAGGGTATCTCTCCAGTGTGCATTCTTACGTGTCCACAAAAGGTTCTCACACATTCCTTATATTCAGACTTTTTCTTAGTTATGAGCTCTTTCATGACTTCGTAAAGAACTGGGACGACTGAAGGCTTTATCACACTTTTTACACTGATAGGGTTTCTCTCCAGTGTGAGTTCTTTCATGTGTTCGTAATGAACTAGGACAATCAAAGGCTTTCCCACATTCCTCACATTTACAAGGCCCATCTCCAGTGTGCTTTATCATATGTCTTTGAACACTGGAAAGGGAAATGAAGGCTTTCCCACATTCCTTACATTCATAGGGCTTCTCTCCACTATGAGCTCTTTCATGTTTTTGAATGGAACTGAGATAAGTGAAGGCCTTCCCACATTGCTTACATTTATAGGGTTTCTCCCCAGTATGACTTCTTTCATGTTTTTGAAGGGAACAGGGAAAACTGAAGGCTTTACCGCATTCCTTACATTCATGGGGTTTTTTTCTGGTATGAGTTCTTTCATGATTTTGAAGGGATCTGGGAGTACTGAAGGATTTACCACATTCCTTACATTCATATGGCTTTTCTCCACTATGTGTGCTTTCATGATATTGAAAGTAATTTGGACAGTCAAAAACCTTCCCACACTCCTTACATTTGTAAGGCCCATCTCCGGTGTGCTTCATCATGTGTCTTCGAAAGTTGGTAAGAGAACTCAAAGCTTTCCCACATTCCTTACACTCATAGGGTTTCTCTGCAGTATGATTTCTTTCATGTTTTCGAAAGTAACTTGGACAACTGAAGGACTTCCCACATTCCTTACATTCATAGAGTTTCTCTCCAGTATGACTTTGTTCATGTTTTCGAAAATAACTTGGACAACTGAAGGCTTTGCCACATATTTTACATTCATAGGGCTTTTCTCCACTGTGTCTCCTTTCATGGCTTCGAAAGGACCTGGAACAACTGAAGGCTTTACCACACTGCTTACATTCATAGGGTTTCTCTCCTGTATGAATTCTTTTATGTTTTCGAAAGTAACTTGGACAAGTGAAGGCTTTGCCACATTTTTTACATTCATAGGGCTTTTCTCCACTGTGTCTCCTTTCATGGCTTTGAAAGGATGTAAAGCAGCTGAAGGCTTTACCACACTGCTTACATTCATATGGTTTCTCTCCCGTATGTGTTCTTTCATGTTTTCTGAAGTAACTGGGACAAATGAAAGCTTTACCACATTGCTTACATTTATACGGTTTCTCTCCTGTGTGAGATATTTCATGAGTTCGACAATAACTGAGACAACTGAAAGCTTTACCACAGTGCTTACATATATAGGGCTTCACTCCAGTGTGAATCTTTTCATGCCTTCGAAAGGATTGGCGATACTTGAAAGCTTTCCCACATTCCTTACATTTATATGGCTTTTCTTCATATTCCTGATACTCAGATGGTTTGGGTGTAGTGTGAGATCTCATATGCCTACTAAAGAATGAATGATTCATGAAGACTCCACACACACTGCATTCACACAGTTTTAATCCAGAAGAAGTTTTCTTTTTCTGATTATGATTTGGAATTTGGCTGAAGTTTTCTCCATATTGACTACCTTGTTTATTTTTACCCAGTCTCTTTACTATATGAGTGCTGTAAAAAGTGAAAAGCATATTATTTATTAATGTGTTTATATTAATAGTTATTAAATGACTTTTTTTAACCATAATTAAGGAAACTATAAGTGTTTAGTGCTTTCTGATTGTTTGAAAGTTCTAAATGTTTTGCAAGAGAGCTCAATCATAGCTATTATTAAAACAGTTTATTCATAAATGGAGTTTCAAAATACTATTTCCAAATGTACTAATTTTGAAACACTAAACATCTAAATCACATGTGAGAAAAAATTATGATGAAAATATTGCAAGAATAAAAAAAACTTGGCTGATTTGTTTTATGTGCAGTTTTAAATATTTCAAGATTTACTGAGATTCATGGAACACTGCTTCTCATGTCAGTGTGACTCACCTTAAATTTGTCCCATGATTTTCATATTGATCTTCAATGTCATGGTCTTTGCATATTTCTCCTAAAATGCAGACCAGGAAAAATTATAAACATAAAACCTCATATAAAAAAAAATAACACACACCTAAAAAAATCAAAGAAAAATAACTTACAGAAAAATTGTTACATAATAAATCCATGATGAGCTGTGACCATGCCTGATTTATTTACCAATACATCTCCTTTCCACATTCTACTCATTGGAAATCCACTGATGAGCAAACAACACTGTTTTTCTTTTCTTTTCTTTTTTTTTAAATTTTATTTTATTGATTTTTTACAGAGAGGAAGGGAGAGATATAGAGAGTTAGAAACATTGATCAGCTGCCTCCTGCACATCTTCTACTGGAGATGTGCCCGCAACCAGGTACATGCCCTTGACCGGAATTGAACCTGGGACCTTTCAGTCCACAGGCCGACGCTCTATCCACTGAGCCAAACCGGTTTTGGCAACACTGTTTTTCTAATCGATTAAGCAAGTAAGTGCCGGGGTCCAACCCCAGCGGGTCCAGGGGTCCCCAAAGGTGTGGACGGAGTCGGCGAAGAAGGAATGACACGGAGACAGCGTTCAGCTGATCAGCAGCCTAGCCAGGATCTCCAGCCAGGATCTCCAGCCAAGTTCTGGTCTCGATCTCCAGAGAGGTTCTGCTTCAGATCTCCTGCCAGGGTCTGTGTCCATGTTCTCTTGCTAGGTTCTCCAGGTTCTCCAGCCAGGTTCTGTAGCCATGTTCCCTTGCTAGGTTCTCCAGCCAGGTTCTGTGTCCATGTTCTCTTGCTAGGTTCTCCAGGGTCTCCAGCCAGGTTCTGTAGCCATGTTCCCTCACTAGGTTCTAGTCAGGTTCTTTTGCCAATTTCTGTAGTCAGGTTCAGTCCAGGATCTTTTGCCATGTTCTCTCCCTAGGTTCTGTCTCTAGGTTCTGAGGCCAGTTTCTGTCCAGGATCTTTTGCCATGTTCTCTCCAGCGAAGTTCTTCTGTCTCTAGAGAACGTTCTGTGTAGGTTCTGTGCCTAGGTTCTGTCTCTCTTGGTTCCGTATTCTAAGTTCTGTCTCTTGCTGTCTTATTACATCTGTATTTATACCAGTTGATTCAATCCTATCAATCTCTATTACAAAGGTTAGGGCATTTCTTATCTTCATTCCAGGGAGTAAAGATTATGTAGCTCAAGCATGATTGTTCGTAGTCAAAGTGATTAATTACCCACCTGGCACTAGTTAAGAGGTTTTATTCCCTCCCTAACTTCAGGGGAAAATCCCTACCTGGGGATTGAACCTTTCTCGGAGAGGTGACCTTGGTTAAAACACAGCGCCAAGAAGGTGAGCAAACATATTAAGAACAGTATGGCCGAAACCGGTTTGGCTCAGTGGATAGAGCGTCGGCCTGCGGACTGAAAGGTCCCAGGTTCGATTCCGGTCAAGGGCATGTACCGGGGTTGCGGGCACATCCCCAGTGGGAGATGTGCAGGAGGCAGCTGATCGATGTTTCTCTCTCATCGATGTTTCTAACTCTCTATCTCTCTCCCTTCCTCTCTGTAAAAAATCAATAAAATATATTTAAAAAAACAGTATGCCATATATGCCAGGTCCCTTGAAACAGCGAGGATGGACTGGCTCCCGGCAAATTCCCCCTTTTTTATTTTTTAAAAGCAGGCATTAAAAAGAAAAGCCCCAAATGCTCTCTTGTATCCATTTTAAGAGTAGGATTGGCGCTTTCCGCTATTACCTGAGTCCTGATCTATCACCCCAGGGAGAGCTTGCCAATCCTGCACTTTCCCAGGGTGGAAAGGCTGCAGTGGGGTTAAGGATAAGGCTCCTTGGGCCTACCTCCTCCCATGCCTTTACATTTACCTTTCCTTCCTCAGAAAAGCATGGACATACTTCTTAAATAAAACGTTCTGTCTGACTGGGAGTAACCTTAATTCCTCTGCTAGCAAGCATATGTGTTAAAAGATCAATACAGAGTCTTTTTTCTTTAGACTCAGTATGGCACATCTTCTTAATGTAAAGATCAATACAGAGTCTTCTTTCTTTGGACTCAGTATGGCACATCTTCTCAATCTAAGAATCAATACAGAGTCTTCTTTCTTTGGACTCAGTATGGCACATCTTCTCAATCTAAGTTCTGTACTATCCACCTTCTTACCCTACTTATCCTCTGTAGGGGGGTCTGCAGTACCCTGGTGGAGTCCTATCCGTCCCGAGTGTGGGGATTCTCAATGGGGGGGGGAGGGGCTTACCTAGGGGAATCCTGTTCCAGGGCTTCCCAAAGGTGTGGACGGAGTCGGCGAAGACTATCCACCCTCTTCCTACGGTGGAGTCCTATCCATCCCGAGAGTGGGGCTTACCTAGGGGTCCCTGTTCGGGCGCCATATGCCGGGGTCCAACCCCAGCGGGTCCAGGGGTCCCCAAAGGTGTGGACGGAGTCGACGAAGAAGGAATGACACGGAGACAGCGTTCAGCTGATCAGCAGCCCATCCAGGATCTCCAGCCAGGATCTCCAGCCAAGTTCTGGTCTGGATCTCCAGCGAAGTTCTGCTTCAGATCTCCAGCCAGGTTCTGTGTCCATGTTCTCTTGCTAGGTTCTTCAGGTTCTCCAGCCAGGTTCTGGCCAGGTTCAGTCACCAGGTTCTAGTCAGGTTCTCTTGCCAATTTCTGTAGTCAGGTTCAGTCCAGGATCTTTTGCCATGTTCTCTCCAGCGAAGTTCTTCTGTCTGTAGGTTCTGTGTAGGTTCTGTCTTCTTAGTTCTGTGTTCTAAGCTCTGTATTCTAAGTTCTGACTCTTGCTGTCTTGTTACATCTGTATTTATACCAGTTGATTCAATCCTATCAATCTCTATTACAAAGGTTAGGGCATTTCTTATCTCCATTCCAGGGAGTAAAGATTATGTAGCTTAAGCATGATTATTCCCAGTTAAAGTGATTAATTACCCACCTGGCACTTAGTTAAGAGGTTTTATTCCCTCCCTAACTTCAGGGGAAAATCCCTACCTGGGGAAACAACCTTTCTCAGAGACCTTGGTTAAAACACATAGTGCCAAGAAGGTGAGCAAACGTATTAAGAACAGTATGCCATATATGCCAGGTCCCTTGTAACAGCAAGCATGGACTGGCTCCCGACAAGTAAGAAAGAAGTTGTCATCCTTACCTATGGAGGCCAGGTTCCTGAAGGTTTCCCTCATCACATCTCTGTAGAGTTTCTTCTGTGAAGAATCCAGTAAAGCCCACTCCTCCAGGGTGAATTTCACACTTACATCCTCAAAGGCCACAGAATCCTAAAACATCCCAAATATGTATACAGAAGAATGGGTGAGATGAACAGCACTAGCAATTGACACTTAATTCATAACAAGTTCACATATGACACTGCGGTTTCCCAACATTTATTTTATAACTTTGTTGTCAGAACTATTATTTATTGAACACACTCACTTCCTCATAAAAACATTTTTTTAAATCCTTACTTGAGGCTATTTTTCCATTGATTTTTAGGGAGAGTGGAAGAGAGAAGGAAAGACAGAAACATTGATGTGAGAGAGACACATCGATTGGTTGCCTCTTGCAACCAAGGTTCGTGCCCTTTACCAGAATTGAACCCAGGGCCCTTTGGTCCTCAGGCTGATGCTCTATCCAACGAGTCAAACCAGGTTAGGCTAGATTCTTGTTTAATATAAACAAACTGGAGTCCAAGATGGTGATGGGGTCGGCCCCTGCCATGAGCATACATCAAACATACATGTATAAACTCCTGCAAAATAACTGAGGGCTGAATCAACAAAATTCTTTTTAAATTTTTATTGATTTCAGAAAGGAAGGGGGAGAGAGAGAGAGAGAGAAACCTCAATGATGAGAGAGAATCATTGATCGGTTGCCTCCTGTACGCCTCCTACTGGGGATCGAACCCACAACCCGGGCATATGCCCTTGACCAGAATTGAACCCGGGACCTTTCAGTCTAAAGGCCGACACTCTATTCACTGAGCCAAGCCAACTGCCGTGGTCGGCAAACTGCGGCTCGAGAGCCACATGCGGCTCTTTGGCCGCTTGAGTGTGGCTCTTCCACAAAATACCACGTGCAGGCGCGCACGTACAGTGCGACTGAAACTTCGTGGCTCATGCACAGAAGTCGGTTTTCCGCCTCGGCGAGTCTATTTTGAAGAAGTACTGTTGATATTTGGCTCTGTTGACTAGTGAGTTTGCCGACCATTGGGCGAATCAAAAACTTCTGAACAGCAAAGGAGAGAAAGAAATCTTAACAGAGAAGGCTGGGAAACCCAGGTCATCAGGGATTTGGAACAGAAGGAACTTTCTTGAGTTGCCAGCGAGTGCCATTGGTTACACCCCCTCCACTTCCACGGGGTGACAGGAGCTCTATTCTGGTGCTCTGGCCTACCTGCAAGGTCACTGTAGATTTTTTTGGATACATCACCTGAGACCATTTTGGCTCTGAATAAATGGAGCAAGCAGGGTCAACAGAGCATAACTACATGCACCTGGCCTCCACACCCAGCGATGCTCTGGCTTGGTATGCCAATATCGCAGACAGACACCTTAGGCACCTGCTCAGCTCCTCCCAGCCTGCTGAAACCACCTGGCAAACAGCCTACACAGAGGCTGCATCTACAAAAGGCCACTTTTTCAAGACTGGGAGAGACAGTTATTTTGTTTAATCATATAAGCAAACATAGAAAGTTAAACAAAATGAAAAGACAGAAGAATATCTTTCCAATGAAGAAACAAGAAAAACTTTGGGGGGTGAGGGGGTGAGAGGGGGCAACCCCTACAAAAATGGAGATAAGTCATTTGCCTGATAAAAATTTAAAAGAAATGGTTATAAGGATTCTCACCAAACTTAACAGTGGAATAGAAAAACTTAGGGAGAACTTTAACAAAGAGTTAGAAAGTATAATAACCAAGCAGACCCGAAGAATACAATAACTCAAATGAAAAATACATTAAAAGGAGCCATATTGAGACCGGTAGGAGGGGCGGTCATGTGGAACAGGCTGGGCCCACACCCACATGTGGCAGTTTATAATCAGGAGGAATATCTTGGCTGTGGAGGTTCCCCATAAGGAGCAAGGGGTCCCAGCCCCCACACAAGATACCCAGCCCAGAGTTCCAGTGCCAGGAAGAGAAGTCCCATAACTTTGGGCTGTAAATAACAGTGGAGACTGTGACTGAGTGACACAGAGGCTGCTGGAGTCCCAGGAAGTTCCTTTTAAAGGGCCACACACAGACTTATTCAGGCTCAGTCCCTCTGAGCTCCAGCATGGAGCAGCATGTTAAAAGGAACCAGGGACATAAAGGGAAGAACTAAATTGTCTGGCATCAGGAGCTGGTGAGCTGCTTTTTGTCAGACAAAAGTGCTAGCAGAGGCCATTCATTGTTCCTTTGCTGAGCCTTCCCCTGCAGAGCCAATGGGGAGCGGAGGGGGGGGGGTGTGGGGGTGTGTAGGGGGATGCAGGGGGGGGATTGGGGGAGATGCCATATCTGGCTCACACTGTTTGCTCTGCCCTGGTGATTCCCTGAGACCTTGCCCCACCCAACTTGTGGGCTTATCCAAGCTGTTTCCAGTGGCTTTTCCACACAACTGGCCTCTCTTGCCTCATGCTTCAGACTTTACTAAAATCTCTCAACTGAGCAGCATCTGACCTCTGTGTTCTCCTTACCCTAAGTGGCCCCAGGCCTAGCACTAGCGGAAGCCCGCCTTGCTTCCGCTTTGGCCTTGCCTGGGCACCTTCAAACCCAACACAAGTAGCAACTATCTGCAGATCACTCTGTACCTTGTGCCAGGTGGTTCTGAAGCATAGTAATCCCTCCTTTGGAAAACTGCTGTTTAAAACTGTTGTTTGAACTACTCTGTTATTCTTAGACAGTCTCTTATTCTGTAGGTCAACTCTGTTATTTTTAGACTGTAAAATAACTTTGTTTTTAGCTTGAATAATAGAAAAGATAAACTTACTTGTCTGACCTTGCAAGCTTGCCATCTAAAGGGGCTGATACACTGATACTGATATTAATTCACATATTCTGCCAAGTGTTTGTTCATCCAAAGTTACAAGTTGTCTGTATAGATATGACAGGTGTTTGATTAGATGCGATATGTACTCAAGGTTAAAAGCTGACTTACACAAAGAACTAGAACAGTGGTTCTCAATCTTGGCTGCACATTAGAATCACCTGGGAATCTTTTTAAAATCCTGATTTCTGGGCCTCATCCTCTGGAAATACTTTGTTACTAATGTTGTGGCCCCACCCCATAACAAAGAAACAGAATTTCCGGAGGATGAGGCCCAGAAATCAGGATTTTAAAAAGATTCCCAGGTGATTCTAATGTGCAGCCACGGTTGAGAACCACTGAGCTAGAAGGATATAAAAGGAAATACTCCCTTCTGTGTTTGTTCAGAATTTGACAGAGGTAATCTGCTCTGAACCTGCACGCAATAAAGATGACTCCTAACTAAATGGCTCATTAGGCGTCTTGTCCAGCTTGCTGATTTGCGATACAACAGTTCCAGGCAGGGCACAGGCAGTGGCTGACTTTGCACCTCCCGGGAGGCCCCAGAGCCAGTACACCCGATGGACAACTTCAGATCATGCTGGATTACAACCCCGCCACCTCCACAAGCATTACATTCAAGGGGCAGACTTCGTGAGCACCAAAGCCCCACTGAAGCAAGTCCTGCTACTTAGGGTCGACTCCTGCGTAGCTGATTGGCCTGGTGGTCAATCTCTCCCAGTGAGGCTAACAGCAATAAAGGCTCAACTACAATAGGAAGTGTATGGAGCCCACAGACGGACACACCTGGAGCTCCCAGTGCAGGTGACTAGGGAGGCTGCACCACTGGGCCCTACAGGACACTTACTATACAAGGTCACTCTAACAATTCCAGGAGAAATAGCAGCTCTCCCTAATACATAGAAACCAACATAGGGAAGCAGTCAAAATGCAGAGACAAAGAAACATGTCCCAAATGAAAGAACAAGAGGAATCGAGAAAAAGAATTAAGTGAAACAGAGGCAAGCAAACTACCAGGTACAGCGTTCAAAACAATGATTATAAAAGATGCTCAAAGAACTTAGTGAGAACTTCAAAGACCTTAGTAAGAACTTCAACAGCATGAAAAAGGACATAGGAACTATACAAAAAAACCAGTCAGAAATGAAGGATACACTAACTAAAATGAAGAATAATTTACAGGGAATCAACTGTACAGGACACTGAGAATCAAATCAGTGATTTGGAATATGAGGAAGCAAAAAAACCAATTAGGCCCTGGTTGGTTGGTCCAGTGGTTAGAGAGTCATCCAGTGCACTGAAGGGTTAGGTTTCGATTTCTGGTCAAGGCACATACCTGGGTTGTAGGAATGATCCACAACCCTAGTCAGGGTGTGTGCAGTAGGCAAACAATTGATGTGTGTGTGTCTCTCTCTCTCTCCTTCTCTCCCTGATTCCCTCCCTTTCACTCACTCTCTCTTAAAAAAAAAAAAAAAAACAATGGAAAAAATATCCTTGGGTGAGGATTAACAACCAACCAACCAACAACAAAAAATACCCAATCAGAACAGCAAAAAAGAAAAAAGAATCCAAAATATGAAGACAGTGTAAGGAGCCTCTGGGACAACTTTAAGCATTCCAACATTTGCACCATGGGGGTACCAGAAGAAGAGTGCAAGAAACTGAAAACCTATTTGAAAAAAAAATGACAGAGCTGTAGCTGGTTTGGCTCAGTGGATAGAGTGTCAGCCTGGGGACTGAAGGGTTCTGGGTTCAATTCTGGTCAAGGGCACATGCCTGGGTTGCAGGCTCAGTCCCCAGTAGGGGGTGTGCATGAAGCAGCTGATCAACAATTCTCTCATCACTGATGTTTCTATCTCTCTCTCCCTCTCCCTTTCTCTCTAAATTCAATAAAAATATATTTTAAAAAAAATAATAATAATGACAAAAAACTTCCCTCATCTGGTGAAAGAAATAGACAAGTCTAGGAAGTGCAGGGAGTCCCAAACAAGATGAACCCAAAGATGCCCACACCAAGACACATAATTAAAATGCAAAGGGTTTAAAATAAATAAATAAATAAATAAAATAAAATAAAATGCAAAGGGTTTCAGACAAAGAGAGAATCTGTAAGACAGCAAGAGAAAAGCAGTTAGTTACCTACAAGGGAACTCCCATAAGGCTGTCAGCTGATTTCTTAATAGACACTTTGCACGCCAGAAGGGAGTGGCAAGAAATATTCAAAGTGATAAAAAGCAAGGACCTATAACCAAGATTACTTTACTCAGCAGAGCTATCATTTAGAATTTAAGGTTAGATAAAGAGCTTCCCAGACAAGGAAAAGCTAAAGGAGTTCATCACCACCAAACCAGTATTACATGAATAGTTAAAGGGTCTTCTTTAAGAAGAAGAAATAAAAGATCAAAAATATAAATAGCCGAAACCGGTTTGGCTCAGGGGATAGAGCGTCGGCCTGCGGACTGAAAGGTCCCAGGTTCAATTCCGGTCAAGGGCATGTACCTGGGTTGCGGGCACATCCCCAGTAGGAGATGTGCAGGAGGCAGCTGATCGATGTTTCTCTCTCATCGATGTTTCTAACTCTCTATCCCTCGCCCTGCCTCTCTGTAAAAAATCAATAAAATATATTAAAAAAATATATATATATATAAACAAAATGGCAGTAAATATATATCTGTCAACAATTAAAACTAAAATCAAAATAATCAAACAAGCAGAACAGAAATAGAGAACACTTCGATGGTGCCAGTTGGGAGAGGGGTTGGGTGGTGGTGTAAAAGGTTAAAGGATAGTTATAGTATAGTCATGGGGGTATAAAGTAGAGCATAGGGAATATAGTCAATAATATTCTAATAACTATGTATTGTGCTAGATGGGTATGAGATATTTTGGGAAGATCACTTAGTTTTATAATGTCTAATCACTGGGGTGTACACATGAAATTAACATAATAGTGTATGTCAACTATAATTGAAAAATAACAAATTATTTTAAAAAATTGATGTTTCTCTTTCCCCCCCTTCCTCTCTCTATCTAAAATCAATTTTAAAAATTTAAAAAGAAAAAATATATGAGAGGAAAATATCTCATAGATAAAGCCAAGTATTTAATAAATACAGAAAATCAGACATTTAAAAAACTACTATGAATGTCAAAAGATAGAAGCATCAAACTCAACTCAAACTACAATAAGTAGTTAGGACTGACGCAATACAAAAAAATCTAAAACATAACATCAATAACATAAAACATCAGGGCAATGTTTTATATAATATCTTGAAACTTAAATGCCTATCAGCTTAAAATAGACTGCTACAGATACAGAATGGTATAGATAAACCTCATGGTAACTACAAACCCAAAACCTACAAAAGATAAAGAAAAAATAAAGAGAAAGAAACCCAAACAAAACACTAAGGAAAAGTAGAAAACCATAGGGGAAGAGATCAGGAGAAGAAAGGAACAGAGGAGAACTATAAAAACAACCAAAAAACAATTAACAAAATGGCAATAAGTACATATTAATAATTACATTAAATGTAAATAGATTAAATAAAAAGACAGAGTGGCTGGCTGGATTTTAAAAAATATGAGGCATTCTTTCTCTCTCTTGAGCATGCCCACACCTTTCCCCACCCTTTTCTTTCTCCAGGGCAGGTGTATCTCTCTGGAACCACCCCCCACAACCTTTCCTCCTCTTTTCCCCAGGCGTGTTCTCTCTGCCTTTCTTTTGCCTCTGTAACTTGTTTCCTGAGCCCATGCAGCCCAGTTGGCTCACCTTTCCTACCTCTGTGACTTTCTAAATAAACTTTTTCTTATAATTTGAAAAAAAAAATCTATCTACATGCTGTTTACAGAAGACTTCAAATTAAAAGACACATGCACCCTGAAAGTGAAGAAATGAAAAAGAGTAGTCATGCAAATAGGAACAAAAAGAGAGCTAGGGTAGCAATACTCATATCAGACCAAATAGACTTTAAAACAAAAAATATGAAAGACAAAGAAGGACATTACATAAAGGAGTCAACCCAAAAAGAGGATATAACAATTGTAAATATCTATAAACCCAATGGAGTAGCACCTAAATATATAAAGCAATTATTAATGGACATAAAGGGAGAAATTCACAGTAATGTAATAATAGTAGGGGATATTAACATCCCACTCACATCATCCAGACTGATCAACCTAATAGGCATCTTAGAAACTTCATTAAAAAACTGCAGAATACACATTTTTCCCAAGTGTACATGGAACATTCTCCAGGATAGATTACCTAATTAGGTCACAAAACAAGCCTCAATAAATTCAAGAAGTATGAGATCATATCAAGCATCTTTTTCTATCACAATGGCATAAAACTAGGAATTAACTAGGAAAAAAAACTGGGGGGGGAGGGAGGAAACACAAATATGTGAAAACTCAACAACATGCTAATAAACAAACAATAGATTAAAAAGAAAACGGATATCAAAAACTATCTGAAAACAAATTAAAATGAAAAATAATTCAAAATTCACAGGATGCAGCAAAAGTAGTTCTAAGAGGAAAGTTTATAACTATACATGCCTACCTAAAGAAACCAGAAAACTCCCATATAAATCATCCAATTCTACACTAAAAGGAACTAGAAAAAACAAAACCCAAATTATACAGAAGAAAAGAAATAATTAAGATCAGAACAAAAATAAATGAAATAGAAAATTTAAAAAACAATGAAAAAGATCACTAAAACTAAGGATTAGTTCTTTGAAAAGATAGACAACATTGACAAACTTTAGCCCAACTCATCATGAAAAAAAGTGAGAGAGCCAAATAAAATATAAATAAAAGAGAAGTCAGAACAAACACCACAAAAATACAAAGATTACTATGAACAATTATCTGACAAGAAATTCTACAATCTAGAATAGAAAAATTTCTTAAAGTTTATAACCTTCCAAGACTGAACGGGGAAGAAATACAAAATCTAAACAGACCAATTACTAGCAACGAAATTGAAGCAGTACTAAAAAAAATAACAAATAGAAGTCTAGGACCAACCAGACAGCTTCACTGGTGAAGTCTACCAAACATTCAAATAAGAATACCTATCCTTATTTCTATTTCAAAAAATTAAAGAGGAAGGAATGTTTCTAAACTAATTTTACAAAGTCAGCATTACCCTGATACCCAAAACAAAGACATTATAAAAAAATAAAATGATAGGCCAATATTCTTTTTTTTTTTTAAAATATATTTTATTGATTTTTTACAGAGAGGAAGGGAGAGAGATAGAGAGCTAGAAACATCGATGAGAGAGAAACATCGATCAGCTGCCTCCTGCACATCTCCTACTGGGGAAGTGCCCGCAACCCAGGTACATGCCCCTGACCGGAATCGAACCTGGGACCCTTCAGTCCGCAGGCCAACGCTCTATCCACTGAGCCAAACCGGCTTCGGCTAGGCCAATATTCTTGATGAACATAGATGCCAAAATTCTCAACAAAATATTGGCAAACTGGACTCAACAATATATTAAAAGGATTATATACCACGACCAAGCACGATTCATCCCAGGGATGCAAGGATGGTTCAACATCCATAAGTCAATCTATGTAAGATCTGAAACCATAAAACTTCTGGAAGAAAACAGGCAGTAAACTCTGACATTGCTCTTAGCAATATCTTTTTGGATATGTCTCCTTGGGCAAAGGTAACAAAATAAATGAATAATTAAATGGAATTACATCAAACTAAAAAGTTTTTGCACAGTGAAGGGAACCATCAACAAAACAAAAGGACAACCTGCTGAATGGGAGAAGATATTCACAAATGATACATTCAATAAGGAATTAATATCCCAAATATATAAGGAATTCATAAAATTTAACACACCTCCCTCATCCAGTTAAAATATGGGAAGAGTACCTGAATAGACATTTCTCCAAGGAGGACATACAGATGGCCTACAGACATATGAAAAGATGCTCAACATCACTAATCATCAGAAAAATGCAAGTTAAAACAACAATGTGGTATCACCTCACACTATCAGAATGGCTATCAATAAATCAACAAGCAATAAGTGTTGGTGAGGCTGTGGAGAAAAGGACACCCTTGAGCACTGTTGATGGACTTGCAAATTGGTGTAGCCACTATGGAAACCAGTAGGAGGTTCTTCAAAACAGTAAAAGTACCTTTGACCCTGCAAGTCCACTTCTGGGTATAAACTGAAAAAATCCAAAACACTGTTTTAAAAATATACATGCACCCATATGTTCATTGCAGCGCTACCAGGAACAGACAAGGTATGGCAGCAACCTAGATGTCCAATATATGAATGGATAAAGACATGTCATTGCCACACACACACACACACACACACACACACACACACACTGGAATATTATTCAGCAATTAAACAAAATCTTGCCCTAGCCGTCCTGGCTCAGTGGATAGAGTGTTGGCCTGCAAACTGAAGAGTTGTGGGCCCGCCAAATACCCCGTAGGGGGTGTGCAGGAGGCAACCAATCAGTGGCTCTCTCTCATCATTGATGTTTCTATCTTTCTCTCCCTCTACCTTCCTTTCTGAAATCAATAAAAATATTTAAAAATAAATAAATAAATAGCCAAGATGGCTCAGTTATTAAGCCCTTAACACTCTCTCTAGATCAGTGGTTCTCAACCTTCCTAATGCTGCGACCCTTTAATACAGTTCCTCATGTTGTGGTGACCCCCAACCATAAAATTATTTTTGTTGCTACTTCATAACTGTAATTTTGCTACTGTTATGAATCGTAATGTAAATATCTGATATGCAGGATGTATTTTCATTGTTACAAATTGAACATAATTAAAGCATAGTGATTAATCACAAAAATATGTAATTATATATGTGCTTTCCGATGGTCTTAGGCGACCCTTGTGAAAGGGTTATTCGACCCCCAAAGGGGTCGCGACCCACAGGTTGAGAACCGCTGCTCTAGATTGTTATTGCAAAAGGCTACTAAGTGGTGCCAAAGGATGATTTTTCTAAAATCGAAATATGATTGTTACTACCCTGGTCAAAGCCCTTCAGTGTCTCAGGGCAGAGTATTACCTGGTCAATGTATTAGTCAAGACATTTGAAGCTCTGCCCCTGCCTAAAAGATATATGCACCCCTATGTTCATAGTATGGTATATAATATTGTATATGTCTATAACATATATAAAGAAAGAGAGAGAGATACTACTTCGAAAGAACTATATTTTTACAGTAACATGAGGAAGGGGGAAAAAAGTCCCCTTTCACCACTCCTAGTCAACCTTGTACTGGAATTCTTAGTTAATGCAATTAAACAAGAAAAGGAAATAGAAGGTATCTAGATTGGGAAGCAAGACGACAGAAAAGTGTCTTTCTGGCATATGACAAGATTGTCTAAGGAGAAACTCTAAAAAAAAATCCCAAATAAGAAAACCTCTTGAACGAATAAGGAAATAGAGAAAGGTTGAATGATAAAAGGTTAATATACAAAAGGTAATTATTGGCCCTAACCGGTTTGGCTCAGTGGATAAAGTGTCAGCCTGCGGACTCAAGGGTTTCGGGTTTGATTCCAGTCAAGGGCATGTACCTTGGTTGCAGGCACATGCCTAGTAGGGGGTGTGCAGGAGGCAGTTGATCGATGTTTCTCCCTCATCGATGTTTCTAACTCTCTATCCCTCTCCCTTCCTCTCTGAAAAAATCAATAAAATATATTTTTTTAAAAGGTAATTATTGCTTTCTACAGATACCCACAAATATACTGAACTGATCTTTGACAAAGGACTAAAGGCAATTCAATGGGAAAACAGTCTTTACAACAAATAGTGCAAGAAAAACTGGACATCCATAAGCAGAAAGACAGAAAGAGAGAAAGAAAATATCTATAAACAGGTTTTACATCTTTTACAAAAATGAACTCAAATGGATCAGAGAGTTAGTACAAAATGCAAAACTACAAAACTTCTAGAAGATAATGTAGAAGAAAATCTAGGTGACCTTGGTTTAGCATTAATTTTTTGATACAACAAAAGCAAGAGCCAAGATAGAAAAAAAATGATCATTTTTACTATAATAAAATAACTCCAGCTCAGTAAAACACAGCATTAAGATAACGAAAACAAGCCACAGGCTGTCAGAAAATCTCTGCAAATCACTTAATTCCTTTAAGCACTAACAAAATGTAAACCATACAAAATAGAAATGTTCAAATTTCTTGCTAACTAAAGGACACGTAGTATCATAGTTTGTCCTTCTCCTATACTTCACACCAGGGGTATTTTCAGGAATAAGCAGGATATTATAATACATTACGGTTTGAGTTAAGCTCCTAAATGTAGAATGATTTTCAAAGATTTACACCAGCTTTCAGTAGTTCTCCTCACATCAATTAAGATAGATATTCAATTGCTTTAGCTTTTTTTTTCTTTAAAGTTCTCTAGGGTCACACACATATAAAAACTGATATGAAACAGAAAAATGTACCTGAGCCCTGGTTGGTTGCTCAGTGGTTAGAGCATCGGCCGACGACCAGGGGGCCCCAGGTCCATTCCTGGTCAAGGGTGCATACCTCGGTTGCACATTCAATCCCCGCCCCAGTTGGGGTGCAAGGGGGGGGGGCAATCTCCTCCTCTTCTTCCTCTTCCTCCTCTCCTCCTGTCTTCTTCTTCCTCCTCCCTCCCCTCCTCCTCCACCTTCCCCCCCTTCTTCCACTCTATCTAAAAATCAATGAAAAATATCCTCCGGTGAGGATTTTTTTTTAAAAAAGTACCTGAGAACTTATATGCACTCACCTCACATCTTGAGGTTCTCTTGCTTAAATGGAAAACTCTATTTTCACAATTTTCTTGCTTTCCTGACCTTGTATCTGTCCATCGTACAGTTCCATACCCAAGTTTTCAGGGACACTAAAGTCAAAGGCCTGCACTACTCAGTGGATAAAGGATCCGAAGGAAAGAAACACAATCAAGTATTAGAATCAGCTCAGAGGAGCAGCCTGCTCCCCACAGGACAGGAGAGCCACTTTCAGAAGGTTCCACATTCTGTGTTCTCCCGGCTGAGACAGAACCCCTGGAAGGAGGGAGGGACACCTCAGCAGCCCCAGGAATGAAGTCTGGGAGCTCCAACACCCTCTCCTCCCCAGGAAGACACACTCCCTCTCTCAGGCTTCATCTCACAGTGAGGAAACGTTCAGCTGGATTTAGTAGAAGGTTCTGATCCAAATGAACTCCCAAATTCATGAACCTAACTCAGGACACCGAACTCCTGACTTTTACAGACTTTCTCAACGTGCATGAATCACACTCCGAGTGCACCTACACCCTGGATGCAAAACGCCAACCAATATGCCTAGAAACAGGCGCGGGGGGGACCACAGCTAAAACCTCAGAAGGAGCATCAACCCCTGTCCCATGTGCACCTGCATCCCCAGCTTCCCAGGGCTGTAGCTTCTCAGTGTAAAGGCTCCTTCCATGGCGGGCGTGAGCAGGCAGGACACCTGCAGGGGGAAGAACCAACTGGGCCTTCAAGTACTTACTTCCCTTTGCAGGTTCTGGGGGTATGTGCGCTTAGTTTGGGTCACTGACCACAGACCTCTGCTCCCCACTGGAATAGCTTTGGGCAACCACTGATATTTTAAGGCACAAACCCAGTGTTTGAACAACCCATAAATAAAGGTGACAAACCCAAAGAGGGGCAGTGTTGACAGGTCAGACCACCCAGGAAAGTTTGCCAAGAGGAACGTCCACCCAAACATCCAAAGAACTTGCCATGGGCTGTCCGTGTCCAGGAATGATCCTGGGAGGCCGGGCATAAGAATTTCATACAACGGAGTTGCAAACGATTGATTATTCGCTACTTTCCTTTCATGTAAAATATCCACAAACAAAAAATAAACTTTATTAAAAGACCACCCATTGACTATGGGAAAATGATAGTTAAAATATGGGTCTGTTTGAAACGCACCCCAGAAGACAAATAGTGGACTCTGATGCTTGAATTGGGAAGGGGACGTGGGCGTTTGGGGGCAGAGGGAGGGATTTGGAAACGTAGGCAGATTGGGGTGGGAGCAGGGCTGGGGATTTGAGACCCTGCTTCCTAAGCATGGGGAAAACTCCGGAGAAAATGGGAGCCCCCCTGTAGAGAAAGCAGGGACCGGGGACCCCACAGATGAGTTCCTCTCCCGCACGGGCCCCCGATAATAAGTTACGACGGTTCTCTTACGATCCGTCCCGTGGCCGCCGCACCTAGGCGGACGCGGGGCTGCGGGCGCAGAGCTGCCCAGCTAAGCTGCAGGGTCGGGCCGAAACCGCCGAGCGCAGAGACGGGGCAGGACGCCCGGGGTCCGGCTGCTGGCCCAGCCCCCACGCCGCGTGCGGGAGCGGGCCGAGGTCCGAGAGGCGGCTCCGAGGACTCTGGGCTTGACCTTGGGGAGGCCAGGTCCGCTAACGCCGGTTCCAACCAGCATCTCGTCCCCGTCTTCGCACCCTGGCCTCACGCACTCACCATTTTGGGGTTTCTTGGGTCCCCTGGCGTCCCCCTGAAGATTTCTGGTAACCGTACGGGTCCAAACGCGACAGAGCCGGCGGCAAAGCGACCCCGGGCCTTGGAGGGCGAGCGACCCCCGAGCTCCCGGAGGCAGGACGTCCGGGCTGGTGGAGGGACATCGCCCCGCCCACCGTCCCGGGGCCACCCCTGATTGGACAGTTCGAAAGGCCTGTTCTTTCGCGCCTGAGTGACAGCCGGACAGCGCTTTCGCGACTGGGCAGAAGGCCCGCGGGAACTCGTCCTCTGAGACTTTTTCATTGAAATATAATGTGCGAGGCCCCTGGCGGAGCTGGGATCCTTTTTTTTCACAAGTGCACACACTTAAAAGTCACCTAACATATGCAATAATGCAGTGGTTCTCAACCTTCTGGCCCTTTAAATACAGTTCCTCATGTTGTGACCCAACCATACAATTATTTTCGTTGCTACTTCCTAACTGTAATGTTGCCACTGTTATGAATCATAATGTAAATATCTGATATGACCCTAGCCGGTTTGGCTCAGTGGATAGAGCGTCGGCCTGCGGACTCAAGGGTCCCGGGTTCGATTCCGGTCAAGGGCATGTACCTTGGTTGCGGGCACATCACCAGTAGGGGGTGTGCAGGAGGCAGCTGATCGATGTTTCTCTCTCATGGATGTTTCTAACTCTCTATCCCTCTCCCTTTCTCTCTGTAAAAAATCAATAAAATATATTTTATTTTATTTTTTTAAATATATTTTATTGATTCTTCACAGAGAGGAAGGGAGAGAGATAGAGAGTTAGAAACATCGATGAGAGAGAAACATCGATCAGCTGCCTCCTGCACATCTCCCACTGGGGACGTCCCCGCAACCCAGGTACATGCCCCTGACCGGAATCGAACCCGGGACCCTTCAGTCCACAGGCCGACGCTCTATCCACTGAGCCAAACCGGTTTTGGTGGTAAAATATATATATATATATATATATATATATATATATATATATATATATATATGATATGCAGGATGGTCTTAGGCGACCCCTGTGAAAGGGTCCTTTGACCACCAAAGGGGTCGCGACCCACAGGTTGAGAACCGCTGCAATAACGTGTCTGGCTCCATTTGATCGCTTATGGTCGATGGCATTGAATCTTCCACCCATCACCACCCCACCTCCTATTTTTTTTTTAAATTAAATCTTTATTGTTCAGATTATTACATTTGTTCCTCTTTTTTCCCCCCATAACTCCCCTCCTCCCAGTTCCCGCCCCACCCTCCGCCTTCACTCCCCACCCACTGTCCTCATCCATAGGTGCACGATTTTTGTCCAGTCTCTTCCCGCATCTCCCACACCCCTTTCCCCCCCAGGAATAGTCAGTCCATTCCCTTTCTATGTCCCTGATTCTATTATAATCACCAGTTCCTTCTGTTCATCAGATTATTTATTCACTTGATTTTTAGATTCACTTGTTGATAGATGTGTATTTGTTGTTCATAATTTGTATCTTTACCTTTTTCTTCTTCTTCCTCTTCTTAAAGGATACCTTTCAGCATTTCATATAATCCTGGTTTGGTGGTGATGAACTCCTTTAGCTTTTCCTTATCTGTGAAGCTCTTTATCTGACCTTCAATTCTGAATGATGGCTTTGCTGGATAAAGTAATCTTGGTTGTAGGTTCTTAGTATTCATCACTTTGAATATTTCTTGCCACTCCCTTCTGGCCTGCAAAGTTTCTGTTGAGTAATCAGCTGACAGTCGTATGGGTATTCCCTTGTAGGTAACTGAGTTTCTTTCTCTTGCTGTTTTTAAGATTCTCTCTTTGGCTTTTGCTCTTGGCATTTTAATTATGATGTGTCTTGGTGTGGTCCTCTTTGGATTCCTTTTGTTTGGGGTTCTCCACGCTTCTTGGACCTGTAAGTCCATTTCTTTCACCAGGTGGGGGAAGTTTTCTGTCATTATTTCTTCAAATAGGTTTTCAATATCTTGCTCTCTCTCATCTTCTGGCACCCCTATAATTCTGATGTTGGTACTCTTGAAGCTGTCCCAGAGGCTCCTTACACTATCCTCGCATTTTTGGATTCTTTTTTCATTTTGCTTTTCCAGTTGGGTGTTTTTTGCTTCCTCGCATTTCAAATCATTGACTTGATTCTTGCGCTCCTCTGGTCTGCTGTCGGGAGTCTGTATAATATTCGTTATTTCAGTCTGTGTGTGCTTAATTTCTAGTTGGTTCCCCAATATAACATCGAGGGTCTCATTAGTTTTCTTGTAGATCTCATTAAGTTTATCGGCGGCTTCTAAACAGTTCTTGAGAGACCTTAAAAGTGTGGTTCTGAACTCTATATCTTCCATTGACAATTCTGTCCTGTTTCTTTGTCTCCGCATTTTGTTATGCTTCCTTGGTGCACCCCCTAGTGGTCTTTGTTCGCAGTCTTATAGTTAAACCTTGATTGTTATAGCTAATACCAGGGAGGGTTTGACCTCCAGGCCAAGTGGCTATGAGAATCAGCTGTGTCTGCAGTGAGAGAACTTCTGTCCTCTAGGGAGGTGCTAATCTAGCCTTTGCCTGAGGCTATCCGGCAAATGCCTCTGTGCAGGGCTTGGGCGGGGCGGGTCGCACAGGATCAACAGGGTGGGCCGGAGAGAGCAGTTATGGTGGCTCTCAGTCCTGTACCCAGGGGCTCTGCCTCTCTGAGTCCCAGCACCTGATGCAAAGCTCGGAGAGAAAGCTGCACTCGCTTTGACCGAAGCCAGACAGTCCCGCTTCTCCCGTTTGAGTCTGGGTCCCTAAAGACTCGCCTGTATCTGGAGCTCAGAGTCTGCGACTCCCTCCCGATTGAAAACGCCAACCGCGCCAACCGCGCCCTCCGCCGCCAGCCCGCTCCACGCACTCCGCACCTCAGAATTTGACTTCAGCACTGCGCCTCCTCTGAGTGTCCGTATGCGTTTCTCTTTCCTCCTAGTTGTAGGACTTCCACTCAGCCAGCGTTCCTGTGGTTCTGGGTGATGTCCCTTCCGTTTTTTAGTTTCACTTTTGAAGTAGTTGTTCAAGGCAGCAAACTCCGGCGTGAACCTATGCCGCCATCTTGGTTCTTCTCCACCTCCTATTTTGTATTTTAAAAAATCCCCTGGCCTCCCAAGCCCTCGGCTGTGGTTGGGAGGACAACTCTCAGTCTAACCACCAGCTATGAGATATGTTGATTAGATTCTCAGCTGTGCGGTTTACACTAGAAGGAAATTTATTTGAGATTATTTTTAAAAATGTATCCTTAGAGAACTTTGAAATGTAAAAGGACATAATCTCCCTAAGGTAGCTATTTTCAACCTTTTTTATGGCATACATAAACGAATTACTAAATTTCTGCTGCACACCAAAAAAAAGTATGTTATTTATTTATTTATTTTTGCCAATCTGACAAAAAAAAAATAGGTATAATTTTGATTCATTCACTCCGTGGGCAGCTATTGTTGTGTTGGCTGTTGTCATTACTTAAATTTAACAATCTAAGGAAAAGAGGTCAGTTCCTCTTTTCATGTTTTAAAAATTCTTGCAGCACATCTGTCTGTCTCTTGCTGCACACCAGTTGAAAATCCGTGCCCTGAGGTAATCAATTCCTGTTTGGGCTGATATAACAAAAACACTATTTTTAATTTGACTATTTTTGGTTTTTGTGTCATCTATACTAACAAAAGCGTAGGTGGTCCTTACGCCCTCACGCAATGCCCTCACGTCATCACAAGATGGCCACCACAAGATGGCCAGCAGGGGATGGCAATTGGGGGTGATCGGGCCAGCAGGGGAGCAGTTAGGCTGTCAATTGGGCCAGCAGGGGTGCGGTTAGGGGGCAATCAGGCAGGCAGGCAAGCGGTTAGGAGCCAGCAGTCCTGGATTGTGAGAGGGATGTCCAACTGTGGGATCAGGCCTAAACCGGCAGTTGGACAACCCCCCGAGGGGTCCCAGATTGGAGAGGGTGCAGGCGGGGCTGAAGGACACCTCCCCTCCCGTGCATGAATTATCTGCACCAGGCCTCTAGTATTAAATAATTCTTCGCCAAATCAAAGGTCATATTTCCCACTATGTGTGTTTCTAAGAATGTTATAATTTTACTTCAGATTTAGGTCTTTGATCTATTTTGGTAAATTATTGTCTGTGGTGTAATGTAAGGATCCAACTTAATTCTGTTTAAAAATATTTTTTTATTGATTTCAAAGAGGAAGGGTGAGGGAAAGAGAGATAGAAGCATCAATGATGAGAGAGAATCATTGATTGGCTGCCTCCTGCACACCCCTTACTGGGGATTGAGCCTGCAACCTGGGCAGGTGCCCTGACCTGGAATCTAACCATGGCCTCTTGGTTCATAGGCCCATTGTCAACCACTGAGCCATGCCAGCCGGGCTTAATTCTTTTGAATGTTGCTGTCTAGTTGTCCCAGCACCAATTTTTAAAAAGAATATTCTCTCTTCATTCTTAGCATATTTTTCAAAAATCAGATGACCATGATGAATGGGTTTATATCTGGAATCTCAATCTACTGCATTGATCTGTGTGTCTGTCCTTGTGTCATTACCACATTACCTTGGTTACTATTGCTGAATAGTATGATTTGAAATCAGGAAATAGTCCTACTACTTTGTTTTACTTTTGGTTTCACTACTCTAGTTGTCTTGCAATTCCATATGAATTTATGAAACATCCTGACAATTTCTATAAAGAAGTCAGCTGAGATTCTGTCAGGGATTGTGTTGAATATGTAGATCATTTTGGGAAGCATTGCCATCTCAACAGTGTTAAGCCTTCTGATCTGTGACCATTGGCTATTTCCCCTATGATTTATTTAGATCTTTTCATTATTTTGGGGGGGGTTCACCCCCTTTTTCTCTTGCCTCTATTAATCAGGGAGAAATAAAGAGCAAGGAAAAAGGATGGCATTATTTCAAAGCTTGTACTCATTTTTATTAAAGATTTGCAATGTCCAAATATATAAATCCCCACCCAACCACACCCCAATTCTTTCCATTTCCAAAAATGCAAATCAAATTTTGGCAATAAAAATGTTTAATGGTTATTATTACTAGAAATTAATTTCAGGGAAAATGTGGCTATGCCCTAGAGCTAGCCGGTTTGGCTCAGTGGATAGAGCGTCTGCCTGTGGACTGAAGGATCACGGGTTCAATTCTGGGCAAGGGCACATGCCTGGGTTGTGGGCTTGATCCCTATTAGGTTAGGTGGCTCAGGAGGCGGCGAAGGAAATAAAGAGGGTTGATCAGAAAAGGAAGGAAGGAAGGAAAGTTTATTCTGCGTCCCCGGGAGACCCACATACCCCCAAGGACAGGGCACATGGATTCACGCCAACAGGGAGGGGGGTGGTTTTTTTATACTGCAGTTGGGTGAGGGGCGGGGACATGAGCTGAGGTATTCAGCTGAGGAAGGTTCAGCTGCAGGGGGTCAGCAAGGTATTCAGGAAGGAATCAGTATCTGTGTGGGGTCGGTGTTGATTCAGGGAGAAGCCAGTATCTGCGCCTGGCACGCTGATCTGTTAGAAATACCAGGGGGAGTCCATTATCTCGTCACATGTCTGCATGTATCCGATCCTGGGCTCTCTCCAACCTAACAATCCCCAGGAGGGGGCATGCAGGAGGCAACCAATCAATGATTCGCTTTCATCATTGATGTTTCTACCTCTCTCTCCCTCTCCCTTCCTCTCTGAAATCAATAAAATATATTTCAAAAAAAGAACCACCTCCTCTTACCACACAACCACAGTAATTGAAGCACCTTGGAGAACAGCATGAAGTAGCCTCAGCAAAGCGCAGCTCTCCCTATTTTTTCCTGTGAGAAGTAGAGCATTTTCTGCCCAGATGGGGACACAGCTGAAACCATACAATTCCCAGGGCAAGTACCAGCAGGGTGTGGAAGGGCAGGGATGCAAGGTAATTTCTGCAGCAGCAGGCTCCTGAAGTTCAGCCATGTGAGAGAAGAGACCAAACATATGCATCTTCCCCAGTGAACTCGCATTCTTAGTAGGAGGTCATTTATTTGAGGGTTCTCGAGATGGGAGAGGAAACAAAATAAAAAGCCAGAGGTATTCCTGTCTGGTATTCGCTGGCACCCTGCCCCGGGGGCGAAAGGACCCCCTCCCTCTCTTGGGCTGGTGAGAAGCTGACCTGTCCACACTGACGTCTGGAAACCACCCCACCCCGGTGAAAAATCTCTGCCGGACAAACGGCTCCGGAAAATGACCAAACCGCAGGACAGACCGCAGGTTTCACCTGACCCTGGAAAGCCCCGACTGCCACCAGTTTCGGCCAGCAACAATTGCCTCAGAAAAGTATAAAACCTTGCCCCTGCCCAGGTTGGGCGCGGCTTCTCCGGCTCCCCTCTCTGAGCCGGTGAACCCGCCCGTGTGCTCCCAATAAAGCCTGTTTAATCTGGTCTCTTTTTGGACTCATGGTTTTTCCTCGAGGCGGCGTAAAACCTAAGATTTGGTGCCGAAACCCGGGAGTGGGTCTCGGACTCGGACAATCCTCGCCCCGGTCTCCTCTTACGACCTGGGAAGCAGTGGGCAGCGGCAGCTCTCCCGGGCTAACTCCCAGACTCTGAGGTGCCGGGGTCCGAGTCGATTGGCAGGTCCAGCTCACTTCCCCGGTTTGCCGCCCTGGACCTCGGCCTGGACTTCCCCCGGACTCCATCTCCAGTAAGTCACACGGAAACCTCCCTCCCTTTCCTTCCTGCTCTCCGAGATCCGTCCGGAGCCTCTCGTCCTAAGTCGCGGCCGTGCCGAGAGAACTCCTCCGGACTCAGAGGGCCACTGTCTGGTCTCTTTGAGGACAAAGGAGACGTCCTTGGTCCTCTTCAGACCCCAACCCAGAACCGGGACTCTGTACCAATCGGTGGGACGCCTCCCTTGGTGCTTTGTCTCTAATCTCGGGGAGCAGGAAACCCCTCAACTATGGGAGTCTCAGAGTCCAGGCCGGATCCTAAGACACCTCTAGGGTGTCTCCTTAAAAATTTTTCCAAATTGGGGTATACTCAGACACTCAAGGCCAAACGCTTAATTTCTCTCTCACAACAACAATGGCCTCAATATCCTCTAGATAACCAGTCCCGCTGGCCCCCAACTGGCACCTTTGACTTTAATGTTCTAACAGACTTAATTACTGCCGGCGCACGGGCAAAGATTCTGAGGTCCCCTACGTCCAGGCTTTTTGGGACATACGTTCCCGCCCCGACCTCTGTTCTCCCTGCTCAACCCGTCAGATACTCCTAGCCATCAGCAACCCTCCTCTTCCCACTGCTCCGCCTTCTCCCAAAAATCCCGACCCACCCGCCGCCCCACCTCCCCCCAAAACCTCTGATTCAACCGATAACCCTGACCTCATTGACCTCCTCTCCTCTCCTCCTCCTTACCGTCCCCCTGACCGAGCCGTTCGTCCCCCGACTTCTCCTGCCGTCCCCGAAACCCCCTCTGTCCCTTCTCCTCCCCCGAAATCCCCGGCTCAGGAACCCGAACCTCAACCGTCCTCGCTCTCCTCTCCGGTTGCCTCTCATACCCGCTCACATTCTTCAACCCCGGCCCCTCTTTGCCCCCTCCGCGAGGTAGCGGGGGCGAAGGTCTGGTCCGGGTTCATGTCCCCTTCTCACTCCAAGATCTCTCCCAAATTGAGAAACGCCTAGGATCGTTCTCGGCTGATCCGACCTCATATATAAAAGAATTTCGATACTTAACTCAGACATATGATTTAACCTGGCATGATGTACATGTCCTCCTTTCATCCTCCCTCACCCCGGATGAGCGCGAACGTATCATCGCCGCGGCTCGACACCAGGCTGACCGGGACCATGAAGTAGATCCCACTGTCCCCATAGGAGAGCAGGCTGTTCCCCGGGAGGATCCTTTATGGAATTACCAGACTGGGCAAGGCTCTAACATCCCTAACCGTAACACCCCGCTAAGATACCTCCTCAGAGGGATGGATGCTGTCTCCAATAAAGTAGTAAACTATGATAAATTAAGAGAAATCACCCAACAAGCTGATGAAAACCCTGCCCTTTTTCTTAACCGCCTTCAAGAAGCCCTCATAAAATTCACCCGTCTTGACCCTAGCTCCTCCAACGGGGCTACTGTCCTGGCCTCACACTTTATTTCCCAATCTGCTCCCGATATCAGAAAGAAACTCAAAAAGGTTGAGGAGGGCCCTGAAACCCCCATACAGGACCTGGTAAAAATGGCCTTTAAAGTCTTTAATGCCCGGGAGGAGACGGCAGAAGCCGCCCGACAGGAGCGGCTCCGTGAGAAGGTATCCCTTCAGGCCCAGGCTCTGGTGGCGGCTCTGCGGCCGGCAGGGGAACCGGGTCGGCGCCAGCCCTCAAAGGGTGGGTTCCGATCCCCACCAGGGGCATGCTTCAAATGTGGTAAAGAAGGCCACTGGGCTAAATCGTGCCCCCAGCCCCGGCCGCCAACAAAGCCCTGTCCTCTGTGCAAACGCTCTGGGCACTGGAGGTCGGACTGTCCGACCCTGGCTCGGCCCTCTACATCTCCATGTGGGGGGCTTGAGAACCAGGTATACCCAGCAATGGAGCTCCTCGGGCTGGCGGACGATGAAGTAGTCCTGGCTCCACGACTCCGGTGACCCTCGCCGAGCCCAGGGTAGTTCTCCAGGTAGCGGGTAAGTCTATCTCCTTTTTGGTAGACACGGGGGCTACCTACTCGGTCCTCCCCTCTCATTCGGGCCTTAGTATTCCTTCCCAGATCTCAGTTACGGGGATAGATGGGTCCCCCTCAACCCCCAGGCAAACAACTCCTTTAGCCTGCCAGTTCCAAGACCGCCTTTTTTCACACTCCTTCCTCATTATCCCAACTTGCCCTGTCCCCCTACTGGGGCGGGATATTTTAACTAAACTCCACGCATCCATAACCTTCTCCTCCTCGGACCACCCCCTCATAGCTGTTCTCCTGGACTATATGTCCGACGCCCCCTCCCCTCCTTCACACCCTCTTCTACCCGAAGTAAACCCTGGGGTCTGGAATATTGAAACTCCCTCTGTGGCCAGGCATCATACACCAGCCCTTGTAAAACTGAAAATTCCTCATTCCTATCCTAACCGCCCCCAGTTCCCCATCTCTCGCACTCACCGGATGGGACTTAGCCCCATAATCACCAAGCTAAAAACCCAGGGGCTCCTCATTCCCATCAACTCCCCCTGTAACTCCCCCGTCCTCCCAGTTAAAAAACCCAACGGGCAGTATAGACTGGTTCAGGACCTCCGCATAATCAATTCGGCTGTAATCCCTATCTCTCCAGAGGTCCCCAACCCCTATACCCTCCTCTCACATATACCTCCCTCTCCAGATGATCACGTCGTCCTCTTATCCCATCATAGAGTCCGGAATGTCTGGTATTCGCTGGCACCCTGCCCCGGGGCGAAAGGACCCCCTCCCTCTCTTGGGCTGGTGAGAAGCTGACCTGTCCACACTGACGTCTGGAAACCACCCCACCCCGGTGAAAAATCTCTGCCGGACAAACGGCTCCGGAAAATGACCAAACCGCAGGACAGACCGCAGGTTTCACCTGACCCTGGAAAGCCCCGACTGCCACCAGTTTCGGCCAGCAACAATTGCCTCAGAAAAGTATAAAACCTTGCCCCTGCCCAGGTTGGGCGCGGCTTCTCCTGCTCCCCTCTCTGAGCTGGTGAAACCCGCCCGTGTGCTCCCAATAAAGCCTGTTTAATCTGGTCTCTGTTTGGACTCACGGTTTTTCCTTGCGGCGGCGTAAAACCTAAGATTCCAGACTAGAAAATCAGAATGATTTCTAGAAAAAAATGCCTCGAGACTATTGTTTTCCAGATAGCTGTGAAAAGGAAAGTGAAAAAAAGATGATGAAATGCAAATAAATTCTCCATCTCAGTTCTTCATGGTGAATACTCACAGACCTTTCATCCTGCTGTGTATGGTGACTGATGCCGCTCCTCCCCGTGTGGGCCTCCTGGTAAGCTGAGTCCTGGGTGAAACGTGTGCCCTCCTTTCCTCTCTCCATTGAGGTCACCTGTGGTTCTGTGGCTCTGCCCTAGGCTGCCTGTGTCAGGTGGCCTCCAGGTTCTTCTGTGTCCCAGGCTCGATGGGTTATTGCAGCTGTTTGGGTGGGGCTGTTTGTCTCGGATGATACTAAAGGTGAGCATTTCCTCAGGGACTGGAGAGAGGCAATGGTCAGAGCCAGGAATCTGACCTGGTTCATCCAATGAAGAGGATGCCTGGCAAGGAGTGATTTCATCATTGTCAGAATGAATGTTATGCTCGTATCACAGACTCACCAATCAGGGGGGTTATTACTTCGATGAAACCCAGATTTCTAAGTCTCGTTATTGTGGATTAAACAGTGTAACCACAAGTAAGTGACTGAGTCACAAGTGAGAAAACCTAACCACCTACTTGTATTTTCCATGTCAGGAACATTTTCTCTCTTTAATTAAAAATGTCTTTTAAATTGTTTTTTACATTCTTTTAAAACATGTGTTGTTGTTTTTTTTACATGTTGTTAATCCTCACCCAAGGATATTTTCCCCATTGATTTTCAGAGAGAGTGGAAGGAAGGTATAGAGACAGAGAGAAACATGGATGTGAGAGAGACACATCCATTAGTTGCCTCCTGCAGGCGCCTGCCCAGGGGTTGGATGGAGCCTACAACCAAGGTAGTGCCCTTGACCTGAATGGAACTCATGGGCTTTCAGTCCAAGGGCTGATGCTCTTAACCACTGAATAAAGCCAGCTAGGGCTAAATATGTTTTTATTGTCATAGAGGAAGGCAAAGGGAGAGGGAGATAGAAATATCAATGATGAGAATCCTCCAGGGCTGCCTCCGCCCCCTAGTAGGGATCAGTCCGCAACCCTGGCAAGTGCCCTGACTGGGAATCAAACTGTGACCACCACTGAGCCACACGGGAGGGTATGTCAGGACCATTTTTTAAAGTTAACCATTCTTCCCAACCGGCATGGCTCAGTGGTTGAGCGTTGATGTATGAACCAGGAGGTCACAGTTCGAATCCTGATCAGGGCACATGCCCGGGTTGTAGGCTCAGACCTCAGTGTGGGGTGTGCAAGAGGCAGCTGATCAATGACTCTCTCTCATCAGTGACGTCTCTGTGAGATCCATGCCGAAAGGAGCCAGGCCAAGAGACGTTGTGAGAGTTTAAGAAACTTTATTACCTTGTCTCACAGCGGCTGAGACTATTGTGTGGGCGTCAGCCGGGCAGAGTAGGGAGAGCGGGATATTTATGTCTCTGGTGAAGGTCAGTCAGAGTACCCAGTCGGACCAGGTGCAGGTGGGGGCCAGGTGTAGGCGGTCCGCTGGGAACTGGGTGAGGCGGTTTACTGCAAACCGAAGACCGTTATCATGAAACCTACAATGAGAATGACAGGAAAATCGCAGGGAGGGGCAAGAGCCCCCAGCAGGGCACAACGGAGTGCAAGAATGTGCCTAACAGTTTCTATCTCTCCCTCTTCATTCCTCTCTGAAATGAATACAAATATATATATATATATATATATATATATATATATATATATTTAAAAAGTCAACCATTCTAAATATCCAGAAGTCACCTTTATTTTTTCCACGGAAAGGATGGCTTGTTTTTGGTTTCAATGCTCTTTTTGGGAATCTGACGGTAGTTCTGGAAAGATGCCCACCTAATGCATCCCTACTACCTGAGCCTGTGCACCTTTTTGTAAATCCACAAGTCAGACTCCAGTGTCAACAAAGATGAAAATGGAGCCAGATTCCTTAGGTGCCTTTTCAGTGTGTGTGTTTGCAAGGAAGGACCACTGTTCCCTGGGAATCTCAGCGCTGCCTCTCAGTGCAAAGGTCCCTGGACAGGAGATCTGGCTGCTTTGGGCTCAGGCCTGTGCACCTCAGGCGCTAGGGGGCGTGTGGTGCGAAGTGTAGGTCATCTGAGCTGGGCGCCAGGTGGGTGGGGCTATTGGGAGCGGGTGGGGGGGCACCTATAGCTGCAACCGCGTGGAAGGCCTGCTGGCTCCGGCTGAGATCCGGCCGGCACTTTTCTTGCCCTTAAAACCTAAGGTTGCTCTGCCCTCTTGTGTGGAGCTGCGATCTGTAAGGCGTTGGGAGCTGCAGGCGGGACTCGGGGGGCCCAGGAACCAGAAATGGTGAGTGTGCGGCCGGGCGCGGGGACGGGGAGGAGGGGCGGGTGGAGCCGCCGTGGCGGGACCGTCTCTCCACGGTCCGGTCCGGAGCCTGCGGACCCGAGGCGCCGGGGGCTCCGCTGAAACTGCAGGCCCCTCGGGCTCGCAGGGTGGGGCCCAGCCGGGACCCGGGCGTCCAGTGTGTCCCCGCGGCAGGGCCTTGGGCTGCGGAGCGCGTCTGGGCAGCTCTGCACCCTCATCCCCGCGGCTCCGCAGTCGGTGCGGGGACCACGGGGAGGGTCATGGGGACAATGGTGACTCGGTCCCCGCGGTTCGTGCATGGGAGGAGCTGTGGTCTGTGGGTCCCCTGTCCCTCCTTTGTCCCCAGAAGGACCCCGTTTTCTCCTGAATTTTGATGCTTGTGGAGCAGGCTCTCAAGTCCACCCCCTGTCCCCCAGGCCTAGCTCTGCAGCAAATGCCTGCATTTCCAGTCTCTCTCCCGAATCCTAAGCGCCATCTTTCTTCTCTGAGTCACAGCGTCTTTATCAGCTATTTGTTTTTTGGTGTTTCAAACGGTTAAAAACAAAATTCAACTGAGTAAATTGGAAGGTCTAACTGGCTTGATTCCCCTTTCCCGAAAAGGGCAGCATCTTATCTAGAAAATAAAATCTCAGAGGAGCTGTTCACAATGGAAGGCGTTTACAATAGGCAGAAAGGAAGTTGCATTAGGAGGTTAAAGGATTGCTTCAGGCAGGGTCACCGTTCCTTAGGGGAAGGAACAGCTGGAGTCTTATTAGGCAGATTAGTCTTGATTAGGAATTACAGAGTGATTGGTATAAAATTTTATTCCTGGGAGAGGTTGAAACTGCACACCCAGCTGGTGTGCTCAGTTGGTTGAGCCATCCTCTCATGCATCAGGAGGGTTCAGGGTCAGGATGCCAGGACTGGGGGCTTCCATCCCTAGGAGGGGACCTGCAGGAGGCAACCAATTGATGTTTTTCTCTCAAACATGTTTCTATTTCTCCATCTACCTTTCTCTATCTGAAATCAATTAAAACTTAACCCTAAAAAAAAAGAAAAAAAAAAAAAAGAAAAAATATTTTTTTTTAAAAAAAATACACTCATATACCCTTTAGCCTGGGGAGTACATCTTAGGCAATTTACACAATTTGTACAAACCTGCATGGTGTAGCCTACTGCACACCTAGGCTATATGGTATAGCCTTTTGCTCCTAGCCTAAAAACCTGTACAACACAACACGTTGCTGTACTGAATGCTGTAAGCAATTGTAATGCAATGGTAGGAAGCATTTATGAAAAGGTGCAGTAAAAATGTGGTGTGCAAGGTAGGAAATGGTACATCCGTGTGGGGCACTGACCCTGAATGGGCTGCAGGACTGGAGGCTGCTCTGCAGGAGTCAGTGATTGGTGAGTGAATACGAAGGCCTAGGACGTTACTGTGCATGACTGTAGACTTTATGACACTGTACACTTAGGCCAGGAAATTCACAAAAAACAGATTCAGTCAAGCCCAGGAGGCAATGATGCAATCAAAAGGCACAGTCAACACCAGACCTGTGAGGCTGCTGCCTGCATAAAAGAGCATATTGTTGTTGTTGTTGTTTTTTAAAAAAAGCATATTGTTCAACAACAAACTTTTTTATTTCTCACCCCAGGGTATTTTTCCCCCATTGTTTTCTAGAGAGAGTGGAAGGGAGAGAGGAGTGGAAAATACACAGAGAGAAACATTGACTTGAGAGAGACACATCAACTGGTTACCTCCACATTTCTGTTATTCCCCGGGGAGAAGAGAGGGTTGGAGCTTCACTCCTGGGGCTGCTCAGGTGTCCCTCGCTCCTCCCCCAGGGACTGGCCCTCTCCAGGGGTTCTTTCTGTCTCAATCTGGAGAGTACAGGATGTGGAACCTTCTGAAAGTGGCTCCCCTTCTGTCCTGTGGGAGCAGGCTGCTCATCTGAGCTGAATCCAACGTATGTGTTTCTTTCCTTTGGGTCCCTTATCCACCGAATAGTGCAGCCTTTGAATCTAGTTTCCCTGAGCGCTTGGATTCTGACAATATCGGTTAATTGAAGGGTACAAGGTGAATAAATCAAGGAAATTGTAAAAGCAAATAGTTTTTTCTTTTTCTTTTTTTTTTTTTAGGCTATAGAAATTCAAGATGTGGGAAGAAGGTATTTAAGTTTTCAGGCACATTTTTATTACTTTTAGATCAGTGTTTGTCTGGGCATGTCTCTAGAGACCTCTAACATTTAAAATGGTAGCAACTGCATTTTTATTTTAATTGATGTGAGGACAACTATTAAAAGCTCATGTAAAGCTCTGAAACGTCAATACATTTTAGGAGCTAAACTCATACCCCTATTGCATTGTTGAATATGTTACTTATTCATGAAAATATCCCTGTGAGACATAGAGGAAGGGCAAACTAGATGAATATCCTCTTAGCAAGAGATTGGGAAATTTACATTTTGTGTGGTTTATATCTGTTATTATAACAGGTCTGTACCTGTTATTATTTAAAGGAATTAAAGCCTAGAATGGTTCCCTAAGTGCAAAAGATAAAAATAAAGAATATGAATTTCTACATTTAAAAAAAATAAACCTACAGGCCCTAGCTGGTTTGGCTCAGAGGATAGAGCATTGGCCTGTGGACTGAAGGGTCCCAGGTTCAATTCCAGTCAAGGGCACATGCCTGGGTTGTGGGCTTGATCTCCAGTAGGGGTCATGCAGGAAGCAGCTAATCAATGGTTCTCTCTCATCATTGATGTTTCTATCTCTCTCTCCCTCTCCCTTCCTCTCTGAAATACACATACACACACACACACACACATATAAATAAATAAATAAATAAATAAATAAATAAATAAATAAATAAATAAATAAATAAAATGAATCTGCAGGATAGAAAAGTCCAACTTAAGACTCACTGCCCACATATGCTGGTCCCTCCAGCACTTGCTACTCCAGTCCCCTCCAATGCAGTTTTGATCATTTCTTAGCAAACATCCCAGTGTATACCAAGTCTAGCCACTCCCCCTGGATGCTCGCACACCTTTGTGGTGGGGCAGAGCCTCAGGAAGTCCTCAGGGTGAGGCCAGCAGAGTTCATCAGGCGCAAACAGACCAAAATTTGGCCATGTGAAGGAAGGACTCTGTATGGGTCGTATCTGGTAAGGAAAAATGGCCCCAGACCTAGAGCCACACAACTCAGTCTGTGCCAGATTCTCCAGGAGGCCCATCTCTGCAGGGCAGAGCCACGTAGAGTCAGAAGGGTGGGGCTAGGGGATCTCCCTTGAGGGGGAAGGTGCCCATGAAGCTTTGGGAAGGTGGGTGGAGTGGCCCTCAGCCCTGCACAAACAACTCAGTCTGTCCTGGATTCTGCCCAGACCCCTGGAAGGTGGAACCACCAGGAGTCGGGCGGGTGGGGCTGCATGGAGCCCAGAGAGTGGGTCTCTAGGGGATCTCTCCTGAGGGAGGCATAGTCAGGTTCATGGGACACTTTGGGGAATGACCCCTGCCTCGGAGCCACACAGCTCAGTCATTGACACCTCAGAGTCTGCACAGACCTCTACACCCCTGCCCCGGCAGCTGACTCCTCAGCAGAGCGCAAACTCCACAGGGTTTTTCTTGCCTTGTGGTAAGCAGCTGGACGAGGCATTTTTTCATGGTTGCCTGCTGACAGCTTGAGCCTCAGCCGCTCTTGTCCCTATTGCCTCCCAATTGAACAAGCTGGTAAGAAAGCCTGGGTGGTGTCTCCTATTAGCAGGCAGGTGACTCAAACCACAGAATCCCTGCCTGTGCAGAACGCTTGCTCAGGACCCATCTTCGAAGCCCCACATGACCACACCAGGCTCCATTTCTGGCTCTGAAGCCAGGTCTCAGCTGCTTGAGAGGCCAGCCTGGCCCTCCTGAGACCTCTATGTGAGTCCTAAGGCTTTTCTTAAAAATAGATTTTATTGATTTTTTACAGAGTGGAAGAGAGAAGAATAGAGAGTTAGAAACATCGATGAGAGAGAAAAATCGATCAATTGCCTCCTGCACACCCCCCACTGGGGATGTGCCTGCAACCAAGGTACATGCCCTTGACCGGAATCGAACCTGGGACCTTTCAGTCCACAGGCCAATGCTCTATCCACTGAGCCAAACCAGTTAGGGTGTAAGGCTTGTCCTGCTCTCCTGGTGTGGGTGTGAGTGGTGTGACACACCAGCATCACTCTCATCCACACCTCTGCAGGTGAACATGACACTTGAAGTTGCTGCCAGAAACAGCACATCCCAACATTACCAGCCGTGTGGGTCTGTCTCTGTTTCTCAGACTTGCTGACCTGTGGCTGCTGGGTGCTGGGCGGATGGTGCTGGAACTGTGCTGCCCCATATGGCATTGCTGAGCCTGTTGAGCCTCACTTCTATGTACCAGAGTGGGAGCTTTCTGGCAACTGGCAGGGAGAGTATGGTATCGGGGCCCTCTTTAACATGGTCCTGATGTCTTTGCCAGAATTTATCTGTGTGTTGGAGTGGAGCTGAGAACATACTCCAGGGATGAGGGTTGAAGAGGGTGAGTACACCTGTACAAGAGGTGCCAATCAGGTGGTCACTTCTGAAAGAGCAGTTATTTAAATAGAGAGAAAGAGAAGAGAAGGAAAGGCAGCCATTCCACCCCTCTAATACCAGAAGGCTCCCCAGGACTCTTAGTACCTCTGCTGCTGCTGCCCCTGCCTTTACTACAACACAGATCCTGACCCTCAGGGTTCAGGGGATAAACCCATGGCCCCACTGTGGTACAGCTGTATACCTGACTTAACTCCAGGGTCTTTTATTTTATTTTATTTTATTTAAATATATTTTTATTGATTTCAGAGAGGAAGGGAGAGGGAAAGATAGAAACGGTGATGAGAGAGAATCATTGATTGGCTTCCTCCTGCATGGCCCCCTACTGGGGATCAAGCCTATAACCTGGGGCGTGTACCCTTGACTGGAATCGAACCCGGTACCCTTCAGTCTGCAGGTTGATGCTCAATCCATTGAACCAAACCGGCTAGGGCAACTCCAGGTTCTTTAAAACTTGCAAAGCAACTACTTGTCATGGGGTGGTTCCTAACCCTGATGGCTCTGCTATGAGGCCCTCTGGAGGAAAACTGTATAAATTCCAGGGTAGAGAGGACACCCTCCCCCAAGTATATCCAACAAAAACTCAAATCAGAGAAGGACCAAAGGAAGGAGCCCCCCTCGCCCCCCCCAAAAAGAAAAATATTCAGAATTAGAACCAATTGAAAATTAAAACTATATTTAAAAATTTACACAACAAAACAGGTAAAGGTACACTACTTGGCGTTGGGGCCTCTGCAACATAGGTTCTGAATCAATTTTGCTGTAATGCACTTGTTCACAAACCTTCAAGCAGTTCATCTGGACTAGGTCTCAAATTACAGTTATACCTGGAGCCGCATAAATTTAAGCCAGGTACCATTGATGATCTTAGGTGGTGCTAATGAATATAACATAGTGAATGAATTGAACTGTGACCTCCTGGTTCATAGGTCAACAACACTCAGCCACTTGAGAGGCCTGCCCTGCTCTCCCCAGACACTTCCATTATGAAAGTCAAGCCCTTTCATACCCTCGAGGTGTGTGTGTTGTTATTTGTGTACACATCTGAACCAAATTTTGGGTGGGCTTCCACCTACCTGTGCAGGAGATAATAACAGTTTTAGAATAGGTAATGTTGCATATTGTGTAATACTCTGCTTTATTTATTTATTTATTTTTTATTGCTTAAAGAAAGTATTACAAGGGGTATTACATATGTCTCCTTTTTCCCCCCATCCTTGACAATCCCCTGGCCTCCCCTACCCCCCCAGTGTCTTATGTCCATTGGTTATGCTTATATGCAGGCATATAAGTCCTTCAGTTTCTGCTTTATTTATTATTCTATTGATAAATCCTCCAGATTTAAAAAAAAATCAGTTTACAGCACTTTTTAAAAAATTGAGCTTGCCCTAACCGGTTTGGCTCAGTGGATAGAGCGTCGGCCTGCGGACTGAAATGTTCCAGGTTCAATTCCGGTCAAGGGCAAGTACCTTGGTTGCAGGCACATCCCCAGTGGGGGTTGTGCAGGAGGCAGCTGATCAATGTTTCTCTCTCATCGATGTTTCTAACTCTCTGTCCCTTTCCCTTCCTCTCTGTAAAAAATCAATAAAATATATTTTAAAAAAAATAAAAAATAAAATAAAAAATAAAAAATTGAGCTAACATTGGTTATTAACATGTTTCAGGTGTACAATGTTATAATTCAGTATCATTTTACACCAGAGCTTTTTCATATCCTCTTAATACCAAAGTAATAAACATTTTTTATATGTGATCTTTCATCTTCTGTTAATTATGTTTTGCTTCTTTCTCCATTTTTTTTAATTTATTTTTTAAAAATATATTTTATTGATTTTTTACAGAGAGGAAGGGAGAGAGACAGAGTCAGAAACATCGATGAGAGAGAAACATCAATCAGCCGCCTCCTGCACATCCCCCACTGGGGATGTGCCCGCAACCCAGGTACATGCCCTTGACTGGAATCGAACCCGGGACCTTTCAGTCCGCAGGCCGACGCTCTATCCACTGAGCCAAACCAGCTTCGGCTCTTTCTCCATTTTTAAATTACGTGTCTGTTCACTTTTACTCTGAAAACTACCCCTTTTTAAAAAATATATGTTTTTATTGATTTCAGAGAGGAAAGGAGAGGGAGAGGGAGAGGGAGAGGGAGAGAGAGATAGAAACATCAATGATGAGAGAGAACCATTGATCAGCTGCCTCCTGCACGCCCCTCACTGGGGATCGAGCCTGCAACCCAGGCACATGCCCCCACCGGGAATTGACCTGTGACCTCCTGGTTCATAGGTCAACGCTCAACCATGAGCCACGCTGGCTGGGCTGAAAACTAACCCTTTTATATTGCATGTATTATAGATATTTTTCTCTCCCTTTTTTGTTTACTTTTTAATTACCTTAAATTTAATATATTTAAATTTATCACTCTTTTCTTATATGAGAATATTCTCCCTTTTCTTGTGTCAATAAACCATTTGCCTGTAACTCCTAGAAGTGGCCCAGTTTTATCTTTCACATTTAAATCTACAATGACGCTCTATCCACTGAGCCAAACCGGTTTCGGCCCCTTTTTCCTTTTGTTTGCTCTTTTTTGTCTGCAAATATATCCTACCCTGTTGCCTGTTTTTGGCCTTGCTTCCACTTTGCAAGAGCAGGTTTGGCTGACAACCTCGCCGACCTCCTCTTGGGCTCCTCCTTGGCCGCCCCCTCAGCAGAGCTGACCTTCCTCCTGGGCATCCTGGCAGCAGGGCAGGCGCATGCTGGTTGCCTGAAGGCTTCTGTGCGCCTAGTGCAGGGGTGGGCAAACTTTTTGACTCGAGGGCCACAATGGGTTCTTAAACTGGACCGGAGGGCCGGAACAAAAGCATGGATGGAGTGTTTGTGTGAACTAATATAAATTCAAAGTAAACATCATTACATAAAAGGGTACGGTCTTTTATTTCCATAGTTTTATTCATTTCAAACAGGCCAGATCCAGCCTGTGGGCCGTAGTTTGCCCACGGCTGGCCTAGTGGCTTCTCCAACCTGGGCTGCCTCAGGTACAACCCCTAGATGGGGAATTGAACCCTAGACACCTCTGTGTGGGGGCTGATGCTCTAACCCCTGAGCAACACTGGCCAAGGCTACCACAGCTTTTTTATCCATCCACCTATGGTGGGCACTTGAGCAGCTATCAGATCTTTTCTTTAAAAATTTTTTTAAAACATTTTTGTATTGATATAGAAAGTGAAAGGGAGAGGGAGAGACAGAAACATTGATGTGAGAACAAGACATCTATCTGCGGCCTCCTGCACGCCCTCTACTGGGGATCCAGCTCACAACCTGGGCATGCACCCCCACTGCGAATGGAATGGCTAACCCGTTGGTGCACAGGATGACACTGAAGCAACTGAGCCACACTGGTCAGGGCTTGCTGCTTCCAAATCTTGTCTATCCTATCTAATAAAGCGGAATATGCTAATTGACCCTCATGCCATCACAAAGATGGCAGCGCCCACAGCCAATAAGGAGGGAATATGCTAATTGACTGCCACACCTTCAAAGATGGCAGTGCCCACAGCCAATAAGGAGGGAATATGCTAATACCCTCAAAGTTGGCGGTGCCCAGTCCCCTCAGCCCTGCCTGCCTCTGGAGTCCCCCAGTCCCCTCAGCCCCTTAGCCACCCAGGGCTGCCCGAGGCTCAGGTAACCAGGGCTGGCCGAGGCTTACGCTGCTGGCAATGGCAGTAGCAGAGGTGTGATGGAGTGTTGTCTTCCCCTGATCACCAGGTCGTCTCCTGCCCCTGAGGGCTCCTGGACTGTGAGAGGGGGCAGGCCAGGCTGAGGGACCCCCCACCAGTGCATGAATTTTCATGCAATGGGCCTCTAGTTAAAAATAATGCTACAGCCCTGGCTGGTTTGGCTCAGTGGATAGAGCGTTGGCCTGAGGACTGAAAGGTCCCAGGTTTGATTCCGGTCAAGGGCATGTACCTTGGTTGTGGGCACATCCCCAGTAGGGGGTGTGCAGGAGACAACTGATCGATGTTTCTCTCTCATCGATGTTTCTGACTCTCTCTCTCTCCCTTACTCTCTGTAAGAAATCAATAAAATATATTTTAAAAAAATAAGGCTACAATGAATATAGGGGTGCATATTTTCTTTTGAATTGGTGTTTTGGAGTTTCTTTGGATATATTCCCAGAAGTGGAATCTTTGGCTCATGAGGCAGTTCCATTTTTAATTTTTCGAGGAAACTCCATACTGATACTTTTCAATTGTGGATTTATTGATGATGGCCATTCTGACAGGTGTGAGGTGATTTTTTCAGTGTGGTTTTAATTTGCATTTCACTGATAATTAGTGACTTTTAGCATTTTTCATGTCTATTGGCCATCCCTATGTTCTCTTTGGAGAAGTGTCAATTCAGGTCCTTTGCCCATTTAAAAAAAAAAATACACACACACACACACACACACACACACTAGAGGCCCATTGCACGAAGATTCGTGCAATAAGCCTTCTTTCCCCTGGCTGCCAGCACCAGTTTTCCTCTGGCACCCAGGACCCAGACCTTCACTCTGGCCATCGCCTTCCATCTTCGCTCTGGACACAGTCTTTGTTGTGGCTGGAGCCTTCAGTCTTTGCTCCTCGCTCCGGCCGGAGTCTTCAGTCTCTGGCCAGAGCTGCTCCTGTTCCTTCTGCCCCCCACCCTCCCCCTCATAGCTTGATCGCTGCTTCATCTGCAGACCTCGCCGACTGGCTCCTGGGTTCCAGGGGGCCGCCTTGCCTGCGGCCTGGCTTTCCGATCACGATCACGATAACGATCACAATGTGGGCCACAGGCAAGGCGGCTTCTGGGTCCTGGGGGGCCACCTTGCCTGCGGCCTGGCTTTCCGGCAGCTCCTGGGGTCGTACACAGGGGCCTGGATGGTGGCTCCCGGTGTCCCACCCTGCCTGTTGTATGCAAATTAGCCGCCATCTTTCTTGGCGGTTAATTTGCATATCACTCTGATCAGCCAATGGTGATGGTAGTGAAGGTATGGTTAATTACCATGTTTGTCTTGTGTATTATTAGATAGGATATATATGCTGGGTTCTTTTTGTGTTCTTTTATTTCCTTTTTTAACAAAAATTCTCTCCAGATATGTTTTTTTATTGCTTTTGGAAAAATAGGAAGGGAGAGGGAAAGAGAGATACATCAATTAGTTGCCTCCCATACACACCCCAACCTGCAATCTAACCCACCACTGGGATATGTGCCGTGATTGAGAAGCAAACCCACAAACTTGTGGTGTACAAGACAGTGCTCCAACCAACTGAGTCACCAGGCCAGGGCTGTCCATTTTTTAATTGGATTGGCCATCTATATGCCCTCTTAAGAGACGTGTATATTCAGGTCCTTTGCTTATTTTTTAATTGGATTGTGGGGGGTTTTGGTGTTGAGTAGTATAAATTTTTGTTGTTGTTAATCCTCATCTAAGGAATATTTTTCCATTAGTTGTTTGTTTTTTTAGAGAGAAGGGAGGAAAGGAGAGAGAGAAACATCGATTGGTGTGAGAGACACATTGGTTGGCTGCCTCCCACACTCACTGATTGGGTCAGGGAAAAAACCTGAACCCGCAATCCAGGTACATCCCCTTGACCGGGAATCGAACCCAAGACACTAACCAATGAGCCACAGTGGCCAGGGATTGTATATGTTCTTTATACATTTTGGGCAATTAACCCCTTATCAGACATTTCATTGTGGAATATGTTCTACCATTCAGTTAGTTGTCTTTTCATTTTGTTGGTGATTTCCTTTTAGTTTGATATAGTCCAAATTGTTTATTTTTCTTTTTTCAAAATATATTTTTGATTTTTTACAGAGAGGAAGGTAAAGGGATAGAGAGTTAGAAACATTGAATAGAGAGAAACATCCATCAGCTGCCTCCTGCCCACCTCTTACTGGGGATGTGCCCACAACCAAGGTACATGCCCTTGACCGGAATCGAACCTGGGACCCTTCAGTCCGCAGGCTGATGCTCTATCCACTGAGCCAAACCAGTTAGGGCTGTTTATTTTTCTTTTGTTTCCCTTTCTAGAGGAGATATATCAGAAAAAAAATATTTCCAGGAGAAATGTTCAAGATTTTACTGCCTGTGTTTTCTTCTAGGATTTTTATGGTTTTCAGTTTTACCTTTTTTTTTTTTTTTTTTTAAATATATTTTATTGATTTTTTACAGAGCGAAAGGGAGAGGGATAGAGAGTTAGAAACATTGATTAGCTGCCTCCTGCACACCTCCAACTGGGGATGTAACCGCAACCAAGGTACATGCCCTTGACCGGAATCGAACCTGGGACCTTTTAGTTCGCAGGCTGACGCTCTCCACTGAGCCAAACTGGTTAGGGCTTGAGCTTTACTTTTAAGTCTTTAATCCATTTTGAGTTTATTCTTGTGTATGTTCTAAGAAGCTGGTATAGTTTCATATTTTTTTTTTTGCATGTATCTCCCCAATTTTCCCAACACCATTTATTGAATAGACTAAAATAGTCTGTTCATTGTATGCTCTTGCCTTCTTTGTCAAGTATTACTTGACCATAAATCCATGGGTTTATTTCTGGGATTTCTGTTCTGTTCCATTGATCTACATCTGTTTTTATGCCATTACCATGGTGCTTTGGTTACAATGGCCTTGTAGTATAATTGAATATTAGGTAGTATGACTTGTCCAGCTTTGTTGTTCTTTCTCAAGATTGCTGTGGCTGTTTGGGGTATTTTGTGGTTCCATATGAATTTTTGGAATATTTGTTCTAGTTATGTCAAGCATATGATTGGTATCTTGATAGGAATTGCATTGAATGTATAAATTGCTTTGGGTAGTATGGACATGTTAATGGTATTAATTCTTCCTATGCATGAACACCATATATGTTCCACTTAAAGTTTACATTTCAATTACAAATTACATTTAATTTTATTTTGTATTCATTTCATGTGTAGAACATAGTGGTTAGACAAATCTTTATAAATGTCCCCCCTGATATTTTTAATACCTCCCTGGCACTTTATGTATTTTGTAATCATGCCAATTCAACATGAAAATATTATGGATTGCAATGAAGGCCATTGTACATGTCAAGTCTTAAATTGTGCCTCAAGGTCAAGGCCCAGCTTACAGTGTTACTGTTTTGCTGTAAAGACTTTTCTTTTGTGTGATCTGTCTATGTGTCCTAAAAATTTGTATTAAGTAACCCTCAGGCTCATGAGTGGGAGGACTTTTGTAGAGTCTAAGTTGCCCTGCTTTCCTCATGCCTAAGCTCTAACTCTGATAACTTCTTAGCTCCATGAAATGAGACAGGCAAAAGAAGGTCAAACTGAGTCAGAAATAAATATTATATAAACAAATGATCATTCATACTTCTCCAAAAGAATATTTTCGTTCAACCAGGTAGAGCTAAATACTTATAATAATCTGGAGTACTTCAGGATGATATGACCAATTACATTTTGTTACAAGTTGAATTTTCACATACCTCCTGGCCTCTTGTGTTTGGTAATGAGAATAGAAGAAAAAGCTTCTAGCCTGGCTGGCATGGTTCAGTGGTTGAGCATCTACCTATGAACCTGGAGGTTATGGTTTGATTCCCGATCAGAGCACGTGCTTGGGTTGTGGGCTCCATCACTAGTGTGGGGTATGTAGAGGGGCATCTGATCAAAGATTCTCTCTCATCATTGATGTTTTTATCTCTCTCTCCCTCTCCCTTCATCTCTAAAATTAATAAAACATATATTAGAAAAAGAAGAAAAACCTTCCAGGCCTTTATTGTATTTATAGTCATTAGAACGTTATACAGATACGATAGTGTGCTTCCTGGAATGCTGCATCATATGGTGGTTCTAAAGGAGATTAGTTTTCTCACCAGGAATTGATGTACTTAAAATAGACATATTTTGTTATCTTTTTCAAAGTGACATTAGAGAGCAATGAAGTGATCACAATAAGAAAACCACTGGCAATAATTCCATGTGTTCATGAGGAAGTAAGTGTGGCCAATAAATAATAGTCTGATACCCAAGTCATAGAATGAATGTTGGGGAGCACATGCCATTTATGAACTTATGAGTTATATATAGATCTCTTGTGCTATCTGTCTCATCCTTCCTCCTGTATACGTATGGGGGATGTTTTAGGACACAGTGGCCTTTGAGGATGTTAACGTGGAGTTCACCATGGAGGAGTGGGCTTTCCTGGATCCAAACCAGAAAAAACTCTACACAGATGTGATGCAGGAAACCTTCTGGAACCTGGCATCAGTAGGTAGTGATCATACCTTCTTACTTATTTAATCAATTACAAAACAAATGTTGCTTGCTCATCAATATTGTTTTAAGAACTGAAATGTGAAAAGGGGAATGAATACATTGATAAACTGGGCATTGGCACAGCTCATTGTGTACCTGAAATTTAATCATTTTTAATATTCTTTAATAGTTTATAATGCTTTTTCTAGCATGTACTTTGGAAGAAAAATGTGAAGACCATGACAGTGAAGATCAGTATGAAAATCATGGGATGAGTCTTAGGTGAGTCGCATTGACATGAGAAAGCATTAAGAGCATCTTTGCTTTTTTAAAAAATATGTTTTTATATATTTATTTTCTTTATTTATATATTTAATGTTTTTTTATTTATTTCAGAAAGGGAGAAAGAGAAACATCAATGATGAGAGAGAGTTATTTAAGGCTGCCTCTTGTATGCCCCACACTCAGAATCAAGTCCAGAACCTGGGCATATGCCCTGACCAGGAATTGAACACTGACCTCCTGGTTCAGAGGTCCTCGCTTAACCACTGAGCCTCGCCGGGGGTGCAAAAATAATGTTTTTATTGATTTTAGTGTGTGGAGGTGAGAGGGAGAGATAGAAACATCAATTGGCTGCCTCCTGCATGCCCTGTACTGGGGTTAATAAGTCTGCAGTCTGGCCACATTGCCTTTTGGGGAATTGAACCAGCAAACCCCTGGTGGGTGGATCCATGCTTAACCACTGACCACAGGGACCCAATCCACAAAAGAAGCTTTAAAACAGGTAATCCAATTGTATCAGCCCAGTTTTAAATTTATTGACTCTTATAATATTCTCATCCAAATGTCTTTTTCTGAAATATGATATACATGTTTAGTGTATAAAAATAATTACACTTGGAAACCATATACAGAAGTACCATTAATGACTATAAGTGTTTTCATAACATCTATGATCCAACCTATTTTAGAGGTTTTAGGATATTTACATTCAAATATTGGATATCCAGATACACTGCATTTCCCTTGAGAATGGTGAAAATGTCATTGTCATGCTATTAATAAATATTAAATTGTTAACAGAGTATTAATAATATGTTTCTGATTTTTACAGCAGTCATATGGTAGAGAGACCCTGTAAAAGGAAGGATGGTAGTCAATGCAGAGAAAACTTCAGCCAGATTCCAAATCATAATGAAAAGAAGGAAACTCCTACTGAGATAAAACAACTTAAATCCAAGTTGTGTAGGCAAATCTTCATGGGTTATTTATCCTTGAATAAACACCTGAGCTCTCACATTGGACCCAAACTATACCTGTGTCAGGAATATGAAGAAAACGATTATAAATGTAAGGAACCTGAGAAAGCTTTCAAGCATCACCAACATATTCAAAGCCATGAAGGCAGCCCCAGTGGGAAAGCTTTCCACCATTCAGCTTCCCTTAGAAATCATGAAAGAACACATATTGGTGGGAAACTGTATGAGTGTAAGCAATGTGGGAAAGGCTTTAGTCATCTCAGTTACTTTAAACTTCACAAAAACACTCATAGTGGCGAGAAACAATATCAAAGTAAGCAACGTGGCAAAGCTTTCAGTTCTCCCAAGTACTCTGGAGAAAATGAAAGAACACATACTGCAGAAAAGCCCTATCAATGTAAGAAATCTGGCAAAGCTTCCAGTTCCACTTCTCTTAGAAATCATGAAAGAACACATACCGGCAAGAAACCTTACGAATGTAAGCAATGTGGGAAAGTCTTCAGTTTGCTCAGTTCTCTTAGAAATCATAAAAGAAGTCATGAAGAAAAGAAGCCTCATGAATGTAAGGAATGTGGTAAAGCATTCCGTCATTGCTGTTCCCTTCGAAAGCATGAAATAACTCATACTGGGGAAAAACCCTATGAATGTAAGCTTTGTGAAAAAGTTTTCTCTTCTTCAGTTGCCCGTCGACGTCATGAAAGAACTCATACTGGGGTAAAATGCTATGAATGTAAGCATTGTGGTAAAGGTTTCTATTATCAATCTTCTCTCCTAGATCATGAAAGAACTCATACTAGGGAAAAACCCTATGAATGTAAGCTTTGTGGTAAACTTTTCTCTCATTCAACTTCCCTCCAATATCATAAAAGAACTCATACTGGGGAAAAACCCTATGAATGTAAGCAATGTGGGAAAGCCTTCAGTTCTCCTAGCTCTCTTGGGAAACATAAAAAAAGTCATAATGGAAAGAAGCCTTATGAATGTAAGGAATGTGGTAAAACATTTCATCATCACTATTCCCTTAGAAATCATGAAAGAACTCATACTGGGATAAAGCCCTATGAATGTAAGCAATGTGGGAAAGTCTTCACTTGGCTCAGCTCTCTTGGAAAACATAAAAGAAGTCATGACGGGAAGAAGCCTCATGAATGTAAGGAATGTGGCAAAACTTTCCTTTATCCTGCTTTCCTTAGAATTCATGAAAGAGTGCATACTGGGGAAAAACCCTATGAATGTAGCCATTGTGGTAAAGCTTTCTCTTATCCAACTTCCCTCCGATGTCATGAAAGAACTCATGATAAGGAAAAACCCTATGAATGTAAGCTGTGAGGGAAAGCCTTTATTCATCCCAGTTCCCTTCAAAATCACAAAAACTCTTAGTAGTGGAAAGAAATAATAAGGAATGAAAGAACTCACACTGAAAATAAGCTCTGTCATGTAAAGATTGTAGAAAAGCCTTTGACCATCCTAGTTTTGTTTTTTAATACACACCTGAGAATATTTTTCCATTGAGATATTGGAAGTCAGAGAGAAAGACAGAGAGCAATATTGATGTGAGAGAAGCACATCAATTGGTTGCCTACTGCATGCGACCAGACATGAAAACACACACATTGGAGAAAAGCTCTATAAATGTAAGGAATGTGGTAAAGCTTTCAGTTTCTGCAAGTCTCTTAGAAAGCATGGAAGAACACATACTAGGGAAAAACCTTAAGAATGGAAGCAATGTGCGAAAACCTTCCATTGGATGTCACATGTTTGAAGACATAGAAGAATTCATAATGGAAAGAAGCCTCATAAATAAGGAATGAAGTAAACCTTTTTGTTATCCTTTCTCTTAAATATCATGAAATGTATACCGGGAAGAAACCCTATGAATGCAAAAAATGTGGGATAACCTACAGTCATCTCAGATCCTTTCAAATTCACAAAAATTCTCATAGTGGAGAGAAACCATAGCCATGTAAGGAATGTCGTAAAGCCTTCAGGATCCAACTAGTTTTTACAGACATGTAAAAACAAAAATGTATTGATAAACACTGTTAATGTAAAGAATAGCAAAGAGCCTTCATTTATCTCAGCTCTGCCATCATGTATGATTATCCATATTAGGGATGGACCCTAGAAATGTAAGAGTTTTAGAAAGCATTCATTTCTTCCATTTTATTGTAAAGGATAACAGAACCCACTGAAGAGAAGGCTGTCATGTAAAGATTGTAGAAGAGCCTTTGGCCATCCTAGTTCTTTACAAAATCATGGAGGGACTCACACCCAAGAGTAAGTATATAAACATAAGCAATGCGGGAGAGCCTTTCTTGGACATGTGAGAACGCACCTGGAGAAATAGTGAATACATATAGAGAAGGTGGGGAAGCCTTCAGCTGTCCCTTTTCCTTGGAAAGGTCATAAAAAAACTCAAAAGTGTAAAAATGTATTGAATGTAAAAATGTAGGAAAACCTTCATGTTGCCTCATATACCTACAATACCATGTGAGAATGTACACTGTATAATTAACAACTGGAAAAAAAACTTAACAAAACCTTTTAACAAATACTTTCAGAGTAGCTAGAAAACTGCACTGGAAGGAAATCCTATTAGTGTAACTAACTGGTACATGTAAGCCTGCTGCAAATTAAGTCATATACTCCCCAAAACTCACAGCATTAAAGAAGTCCTATAAACTTTTGACATATTTGGTCATCATCAGTACTCATTCTTTTTTTACTAGTTTCTTTAAATTGATGCTTTAGAGTGAGGAAGGCAGAGAGAAGTAGAGGGAAACATCGATGTGAGAGAGAAACATCGATGGGTTGTCTTGCCATGTTCCCTGACCCGTAATGTGCCCTGACAGGTATTGAATGAATAGGCCCTACACACATATGTATTCTTTTTTAATTTTCAATTGCACTTGAGATTCACTATTATTTGCCATATATTTTTACATAGGTACTGTTCACTGTAGAGGCCCCCTGTGTATTATTTTCATGTTTTGTGTGTGTGTGTGTGTGTTGCTTTTGGCTGCAAATTGTGCTATGAAGTTCATATTAAGAAGAGAATATTTTAGGTTTTTTTTCTCATCTTTACCCTGCCAGCCAAGAATATCCTCAAAACAGCCAGCCTCTGCTTTACTTCCATTGATGTTGGGTGTAAGCTTTATAGTTGTTCACAATTCAACATTAAAGATCCAGCATAGGATGGCTTTTCCTGCAAGCCCATAGGTGTCCACCGGGCAACAAATGCAGACTGCCATGGTTGAGGCTGTTTTCTGAAGGGTACGCAATGTTCTCTAGATTGCATGTGCATGAGGTCTACTTTGACTAGAAATCATCTTGTCCTTTTGGTTCTACTACTGACTGTGATTCAGATGCCACTGTGACTGCGGCAGTGGTGCAGTGCCAAAGAGCCCCATGACAGTTTGTTCTTGTACCACCCTCTGCAGTGAGGGCTCTGACCTAGTCCTCCCATGTGAGAATCGGCACTTTCCTCATTGCAGGCAGACTCTGGATGTGTGGTGTCACTCAGAGCTGAGCCTAATCTCTCAACGTTTTCAGTTATCTTGGGTTGTATGTGATTAAAATTATGGCATTTTTCCTAATAAATGCATTTTTTAAAGTAATTTTTTTATTGATTTCAGAGAGGGAGAGAGAGGGAGAGAGAGATAGAAACATCAATGATAAGAATCATTCATCAGCTACCTCCCGTACGCTCTCTACTGGGGATTGAGCCTGGAACAGTGCATGTGCCCTTGACCAGAATCAACCCGGGATCTTTTGGTTCGCAGGCTTACGCTCTATCCACTGAGCCCAACCATCTAGGACAATGCTTATGTAATTTTTAATGAAATATTAACTGTTTCCCAACCGCTCATATGCTAAGAATTGTTATGGTGTTTTGTTATTTCCTGATGATGTATTTAATTATCCCATAGTAATTATGTATTTTCAGATCAATTTGTCATTTTTTCCATTTAATCATTATACACTCTGAGTCACAAGTGTCATGTGTGTACAATTAAGACATGGTTTCCTCAGGGAAATTATATTTTTTCTTATCTGTATACTTATAATGTTTGGACCAGACTAATTTCTTATTCGTTCAAAGTATTAAAAACTTCAGTCATGTATTTTTAGTTCCTGGAGCTAAAGACCAACAAAATCACATCTGCAGTAACAGAGAAATGTGATGGAATAAATTAAAATAAGCATGATCAGAAACCATAAACGCCTGAGATGTAACAGTAACAGCAGCCTTTAAAGGATTTCTTATTATATTTTGCCTTGTGATAGACAATTTGATTTCCCTTCAAGGAAGCAATACATATTTCTGCATTGAATTCTGTGAGGAAATGAACTTCATTCTATCTTGCATAATGATAATGATTTTTCTTTAGAAGGCAGAAAAAATCATGCTAAATCAAAACTGTAAGAAGCACAAATCATATTAGTGAGAAAAGCAATATTCGTTATTTTTATTCCTTTGAAACCTGTTCTCCTTGATCACATGTGCAGACATGAATGCCTTTGCTTTTGTCTTGAGTCATTGTGGTCATGGAGTAGCTCTGTGTGATGATGGACGTTTGACATTTTCTTTTTCCACAGGGAGTATAAGGCCAGCAACCAGTTGTCGAATAGCGTTTGCCTTTCTTGTTACCTAAATACTGAAATATTTAATTTGCTGTATTGGGCACATTTCCAAAAAGTACCTCAGTTAAGTATCTATATTACATATATATTAATTTAAAATCACGTACTTCCTAACAAGATATGTAACTTGTTAACTCCTTTATGGGTCAACTGAGGTTTATAAATTTGGGAATATTGTTAAAGAACACAAACCTAGCAAGAAAACAAAGTTAGGATCTCTCTTCCAAGAAGCCGTTCTTGCTGACAAAAATTTGACTTTCCCCCCCAACCTTTTAAAAAAAGTTGATTTGAGAGAGAAAGAAAGAAGCATCAATCTGTTGTTCCAGTTATTTATGCAATCATTGGTTGATTCTTGTGTGTGACCTGTGAATGAACCCACAATCTTGGCATACTGGGACAATGTTCTAATCAACTGAGTTGACTGGCCAAGGAGAAAGTATGATCATGATGATAATGTCAACATCCTGCACATGCCAGGCAATTGACATGGAAAACATGTCCAATTTAGCACACCTGTCCAAGTCATGATATACAGGCATGAAAGAAAAAAGTTCTTGCATTGCTGGTGCTCATGTTTTTGTGGGAAAGGAAATAACCTTCTAAACTAATAAAAGGGTAATATGCTAATTAGACCAGGAGACCTTCAGGACAAAGCCATGGTGGCAGGGTCAAGGCAGAGGCGGTTAGGGAGCTCAGGCCAGGAGGGAGGCATTGGGAGTGAACAGGCTGGTGGGTGGGGGGGCAGTTGGGGATGAGCAGGCTGGCAGGGGCGGCAGTTGGGGGCAAGCAGGCTGGTGGGGGGAGCAGTTGCGGCCAAGCAGGCTGGGGGGGGCAGTTTGGGGGGAGGAGGCCGGCAAGGGGGGACTGTTGGGGGTGATCAGGCCAGCAGGCAGAGTGGTTAGAGGCAGGCAGGCAGGCAGGCAGGCAGGTGAGTGGTTAGGAGCCAGCGGTCCCAGATTGTGAGAGGGATGTCTGATTGTTGGTTGCTGGTAAATGGCATTGGACATTCCCGGAGGAGTCCCAGATTGGAGAGGGTGCAGGCTGGGCTGACGGACACCCCCACCCCTGCACAAATTTTGTGCACTGGGCCACTGGTGGTTAAATAAAAAAAACTTTGGCTTCTTACAAAAATGAAGTTGTTGCCAGGTCATGGTTTGATTGATGGTCAGGGCACATGCCCAGGTTGGGTGCTCAATCCCCAGTAGGGTGTGTGCAGTAGCCAGCTGATGTATGTTCATTCTCATTGATGTTTCTATTTTACTTTGCCTCTCAAAAAAAACAAAAAAAGTATATTTTACTAATATATATTTTAAAAAGTTGTAAGTAAATGCAAACGCAGGGGAGATAATTGGGAATGTGGATGGATTATATATCTTCATTATGGAGGGTAGGGGCATCAGTAAATGGGGGTGTCATCATTGATCATCTTTCCTCCCATGTAATACTTCTAAAGACTTGTGGATCTGCTAGAGTGTGGATTTAAACAATGGGCAAACATCACCAAAGTTATGCCTTCCTGGTTTCACAGCAATGGTTTTCCAGAAAGCACTATAAATGGTTCTAAGTTTCAGAGCATGTGCTACTTAATTAAGAATATGGGCATGGGTATGTGACATGAGAGACTTCTCACTGCTTTAGGCCATGGTGTTTCTATTTAAAACCAATGGAAATAATTTGAAATTCACTTTTAAAATGGCATATAATTTTGCCGCTATTCAAATGGAGTGACACAATTTGTGTACCTTTTGAAACTTTTAAAAAAATTCCTCCCAGTTGAAAGTTCTGGTAATCTGCACAGTTGTACCCGTCATGGGTTTTCTGTGAGTAGAGTGATTCCTGTGCATGTCTAAGGTGGTTTTCTGGTTAAAACACCAGGAAGCCATTGCTGTTCAGAGGATAATGATCTCAGGAAAGTTTAAGGTGACCTGCAGGCAGAGTATCAGCAAAGCAGGTGTATTTGATATCTTCAATGTGGGACATTTTCTGTGTCTCTGATGAGAAGAGTAGCTGGAGGTTTTTTGTTTCAGCAGAAGGCACCAAGCCATCCGTGCTCATTTTTGCTGTTGTCAGGAATCATTTCCATGGTTACACTTCCAGGTGATGTTATGAAACATGGGGGAAAGGTGTTGCTTTTATTTCTTTAAAGAGCAAAGGACATCCAGACTTGGTCCCTCTTCTTTCTTTCAGTGCTGTTTTCTTAGCGGTGTACATATTTTATGATTTTATGATCACTGGTATCTCCTATGACCCCTGCCCCCATCATCAAGCAGAAATCTTGTCCCGATTTACGTAACTCGTAATGGTAGAATCTCCATTTTGAAGTCCTAATGTGTGCCGTATTGTCCAAAGTCAAAAACTTTAACTCAGAAGATCGCTGCTAGCCTTGTATATTTCTGTACCATTGCAAATGCAGTGTCAAAGTTTATAAACGGGACTTAAAAGACAACATGGCTATTCATTGCATGACATTCCAGAAAAGGTCCAGGTTTGGAGGAACCGGTAACAAATCGTGTTCAGAGGTGGATACAGTATAAACTGCCACCACGACTGTGTTCCTTTGGTTGATGGAGTGTTTTCTGTCTTGATGGTGGTGTAACTGCATTTGTGAAAACTCATCTTGAAACAGTATGTGCACATATTAAAAACAATATGAAACAATAAAAGTGTTAAACTTGGTCTGCATGTGCAACACTTTCTTCCACCACCTTGGCGTCCATCTGATAAAGAACTGAGAACACAGTCTGGAGAAGAGCACAGGCCACAACAGGACATTTGTTTGTTTAACTTTAAATCAGTTTATTGACACTGTAGCACAGCACACTTGCCTTCCGAACACCCCCACCCCCTCACCCAGATTAGACCTCTCGCCCTTTAGAACAAGATGTACCTTGAAAACAAAAGGGCAGGCCACCTCTACAACCCCAGGCCCTGAGTCGCCATTCCTCTTCATCTCCGCTCTTTGTGACCCTAGGAAGGAGATGCTGGGGCCTAGGCCGTGCAGCCAGTAGCAAGAACTGGCCATGATCTGAGAATTGGACTTGAGTAGTGTTTTATAGGGGCTCAGGCACCCCAAAGAAAGTCCTGGTGGTGGGAGTGAACTTGAATGTCCCTCTGCAAAATGCACTGATAACATTTCACAGATGAAGCCAGTTTAACCAAATGCCAGAATAACACTAAGCTGTAAAAGGGGGTCAGGCCTGCTTTCTCCAGGCCGGACACACATGCACACAGAAGCCCAGGTGGGGCGTCAAAAAACAACACGGCTGCCCCTGGGGCTGCCAGGCCTCTACTCGGGAGCTCCTGGGGTGACAGGAAGCAAGGAAAGGAAATACACAAGTCTTAAAAACCAAAGAGAAAGCCCAATAGCTGGGGGGCCTGAGCCTGACAGTGCTACCCACCACCCCTCCAGGTCTTGCCCCAGACCCAGATAGTCCCTCCCCTCTAGGCAATGTCCTCCCCGTAGGCCAGATAGAGCACATCGCACAGGGCAGTTTAGAAAGCTTCGAATGCCACTCCATAAACATCATTTACTACTGGTCGTTACATGTGAATATGTTTATACTGTTCCTTATGGAAAACAATTTCAACGAGTCAACACCAAGAATACAGTAGGCAGCCTTCACCCTGAGCCACTCAGCGTCCTTCCCTAGTCAGCGAGGAGCCCCCTCCTCGGTCCCAGGGCTGCCTAACCCCCTCTGTCCCCACTGTGGCTCTTGGGCAAAGCATCCTCTGACCGTTAGTGCTCATGGGACAAGTTCTGGTCCAGCGGCTAAACCATGAACATCACATCTGGCTGAGAGGGTACACAGGGATGGTCTGGCCCTACAACCTCAAAGCCCAAGAAGCTGAAGGTCTTCGGGAGTGGAGCTCTGTCTTCCCAGCCTTTCCTGATGCAGATGGAGACACAGTTCGCTTTCATCTTCTCTTCGGCAAACTCCAGCAGTGCTGACAGCCCGTCTTTGCTCCCATCAGCTAGTACTCCACCTGGGATCTTTATAAACAGGCTCTGGCTGCACAGGACTGCATCCCAGGGAGAGGCCTTCCCCTCGTGACCTCGTACTGGAAGCGGACGATGTGAGGTTGTCCACTGTTCACGGGAGATCCTGGTCACAGTGAGCTTCTGGTCCTTAGTTATTAGAGCTGAGAGAGAAGGATCCCTGCCGCCCCTCGCCCCGCGGGGATCTTCCTCAGTGGGTGACGGCACCAGGAGCAGCACTAAGGCCCGGGAACAATGTGCCTGCAGCACTGGAGCTGGGGGCAGTTACTCGGGGGCAAAATGCTACCGTCCTGGGTGCTTATCATCCTCAGTGGCTCCGCTCAGGGTGGGAGGGGGCGGCGCAGGGAGTGGGTGGGTGTGGGGTCGCGCGCGCGTGGGGCCGATCTTTGTGGGTTAAGACCCTGTCAGCCCGCAGGCTCACAGCCCTCCTCCAGCCTGGGCAAGGGCCTGCCTCCCACAATGGGACGTTCTTTTTTTTTTTTTTTAATTTCTTTATTGGTTAGGGTATTACAAATGTGTCCTCATCCCCACATTAACCCCCATCCTCTCACTTCCCCACTCCCCGCCTTCCCCCCCCCCCCCCCCATGCTCTCATCCTTCTGTTGTCCTTGTCCATTGGTTTGGCTTATATGCTTGCATACAAGTCCTTTGGTTGATCTCTTCCCCTTACCCCCACCCTCCCCTACTTTCCCTCTGGGGATTGATAGCCTGATCACTGTTTCTCTGTCTTTGGATCTGTCCCTGTTCATCAGTCTATGTTGTTCTCCATATTCCACAAATGAGTGAGATCATGTGATATTTATCTTTCTCTGACTGGCTAATTTCACTTAGCATAATGCTCTCCAGGTCCATCCATGCTGTTGCAAATGGCAAGAGTTCCTTCTTTTTTACCGCAGCGTAGTATTCCATTGTGTAGATATACCACGGTTTTCTAATCCACTCATCTGCTGATGGGCACTTAGGCTGTTTCCTAATCTTAGCTATGGTGAATTGAGCTGCTATGAACACAGGGGTGCATATATCCTTTCTGATTGGTGTTTCTAGCTTCTTGGGAGATATTCCTAGAAATGGGATCACTGGGTCAAATGGGAGTTCCATTTTTAGTGTTTTGAGGAAGCTCCATACTGTTCTCCACAGTGGCTGCACCAGTCTGCATTCCCACCAGCAGTGCAGAAGGGTTCCTTTTTCTCCACATCCTCTCCAACACTTGTTGTTTGTTGATTTGTTGATGATAGCCATTCTGGCAAGTGTGCGATGATACCGCATTGTTGTTTTGATTTGCATCTCTCGTATAATTAGTGGCTTTGAGCGTGTTTTCATATATCTTTTGGCCTTCTGTATGTCCTCTTTCGAAAAGTGTCTATCTAGGTCCGTTGCCCATTTTTTGATTGGATTGTTTATCTTCCTATTGTTAAGTTGCATGAGTTCCCTGTAAATGTTGGAGATTAAACCCTTATCGGTGATATCGTTGGCAAATATGTTCTCCCATGCAGTGGGCCTTCTTGTTGTTTTGTTGATGGTTTCCTTTGCTGTGCAAAAGCTTTTTATTTTGATGTAGTCCCATTTGTTTATTTTCTCTTTAGTTTCCATTGCCCTAGGAGCATTATCAGAGAACAGGACGTTCTTGATACTGAATTTGACTTTAGGATACACCCTTGCAGGCAACATCTGCCCTCATGCATACAACTCAGAGACAGTGGTAGGGCTCTTGGCCTCCACCTTTGAGGTGACACCAGGGTTCTCGAGTCCTATTCAGGAAATGCTATGATCTTGATCTGAAACGGGGACTCTAACTGGTCTGCACAAGTGAGGTCAGCCTGGAACTGCCCTAATCTAATCCGTGGGCATCAGCCTTATGTCTTTCCAGGGCAGGTCTTGAGGCCTTTTCCAGTACTTACATTTGCCATCTGAAGCCACCTCTGTGCCTGCTCTCTGGGAAACATGTTTAAATGCAACACCTGTCCCACATTGTCAATTTCCTGCTATGGGATCATTTACGTGGAAATAGCCAAGTCTAACTTCAAAATAAGTACAAGTGGTCCCTTTAGTTTACTGTTCATGTTTCCTTCTTCCTAAGTGTTTGGGAAGACAACCAGCATTGGCAAAATGTAGCCCCAGGTGACTCTGAGGTGAAGCAGAACCCAGAGCCCATGTCATGAAGAACACGCCCCTGAAACCATAACCCCACTGTCCTATGAGCACCCCCCTGTGCCAGGAAGCACATTTCACAACAGTCTTCCTCCACCAACAATGTCAAAGGGGATGCCCTGCCTTTTCCTTGTCTCTAGGAGACCCCAGGAGCCTACCGGTCCCTAAAGAGCCTTCCCTGAGTCCTGCGCACACTCCCCTGTGTTTTCAGAAGTGCATGTGCTGACTACCCATGGCCTCCTCACCTCAGATCTACCTCCAGAGTGTGCAGCCCCCCCCCCCCCAAAAGCTGGTAGCTTCTCCTGTGGAATAACGCTCCAGAATTTCATCTCCATGGCCTGTGGCAAAGGACATAGCACCCCCAGGGTCACTCTCACCTCACTTGTGTCCCAGAATGCAGTGCAGCACCACACCTCACTAAGAGGCTCAAAATGCTATGATTTCCCCCTTCCCTGAAGTGCACAGGTGCAGGAGGTGGTGCCCTGTCCCCTTGTTGGAGCCACGCCCCCTGTACTTGAAGAGTCAGAAATGAGTCACATCTCCTCCCATGGTTTTGCAACAGCTTCACTGTTTTCTTGGGTCTCCAAGGTCACCTGCCTGTGGTTCAAGGTCCGTAGGCTGCTCCCCTTTTAACAAATAGTTAGTGAGAGGGAAACAGGTAATCAAATTCATCAGATGAATGACTTATGGTTGGAAGGACACCATCAACACTCTTTGGAACCTGGTGTGCTTACTCCTGGGATATGGTATTTTGTCATGGTATGAAAAGCAACATAGTAATTACTTAAAAATTACAAACTACTTCTCAGACTAGACTGAAACAGATACATGTTCACTCATGTTCATATTAACATTATTCACAACAGCCAAAAAGTAGAAGTAAATAACCACTCATCAACAGTTGAATGCATAAAAAAAAAATAGATACACACATCGGGAGTATTATTCATCTTGAAAAGAAAACAAGCCTGACATGCTGCGACACGAATGATCCCTGAGGACCTTGTGCTAAGTGAGTTCAGCCTGTCTCAAAAGATGACACACTGTGATTACACTTGTATGAGGTACCTAGAGTAGTCAAGTTCACTGAGACCCAAAGTAGAATGCTTGTTGCCAGGGGCTGGGGTAAAGGGAGAAGGAGGAATTGTCATCTAAGAAGTGAACAGTTTCATTTTGTAAGATGGAAATAATCCCGAAGATTAGTTTCACAATGGCAGTGCATTTTACACTCCTGACTACACACCTAAAATGGTGAAAGTGTACATTTTACTCTGTGTATATTTTGGGGCTCGGCTACAGTGTTTTGGACAGGTTTAAGCCGTGGACTGATGAGAGGGCACAGTCCTCTCATTTCCACGTGCCAGTCCCAGCTTGGAGGGCAGAGGCCTCCCACCACAATAATAGCCAACAGCTATAGTTGTAAGCTTGAACCTGTGGTCCGAACACGTGGCCCCACCTGCTTGAGTGATGTAGGTTGAGTAGGTGCATGTAGTTGAGTAGGATCGAGACCCACGAGAATGTTGTAAACATCTTGTTCACACCCTTACTTTGCCTCGTGGAATCTGCTATAAAGTAAAGACATGGCTTATGGGCATGGGTGCTGTCTCAGAGAAGCAGCATCCCACTGAGACCCAGATTTCGTTCTCTTTTCTATCTTTTCTAAGCGTTTCAGCTGCCCCCACTCAGGTTCACCCTTGGCTGTGCCAGTACAGCACATATATTATCACAATTGAAGTAAAATTTTTAGGGAAATAGAGTGAAAACACAATCCACAGAGTGGGTGAAAATTTTGCAAATCCTATATCTGATAAAGAACTTGTATCTAAAATATCTAAAGACCTCTTGCAACCTAATTCTTTTTTTTTTTAAAGTAACATATTTTGCTCAAGAGCTTTTATTTTATTTATTTATATTTTTATTCATTTCAGAGAGGAAAGGAGAGGGAGAGAGAGATGGAAACATCAATGATGAGGGAGAATCATTCTGGATGCCCCATACTGGGGATTGAGCCTTCAACCCAGGCATGTGCCCTCTCTGGAATCAAACCTGGGGCCCTTCAGTCCACAGGCCGATACTCTGTCCACTGAGCCAAACCAGCTAGGGCACAACCGAATTCTTAAAAGTGAAATAAATCAATCTAAATATGGTAAAGTATCCCCATACACATTTTGCCAAAGAAGTTATGCAAATGGTCAAGAGCATATGAAAAAATGCTAGATAGCATTAGTCATCAAGGAAAGGGAAATCAAAACAGTGAGACAGCACTTGGAATTTTAACACATTGCACAATTTAGATAATTGCTGTCACTGCAATGGAAAATGGTTAGAGATTCCCTATGTCTAGGCCTTTTCACCCCCCAGTCTCCACCCTCTCTCTGTCAGTCCTGCTCTACCCATCAGATTCTTCCCCTTCACACAAAACATCATACCCCAAACCTTCTGATTCCGAATCTACTTTTGACCCAGCAGACCACCAACCTTAACCCCCTTACACATCCCATCCCTCACCTGCAGTAGATTCCTGTGGGGAATCACTGGACTTGGCTGGAAAGTCTGTAAGGAGGAATCTCCAAAAGGCCTGGGGCCTCTAGGGACACTGCAGACATATCTGTCCTCCCAAGATTACTTACCCTACTGATTGCACCTCAAAGATAAACTTTAGCTCATACCACTGTTACAAAAAAAAAAAAAAAAAAAAAAAAAAAAAAAAAAAAGCCTACAGAGGAAGGTGATTGGGTGATTGAGGCTGTCTGGTTCCTTTAGCCAGGCAGTCCCTTAGCCCTCTCTTTCACAGTGTCAGAGTAATCATTCATCTGTCACTCAGGGTCTGCTGGCCAGCCCCTGCAAAGTGGTGCCCCATGTGAGGTCCAAGGAAGGCAACAAGATGCAGTGGGAACCTCAAAAATGAAGAGTAAGAAAAAGTTACTGCACAGTAAGTCATTGGAGCCTTGGATTTCCAAGTTCAAGGGTATGCTTTTCAGATAAGGTTTCACAATAGGACAGCAGCTGTCCACCGAGTAATAGATTTCTTTGTTACTTAAACAGTTATTAAAAGCAAATGGTGCCCTAGCTGGTTTGGCTCAGTGGACAGAACATCGGCCTGTGGACCAAAGGGTCCCAGGTTCGATTCCGGTCAAGGGCACATGCCCAGGGTTGCAGGCTCAATCCCCAGTAGGGGGAGTGTAGGAGGCAGCTGATCAGTGATTCTCTCTCATCATTGATGTTTCTATCTCTCCCTCTCTCTTCCTCTCTGAAATCAATAAAAATATATTAAAAAAAAAAAAAAGCAAATGGTGCCTCAGTTACAAAAGAACAATTAAAGGGCCTGTTGCAGTGCTAACCAGTTTGGCTCAGTGGATAGAGTGTTGGCCTGTGGACTGAAGGGTCCCGGGTTTGATTCCAGTCAAGGGCATGTACCTTGGTTGTGGGCACATCCCCAGTAGGGCGTGTGTTGGAAGCAGCTGATTGATGTTTCTCTCTCATCGATGTTTCTAACTCTCTATCCCTCTCCCTTCCTCTCTGTAAAAATCAATAAAATATCTTTTAAAAAAATAATAATAAAATAAAGGGCTTTTTACAGATTGTTATAATTTATAATCCTTGGTTTCCTGATGCTGGCACACTGGACTTTGACTTCTGGGAACAAATAAGTAGAAATGTATTTATTTATTTATTTTAATATTTTTATTGATTTCAGAGAGGAAGGGAGAGGGGGAGAGAGAGAGAGATAGAAACATCAATTATGAGAGAGAATCACTGATCAGCTGTGGCAGGCATTTTTGGGTGGTAAACATGGGAGGCATAGGTGAATATTACTAAGGTATGTGTAAGGAATCTTTCCCCAGAAATAATCTCATATCACCATCCCCAAGCAATGGATGCTGGACTCATACTTTTGGCCCTTCCCCTATAGAAGAGTGAAAGATTGGCATTTTTCTGGACTATGAGTTGGGAGAGGTTTCATTTTATAATTTGAATAACTGGTCATACTTGTATGGAATCACTGATACATTTATAGAAAAACTTAAGCCTCATGTCTCCAGTGCATCTTCTTCAGAATCTCTTGCAATTAGTATCATCAGAGTCTAGTGATGAAAAATTTGGATGAAATTTTGCATGAGCTTAGTTTCTTCCCTTGTTATTGAAGGGAATAGTTATAATAAAGATACTGATTTCAGTTTTGATGTTTGAATGTTGAAAGCCTTTAGGATGCCCCCTTCTCTCCTCCCTGACCTTACACCTGGGAAAGCTGATGAGCAAGTCCAGGTGCTCCATCCTTGGGTGCAGGGGGAACGTTCCAATCAAGCCAGCTTCCACCAACAGCACCCAGTAACCGCCAGGAACGCCATAAGCTAGTCCCTTTGCCCTGTGCTCTCAGTCATTTTGGGACTTACACTAATATCCACCCTACTCCCCCCCCAAAACTCATCATGTGAGTAATAAACTTTTTCATACTCTCCTGGTATGTGGTGAGTCATCATCAGTGTGAACACTTGAAACCAGTTTTGGATGGCTTCCACCTCGCTCTGCAAGCTGGTCACCACCATTGGCATGTGAGCAGGATTTTCCAGACATGAAGCACCCCACCAGGGCTTCCTCCCCCGGGTTTGTGTGGTAACACACCCTGGTTCCATGGGCCAGGGTGTCCTTGCAGCTTTGTTCTGCATTTGCCGAGTTCTGTAGAGGCTGTGGTGTAGATTTGACTGACCCAAGTCAGGAGTTTCAGTAAGAAACACATTCTAGGCCAGCCAGTGGTGCTCAGTAGTTGAGCATTGACCTATGAAACAGGAGTCAAGGTTTGATTCCTGGTCAGGGCACATGCCCTGGTTGCTGGCTCAGTTCCCAGTAGGGGTTATGCAGACACAGTCAATGGATCATTCTCTCGCATCATTGATGTTTCTATCTCTCCCTTCCTTTCTGAAATCAATAAAATTTATATATTTTTGAAAAGAAACACATATTTATTTATTATTATTTTTATATAATTTTGGGGCAATTCTAATTATCTTGTTTTTGTTTCATGTTTTATAAAATGTTCATGTACAGGGCAGAGCAAAAGCAGGTTGACAGTAGTGATACAAATATATACAGTAATAAATAACAAATAATACAAGAATAAAATTTTGCTTATTAACCACTAGAAACATACTTTTGTTTTAAATCCTCACCTGATGATATGTTTATTGATATAGAGAGGAAGGGAGAGAGGGAAAGAGAAACATCTATGTGAGAGAGAAGCACCAATCAGTTGCTTCCTGTACTTGCCCTGACCGGATTGAACCTGAAACCTATGTGCCCTGAAAGGGAATCCAATCTGCTAGTTTTTTGGTGTAGGACACCACATTCCAGCAAAATGAGCCACCCAGCCAGGGCTGTAAACCTACCTTTTCCAATCCCTGTATGACTTCAAAACGTCACATACTCATGTTTGACATTATGTGAAATTTCCAACCTTTGAGAACATGCTTCTGTTTGTATGCCTGTGTGTGTATTGTTTACAATATTTGGAAATAAAGTTTTACTTTGCATATCTCCGTACTCTTTGTCTATCTCCAGATCTTGAGAAGATGCTCAGCAGAGCTTTCATTGAGATACAAGGGACCACTGTACTGATCAGAGTAGTCACACTATGCGGTGGTGATCTCAGTTGCTGACTCTTGTAAAGTGTAATGGAGGCCAGCAGGATGCTGCTTCATTACCCACCCAGGGATCTAACTCCCTCAGTCATGTGTTGTCACAGCACCGGTCACTACAACTAGAGAAAGAGGGAGCACTGAAGGGCCACCCTGAGCATTGAAAGCCAATACCACGAAGAGACACAGGCTTTTCTCATATTCCATTTTCTAAAAGTAATTGCAAGGCCCTACTTCTCTGCAAGGGGTGAAGAAGAATACATGTATTATGAGGTGAAGAGCTACTGTTTGCCATAATTCCTGAATCCAATTAGACATTAGTGCAATATACATCAACGATGAGTGCTAGAATGGAAACTCATGAAAACTTGTAAATAGATTAACATAGACATTTATAATAGCTTGACTTAACCCTATAGCAGTTGTTGGGTAATATCCCCCAATAAAGAAGATATTTCAGTTAAGTAAAATAAGCCTAAAACATTCGTTATTTGGTAGCAATGTAAAACTATTATTTTGAAATTCTGGTGATTAATTAGAAAAGGAATCATTGAGACTAATCTATCCTAACTAATAAAGAGGGAATATGCTAATTGACCCTCATGCTGTTGCAAAGATGGCAGTGCTCACAGCCAAAAAGGAGGGAATATGGTAATTGACTGCCCTGCCCTCAAAGTTGGCTGCAACCACAGGCAATAAAGAGGGAATATGCTAATTGACTGCCCCACCCTCAAATATGGCAGTGCCCACAGCCAGAGATGGCCAGCAGGGAAGGGCAGTTGGGGATCACCAGGCCTGCAGGGGAAGGCAGTTAGGGGTGACCAGGCCATCAGGAAAGGGTAGTTATGGGTGACTGGGCTGGCAGGGTAGGGAGGTTGGGGGGGACCAAGATGGCAGGGGAGGACAATGGGAGGACCAGGCCTGCAGGGGAGTGCAGTTGGGGGCGACCGGGCCAGCAGGGGAAGGCAGTTGGTGGCAACCAGGCTGGCAGGGGAGGGCAATTGGGGATGATCGGGCTAGCAGGGGAGCAGTTATGCATCCATCAGGCTGGAAGGGGAGTGGTTAGGGCAGGGGTGGGAAAACTTTTTGACTCAAGGGCCACAGTGGGTTCTTAAACTGGACTGGAGGGCTGGAACAAAAGCATGGATGGAGTGTTTGTGTGAACTAATATAAATTCAAAGTAAACATCATTACATAAAAGGGTACGGTCTTTTTTTTTTTAGTTTTATTCATTTCAAATGGGCCGGATCCGGCCCGCGGGCCGTAGTTTGCCCACGGCTGGGTTAGGGGGTGATCAGGCAGGCAGGCAGGTGAGCAGTTGGGAGCCAGCAGTCCTGGATTGTGAGAGGGATGTCTGACTGCCAGTTTAGGTCTGATCCCTGAGTGGTCCCAGGTCAGAGAGGGTGCAGGCTGGGCTGAGGGATATCCCCATTCCACAAAGCACGAATTTCGTGGACCAGGACTCTAGTATATATAAAAGGCTAATATGCAAAGTGTCCCCACAAAAGTTCAACCTGGAGACCAGGAGTTCTATCACTTGCTATGATGTGCGCTGACCACCAGGGGCAGTGAGCAATGAAGGAAGGCCGTGATGGATGGCAGAGTCCAGCACAGCACAGGCACCCTTAGATCAGTGGTTCTCAACCTTCTGGCCCTTTAAATACAGTTCCTCATGTTGTGACCCAACCATAAAATTATTTTCGTTGTTACTTCCTAACTGTAATGTTGCTACTGTTATGAATCATAATGTAAATATCTGAAAAGCAGGATGGCCTTAGGCGACCCCTGTGAAAGGGTTGTTTGACCGCCAAAGGGGTCACGACCCACAGGTTGAGAACCGCTGCCTTAGATGAACTTCATGCACTGGGCCTCTAGTATCTAAATACAATGGGATGAATGAGGGGCCTGGAGACAGGTGGAGAGGTCCAGCTGGCTGGGGCTTTGGTCTCAAGCCTCTGAAATGGCAGCAGAGGGTCGGGGGAGGGTTGCTGGAGGATTTGAATGCTCAAAAGCGAGGGGGTGGGTGTGGCTGGCCCCAAATGCACTGGGCAGAGACTGAGTGGGGAAGCCACTCTCACATCTAGTTTCTGGGGCTGGAGACAGGAGGAGGCACCAGGGTGGGGTGGGGTCCTCGACCATTCAGCTTCAGGCTTATGTCCATGTGGGTCCCTGCCAGAGTGGGCTGCTTGGCGATGGATGTGTGGGGCAGTGGATGCAGGTGGGCAGCTCACCTGCAGTGTGCATCTGCTTCTGGAACTCAGCGCTTCACCTGACCTGCGTCTGGCTCCTTGCCTGTCCTGGGCTCCTCTCTATCCCGCTGGGGTGCATGGGGTGAATTCCCCTCCTTGCGGGTCTCCTGCCTTGGCTCTGAAGGGCTGTGGGACTTGGAGCGGCTGCAACAGGCAGGCCAGCCACCAGCGTCCCTCAGGCAGACCTGTGGCTATCATCCCCAGGAAACCGACTTTGGAGAAAAACAGGCAGGAATGTAGTTTTTAATGGTGAAAATGAAGAAATTATTTGTATTCAGGAGGCATCTTTCCTTCCCCTTTCACTTGCAGATGTGAATTAGAGAATGATGGGTGCTGTTTGTATGGAATTACTATATTTCCTGTTGGATCCATTGGAGAGTGTATTTGATATAGACATTATGTACTTATTGAACATCAAATGAGAGGCAGGGAGAAGACACTGAATTGTAGGCCCAACCCCTTCAATGTTGTAGTCATGGAAAATAATGCAAGGCAGCTTGAGAAATATTGCAGCCAAATATTAAGAGTAGTATGTTCCATAGGAGTTTTCAAGTAGAAAGAAAAGACTTGTCTGGACAAGTTTTAGAGAGAACAAGTTTTGTTTGGCTGGGATCTTGAAAGATGAGTTGGATTCTGAAAAGATAAAAGGGTCTATTTGTGGGGCATTCCAGAAAGCTCATTCAGGCTAGAGGAAAAGGAGCATGAAATGGGAGTCGTGGAAGATAGATAAACAGCCATTCCACTTCCGTCAGCGCAGCGCACTCTACTACCTTACTTAGTAGGTCTTTGGATGGGAAATTGTACTTTGAAAATGCAGTTATATTAGTGCTGAGTTTCTTTTCAATAGCCTTTTCTTCATCAGCTAATCTTGAGAACTATAATAACCATAAAGGATGGTCTGAAATTAAACCACTTTAATTAGAAGCAGTTTATGGCAGATAGTCATGTCCCAGGCTAGGATCTCCCTGACAAAACTCAATCTTTCCCTTACCTACCCTGTCCATTGTGTTTTGCATCTAAGATAGAATACCTTGGCAATGTCAGGGTGACTCCCCCTATTTCAGACCCCTCAGTGCAGCAGGGCTGTGACTATAAATCCTCTCATTGTTATTGTTATGCTAATCATTAACTATTAACTACCCTGTGCCCAGCTATGTAAAATATATATGTATGTCTATCATTTTGCTTTTCATCCTATCCCATGGTTTCCCTGTTTTGCTTCCTCCCAGCTTCCTAATATATCCCCTGTGGATTTCATGTAACTCACTTGGATCTTCTCTTTTGATTGTAATGTATAAAATAAGGTACCAAACTGCCTTACTCCGGACATTATCTCAATTCACTGAGATTTTATCTCCTGACAATGAACTCAAAAAAAATTCTCTGTAGGTTTGAATGATCCTTACATTGATGGAACCCAGTTTTCTGATTAATCTCATTATTGCTGGATTAAACAGTGTAACTCTGCTGGCAGCAGCAATGGCACCCTGTGTCTAACATGTAGGGTCAGACCCAACCTGGGTTCAGCAACCTTGGTTCTTGGTTCTGACTGGGTAAGAATACAGGGCAAGACCTAAAGAGTAAGAGAACATTTAATGGGTAAATTACAGAGGAAGGAGAAGTAAGTCTTAGAGGAAATGGGCTTACGAAATGAGTTTAAGGAGGTAAAGAAAGTGCCCTTGGAGCTTGGGAGTGCAAGCTAATGGTAACCTGCCTGGGGCAGGAGGAGAGGGGGGGGGGGAAAGGTACAGGTGTGCTCCAGGGAGGGAGAGCACACTGGGTCCTCCTTCCTAAAGGTTTTAAGGGTGGAGATTTCAGGGGAGGTCCCAGGGGAAGAGCTGAACGGAATATTCTGTAGCTTTCCAGGTGTGTCCATTCAGGGATGTGGCCTCCACTGATGGATTGGCCGGCACCAGGCCAGGGGTCATTATTCAGTGCAGCTGGTGCTGATGTCAGCCCTGGCATTTTGCTGCTTATCTGGGCCTGGAGCTAGAGGAGGAAAAGTCATCCTGGGGACCAGGCACCACCCTACAATTGATTGCCCATTGCTGGACACCTGGGCTTCCCACCCTGGTGACCTCTGTGCCTGGCTCATCTCCTTGCTCTGGGTAGGTCTGAGGAACTGCCCACAAGACAACCACAAGTAAGGGGTGGCTCATGACCTCAGAGGAGCGTGACTGAATCACCTGTGGGAACACATTTTTCATGTGAAAAACGTTTTCTAAAGTTAACCATTCTAAATGCACAGAAGTCACTTTTCCCGCTGGAAATGATGGCTTGTTACTGGTTTCAATGCTCTTTTTGGGAATCTGGCTGTGGTCTGGGAGGATACCACCCCAAAGCATCCCTGGTACATGAGCCCGTGCACCTTTTTGCAAATGCACAGGTTATACTCCCGTTGTCAACAAAGATGAAAATAGAGCCAGATTCATTAGGTGCATTTTAAGTGTGTGTGTTTGCGAGGAAGGACCACTGTTCCTTGGGGTCTCTTAGCTCTGCCTCTCAAGGCAAACTTCCCTGGACAGGAGTTGTGGCCGCACTGGACTCAGACCTGTGCACCTCAAGCGCTAGGGGGCGATGTCGTGCAAAGTGTGCGCCTATGATTAGCGGTGGGGGCGGGCGGCGGCGGGGCTATGCTCTGCTTCTACCCTGTTGTTGTTCACTTTACTTGAGCTGCACTGGGGTCGCATCTCCCTTGTTCTGTCCTCATCTGTCCATCTGCGATCTGTAAGGTGGTGGGAGCTGCAGGCGGGACTCGGGAGGCCCAGGAACCAGAAATGGTGAGTGTGCGGCCGGGCGCGGGGACGGGGAGGAGGCGCGGGTGGAGCCACCGTGGCGGGACCGTCTCTCCACGGTCAGGTCCGGAGCCTGCGGACCCGAGGCGCCGGGGGCTCCGCTGAAACTGCAGGCCCCTCGGGCTCGCAGGGTGGGGCCCAGCCGGGTCCCGGGCGTCCAGTGTGTCCCCGCGGCAGGGCCTTGGGCTGCGGAGCGCGTCTGGGCAGCTCTGCACCCTCATCCCCGCGGCTCCGCAGTCGGTGCGGTGACCACGGGGAGGGTCATGGGGACCATGGTGACTCGGCCCCCGCGGTTCGTGCACGGGAGGAGCTGTGGTCTGTGGGGTCCCCTGTCCCTCCTTTCTCCCCAGAAGGATCCCGTTTTCTCCTGAGTTTTGATGTTTGTGGAGCAGGCTCTCAAGTCCACCCCTGTCTCCCAGGCCTAGCTCTGCAGCAAGTGCCTGCACTTCCAGGCTCTCCCCCGAATCCTAACCGCCATCTTCCCTTCTCTGAGACACAGCATCTTATCAGCTATTTGTTTTGTGGTGCTTTTCAAACTGTTAAAACAAAATTCAACTGAGTGAACTGGAAGGTCTGACTGGCTTGATTCCCCTTTCACGTGTTAACGAAAAGAACCATTCAAACCTGTAAAGAATTTTTGTGAGTTTATTTGAGCCAAACTGTCAACAATATCAGGGAAGCAGTATCTCAACGGGTTGGGATAATGCTCCAGGGAATGGCCGTTTCTCTTATATTTTAATACTTTGAAATCAAAGGAAGGGACTTACTTGGGTTACATGAAATCCATTGGTGATTGATTAGAGAGGCGGGAGAAAGCCAAGGGGGTGGGGGGAGAACCCTGGGACTGGATAAAGTGTAAAATGATAGACACATACTTAGGTGGGTGATGGGACAATTAACATGATAACGATGAAGGAATTTGTGGTATCTGTCCTGTTGCCTAGGCACTTTAAGTTGTGCCCCAAGGGGTCTGGAAAAAGGGAGGTTACAAGTTACCCAGACATTTCAAGGGTTTCTATAATAATAAAAGTGTAATATGCTAATTAGACCAGACATCTTTCCTGAGGACATTCTGCAGGAAGCTAGGGCTGCAAGGGAACCCGGTTCCCAGGTGCCAGAGGGAAGCTGGTGCCCACAGCCGTGGAAGGAAGCCCTACTCTTGCACGAATTTCTTGCATTCGACCTCTTGTGTTATTATAGATGCAAAAAGACAGATGGGTTCAGTTAAGGTAAAGGTTTACCTTGTCATCAGTGAAGATACAGGCCTAGCATGTAACTACCCACCATAACTGCTTTTAGTTAAAGTTTAATTTCAGACCATCCTTTCTGGTTACCTTAGGTCTCTGACTTTGCAAGACCGCCATTGAGGCCTTCCCTGAGCTTGTGAGGTTAGCATGTGGCCACTGTGGCCCACACATGAATCGGGCAGTATCCCATCTAGTAAATGGAATCTCACAGAAGCTGTTCAAAATGGAAGGCGTTTAAATAGGCAGAAAGGAAGTGGCTTTTAGAGGTTTTTAGTAAAAGAAATTGAACAGCAAGTTGCAGAGTGACTGGGTTAAAACTTGACTCCTGGGAGAGGTGAAACTGCAGTTACCTACAGTCCTGCACCCCTGAACCTGGGGAGGACATCCTGAGGCAGTTTTGTTGTTTTCAGTTCTCTTACACTAAGCTGCATGGTGTAGCCTGCTACACACCTAGGCCATATGGTGTAGCCTGTGGGTCCTAGACAACAAACCTGTACAACATGCTACTGTACTGAATACTGTAGGCAATTGCAATGGAATGGTAGTAAGCATTTATCAGAAGGTACAGTAAAAATGCTGCGTGCAAGGTAAATGGTACATCCGTGTGGGGCACTGATCTTGAATGGGCTACAGGATTGGAGGCTGCTCTGCAGGAGTCAGTGACTGGTGAGTGAATATGAAGACCTAGGACATTACTGTACCTGGCTGTAGACTTTATCACACTGTACACTTAGGCCAGGAAATTTACAAAAAATAGATTCAATCAAGGCCAGGAGGCAATGATTAAATCAACAGGCACAGTCAACACAAGACCTCTGAGGCTGCTGCCCGCATAAAACAGCATACCGCTTCACAGCAAAGTTTTCTTTCACGAAGTAGAACGCACACAAAGATAAAGAGGATAGTATAGCAAATACATAAACCAGTTTCTCATCAAGTATTCTTTTTTTAAAAATTTTTTTTTATTGCTTAAAGTATTACAAAGAGTATTACATATGTCTCCTTTTTTTTCCCCCTTGACATTCCCCCGGCCTCCCCTACCCCCCAGTGTCTTGTGTCCATTGGTTATGCTTATATGCATGCATACAAGTCCTTCAGTTGATCTCTTACCCCCCTCACACCCCCCAACCCTTCCCAACCTTTCCACTGTAGTTTGACAGTCTGTTCGATGCTGCTCTGCCTCTGTATCTATTTTTGTTCATCAGTTTATAATGGTCTTAATTATCCATAAATGAGTGTGATCATGTGGTATTTTTCTTTCATCGACTGGCTATTTCACTTAGCATAATGCTCTCCAGTTCCATCCATGCTGTTGCAAATGGTAAAAGTTCCTTCTTTTTTACAGCAGCATAGTATTCCATCGTGTAGTCAGGGGTCCTCAAACTTTTTAAACAGTGGGCCAGTTCACTGTCCCTCAGACAGTTGGAGGGCTGGACTATAGTTTAAAAAAAAAACTATGAACAAATTCCTATGCACACTGCACATATCTTATTTTGAAGTAAAAAAAACAAATGTTTTCGTTGGGCCGCAGTTTGAGGACCCCGGACTGTAGATGTACCAAAGTTTTCTAATCCATTCATCTTCTGATGGGCACTTAGGCTGTTTCCAAATCTTAGCTATGTAAATTGTGCTGACATGAACATAGGGATGCATATGTCCTTTCTGATTGGTGTTTCTGGTTTCTTGGGATATATTCCTAGAAGTGGGATCACTGGGTCAAATGGGAGTTCCATTTTTAACTTTTTGAGGAAACTCCATACTGTCTTCCATAGTGGCTGCACCAGTCTGCATTCCCACCAGCAATGCAGGAGTGTCCCCTTTTCTTCGCATCCTCTCTAGCACTTGTGGTTTGTTGATTTGTTGATGATAGCCATTCTGACAGGTGTGAGATGATACCTTATTTTTGTTTTGATTTGCATCTCTCGGATGATTAGTGACTTAGAGCATGTTTTCATATGTCTCTTGGCTTTCTGAATGTCCTCGTTTGAAAAGTGTCTATTTAGGTCCTTTGCCCATTTTTTGATTGGATTGTTTACCTTCCTTTTGTTAAGTTGTATGAGTTCCCTATAAATGTTGGAGATTAAACCCTTATCGGTGATAACTTTGCAAATATGTTCTCCCATGCAGTGGGCTTTCTTGTTGTTTTGTTGATGGTTTCTTTTTTTTTTTTTTTAATATATTTTATTGATTTTTTTACAGAGAGGAAGGGAGAGAGATAGAGAGTTAGAAACATCGATGAGAGAGAAACATCAATCAGCTGCCTCCTGCACACCTTCTACTGGGGATGTGCCAGCAACCAAGGTACATGCCCTTAGCCAGAATTGAACCTGGGACCCTTCAGTCCGCAGGCCGATGCTCTATCCACTGAGCCAAACCGGTTAGGGCTGATGGTTTCTTGTGCTGTGCAGAAGCTTTTTATTTTGATGTAGTCCCATTTGTTTATTTTCTCTTTAGTTTCCAATGTCCTAGGACAGTGGTTGGCAAACTCATTAGTTAACAGAGCCAAATATCAACAGTACAACGATTGAAATTTCTTTTGAGAGCCAAATTTCTTAAACTTAAACTATATAGGTAGGTACATTGTTATTAACTTAATTAGGGTACTCCTAAGGCTTAGGAAGAGCCACACTCAAGGGGCTAAAGAGCCGAATGTGGCTCGCGAGCCACAGTTTGCCAACCATGGTTTTATGAGATGTATCGGTGAAGAAATTGCTTCATCATATGTCTGAGACTTTGTTGCCTTTGGATTCCTCTAGTATTTTTATGGTTTCTCGTCTTACATTTAAGTCCTTTATCCATTTTGAGTTTATTTTTGTGTATGGTGTAAGTTGGTGGTCTAGTTACATTTTTTTGCATGTATCTGTTCAATTTTCCCAGCACCATTTATTGAAGAGACTGTCTTGACTCCATTGCATGTTCTTGCCTCCTTTGTCAAATAGTAATTGAGCATATTGGTTCGGGTCAATTTCTGGGTTCTCTATTCTATTCCATTGATCTATATGTCTGTTCTTGTGCCAGTACCAGGCAGTTTTGAGAACAGTAGCTTTGTAATACAGCTTGATATGTGGTATTGAGATCCCACCTACTTTGTTCTTCTTTCTCAGGATCGCTGCAGCTATTCGGGGTCTTTTTTTATTCCAGATGAATTTTTTGGAACGTTCATTCTAGATCTGTGAAATATGCCATTGGTATTTTACTGGGGAGTGCATTGAATCTATAGATTGCTTTGGGTACTATGGACATTTTAATGATGTTGATTCTACCAATCCATGAACACGGTATGTTCTTCCATCTGTTTATGTCTTCCTCTAGCTCTTTTTTCAACGTCCTATAGTTTTCTGAGTAGAGGTCTTTTACCTCTTTAGATAAGTTTATTCCTAGGTATCTTAATTTTTTGGAGTGATGGTAAATGGGACTACTTTTTTAGTCTCTCTTTCTGTAAGTTCATTATTGGTGTATAGAAATGCCATAGATTTCTTGGCATTAATTTTTTTTATCCTGCTACATTGCCGAATTCATTTATTAAGTCTAATAGTTTTTTGATGATGTCTTTAGGGTTTTTTACGTACAATATCATATCATCTGCGAATAAGGACAGTTTTACTTCTTCATTTCCAATTTGGATGCCTTTTATTTCTTCTTCTTGTCTAATTGCAATGGCTAATACTTCCAGTACTATGTTGAACAGGACTGGTGAGAGTGGGCATCCCTGTCTTGTTCCTGTTCTTAGGGGAAATGGTTTTAGTTTTTGCCCATTGAGTATGATGTTGGCTGTGGGTTTGTCATATATGGCTTTTATTATGTTGAGGTATGATCCTTCTATTCCAACTTTGCTGAGAGTTTTTATCAAAAAATGGGTGTAGGATTTTGTCAAATGCTTTTTCTGCATCAATTGATATGACTATGTGGTTTTTATCTCTCAGTTTGTTTATGTGATGTATTACGTTTACTGATTTGCGGATATTGTACCATCCTTGCATCCCTGGGATAAATCCTACTTGGTCATGGTGTATGATCTTTCTAATGTACTGCTGGATCTGATTTGCTAGGATTTTGTTGAGGATTTTGGCATCTATGTTCATGAGGGATATTGGCCTGTAATTCTCTTTCATTGTGTTGTCTTTATCTGGTTTTGGTATTAGGGTGATGCTGGCTTCATAGAATGAGCTTGGAAGTGTTCCTTCCTCTTGAATTTTTTGTAGTAGTCTGAGGAGGATAGGTTTTAGTTCTTCCTTGAATATTTGGTAAAACTCCCCTGTGAGGCCATCTGGTCCAGGGCTTTTGTTTGCTGGAAGCTTTTTGATGACTGCTTCAATTTCTTCCATAGTTATTGTCCTATTGAGATTTGTAGATTCTTCCTGATTGAATTTTGGAAGATTGTATTTTTCTAGGAATATGTCCATTTCCTCCAGGTTGTCTAGTTTGTTGGAGTAGAGTTGTTCATAGTATTTTTTTTTAACAATCCTTTGTATTTCTGAGTGGTCTGTTGTTATTTCTCCTCTTTCATTTCTGATTTTGTTTATTTGGGTTCTCTTTGCTTCTTGGTGAGCCTGGCTAGAGGCTCATCAATCTTGTTTATCCTTTCAAAAAACCAGCTCTTGGTTTTGTTGATCTTTTGTATTGTTTTTTTGGTCTCTATGTCGTTTATCTCCGCTCTGATCTTTATTATTTCCTTCCTTCTGCTCACTCTGGACTTTTCTTGTTGCTCTCTAACTCTTTGAGTTGTAGGGTTAGGTAATTTATTATCATTGTTTCTTGTTTTTTGCAGTAGGCTTGTAGAGCTATGAACTTTCCTCTCAAGACTGCTTTCGCTGTGTCCCATAGGTTTTGGATTGTTGTGTTTTCATTGTCGTTTGTTCCCATGATGTTTTTTATTTCTTCATTGTTCTCTCTGGTGACCCAGTCATTGTTTAATAACATGCCAGTTAGTCTCCATGTGTTTGATTTGTTTTGATTGTTTTTATTGTAGTTGATTTCTAGTTTTATGCCATTGTGATCTGAGAAGATGCTTGATATGAATTCTATCTTCTTGAATTTGAAGAGACTTTGCCTGTGACCCAATATATGGTCTATCTTTGAAACTGACCCATGTGCACTTGAGAAGAATGTATATTCTGTGGCTTTGGGGTGAAATGTTCTGAAGATGTCAATTAATTCCATCTGATCTAGTGAGTCATTTAGGATTGATGTTTCTTTGCTGATTTTTTGTTTAGAGGATTTGTCCAATGGTGATAGTGGTGTATAAAGTCCCCTACTATGATTGTATTGCTGTCAATCTCTCCCTTGATCTCCTCCAGAAGTTTTTTTATGTATTTGGGTGCTCCTATATTGGGTGCGTATATGTTTACCAGAGTTCTTTCTTTTTTAAAAAAATATATTTTATTGATCTTTTACAGAGAGGAAGGGAGAGGGACAGAGAGTCAGAAACCTCGATGAGAGAGAAACATCGACCAGCTGCCTCCGGCACTCCCCCCAACTGGGGATGTGCCCACAACCAAGGTACATGCCCTTGACCAGAATTGAACCAGGGACCCTTCAGTCCACAGGCCAATGCTCTATCCACTGAGCCAAACCAGTTAGGGCTTCAGAGTTATTTCTTCTTGTTGGATTGCTCCCTTTAGTATTATGAAGTGGCCGTCCTTCTCTCTTTTTATGTCCTTCACTTTGAGATCGAATTTGTCAGATATAAGTATTGCTACCCCAGCTTTTTTTTCCATTTACATTAGTCTGTATAACCTTTGTCCCTCCCTTCACCATCAGTCTGTGTGTGTGTCTTTTTTCCCGAGGTGGGTTTCCTGTAGACAGCAGATATATTGGTCATGTTTTCTTATCCACTCAGTTACCCTATGTCTTTTAATTGGGGCATTTAATCCATTTACATTTAAAGTTATTATTGATAGATATTTGTTTGTCGCTATTTTTATTCTTTACCCATGTTCCTTCTTCATTTCCTATTTTTTCTTTTTACAGCAGACCCTTTAGCATTTCTTGCATTGCTGGTTTGGTGGTAGTAAACTCCCATAATCCTTTTTTGTCTGTGAAGCTCCTGATTTCACCCTCAGTTTTGATTGATTGCCTTGCTGGGTACAGTATTCTTGGATTCAGCCCCTTCCTTTGCAGGACTTTGTATACCATTTCCTTCTTGCCTGAATTGTTTCTATTGATAAATCAGTCACTAGTCTGATGGGGGGTCCTTTGTAGGTAACTTTCTGTCTCTCTCTGGCCGCTTTTAAGATTCTTGCTTTGTCATTGGTGTTTGCCAATTTAATTATAATGTGCCTTGGCGTCAGTCTTTTGGGGTTCATTTTGTTTGGGACTCTGTGAGCTTCTTGGATTTGTGTGAGTTTTTTTCAACCTATATCAGGGAAGTTTTCTGTCATTATTTCTTCAAACAGGTTTTCTATTCCTTGCTCAGTTTCCTCTCCCTCTGGTACCCCTATTATGCGGATGTTGTTTCATTTTGTGTTGTCCCAAAGTTCTCTTAGGCTCTCCTCCTGCTTTTTAATTCTTTTTTCTAGAAGCTGCTCTGCTTGGGTATTTTTTCCTAGATTGTTTTCTAGCTCACTGATGCAGTCCTCTGCTTCTTCTAGTCTACTGTTGATGCTTTCTATTGAGTTCTTTATAGCAGTGATGTCATTTTTCATTTCTTGGTTCTTCTTCATTTCCTCTTCTTATACATATTGTTGAATTTGTCTTCCATTCTTTTCATCCACCTTATGACCATTTCTCTGAATTCTTGGAAGGCAGCTATGCTCACCACTATACCACCAATGCAACCTAATTTCTCTGAATTCTTTCTCTGACAGGTTGCTTGCCTCCATTGCCTCCATTTTGTTTACTTCCTTTTCTGGTGATGCCTGTTTTTCTTTCGTATGCGGGCTGTTTCTTTGTCTCCCTATGATCTCTCTTTTCCAGGTGTTTGGTTATGTAGTTCTCTCTCTGCTGTGTTGATTTAAAGCACAGAATACAACACAACAAGGCACAACGCACAAGGCAATGAACACAAATGTATTCACAATACTAATAACCCCAAATATAGGTGACCACCAGAGAAAAGAGAATTAGGGGTTAAGGGAGAAAAAAGAAGAGAAAATAGAAAAAGAAAAAAAAAGAGTGCAAAATGAAATTGGGAAAAGGAAAAATAAGTAAGAGAGAAAAGAAAGACAGTGAAATAGAAGAGGGGAAGGAACTATCTATATGGGGAGAAAACTCCAATAGAACAGCCACTAATCCCAACAAATTCCAGCAACAGATACCTAGAGGTGATTGCAAACTACAAACAACTAATATCAAGTGAGGCGAGGGAAAACAGAAGCAAAAAATAACCAAAAAAACCCAACAAAATATAAAGAAAAAGCAAAACAATCTCACAATCAAGCATAAAAAAACCTCAATATAATCAACAACCAAGCAAACAACAACAAAACTACAGAGAGAAAAAAAAATTTGGATAGTGAAGAAAGAGAAAAGGGAGGTGTATATGTACTTAGAGCAGGGTATTGGAAATTAGATATACAAGTAGGGTGAAATTTTAACCAGGTAAAAATAAGGAATAGGGAAAATCTAAAGCAGGAATAGGGTAAGAGAACCGGACAACAGAAGGGGAACAGTGAGGAAGAGAGTTTTGGCATAAAGGTAAAGTTGAGATAGAGTAAAATGATGCTAAAGGAAAGATGAAAATAGATTGTATAATACTAATCCAAAAATAAAATAAAGAGAAAATAAAATGACACTTAAAAGAAAAGGTAAAATGGTAGTAGTAATAATACTGGTTAAAAATGAAAATGTAGTAATTAAAAAGGTAAAATCACTTGATGAAAAAAGAAAAAAAATAGTTTCTTAAGTAAAAGGTGAAAAAAATTAAAAATGTGCAGTAGTGAAGGTCCTTCATTTTCTCTACTCTTCTGTTTGGCATGCCTTAGTCCTGTCAGGTATTCAGGAGAGTGTTGAAGTTCCCTGTGATACACTGTTCCTCCGTGTTGTAAACCACAGTCCTGATTTTAAAGTAGGCTGTATTTGTTTCCCAGGCTGCCTTTATTTGTGTTTATAGGAGAGTCTGTTTGTGGTTCAGTCCCTGGGTGGCAGTGTTTCTGGATTGACCTCCAAGGCTACAAGTCCTCTCTAGCCAGTATTTAGTTTTTGTTTTCTCTATTGCACTTAATACTGGTTTGGGAGAGTTGACTGCCCTTGAGCTGGTTCCTTGGTCGTTACTCCACGCTCTGATTCCCAGGTTCCACAAAAACAACTTTCCCCTGCAGTCTCTGTGAGTGACCCCAACTGGGTGATCCTATGTACTGGGTTTAATAATCAAAAGCAAAGATTTAAGGAGAAAAAAAACACACACACAAAAACAAAAAGAGCCAGAGTGTGCAATTCTCCCAAAGTCTCTTCCGCACGTCCTCTCTCCCCTGGCACTAAGCAGCCAGCACATTGGCAAAATCCGAGGCTGCCTTTTTGCACCCAGTCCAGCTATGGGCTGAGTTCTCTTCTGCCAGAAGCCCTGTGGGACCCCTTTCACACTCGCGGATCACGCTGGCCCCAACTGCCGCGGACTTCCCCCACGCGCACGCGCGCGCGTTCCTCCCTCTGATCTTAATTACAAACCGCACTTTTATCTAGGCGAAATCTGAACTTTCCGTGAGGAGGAGCCGGGCTTGTCTGAGTTCAAGTATTCGTGCTGCTTGAGATCCAGTGTTCCTAGGTTCGTAGCTGGACCCTGGGTGCCGTGGTTGCAGGGTTTCTGGATATATACCCTTCCGATATCAGCCACTCAAGATGGCATGGTCTCCGCGGCTGAGCCAGCTGCCCAGGAGAGATTTCATCAGCAGTAGAGGCTGCCCGGTTAGGGGAGCCTGATCTGGCAGTCTCCAACAGTTCTCTGGAGTATAGCTATTGCTCACCCACAAATTTACGCTCTCGGTACGTCCACACACTCTCCTTTCGTTCTCTCACTCTCACACTGTGTTACAGTCTGCCTTCCCTTCGTTAGCCATCTTCTCTCCTCATCAAGTATTCTATGTAGTGGACGGAACTGTATGTGCAGGACTTTCATAGAACTGGCAGCACAGGAAGCTTTTTTACACCAGTGTCATCATAAACATCTGAGTAATGCATTTCCCTATGACATTGTGATAGGTATGATATCCCTAGGCGATTTTAATATTTCAAATCCACAGTAATCTTTTCTTTTATAGAAAGGATTTTATTTTTCATTAAGTTCTAATTGACATTAGTTTAAGGTGTACCTCATAATGACATGATATTTGTCTATATTGTGAAATGATCATCACAATAAGTCTCATTAGCATCTCCTTTCCCCCCATTGACCTCTCTGCCGGGGCCCAGCCCCAGCGGTCCTGGGGTTCCCAAAGGTGTGGACGGAGTCGGCGAAGAATGAAGGACACGGAGACAGCATTCAGATGATCAGCATAGTTGGGTTCTCTCTTTATTCTCCTGTTACATCTGTATACCATTTGATCCTATAAGCATGCCTCTATAGTTACATCATCATGTTTTGGGTCCTCCCTTGACCTTCTACAGTTCCTCGTTTCATGTCTATAGTTTCTTATCTGACCTTTGCCAAAAATCCCATGTCCATTTAGTTCTGTTGATTTTAATCCTATCCATTCTATTCCAAAGGTTAGGGCTAGTTTATTATCTTCATTCCAAGGTCACTACTCTACTGTTCTGTTAAGCTACAAGGAAGTAACTGAAGGAGATTATCCTAAGTAAAGATTATGTAGCTTAAGGGTGATTGTTTGTAGTTAAGGTGATTAACTACCCGCCTGGCACTTAGTTAAGGGGTTTTACTGATTTATTTCCTTCCTTAGTCCTGTTAATCCCTAACTCCAAGGAAAAATCCCCACCTGGGGAAACAACCTTTCTTGGGGAGGTGGCCCTGGTTAGAACACATAGCGCTAAGAAGGGGAGCAAACATATTAAGAACAGTATGCCAGGTCCCTTGAAACATATGCTGTGCAGATGTTTCTTCCCTGCAGCGACTGTGTCACGCAGCAAGGGTGGACCAGCTTCTGGCACCTCTCCCTGACTGCTCCTATCCCCAACACATGCCCTCACCCCTTCCTGTCTGTGTCCATTGGTTATGCTATATGCATGCATACAAGTCCTTTGGTTGATGTCTTATCTACCCACCTCCCCTGCCATCTCGCTGAGGTTTGATGGTCTGTTTGATGCTTTTATGTCTAGAGATCTATTTTTGAGAGCTTGTTTGGAGGTTCTAGCAGGGGAGCACAGCTACTTGTATACCCTTGACCAAAGACCGGTCCTCTCCTCGGGGGGGAAGGTCGTCCTCTTCGACTGAGCGCGCAGCTTCAGGAGGGACGCACATGGATCGGTGAGGGAGGAGGGGGACACCCGCCTAGCCAGCCAGATCAGCCGAATCAACCCTGGTGATCAATGGGGTGACAGATGTCGCAGCCAGATCACCCTCACATCCTAGAGATCTATTTTTGTTCATCAGTTTAAGTTGTTCATTATATTGCACAAATGAGTGAGATCATGTGATACTTATCTTTCTCTTATTGGCTTATTTGGCTTAGCATAATGCTCTTCAGGTTTATCCATTCTGATGCAAATGGTAAGAGTTCTATTTTTACAACAGCATAGTATTCCATTGTGTAGATGTACAACAGCTTTTTCTTTATTATTTTTTAAATTAATTTCAGAGAAGAAGGGAGAGGGAGAGAGAGATGGAAACATCAATGATGATAATCACTGATGGGCTGGGCTGTGGGCTGCTTTGTGTGCCGTGGGGTCTCAGCAGTGTTGGCTATGATTCAGTGGGCTGTTGCTCCAGGGTGGTGGCAGGGCCTGTGTCCCACTTGGGGGAAGCTGAATGTTGCTTTGTTGGTGCCAGGTTTGTGGTGCCGCTTCTTTGTAAATAGCCAGTGTGTGTCACAGCACCTGCTACTTGGAGCGTCTGCCTGTGGGTGGTCAGTATGTGTCAAAGCGACTAGGGACACTTAGCATAGTGCCCTTTTATATGTATAGGTAGATTATGTGTGTTTACATGTCCTAAAAATCATGAGTAGAGGACTTTTTTTTTTTTTTAATATGGAACGCTTCACGAATTTGCATGCCATCCTTGTGCAGGGGCCATGATAATCTTCTCTGTATCGTTCCAATTTTAGTATATGTGCTGCCAAAGCGAGCACAATGAGTAGAGGACTTTTGTAGAGGGCTAAGTTGCCCTATCCTGCTCATGCCTGAGCTCTAACTCTAACTTCTTATCTCCATGAAATGAGAGAGGAAAAAGAAGGTCAAACTGAGTTACTAACCAATATTATAAAAACAACCCTAACTGGTTTGGCTCAGTGAATAGAGCATTGGCCTGCGGACTGATAGGTCCCAGGTTCGATTCCGGTCAAGGGCATGTACCTTGGTTGCGGGCACATCCCCAGTAGGAGGTATGCAGGAGACAAGTGATCGATGTTTCTCTCTCATCAATGTTTTTTCTATCCCTCTCCCTTCCTCTCTATAAAAAATCAATAAAATATATTTTAAAAAAATTATAAAAACAAATGATCATCCATATTACTCCATAAGAATGCTTTCATTCATTCAGGTGTATCTGACTCCTTCTAATAATCTGGAGTACTTCAGGACAATATGGCCAATTACATTTTGTTCCAAGTTGAATTTCCACACACCTCCTGGTCTCTCCTGTTTGGTGATGAGAATAGAAAAGAAAGCTATCAAGCCTTTATTCCATTCATGGTCATTCAAACTTTATGCAGCTATGACAGTGTGTGTCATGTAGTGCTGCATCAAATGGTGGTTATAAAGGAGTTGAGTTTTCTCACAAGGAATCAATAAGCTTAAAATAGAAGTATTTTAATTTATTAAATTGAAGTTGTTCAGGGTGCTCTTTACTCTGATATTAGAGAGCAGTGAAGACTTGAAGTGATCACAATAAAATAATATCAATAAATTCCATGTGTTCATGAGGAAGTGAGTGTGGCAAATAGTCTTGCTAGTGTTACAATCAAGTTATAGACTCAACGTTGGGGACCACGTGTCTCCTGTGAACTACTTATGAAGTATGTATAGATAACTAATGCTGTCTATCTCACCCATGCCTATGTGGGATGTTTTAGGTCTCAGTGGCCTTTGAGGATGTTAATGTGAAGTTCACCAAGGAGGAGTGGGCTTTCCTGGATCCGACCCAGAAGAAAATCTACACAGATGTGATGCTGGAAACCTTCTGGAACCTGGCATCAGTTGGTAGTTATCACAAATTCTATTTTTCTTGTAATATATTTTTATTGATTTCAGAGAGGAAGGGAAAGGGAGATAGAAAAATCAATGATAAGAGAGAATCACTGATTTGCTACCTCCTGTATGCCTCACACTGGGGATCTAGCCATCAAACCAGGTCTACTGGGAAGTTGATCCCTGACTTCTTGGTTCATAGGTTGACCATCAACCACATAGCGACTCTGGCTGGCAACAATCTGTTACTTACTTAGTCAATTGGAAAACTAGTGTTGCTTGCTCATCAGTGCTGTTTCAAGAACTGAAATGTGGAAAGGGAAAACATTGGTAATTAAACTAGGAATGTTCACAGCTTATTGTGCACCTAAAATCTAACCATTTTCATATTCTCTAATACTTTATAATGTTTTTTTCTAGCATGTATTTTAGAAGAAAAATGTGAAGACCATGACAGTGAAGATCAGTATGAAAATGATGGGATGAATCTTAGGTAAGTCGCATTGCCATGAGAAAGCAATGTCCTGCAAGAGCATCTTTTTTTTTTTAAATACGATCTTACAAATATTTATTTTACTTATTCATTTATTTAATATGTATTTATTTATTTCAGAGAAGTAGGGAGAGAGAGAGAGAGAAAGAGAGACAAACATCAATGATGAGAGAGAATTATTATTATTATTATTTTTTTATTGCTTAAAGTATTACAAAGGGTATTACATATGTGTCCATTTTATCCCCCTGCCCTAGACAGTCCCCTAGCCTCCCCTATCCCCCAATGTCTTATGTCCACTGGTTATGCTTATATGCATGCATACAAGTCCTTTAGTTGATCTCTTACCCCCCTACCTCCTGCCCCCCAACCCTCCCCGGCCTTCCCGCTGCAGTTTGACAATCTGTTTGAGGCAGCTCTGCCTCTGTATCTATTATTGTTCAAAAGTTTATAATGGTCTCTATTATCCATGAATGAGTGAGATCATGTGGTATTTTTCCTTCATTGACTGGCTTATTTCACTTAGCATAATGCTCTCCAGTTCCATCCATGATGTTGCAAATGGTAAGAGTTCCTTCCTTTTTAGAGCAGCATAGTATTCCATCGTGTAGATGTACCACAGTTTTCTAATCCATTCATCTACTGATGGGCACTTAGGCTGTTTCCAGATCTTAGCTATGGTGAATTGTGCTGCTATGAACATAGGGGTGCATATATCCTTTCTGATTGGTGTTTCTGGTTTCTTGGGATATATTCCTAGAAGTGGGATCACAGGGTCAAATGGGAGTTCCATTTTCAGTTTTTTAAGGAAACTCCATACTGTCTTCCATAGTGGCTGCACCAGTCTGCATTCCCACCAGCAGTGCACAAGTGTTCCTTTTTCTCCACATCCTCTCCAGCACTTGTCGTTTGTTGATTTGTTGATGATAGCCAGTCTGACAGGTGTGAGATGGTACCTCATTGTTGTTTTGATTTGCATCGAGAGAGAATTATTGATCGTCTGCCTCCTGCACGCCCCACACTCGGAATCAAGCCCACCACATCGGCATGTGCCCGGACCATGAATCAAAATATGACATCTTGGTTCATATGTCGGTGTTCAACCACTGAGCCATGCCGGTGGTACGAAATTATGTTTTTATTATTTTACAGTGTGGAGGTGAGAGGGAGAAATTGAAACATTGATTAGCTGCCTCCTGCACGCCCTGTACAGGGGATAATAAGTCTGCAACCTGGCCATATTCTCTTTCGGAGAGTAGAACTGGCAACCCCCCTGGCGGGTGGGTCCATGCTGAACCACTGAGCCACATGGACCCAGTCCACAAAACAATCTTAAAACCAGGTAATCCAATTATATCAGCCCAGTTTTAAATGTATTGATTCTTAGAATTATTTTTTTTAAAAAATACAGGCCCAAACCGGTTTTGCTCAGTGGATAGAGGTTCGGCCTGCAAACTAAAAGGTCCCAGGTTCGATTCTGGTCAAGGGCATGTGCCTTGGTTGTGGGCACATCCCCAGTTTGGGGTGTGCAGGAGGCAGCTGGCCAATGTTTCTCTCTCATCGATGTTTCTGACTCTCTGTCCCTCTCCCTTCCTCTCTGTAAAAAATCAATAAAATACATTTAAAAAAAATATGCAAGTATCATTAATGAATATAAGTGTTTTTATAATATTTATGATCCATCCTACTTCAGAGGTTTTTGGGATATCCACTTTTAAAAATTGAAATGTACAGAAATGCCCCACATTCCTTGAAAATGGTAAAGATGTCATTATCATACTACCAATAAATATTAAATCATTAAGAGAGTATTAATAATATGCTTCTGATTTTTACAGCAGTCATATGGTAGAGAGACTCTGTAAAAGGAAAGATGGTACTCAATGCAGAGAAAACTTCAGCCAGATTCCAAATCTTAATGAAAAGAAAGAAACTCCTACTGAAATAAAGCAACCTAAATCCAGGTTGTGTAGGCAAATCTTCATGGGTTATTTATCCTTGAATAACCACCTGAGCTCTCACATTGTACCCAAACTATACCTCTGTCAGGAATATGAAGAAAGCCCTTATAAATGTAAGGAACCTACGAAAGCTTTCAAGTATCACCGATATATTCGGAGACATGAAGGCAGTACCAGTGGGAAAGCTTTCCACTATTCAACTTTCCTTAGAAATCAAGAAAGAACGCATGTTCCTCGGAAACTGTATGAATGTAAGCAATGTGGGAAAACCTTCAGTCATCGATACTCTCTTGTAAAACATAAAATAAGTCATGATGGAAAGAAGCCTCATGAATGTAAGGAATGTGGTAAAACATTCCTTTTTCGACATATTCTGCAATGTCATGAAAGAACTCATACTGGGGAAAAACCTTATGAATGTAACCATTGTGGTAAAGCTTTCGCTAGGCCAGCTTCCCTCCGATGTCATGAAAGAACTCATATTAAGGAAAAACCCTATGAATGTAAGCAATGTGGCAAAGCCTTTAGTTATCGCACCTCTCTTCGAAGACATAAAAAAAGTCGTGATGGAAAGAAGCCGCATGAATGTAAAGAATGTGGTAAAACATTCTGTGATCTATGTGCCCTCCGCGTTCATGAAAGTATTCATACTGGGGAAAAACCTTATGAATGTAACCATTGTGGTAAAACTTTTTCTTATCCAACTTACCTCCGACATTATGAAAGAACTCATAAGGAAAAACCCTATGAATGTAAGCAATGTGGAAAAACCTTCTGCAGTCTCAACTCTCTTGAAAGACATAAAAGAAGTCATGATGGAAAGAAGCCTCATGAATGTAAGGAATGTGGTAAAACATTCCTTTATCGATATTCTCTGCAAAGTCATGAAAGAATTCATACTGGGGAAAAACCTTATGAATGTAAGCAATGTGGGAAAGCCTTCAGTTATCTCAGCTCTCTTACAATACATAAAATAAGTCATGATGGAAAGAAGCATCATAAATGTAAGCAATGTGATAAAACATTCCTTTATCAATATTATCTCCAACGTCATGAAATAACTCATACTGGGGGAAAACCTTATGAATGTAAGCAATGTGGGAAAGCCTTCAGTTATCTCAGCTCTCTTCGAAGACATAAAAAAAGTCATGATTGAAAGACGCCTCGTGAATGTAAAGAATGTGGTAAAGCAGTCCGTGATCGATGTGCCCTCTGAGCTCATGAAAGTATTCATACTGGGGGAAAACCTTACGAATATAACCATTGTGGTAAAGCTTTCTCTCATCCAACTTTCCTGTGATATCATGAAAGAACTCATAGTAAGGAAAAACACTATGAATGATAGCAGTGTGGGAAAGCCTTTATTCATCCTCGTTCCCTTCAAATTCACCTAAATACTCAGTGGAGAGTATGCATAATGAATGAAAGAATTCACACGGAAAATAAGCCTTATTGTGTAAAGATTGCACAAAAGCCTTTGACCATCCCAATTCTTTTTCTTTTTTTTATACTCACCTGAGGATATTTTTCCCTTAAGAGAGTGGAAATTAGAGACAAAGAAGGAGCAATATTGATGTGAGAGAAACACATCAATTGGTTGCCTCCTGTACACACCTAGAAATGAAAGCACACACAATGGAGAAAAGCTCTATGAATGTTAGGAACGTGTTAAAGCTGTCAGTTCCTCCAATTCTCTTAGGAAGCATGGAAGAACACGTACTGGGGGAAAACCTTATGCAAGTAAACAATGTGGGAAAAGCTTCCGTTGTCTCACACATCTTGGATGACAAAAGTAGTCATGATAGAATCCTCATGACTAAGGAATGAAGTAAATCTCTTTGCCATGCGTTTTCTCTTAGAGATGTGAAATGTATACTGGGAAGAAACCCTATGGATGCAAGCCATGTGGGATAACCTATAGCCATCCCAGATCCTTTCAAATTCACAAAAATGCTCATAGTGGAGAGAAATCATATCAATGCAAGGAACGTGGTAAAGCCTTTAGGTTCCCAACTAATTTTTACACACATTTGAAAACAAAATGTATTGATAAACACTGTTAATGTAAAGAGTAGCAAAAAGCCTTCATTTATTTCTCAGGTGTGCCATCATGAACTAGTATGATTATCCTTCTTGGGGATGGATCCTAGAAATGTAAGAGGGTTAGAAATCATTCATTTCTTCCAGTTTATTGTGAAGGATGAAGAAACTCACTGAACAGAAGCCCTGTCATGTAAAGATTGTAGAAGTGCCTTTGGCCATCCTAATTCTTTACAGAACCATGAAGGGCCTCAAGAGTAAGTGTATGAACATATGGAATGCGGGAGAGCCTTTCTTGGACAAGTGAAAATGCAACTGGAGAAAAAGTGTGTGTGTGTATATATATATATATATATATATATATATATATATATATACACACACACACACACACACATACATACATACATACACAGAAGGTGGGAAAGCCTTCAGCTGTCCCCTGTCCCTTTTCCTTGGAAAGGTCATGAAGGAACTCAAAGTGGAAAGTTGTATTGAATGTAAAAATGTAGGGAAACCTTCATGTTGCCTCATAGCCCTACAACACCATGTGACAATATACACTGTATAATCGACAACTAAAAGAACTTACAATTGTTTTCTAAATTTCATTTTGTCCATCACCATTCATTCCCTCTATGCCCTTTTCCACCCTCCTTCATCCTCCACCACCCATGCAGTCACCACACTTGTCATGTCCATGAGTTTTCTTTTTTCCTTTTTGCTCAATCCCTCCACCTCCCCAGCCTCTGAGCTGAATTCCATTTTTCGCCCATGTCTTCTTAGCGAGCCTGGAAGGTTGGCAGAGTCTGTTCCCATGTTGGTTTGTGCTTAGCATCAGACTTTTTTGCTTTGCTTATGTTTTATCACATTTTTCTTGATTGCTATGAAAAGTCAAAATACAGTGAACCCCCATCTTAAGAAAAGGCATGTAAGCAAAACCTCCCCTGATTGTAAAGAGAAATTCTTGGCCTGTAGTCGAGTGAGTAAATTACACATTAAATGCCAGTTTGGGGAAAGGCAAAGTCACTACTCGAGTGAATTGAGAGAATGCACTTTGTTATATTTTTATTAAGTGTTCCTTTCTTCACAGAAAAATAAAATTCTTTGCTGAAGCTTGGAAAGCAGACAGCCCTGTGATCTGTGAAGTCTGATGTGTCCAGTAATTCAGACGGGATGGGCTGGAGTCAAGAACAGCATCCTATGGGCCAGAGCATCCTTGGGGCTCCTGGATTATTGGGACTCCTGCGTGCGTCAGGGGATGATGCTCTCACAGGGATGATTGGATGGTGCTCTCGCAGGGTGATGCTCTCACTCTCACTGCAGTGTGCTGGCCCTGCTCTGGGCGCTTGACTCTGCCCACTCAGATGCCACTGCAGCTCTGACCTCACCAGAGGAAGGGTGCTGAGCTCTCCTTTTCTGCTTAAAGCCACTGTCCTAGGCCCTCCTTCCTCTCTTGCTTCCCCATCCCTGACCGTCTGTTTGGGCTGACACATTCCTCTATCCCTCCTGCCGGTGGATCATGGAGCTCCCCAGAACTCTTCTTGTCATCACCCAAAACCTCTGCATGGTGGTTAATAAGTTCTCACCTCCTTCCGTGAGGTATTGGTAGGGAGGCCTGGAGACACAAGTCCTGACCCAAAGCCGAGCACTGTCCATGGGGCCCTAAAGTCGGGAGTAAATATTGTCATGGAAGAAATGTGTGGGTGAGAGCCACTGACCCTGTCTTTAACACACTATGTCTGGAAGAGGAAAAAATGAATCAAAACAACTCTTTTTAAAAATATATATATTTTATTGATTTTTTTACAGAGAGTAAGGGAGAAGAAGAGGGATAGAGAGTTAGAAACATTGATGAAAGAGAAACATCGATTCAGCTGCTTCCTGCACACTCCCCACTGGGGATGTGCCCACAGCCAAGGTACATGCCCTTGACCAGAATTGAACTGGGACCCTTCAGTTAGCAGGCCAATGCTTTATCCACTGAGCCAAACTGGTCAGGGCCAAAACAACCCTTTAGCTTGAATGTGGTTGAGCCTCAGACCCCAGTGCTGAGCGGAGGGCACTGGATTTCTTGCTGCAGGTCTGACTACCCTCAGCTCTGAGTCCTGGGACCATCCCCCATTTCCCTCAGGGTCCACAACCATCCCAGTGGTACAAGCATGGAGGAGCCTGGTGTTGCCAAGACTTAGGGCAGACGCAGGGATAGCCTTGTTCTGTATGAGCCTCCCTGTCCAACCTCCCCTTGTCTCTCTGTCCACACCCACCATGCCATCACAAGGAAGAAGAGAAAGAGAAAAAGGGCCTCAGGGCCATCCCGAGTGCAGTTATAGTTTTTGAAGGAGGGAACAGAGAAGACCCTCTGGCCTGTTCTGTGCTTATGATTCCAGATCCCCAGGAAGGGCAAGACAGGCTCACTCCACCGTGAACCAAGTGTGTTGCTGCCAAGAGGGATGTGCCAAGATCCTGTCCCAGGGGGTGCACCCTGTGCCCTGATCTCACCACCCCAAGAGGAGAGAAACCAGTGAAGTCTTACTGGCTCCTTCCATCGGCAGTTTCTGCTCATTCTGTTTACATTTCACACAGAGAAAGACTATAATCCAAGACTACAATCATATGCTTGAAATTGATTGTTAAATTTAAAGGGAGTTCAATTTTATGGAGACATGTAGTTGCAGTTATTCACTTACTAGAGGCCCGGTGCATAAAATTCGTTCACTGGGGTGGGGGGGGGGCGGGTGTCCCTCAGCCCAGCCTGCACCCTCTACAATCTGGGACCCCTCGGGGGATGTACGGCTGCCCTACGGGATTAGGCCTAAACTGGCAGTCGGACATCCCTCTCACAATCTTGGACTGCTGGCTTCTAACCACTCACCTGCCTGCTTGCCCCTATCTGCTTCTCCCTGCCAGCCTCATTGCCCCCTAACCACTCCCCTGGCAGCCTGATTGACACTTAACTGCTCCCCTGCCTGCCCAACTGCCCTCTGCCAGCCCTATTGCCCCTACTGCCCTCCCCTGCATGCCTGGTTGCCCCCAACTGCCCTCCCCTGCTGTCCATCTTGTGATGCCCTGGGAATGGCCATCATGTGGCAGCTATCTTTTGATGATGTAGGGGTGGCCATACTGTGAGGGCATGTCAATTTGCCTATTACCGCTTTATTATATAGTATGTAAATGCCTTTTATTATGCAGTAATAGCCAAGTATTATTTTGAAACTAACAGGAATATCGTAAAATTCTGACTCCCTCCAATCCATATGATTCATGTTGCTTATCCACTTGCAACCATTTCTCATTTAGTCGGACGCAGAGTCAAATACAAGGCACTGATTTCAAGTTTCGTTTCATTTCAACAAAATGCAGAGTCTTGGTTCAAAGGAAAGGACTTCCTAAAAGTTCTGGTCTTAAGCATTGCTTACAAAGAGCTTTCTTAGGGCCTTAATGGTGACCTGATCAAGTGCACATGGTTCCACATTGCTCTGCAAATCCAGCTACTGTGGGAAAACATTGTGCAAGGGCCCTTGCCAAAGCCTTTCAGACCAACACACATGCTGAAGGGGAGTGGGGGCGCTGGGCCAGGCCCGTCCCAGGTGCTGTTGGGAGCAGGAGGTGCAGCCAAAATGCCTGACTCAGGAACCAGTGGTGGGTCCCACACAGGAGGATCTTCATGATGCCCCAGGAATGGCAGCAGCTATGGGTGCCATCAGGTGGGTGTGTGGCTGCCACATGTGCCCGCCTCGGGGAAAGGCTCGGTGGCTCCACACCTGGTCCCGGGGCTTTCCTTCTTCTCTCTGGACAATCCGAATCCCCTTCCATTTAATCTGCTTCATGCTTCACTGCGTGTGCAGTCACTTCATGTTCTGGCTGGAAGGTCACGGATGCAGGGGCAGGTCTGGAGGACACAGACCCTCCCCAAAGAAAGGGCCTAGCACCTGGAGCATCGCAGCAGCTCTGCGAAGGGCAATGGGGTGAGTGGGAAACCTGGGGCAGGTGGTGGGCGAGCGCCTGCCAGAAGCTCTGGTCCTGGCCCGGCTGCTCCTGGCGCTGGCCTGAACTTAGAAACGCGGACCAGCACTGACTATGTCCACACAGGACCGCAGGCCCCTCAGCATTTGAGGCTGATTCCAACCCCACCGGGTGCTCAGGACAGAGGACCATGCGGGTCAGGTAACCGCCCAGCTGAGAGCACATTTTGGAAGTTTGCCAAAACTTACAAATTTTAACAAATACTTTCAGAGTAGCTTGAAAACTGCACTGGAAGGAAATCCTATTAGTGTAACTAACGTACATGTAAGCCTGCTGCAAATGAAGTCACATACTCCCCAAAACTCATAGTATTAAAGAAGTTCTCTAAGCTTTTGACATATTTGTTCATTATCAGTACTCATTCTTTTTTTGTTAGTTTCTTTAAATTGATGCTTTAGAGCAGCCGTGGGCAAACTACGGCCCACGGGCCGGATCCGGCCCGTTTGAAATGAATAAAACTAAAAAAAAAAAAAAGACCGTACCCTTTTATGTAATGATGTTTACTTTGAATTTATATTAGTTCACACAAACACTCCATCCATGCTTTTGTTCCGGCCCTCCGGTCCAGTTTAAGAGCCCATTGTGGCCCTCGAGTCAAAAAGTTTGCCCACCCCTGCTTTAGAGTGAGGAAGGCAGAAAGAAGAAGAGGGAAACATTGATGTGAGAGAGAAACACTGAAGGGTTGTCTTCCCTGTGCCCTGACTAGTAATGTACCCTGACAGGTATTGAATGAATAGGCTCTACACGCCTGTATATTCTTTTTAAAAATATATTTTATTGATTTTTTACAGAGAGGAAGGGAGAAGGATAGTTAGAAACACGGATGAGAGAGAAACATCGATCAGCTGCCTCCTGCACACTCCAACTGGGGTTGTGTCCGCAACCAAGGTACATGCCCTTGACTGGAATCAAACCTGGGACACTTCAGTCTGCAGGCTGACGCTCTATCTACTGAGCCAAACTGGTTAGGACCTCTTTTAATTTTTCAACTGCACTTGATATTCACTTATATTCACTATTATTTTAGTCAATAAGTATTTGCCGTGTATTTGTACATAGTTACTGTTCACTAAAGAGTCCCCTTGTGTATTATATTCATGTTTGTGTGTTGCTTTTGGCTGGGAATTGTGCTATTGAGTTCACATTAAGGAGAGAATATTTTAGTTTGTTTTTCTCCTATTTTGTCCTGCCAGTCAAGAATTTTCTCAAAACAGCCAGCCACTGCTTTCATTCCATTGATGTTGGGTGTAAGCTTTACAGTTGTTCACAATTCAACATTAAAGATCCAGCATAGGTTGGCTTTTCCTGCAAGCCCATAAGTGTCCACCAGGCAACAAATGTAGACTGTCATGGTTGAGGCTGTTTTCTGAAGGGTATGCACTGTTCTCTAGATTACATTTGCTTGAGGTCTAATTTGACTAGTAATCATCTTGTCCTGTTGGTACTATTGACTATGATTCAGATGCCACTGTGACAGCTGCAATGGTGCAGTGCCAAGGAGCCATGTGCCAGTTTGTTCTTGTACCACCCTCTGCAGTGAGGGCTCTGAGCCAGTCCTCCCATGTGAGAATCGGCACTTTCCTCATTGCAGGCAGACTCTGATGTGGGCTGTCACTCAGAGCTGAGCCTAATCTCTCAGTGTTTTCAGTTATCTTGGGTTGTATGTGATTAAAATTATGTGCATTTTTTTCTAATAAATGCTTCTGTAACTTAAAAATTTTTTTTTTATTGATTTCAGAGAGCAAGGGTGAGGGAGAGAGAGATAGAAACATTAATGATGAGAATCACAGATCAGCTGCCTCCCCTGCTGGGGATCAAGTCTGGAACCCGGGCATGTGCCCTTGACTGGAATCAACTCGGGATCCTTCAGTTTGCAGGCTTACGCTCTATCCACTGAGCCCAACCATCGAGGACAATGCTTCTGTATTTTTAATGAAATAGGAACTGTTTCTCAACCACTCTTATGCTAAGACATGTTATGGGTGTTTTTTTTTAAAATTTCCTGAGGATGTATTTAATTATCCCATAGTAATTATGTATTTTCAGATCAATTTGTCATTTTATCCATTTTATCATTATACATTCTGAGTCATAAGTGTCATGTGTGTACAAATTCGGATATGGTTTCCTCATAGAAAACATATTTTTTATTATCATTATACTTATATTGTCTGGCACAGACTAGTTTCTTATTCTTTCAAAGTATTAAAAACTTTCGTCATGTATTTTTTAGTCCCCTCCAGCCAAAGATCAACACAATCACATCTGTAGTAAAAGTGAAATGAGATGGAATGAATTGAAATAATAAGCATGATCAGAAACCATAAAAGCCTGGGATGTAACAGTAACAGCAGCCTTTAAATGATTTCTTGTTATATTTTGCCTTGTGAGAGACAATTTGATTTCCATCCAAGGAAGCCATGCATTTTTCTGCATTGAATTCTGTGAGGAAATGAACTTCATTCTATCTTGCATAATGATAATCATTTTTCTTTAGAATGCAGAAAAAAATCAAGCTAAACCAAAATTGTAAGAAGCACAAATCATATTAGTGAGAAAAGCAATATTTGTTATTTTTATTCCTTTGAAACCTGTTTTCCTTGATCACATGTGCAAGCATGAATGCCTTTGCTTTTATCTTGATTCATTGTGGTCATGGAGTAGCTCTGTGTGATGATGGATGTGTGACATTTTCTTTTCAACAGAGTATAAGGCCAGGAACCAGTTGTTGAATAGCATTTGCCTTTCTTGTTACCTAAATACTGAAATATTTACTTTGCTGTATTGGGTACATTTCCAAAAAGTACCTCAGTTAAGTATCTATATTACATATATATTAATATAAAAGCATGTGCTTCTTAACAAGATATGTAACTGATGAACTCCTCTATGGGTTAGCAGAGGTTTATAAATTTGGGAATATTGTCAACGAACACAAACCTAGCAAGAAAACAAAGTTAGGATCTCTCTTCCAAGAAGCTGTCCTTGCTGACAGAATTTCACTGTATTTCCCCCCGCCACACACACACACTTTTAAAAGAAAGTTGATTTGAAAGAGAAAGAGAGAAGCATCAATCTGTTGTTCCAGTTATTTATGTAATTATTGGTTGCTTCTTGTGTGTGACCTGTGAACGAACCCACAAACTTGGCATATTGGGGCAACGCTCTAATCAACTGAGTTGCCTGGCCAAGGAGAAGTATGATCATAATGATAATGTCAACATCCCACACGTGCCAGGCAATTTACATGGAAAACATGCCCAATTTAGCAAACCTGTCCAAGTCATCATATACAGGCATGAAAGGAAAAAGTTCTTGCATTGCTGGTGCTTAGCTTTTGTGGGAAAGGAGATAATCCTATATATAGAAAGCCAGGGCCGTCATGATGAAATAACCGGATGGAGAACTGAACAGCACACTGCGTGGGGTGACCAGGCCGGCAGGGGTGGCTGTTGGGGGTGACCAGGCCGGCAGGGGTGGCTGTTGGGGGTGACCAGGCCGGCAGGGGTGGCTGTTGGGGGTGACCAGGCCGGCAGGGGGGCAGTTAGGGGTGACCAGGCCGGCAGGGGTGGCTATTGGGGGTGACCAGGCCGGCAGGGGTGGCTATTGGGGGTGACCAGGCCGGCAGGGGTGGCTATTGGGGGTGACCAGGCCGGCAGGGGTGGCTGTTGGGGGTGACCAGGCCGGCAGAGGGGGAAGTTATGGGTGATCAGGCCAGCAGGCAGAGGTGGTTAGGGGTGGTCAGGCTGTCGGGGCAGTCAGGGGCAATCAGGCAGGCAGGCAGGTGAGCAGTTAGGAGCCAGCAGTTCCGGATTGTGAGAGGGATGTCCTATTGCTAGTGTAGGCCCAATCCGACATCCTCCGAGGGGTCCTGGATTGAAGAGCGTGCTGGCTGGAATGAGGGGATCCTCCCCTTCTGTGCACTAATTTCATGCACCGGTCCTCTAGTGGTTAAATAAAAAAGCTTTGATTTCTTAGAAAATGAAGGTGTTGCCAGGTGAGTGTGGCTCTATAGTTGAGCATGGTTTGATTGATGGTCGGGCCACATGCCCAGGTTTGGGGCTCAATCCCCAGTAGGAAGTATGCAGGATGCAGCTGATGTATGTTCATTCTCTTTGATGTTTCTATCTCACTCTGCCTCTCAAAAAAACAAAAAATAAATATCTTGAAAATAAAAGAAAAATGTTGATAATAAATGCAAACACTGACGAGAGTTAATTGGGAATGAGGGTGGATTACATATCTTCATTATGGATGGTAGGGGCCTCAGTAAATGGGGGTGTCATCATTGATCATCTTTCCTCCATGTAATACTTCTTAAAGAGTTGTGGATCTACTAGAGCAGTGATGGCGAACCTATGACACGCGTGTCAGAGGTGACACGCGAACTCATTTTTTTGGTTGATTTTTCTTTTTTTAAAAAAATATATTTCATTGATTTTTTACAGAGAGGAAGGGAGAGAGATAGAGAGTCAGAAACATCGATGAGAGAGAAACATCGATCAGCCGCCTCCTGCACACCTCTTACTGGGGATGTGCCCGCAACCCAGGTACATGTCCTTGACTGGAAGCGAACCCGGGACCCTTCAGTCCGCAGGCCGACTCTCTATCCACTGAGCCAAACCGGTTTCGGCTGATTTTTCTTTGTAAATGGCATTTAAATATATAAAATAAATATCAAAAATATAAATCTTTGTTTTACTATGGTTGCAAATATCAAAAAATTTCTATATGTGACACGGCACCAGAGTTAAGTTAGGGTTTTTCAAAATGCTGACACACCGAGCTCAAAAGGTTCGCATCACTGTTCTAGAGTGTAGATTTGAACAATGGGCAAACATCCCCAAAATTCTGCCTTCCTGGGATTCACATCAGTGGTTTTCCAGAAAGCTCTAAACATGGGTTTAGGTTTCATTTGATTAAGAATATGGACATGGGTATGTGACATGAGGGACTTCTCACTGCTTTAAAACCAATGGAAATAATTTGAAAGTCATTTTTGAAATGGCATACTATTTTGCTGCTATTCAAATGGAGTGACACTTTTTTTGAGTTCCTCCCAGTTGAAGAAAGTTCTGGTCATCTGCACATCATGGGTTTTCTGTAATTAGAGTGATTCCTGTGCATGTCTAAGGTGGTTTTCTGATTAAAACACCAGGAAGCCATTGCTGTTCAGAGGATAATGATGTAAAGAAAGTTTAAGGTGACCTGCAGGCAGAGTATCAGCAAAGCAAGTATATTTGATATCCCCAATGAGGGACATTTTCTGTGCCTTTGATAAGAGGAGTAGCTGAAAGTTTTTTGTTTCAGGAGAAGGCACCAAGCCGTCCGTGCTCATTTTTGCTGTTTTCAGGGATCATTTCCATGTTTACACTTCCAGGAGATGTTATGAAACATTGGGAAGAAGCTGTTGCTTTTATTTCTTTAAAGAGCTAAGGACGTCCAGACTTGGTCCCTCTTCTTTCTTTCGGTGCTAATTTATGTTTTCTTAGCGGTGTACATATTTTATGATATAATCATTGGTATCTCCTATGATCCCCTGCCCCCATCATCCCTCCCCCCATGCAAATGAAGACAGGCAAGCAGAAATCTTGTCCAGATTTACATAACTCATAATAGTAGAATCTCCATTTTTGAAGTCCTAATGTGTGCCGCATTGTCCAAAGTCAAAAACTTTCACTCAGAAGAGCGCTGCCAGCCTTGTATAATTCTGTACCATTGCAAATGCAGTGTCAAAGTTTATAAACAGGACTTAAAAGACCACATGGTGATCCACTGCGTGACATTCCGGAAAAGGTCCAGGGTCGGAGGAACCTGTAACAAATCCCTGTTCAAAGGGGATACAGTATAAACCGCCACCACAACTGTGTTCCTTTGGGTTGATGGAGTGCTTTCCGTCTTCATGGTGGTGTAACTGCATTCGAGAAAACTCATAACTGCTCTTGAAACAGTATGTGCACATATTAAAAAGAATATGAAACAATAAAAGTGTTAAACTTGGTCTGCATGTGCAACACTTTCTTCCACACCTTGGCGTCCATCTGATAAAGAACTGAGAACACAGTCTGGAGAAGAGCACAGGCCACAACAGGACATTTGTTTGTTTAACTTTAAATCAGTTTATTGACACTGTAACACAGCACACTTGCCTTCCGAACACCCCCACCCCCTCACCCAGATTAGACCTCTCGCCCTTCCTCTCCCTTTAGAACAAGATGTACCTTGAAAACAGAAAAGGGCAGGCCACCTCTACAACCCCAGGCGCTGAGTCGCCATTCCTCTTCCTCTCCGCTCTTTGTGACCCTAGGAAGGAGATGCTGGGGCCTAGGCCGTGCAGCCAGTAGCAAGAACTGGCCATGATCTGAGAATTGGACTTGAGTAGTGTTTTATAGGGGCTCAGGCACCCCAAAGAAAGCCCTGGTGGTGGGAGTGAACTTGAATGTCCCTCTGCAAAATGCACTGATAACATTTCACAGATGAAGCCAGTTTAACCAAATGCCAGAATAGCACTAAGCTGTAAAGAAAGAGGGTCACGTGTTCGCAGCCTCCATCGCTCTCCAATGCCTGCACCGCCTCCAGCTCGCCGAGCTCCAGCTGAAGGAGAAGGGGGGTAAGTGAAGAGGTCTCTGTACCATGGATCCTTCCAAACAGACTGCCCTGAATTCAACAGGGGACAAAGTGCCAAGGATGCAGCTGGTTACCAAAGCCGCTCAGAAGAGTGTGCCCTCCACCAGAGGGGTGAAGAAGCCTCATTGTTACAGGTCTGGTACTGTGGCACTTTGTGAAATTAGACGTTATCAGAAGTCCACTGAGCTTCTGATTCGCAAACTTCCCTTCCAGCGTCTGCTGTGAGGACTGCAAGACAGACCTGCGCTTCCAAAGTTCAGCAATTGGTGCTTTGCAGGAGGCAAGTGAGGCCTATCTGGTTGGCCTTTTTGAAGACACCAACCTGTGTGCTATCCATGCCAAATGTGTAACAATTATGCCAAAAGATATCCAGCTAGCACGCCACATACACGGAGAACGTGCTTAAGAATCCACTATGATGGAAAACATTTCATTCTTTAAAAAAATTGTTTTCCTTTTATTTGTAGTTCTAAACATTAGGTTGTTGTTTTTTTCCATGGGCTCAAAAGGTACCTAAGTATATGATTGCAAGTTGAAAATAGGGGACAGAAATCAGGTATTGGCAGTTTTTCCATTTTCATTTGTGTGTGAATTTTGTAAATATAAATGTGGGGACATGAAGCATTAATGCAAGTCAAATGTTTCAGTGAACAAGTTTCAGCAGTTCAACTTTATCACAATACTAGTGGCCCGGTGCATGAAATTTGTGCTCAGAGGGGGTGGGGTTCCCTCAGCCCAGCCTGCACCCTATCCAATTGGGGACCCCTTGGGGATGTCCAACTGCCGGTTTAGGCCCACAGGGATCGGGTCTAAACTGGAGGTCGGACATCCCTCTCGCAATCTGAGACCGCTGGTTCCTAACCATTCACCTGCCTGCCTGCCTGGTCACCCCTAATTGCCTCTGCCTGCCTGCCTGATTGCCCCTAACTGCCTCTGCCTGCCTGCCTGATCACCCCCAACTGCTCACCCCTGCCCACCTGATTGCACCCCCAACTGCCCTTCCCTGCTGACCTGATCACCCCTAACTGCCTGCCTGATCACCCCTAACTGCCCTCCCCTGCCAACCTGATTGCCCCCAACTGCTCACCCCTGCCCGCCTGATCACACCCCCAACAGCCCTCCTCTGCTGACCTGATCTTGCTCCCAACTGCCCTCCCCTGCTGGCCTGGTTGCCCCCAACTGCCTTCCCCTGCTGGCCTGATCTTGCCCCCAATTGACCTCCCCTGCCACCAATTTTGGTTCTGATTGGTCGGTTTCTATACCAGTCAGCATCAAAAAGTCCACCTCCTAGGCAGCCATTAGCTCCTCACAGTTGACCCAGATTTGGTTCTGATTGCTCGGTTTCTACGCTACTAAGCGTCTCTGGGCCTATCAATGGGGCCTGATCAGAAAGGTGGGGCGGATCAGCAGCCCAGGTGGAGGCCTGGAGAGAAATGGAGGCAAGGCTGCTGGCCAGGACCAGAGAGAAAGAGAGAGGCAAGTGCTGACCAACAGCTGCCACAGAGGCTACAGATCAGACCCTACTTCTCTCTTCAGGCCTCTCTCTGGGCCCGATTCGCAGCCCCATCGGGAGTCAGTGCTGGGTCACCTCGCCTGCAGCCACAGCTGACTGCAGGACTGACTTCTGGTTAGTGGAGCCTCTGGTCTTTGTGGATGTGAACAACCAGGGTTTTTATATATTAGGATAAATAAGCCTGTTAAATTTTTCTGGACAATGCCAGCATTTGGATTTTTTTTAAAAACAAGTAAATTTCTTATTGATGGCAAATAAATGGTGTTTGTAGCATTTTTATCTTACAGTAGATTCCACCCATTTACTATACTTTGCTAACTTCGTTGTCCTACATGCAAGTACATGTTTTTAATGTTGTCTGTTTTCTGTACTGTTCCTGTAAGTTTGCTATTAAAATACATTAAACTGAAAAAAAAAAATGAAAAGAAAAGAAAGAGGGTCAGACATACTTTCTCCAGGCCGGACACAAATGCACACAGAAGCCCAGGTGGGGCTTCAAAAAACAACTCGAGGACACGGCTGCCCATGGGGCTGCACAGCCTATTCTCAGGAGCTCCTGGGGTGACAGGAAGCAAGGAAAGGAAATACACAAGTCTTAATAGCTGGGGAGCCTGAGGCTGACAGTGCTACCCACCACCCCTCCAGGTCTTGCCCCAGACCCAGATAGTCCCTCCCCCTCTAGGCAATGTCCTTCCCGTAGGCCAGATAGAGCACATCGCACAGCGCAGTTTAGAAAGCTTCGAAGGCCACTTCATAAACATCTTCATTTACTACTGGTGGTCACATGTGAATAATACGTTTATACTGTTCCTTACGGAAAACAATTTCAACGAGTCAACACCAAGAATACAGTAGGCAGCCCTCGCCCTGAGCCCCTCAGCGTCCTTCCCTAGTCAGCGAGGAGCCCCCTCCTCTGTCCCAGGGCTGCCTAACCCCCTCTTGTCCCCACTGTGGCTCTTGGGCAAAGCATCCTCTGACCGTTAGTGCTCATGGGACAAGTTCTGGTCCAGCGGGTAAACCATGAACATCACATCTGGCTGAGAGGGTACACAGGGATGGCCTGGCCGTACAACCTGAAAGCCCAAGAAGCTGAAGGTCTTCAGGAGTGGAGCTCTGTCTTCCCAGCCTTTCCTGATGCAGATGGAGACACAGTTCGCTTTCATCTTCTCTTCGGCAAACTCCAGCAGTGCTGACAGCCCGTCTTTGCTCCCACCAGCTAGTACTCCACCTGGGATCTTTATAAAAAGGCTCTGGCTGCACAGGACTGCATCCCAGGGAGAGGCCTTCCCCTCGTGACCTCGTACTGGAAGCGGACGATGTGAGGTTGTCCATCGTTCACGGGAGGTCCTGTCACAGTGAGCTTCTGGTCCTTAGTTATTAGAGCTGAGAGAGAAGGATCCCTGCCGCCCCTTGCCCCACGGGGATCTTCCTCAGTGGGTGACGGGCACCAGGAGCAGCACTAAGGCCCGGGAACAATGTGCCTGTAGCACTGGAGCTGGGTAAGAATACAGGGCAAGACCCAAAGTGTAAAAGAACATTTAATGGTTAATTACAGAGGTAGGAGAAGTATGTCTTAGAGGAAATGGGCTTAGGAAAGGAGTTAAGGAGGTAACAGAAGTGCCCTTGAAGCTTGGGAGCGCAAGCTAATGGTAACCTGCCTGGGGGAGGAGGAGAAGGAGGGGAAGGTACAGATGTGCTCCAGGGAGGGAGAGCGCACTGGGTCATCCTTTGTAAAGGTTTTAAGGGTGGAGATTTCAGGGGAGGTCCCAGGGGAAGAGCTGAACGGAATATTCTGTAGCTTCCAGGTGTGTCCATTCAGGGATGTGGCCTCCACTGATGGACAGGCTGGCACCAGGCCAGGGGTCATTATTCAATGCAGCTGGTCCTGATGTCAGCCCTGGCATTTTGCTGCTTATCTGGGCCTGGAGCTAGAGGAGGAAAAGTCACCCTGGGGACCAGGCCCCACCCTACAATTGGTTGTCCATTGCTAGACACCTGAGCCTTCCACCCTGGCGACCTCTGTGCCTGGCCCATATCCTTGCTCTGGGTAGGTCTGTGAAACTGCCCACAAGATAACCACAGTAAGGGTGGCTCATGGCCTCAGAGTAGTGTGACTGAATCACCTGTGGGAACATATTTTTTCATGTGAAAAACACTTGCTTAAAGTTAACCATTCTAAACATGCAGAAGTCACTTTTCACGCTGGAAATCATGGCTTGTTTCTGGTTTCAATGCTCTTGTTGGGAATCTGATTGTGGTTCTGGAAGGATAACACCCTAAGGCAGGGGTGGGCAACCCCTGGCACGCGTGCCAAACATGGCATGTCAGTAACTTTTGCTGGCACGCGAAACCCTCTCTTATAATCTTCCATTTACAATTTTTGTGAACATTTGAATGACTTAAATGTTAAATTTCAAGGAACTGTCAAGACCCTTGATGTTATATTTGGTTACATAAAGGCTTTTGAAAAGAAACTGGAAGTCTTTAAGAGGGATGTGGATGGTGAGAGATTTAGATATTTCCCAAACCTCAAGAGGCACATCAAAGACCTCCCAAAAGATGACAGAACAGACTGTCAAAGCCTTCAAAAGCTGTTTTTAAACATCATCAAGTCAACTGTTGAGCAGTTCTTCTCAAGATTTGCGAAATTCAGAGTACTGGAAGAGACAGCAAAATTCATGAGGTTTCCAGACAGCATGAAACTGAAGGAACTAAACTTACAAATGTTTTCATGGATAGACATGGCTGACTTTGAAATGCAGTTGATTGAATTTCAGAGTAGCTCAATTTGGAAGCAGAAATTTATTGACCTTAGAGTTGACTTGGAAAACATTGAAAAAAAAAAGCGATTAGAGATAGGAGTACCAGAGAGAAATGCCAAAAACGAACTATTGAAGACTTGGAATGCCATTCCAGAAAATTTTTTCTGTTTAAAAAGCTTTGCAACAGCGTTACTCTCCATGTTTTCATCCACATACGCTTGTGACTCTTTGTTCTCAGTGATGAATTTTGTTAAGTCTCGTAATAGGAGTAGCCTGACGGATGAAAGTAGTAGCTCGTGCATATCTCTGAAGGTCACGAAATATAAACCTGATGTAAAATCTCGGTCATCAGTGATGCAGCAGCAAAAGTCCCACTGATAATATCAAACGGAGTCCTAAAGTTTTCTGTCGAACTATCAGTGTACATGTATACATTAAAAAATAAATTTATTTTTCATCATCATATACTGTTTTAGTCGCTCGAATGAATTTTATTATTTCTTCAAGGTTCTTCACATACGTACACCTTAAGAGATATCAAGTAGGCGTAACATGTTCTCAAAAAATTAGGGTTGGCATGCAGAAGAATTTTGAGTCAGAGATTTTGCTGGTTTTGGCACGCACTCACAAAAAGGTTGCCCACCCCTGCCCTAAGGCATCCCTGATCCCTCAGCCTGTGCGCCTTTTTGCAAATCCACACGTCAGACTCCAGGTGTCAACAAAGATGAAAATGGAGCCAGATTCATTAGGTGCCTTTTCAGTGTGTGTGTTTGCAAGGAAGGACCACTGTTCCCTGGGGACTCTCAGCGCTGCCTCTCCGTGCAAAGGTCCCTGGACAGGAGATCTGGCTGCTTTGGGCTCAGGCCTGTGCACCTCAGGCGCTAGGGGGCGATGTCGTGAGAAGTGTCTGTCCTTTCGGGAGCTGCGCGCCAGGTGGGTGGGGCTATTGGGGGTCAGGTGGGTGGGGCTACCCTCTGCTACTATGCGGAAGTTCACTCACGTCACATCTTCCTTGCACTTCCGCCATTGGTCCATCTGCGACCAGTAAGGTGGTGGGAGCTTCAGGCGGGACTCGGGAGGCCCAGGAACCAAAAATGGTGAGTGTGCGGCCGGGCGCGGGGACGGGGAGGAGGCGCGGGTGGAGCCGCCGTGGCGGGAGCGTCTCCCCACGGTCAGGTCCGGAGCCCGCGGACCCGAGGCGCCGGGGGCTCCGCTGAAACTGCAGGCCCCTCGGGCTCGCAGGGCGGGGCCCAGCCGGCACCCGGGCGTCCAGTGTGTCCCCGGCTCCGCAGTCGGTGCGGTGACCACGTGGAGGGTCATTGGAGGCAATGGGGACTCGGTCTCCGCGGTTCGTTCATGGGAGTGTTATAATGTACCCCGCGAATCACAGAAGGACGCCTCAAGAAGTTGAATTAAAGAGTCACATTTATTGCAATCCGGGACTCCTAGGAGGCATTTTGCTCTCCCAAATCTCTAAGTGATAAGATGGCCGCAACACCAGATTTATATAGGCAAAAATCACAAAGGTATTGATTACTTCCCAGGGTTTGGAATGAGGAACCTAGTTCGCAAAAAAGCAGTTTACAGAAGCAGAATTAAGCATGTTAATTATAGTTTTGGGTCTCCGGATCACTGAGTTGACAGGAACACATTATCTAAAGCCCTTGGGTCTTGAGACCACTGAGTTACCAGGAACACATTATCTAGAGCCATTGAGGCAATTTAGAGTAATTGTGCTGTCCTGGTCTTGGGACCACTGAGTTGACAGGGAAGCATTATCTGGAACCCCCAGGTCTTGGGATAATTGTGCTGTCCTGGTTCCCAGGTACAAAGTAATGTGCTTTCTAAAACCAGTAAGATCACAATCAATGGGATAATAACATTACAGTCAATAAGGTATTCAATCAAATGGGATGATTTATACAATTCAGAAAATCAAAGTAACTTTTCTATTGTTAAGCCAAACAGCAGGGTTAGAGTTAAACTACAGTGTCTACCTGAGATGATTGCTACCATACTTTAGGATGAGCTGTGGTCTGTGGGGTCCCCTGTCCCTCCTTCTCCCCAGAAGGACCCCGTTTTCTCCTGAGTTTTGATGTTTGTGGAACAGGCTCTCAAGTCCACCCCCTGCCCCCCAGGCCTAGCTCTGCAGCAAATGCCTGCATTTCCAGTCTCTCCCCTGAATCCTAACCGCCATCTTCCCTTCTCTGAGTCACAGCATGTTTATCGGCTATTTGTTTTGCGCTGCTTTTCAAACGGTTAAAAACAAACTTCAGCTGCGTAAGTTGGAAGGTTAACTGGCTTGATTCCCGTTCACGAATTGGGCCTCATCCCATCTAGTAAATAGAATCTCAGAGCAGCTGTTCATGATGGAAGGCTTTTACAATTGGCAGAAAGGAAGTGGCTTTGAGAGGTAGAGAGGATTGCTTCAGGCAGGGTCACCCTTGCTTAGGGGAAAGAACAGCAGGAGTCTTTTAGACCAGTGGTCGGCAAACTTAGACTCACGAGCCACATGAGGCTTTTGGCCCCTTGAGTGTGGCTCTTCCACAAAATACCACATGTGGGCTCGCAGGTACCGTGCGATTGAAACTTGGTGGCCCACGCGCAGAAGTCGGTTTTCGGCCTGGGCGAGTCTATTTTGAAGAAGTGGCGTTAGAAGAAGTGGGGGATGGTGGTCGGTGGGGCGACGGGAGACGTGTGCCATATATGCACGCGTTGAGTGAGTGAGTCAGTCAGCAGTCTCATTGTGCAGTGGTTAGTGCTAGCGATAGACGAAACAAGTATACAAGACGAGTGTGGATGGGAGAGTTGGAAGGGGTCAACCTCAGCGAGCATACCTCAATCAGATTGAGGACATTTTTAGCAAAGGCCAGTTTAGGAGTACCCTAATTAAGTTAATAACCATATACCTACCTATATAGTTTAAGTTTAAAAAATTTGGCTCTCAAAAGAAATTTCAGTTGTTGTCCTGTTGATATTTGGCTCTGTTGACTAATGAGTTTGCCAACCACTGATGTAGGGCATGTGAGGCCTGTGTGATTTAATCAATTTCATTTTAACATTTCTTTCTACCGACTTCTTATAACTTCCATGGACATTCTTACAACTTTCAGAAACATTCTTATAACTTTCAGAAATAACCACCTTTAGAAACCACCTTCTTTTTCATTCAAAATGCATAACCATGCCTCATAACTTTCATTAAGTATTTCTACTCTAATATTCTTTCTTTTAAAAAAATTTTTTTCAATCTTTAATGTCTTTATTGGTTAAGGTATTACATATGTGTCCTCATCCCCCCATTAAACACCCCCCCCGCCCCCCCCCCCCCCACACACACACACTCATGCTCTCATCCCCTTGTTGTCTGTGTCCATTGGTTGGGCTTATGTGCATGCATACCAGTCCTTTGATTGATCTCACCCTTTACTCCCACCCTCCTTTATTTTTTTTCTGAGGTTTGACAGTCTGATCGCTGCTTCTCTGTCTCTGGATCTGTCCTGTTCATCAGTTTATGTTGTTCATTATATTCCACATATGAGTGAGATCATGTGATATTTATCTTTCTCTGACTGGCTTATTTCACTTAGCATAATGCTCTCCAGTTCCATCCATGATGTTGCAAATGGCAAGAATTCCTTCTTTTTTACTGCAGCATAGTATTCCATTCTGTAGATCAGTGATGGCAAACCCATGACATGCATGTCAGAGGTGACATGAGAACTCATTTTTTGGTTGATATTTCTTTGTTAAATGGCATTTAAATATATAAAATAAATATCAAAAATGTAAATCTTTGTTTTACTATGGTTGCAAATATCAAAACATTTCTATATGTGACACGGCACCAGAGTTAAGTTAGGGTTTTTCAAAATGCTGGCATGCCGAGCTCAAAAGGTTAGCCATCACTGGTGTAGATGTACCACAGTTTTTTTAAAAAAACTCAGTTTATTTTTATTTTTATATATTTTATTGATTTTTTACAGAGAGGATGGGAGAGGGCTAGACAGTTAGAAACATCAATGAGAGAGAAACATCAATCAGCTGCCTCTTGCACACCCCCTACTGGGGATGTGCCCGCAACCCAGGTACATGCCCTTGAGCGGAATCGAACCTGGGACCCTTCAGTCCGCAGGCCGACGCTCCATCCGCTGAGCCAAACCGGTTAGGGCAACATTTTAAAATATTATATTTTAAAGTTACCCTGCTAAATATTCTGATGTAGTTTAAGAAGCACTCAGCAACCTCATTCTGCCAGGCTCAGGGACAAAAACCTCTTGCTTCCCCGCTTATAAATAAAAGCCTCCACCCCTTCTTTCTTTCTTTCTTTTTTTCTCTCCCCTCCCATTTTACCTCAGGTGGGAAAGATAATGGTTTGTTAATCATAGGCCGGCTTGGATTTAGCTGGCCTTTGTTTAAACTTCCCTGGGTTGTGACCTTCATAAATTTTACATTTTCAAATTAATTTTAGAATCTTAAAATTTTAGCACAGCACAGGAAAATCATGAATCAGAGAAAGGCAAATTAAAATTACAATACAGACGCCGAGACCGGTTTGGCTTAGTGGATAGAGCGTCGGCCTGCGGACTGAAGGGTCCCGGGTTCGATTCCGGTCGGGGGCATATACCTGGGTTGTGGGCATATCCCCAGTGGGGGATGTGCAGGAGGCAGCTGGTCGATGTTTCTCTCTCATCGATGTTTCTAACTATCTCTCTCTCCCTTCCTCTCTGTAAGGAATCAATAAAATATATTTTTAAAAAAAAAATTACAATACAGACATGTAGACAGAAATCTCACTAACTAAGAGTTTTTGGTGGCCTGGGAAGAAGAGAAAGAATTCTTGGCAGCTGCTTGGAAATTCCTTCAATTCCTTCTATGAGGTTTATCCCACTACAAGTAGCTTCAGCCTCCAGTAAAGTGAAATATGAAGTCGCTTTCACTTTCGGCCATAATGGCAGGGCGGCTTCAAGCAAAACATTTCTCATTTTCTGAGTCATCCCGCTCACGGTGACGCTTGTCCCTCTCCACCTCAAACTCTATCTCCTGCTCATAATTAGGAGGTAAAACTTTATCAGGCGGCTCTTGACTGTGGTCACAGGAGCAATGGGAAGAGGAAGAGGTGGTGCAGAAGTGGCAGGTGGTGTTTTTAGAGATTCACACTCTACTATAGGCTGTAAAGTCATGGCCACACCCTGCTTAGACATCCTTAAATTCTTCTGCGCTGGATCAAGGCAGTCATGAATTAGAGACCATAGTGTGAATGTAGGAATAGGAATCTTCCCTGTACCTTCTGCTGTGTATTGGTCACGCAACTGCTTTCCGGCATTTTTCCAGGTTTGAAAGTTGATGGTTCCCTCAGCAGGAACCCAAGGACAAGTTTCATTAACAAAATTTAAGAAATCAAGAATTTGACTATGCTTACCAGAGCATCCTTGAGCTTTGACCATAGTTTGAAGCATTTGAGAGTAGAGATCCCTTTCCTGAGACCCTGAATTTCCCATGTTTTACACCCAGCTATTTCAATCCATTACTTACCTTACTTCTTGAGTTTGTTGTGCGTCCACTCCTCGGAGCCATCCCCTCACCTGACGTTTAAGAGTTTCCCTGTATTCAGGTCCCTGTTCGGGCACCAGATATGAGTGTTCTCTCATAGCTGCAGCCAGCACGGCTAGAGAGTGGACGAGTCCTGAGTAGGGGTGACTGGGAATTGAGAAAAAGAAAGAGACAAACACAGGGATAGTAGGGAAAGCTGAGACCAGGTGGGACACTGTTCTCGGATGGAGAGACAGTGACCCAGAGCTAGTGCAGTGTGTTTGTTATATACAGCATGATACCAGAAAGTTTTACTACAGTGTAAAACAAAGGAAATTATGTGAAATCATGCTTAAAGATCAAGCTGCAATATTCATTCTTGTGGAGTCTCATAATCGTCAGGCCTGACTGGACCCTGATAATTGCATCTGCACCTGGCACCTGGCTGAACTTAGATAATTACACCCACCCCCTGGCACCTGAGCTAAAGGTCAGGACTGATGACATCCCTGCCTTTGGCAAGGTATATCTGTAGGACAGTGATGGCGAACCTATGACACGCGTGTCAGAGGTGACACGCGAACTCATTTTTTTGGTTGATTTTTCTTTGTTAAATGGCATTTAAATATATAAAATAAATATCAAAAATATAAGTCTTTGTTTTACTATGGTTGCAAATATCAAAAAATTTCTATATGTGACACGGCACCAGAGTTAAGTTAGGGTTTTTCAAAATGCTGACACACCGAGCTCAAAAGGTTCGCCATTACTGCTCTAGGACATGGCTTTGCTGATGCTGCTGGACTCAGACGTCCACCCACAGCTCAGGCACTCTGTACAATAGTCATTAAAACTTTATGCAGATATGACAGTATGCTTCATGGACTGCTGTATCAAATGGTGGTTATAATGGAGATGAGTCTTCTCACAAGGAATCGATAGGCTTAAAATAGGAGTATTTTAATTTATGAATATAGAAGTTGTTCAAGGTGCTCTTTACCCTGACATTAGAGAACAATGAAGACTTGAAGTGATCACAATATCAATAAATTCCATGTGTTCATGAGGAAGTGAGTGTGGCAAATAAATAATAGTCTTATAATCAAGTCATAGATTGAATGTTGGGCACCACGTGTCCTATGTGAACGTCTTATGAATTATGTATAGATTCCCCAGTGCTGTCTGTCTCACCCATGGTCCTATATGCGTATGTGGGATGCTTTAGGACTTGGTGGCCTTTGAGGATGTTAATGTGGAGTTCACCATGGAGGAGTGGGCTTTCCTAGATCCGACCCAGAAGAAACTCTACGCAGATGTGATGCTGGAAACCTTCTGGAACCTGGCATCAGTAGGTAGGTATCACAAATTCTTTTTTTAAATAATATTTTTATTGATTTTAGAGAGGAAGGAGAGGGGGAGAATGAGAGAAATATCAATGATGAAAGAGAATAATGATTGGCTACCTCTTGTGCCCCTCACACTGGGGATCTAGCCTGAAAACTAGTCCTACTGGGATTTGACCTGTGACCTCCCATTTCATAGGTTGACCATCAACCACAGTGTGAGTCTGCCCTGCAACAATTTATTACTTATTTAGTCAATTAGAAAATTAGTGTTGCTTGCTCATCAATGCTGTTTCAAGAACTAAAATATGGGAAGGGAATACATCCTATATAATAAAGAGGTAATATGCAAATTGGCCATCACTCCAACACAGAAGATGGCCGCCTCCATGTGGTCAAAGGTGGCCGCCCCTATGTGGACATAAGATGGCCACCACAAGATGGCTGGCAGGGGAGTGCAGTTGGGGCTGATCAGGCCTGCAGGGGAGGTCAGTTGGGGGAGACCAGGCCAGCAGGGGTATGCAGTTGGGAGTAATTAGGCCTGCAGGGGAGGGCAGTTAGGGGTGACCAGGCCATTGGGAAGGCACTTAGGGGCAATCAGGCTGGTAGGGAATGGCAGTTAGGGGCGACCAGGCTGACAAGGGAGGGAAGTTAGGGGTGACCGGCCCAGCAGGGGATAGCAGTTGGGGGTGACCAGGTCTGCAGGGGAGGGCAGTTGGGGGCAACCAGGCTGGCAGAGGAGCAGTTAGGTATCGATCAGGCTGGCAGGGGAGTGGTTAGGCGGTGATTAGGCTGGCAGGCAGAAGCGGTTAGGGGTTATCAGGCAGGAAGGCTGGCGAGCAGTTGGGAGCCAGCAGTCCTGGATTGTGAGACGGATGTCCCAGATTGGAGAGGGTGCAGGCTGGGCTGTGGGACACAACCCCACCACCCCCCGTGCACGAATTTGATGCACTGGGCCTCTAGTTGGTAAATAAATTAGGAATGATCACAGCTCATTGTGTACCTACAACTTAATGATTTCTTATATTCCTTAATACTTTATAATGCTTTTTCTAGCATGTATTTTAGAAGAAAAATGTGAAGGTCCTGACAGTGAAGATCAGTATGAAAATCATGGTATGAGTCTTAGGTGAGTCGCATTGACATGAGAAAGCATTTAGAGCATCTTTTTTTTTAATAGGTTTTTATATGCAGTGGGGCCTTGACTTATGAGTTTAATTCATTCCAAGACAGAGCTCATTAAGGAGCTCATTAACTCAAGTTACTCTATCAACTCAATGCAAAAAATCGGCCGAGAGACAGCTGGTATCTCAAAAAACTTGTTAGTCGGGACACTCATAAGTCAAGGCCCCACTGTATTTATTTATATATTTAATATGTTTTTATTTATTTCAGAGATGTAGTTAGAGGGAGAAAGAGAGACAAACATCAATGACGAGAGATAATTATTCACGGCTGCCTCCTGTACACCCCACACTCAAAATTAAGCCCAGAACCTGGGCATGTGCCCTGACTGGAAATCCAACTGTGACCTCCTGGTTCAGAGGTCAGTGCTCAACCCCTGAACCACACCAGTGGTTCGAAAATATGTTTTTATTAATTTCAATGTATGGAGGTGAGGGGGAGAGATAGAAAGATTGAATGGCTGCCTCCTGCATGCCCTGTACTGGGGTTAATAAGTCTGCAGTCTAGCCTTGGTTTCTTTTGGGGAATTGAACTTGTAACCCCCTGGTGGGTGGGTTCATGCTCTACCACTTAGCCACAAAACAATCTTAAAAACAGGTAATCCAGTTATATCAGCCTAGTTTGAAATTTATTGAATCTTAGAATAATCTCATCAAAATGTTTTTTTCTGAAGTATGACCTAATGTTTATTGTATAAAAAAATAATTACACTTGGAAACAATATACAGAAGTACCATCAATGAATATAAGTGTTTTCATAATATCTATGACCTAGTCTATTTCAGAGGTTTTAGGATATCCACTTTTAAAAATCAGAATGTACAGAAACCTGGCACTTTCCTTAAAAACAGTAAAAATGTCATTGTCATACTACTAATAAATATTAAATTGTTAAGAGAGTATTAATAATATGTTTCTAATTTTTACAGCAGTCATATGGAAGAGAGACGTTGTACAAGGAAGGATGATAGTCAATACAGAGAAAACTTCAGGCAGGTACCAAATCATAATGAAAAGAAGGAAACACCTACTGAGATAAAGCAACCTAAATCCAGGTTGTGTAGGCAAATCTTCATGCATTATTTATCCTTGAATAACCACCTGAGCTCTCACATTGGACTCAAACTATACCTGTGTCAGGAATATGAAGAAAACCCTTTTAATTGTAAGGAACCTATGAAAGCTTTCAAGCATCACCAACATATTCAAAGCCATGAAGGCAGACCCAGTGGGAAAGCTTTCCACTATTCAGATTCCCTTAGAAATCATGAAAAAATGCATATTCCTAGGAAACCGTATGAGTGTAAGCAATATGGGAAAGTCTTTATTTGTCTCAGTTACTTTAAACTTCACAAAAACACTCATAGCAGAGAGAAACCATATCAAAGTAAGCAACGTGGCAAAGTTTTCAGTTCGCCCAAGTACTCTGGAGAAAATGAAAGAGCACACACTGCAGAAAAGCCCTATCAATGTCAGAAATCTGGGAAAGCTTTCAGTTCCACTTGTCTAAGAATTCATGAAAGAACACATACAGGCGAGAAACCTTATGAATATAAGGAATGTGAGGAAGCCATCATTTCTCCCAGCTCTCTTGGAACACATAAAAGAATTCATGACAGAAAGAAGCCTCATGAATGTAAGGAATGTGGTAAAACTTTCTCTTATCCAAGTGACCTCCGATATCATGAAAGAACTCATACTAAGGAAAAACCCTATCAATGTGACCATTGTGATAAAGCTTTCTCTTATCGAAGTTCCCTCCGACATCATGAAAGAACTCATGAGGAAAAACCCTATGAATGTAAGCAATGTGGGAAAGCTTTCAGACATTCCACTTTTCTTAGATATCATGAAAGAATGCACACTGGGGAGAAACCCTATGAATGTAAGCAGTGTGGGAAAGCCTTCAGTTCTCTCAGCTCTCTTGGAAAACATGAAAAAAATCATGATGGAAATAAGCCTCATGAATGTAAGGAATGTGGTAAAACTTTCTCTTATCCAAGTGACCTCCGATATCATGAAAGAATTCATAATAAGGAAAAACCCTATGAATGTGACCATTGTGATAAAGCTTTCTCTTATCGAAGTTCCCTCCGACATCATGAAAGAACTCATAATGAGGAAAAACCCTATGAATGTAAGCAATGTGGGAAAGCCTTCAGTTTTCTCACCTCTCTTGGAAAACATGAAAAAAATCATGATGGAAAGAAACCTCATGAATGTAAGGAATGTGGTAAAACTTTCTCTTATCCAAGTGACCTCCGATATCATGGAAGAATTCATAATAAGAACAAAACCCTATGAATCTAAGGAATGTGGTAAAGCTTTGTCTTATCCAAGTTCCGTCCAATATCATGAAAGAACTCATAATAAGGAAAAACCCTATTAATGTAAGCCAGAGGGGAAACCCTTTATTCATCCGAGTTACCTTCAAATCCACAAAAACACTTCTAGTGGGGAGAAGTCATAATGAATGAAAGAACTCACACTGGCCGAAACCGGTTTGGCTCAGTGGATAGAGCGTCGGCCTGCGGACTGAAGGGTCCCAGGTTCGATTCCGGTCAAGGGCATGTACCTGGGTTGTGGGCACATCCCCAGTGGGAGATGTGCAGGAGGCAGCTGATCGATGTTTCTCTCTCATCGATGTTTCTAGCTCTCTATCTCTCTCCCTTCCTCTCTGTAAAAAATCAATAAAATATATTTAAAAAAAAAAAGCTGAGTTCCTTGTATAAAAAAAAAAAAAGAAAAGAAAGAACTCACACTGAAAATAAGTCCTATCATGTAAAGATTGTAGAAAAGCCTTTGATCCTAATTTTTTTTCTTTTTTAACCCTCACCTGAGGACATTTTTCCTTTGAGAGTGGAAATTAGAGAAAAAGACAGAGCGATATTGATGAGAGAAACACATCAATTGGTTGCCTCCTGCACACACTTAGACATGAAAGCACACACAGTGGAGAAAAGCTCTATGAATGTAAGGGATGTGGTAAAGCTTTTCGTTTATCCAAAACTCTTAGAAAGCATGGAAGAACACATACTGTGGAAAAACCTTATGATGTAAGCAATGTGGGAGAACCTTCAGCTTTGTTACACATCTTGGAAGACATTATTGAAGACATGATGGAGTGAAGCCTAATGAGCTGGCCTCGCCTGGAGCACAGCATTGCAGGAGGAGGCACTAGGGTGGGGTGGTGTCCTGTCCAGCTGGCTTCTGCCTTATTTTCCCAGGTATGCTCCAGGGTGGGCTGCTGGGTGGTGGCTACTGAGGTGCCAGAGCCCATGGAGGTGCCCAGCCCACATGCAGAGCACATCTGCTCCCAGAACTGAGCGCTTCACCTGACGTGCACCTGGCCTCACAGTCCTGGCTCTGTGTGCATCCTGCTGGGGCACATGGGGCAAATCTCCCCTTCTTGCAGGTCTCCTGCCTCGGCTCTGAAGGGCTGTGGTACCTGGAGCACTGCAACAGGCAGGCCAGCTGCCAGCATCCCATTGACAGACCTGTGGCTATCATCACCAGGAAACCGACTTTTTTTTTTTAATTTTATTTTTTAATTAAATCTTTATTGTTCAGATTATTACATTTGTTCCTTTTTCCCCCCCATAACTCCCCTCCAACCAGTTCCCACCCCACCCTCTGCCCTCACTCCCCACCCACTGTCCTCATCCATAGGTGCATGATTTTTGTCCAGTCTCTTCCCGCATCCCCCTCACCCCTTTCCCCCCCAAGAATAGCCAGTCCATTCCCTTTCTATGCCCCTGATTCTATTATAATCACCAGTTCATTCTGTTCATCAGATTATTTATTCACTTGATTTTCAGATTCACTTGTTGATAGCTGTGTATTTGTTGTTCATAATTTGTATCTTTATCTTTTTCTTCTTCTTCCTCTTCTTAAAGGATACCTTTCAGCATTTCATATAATCCTGGTTTGGTGGTGATGAACTCCTTTAGCTTTTTCTTGTCTGTGAAGCTCTTTATCTGACCTTCAGTTCTGAATGATAGCTTTGCTGGATAAAGTAATCTTGGTTGTAGGTTCTTGGCATTCATCACTTTGAATATTTCTTGCCACTCCCTTCTGCCCTGCAAAGTTTCTGTTGAGAAATCAGCTGACAGTCGTATGGGTACTCCCTTGTAGGTAACTGAGTTTCTTTCTCTTGCTGCTTTTAAGATTCTCTCTTTGTCTTTTGCTCTTGGCATTTTAATTATGATGTGTCTTGGTGTGGTCCTCTTTGGATTCCTTTTGTTTGGGGTTCTCTGCGTTTCCTGGACTTGTAAGTGTATTTCTTTCACCAGGTGGGGGAAGTTTTCTGTCATTATTTCTTCAAATAGGTTTTCAATATCTTGCTCTCTCTCTTCTTCTGGCACCTCTATAATTCGGATGTTGGTACGCTTGAGGCCCTCCCAGAGGCTCCTTACACTATCTTTGTATTTTTGGATTTTTTTTTTCATTTTGCTTTTCTGGTTGGGTGTGTTTTGCTTCTTCGTATTTCAAATCGTTGACTTGATTCTTGCAATTCTCTAGTCTGCTGTTAGGAGTCTATATAATATTCTTTATTTCAGTCAGTGTATGCTTAATTTCTAGTTGGTCCTTTATCACAACCTCGAGGATCTCATTAGATTTCTTGTAGATCTCATTAAGTTTATCGGCAGTTTCTAGAAAATTATTGAAAAACCTTAAAGTGTGGTTTTGAACTCTATATCCAGTAGTTTGCTTTCCTCCATTTCTGTCATTTGTGACCTGTTTCTTTGTCTCCGCATTTTATATGCTTCCCTGTGTTGATAAAGTGGTTTTCTGTGCTACGTGTCCTCTAGGGCCCAGTGGTTCAGCCTCCCCAATTTCCTGAGGAGGACCCTCTTGGTGCACCCCCTTGTGGTCTTTGTGCACAGTCTTATTGTAGTTAAGCCTTGATTGTTGTAGGTATCACTGGGAAGAATTGACCTCCAGGATAATTGGCTGTGAGAATCAGCTGTGTCTGCAGTGGGAGAACTTCTGTGCTGGAGACACCCCTCTGGGGCAAGACTTGCTTCAAGGGGGCTTTGGTGCTCACTGAGTCTGCCCCCTGAGTGTGTCCTTTATGGTTCCACGGAGCTGCAAACTGGATGGTCCTACTGTGACCTCTGGATTTCCTGGCTCCTGGATCTCTAGGGAGGTGCTAATCTAGCCTTTGCCTGAGGCTATCCAGCAAAAGCCTCCCTGCAGGGCTTGGGCGGGGCGGGTCCCACGGGATCAACAGGGCGGGGCTAGCTGTTATGGCTGCTCTCAGTCCTACCCTCAGAGGCTCTGCTTCTCAATGTCCCAGTAATCGATGAAACCCCCTCAGAGAGAAAGCTGCCCTCGAGTTCCGACCGATGCTAGACAGTCCAGCTTCTCCCATATGAGTCTGGGTCCCTAGAGACTCACCCGGAACTGGAGCTCAGAGCCTGAGACTCCCTCCTGATTGAAAACGACAACCGCGCCCTCAGCCACCAGCCCTCTCCGCATGCACCTCCGCACCTTAGCATTTTACTTCCACACTGCGCCTCCTCTGAGTCTCGGTATGCTTTTCTCTTTCCTTCTAATTGTAGAATTTCCCCTCAGCCAGCCTTCCTGTGGTTCTGCATGATGTCCGTTCTGTCTTTTAGTGTATTTTTGAAGTGGTTGTTCAAGGCAGCAAACTCCGGTGTTTACCTATGCCTCTATCTTGGTTTCTAGGAAACCGACTTTGGAGAAAAACAATGGGTTGTTTTAAATTTAGGCAGGTATGGTAGGAATGAAAGAATTTTTGAGTCTCCTTCCTTAGATGGTTCCAAAGCAGATTACTAGAATACAGTGCCCTATTTTACAGTGTATTGAGCAATAGCATAATTGCAAAAAAATCTTTTCTTAAAAATATTGCAACATTTTTAGTGGAAACATATTTATGCCTAGATTTAACTGAGTTACCCTGATGGCACAAAATAAAATGAGTGACCATGAAAAATCCAAAGTTGAGAGACATTAAAAACTCATTTTGATTAATAAATTAACAGAAATATTGTGATTTTGTCACTGAATGAGGTCCATCAGGCAAGACTTGAAACACAATTCCAACCCTATGAGGGCTTAGATGGTAAATAGTTACCATGGAGCCCTAGCTGGTTTGGCTCTGGATGGAGCATTGACCTGTGGACTAAAGGATCCCAGGTTCAATTCCAGCCAAGAGCACATGCCTGCATTGCAGGCTTGATCCCCCGCCCAGTAGTGGACTTGCAGGAGGCAGCCCATCAATGATTCTCTCTCATCATTGATGTTCCTATCTCTCTCCCTCTCTGAAATCAATTAAAAAATATATTTAAAAAATTACCATTGTTCAATTAATCTTGAGTAAATAATGATGAAACAATTCCTAATAAGACTAAAAATTTCTCCTTTTTTACCTGGAAGTAGATTTGAGACTCATTTAAAGACAATGTGGCCCTGGCCAGGTTGGCTCAGAGGGTACCAGGTTTAATTCTGGTCAAGGGCACATGCCTGGGTTGTGGTCTCCAGTTGGGGTCGTGCAGGAGGCAGCAAATCACTAATTCTCATTATTGATGTTTCTATCTGTCCCTCTCCCTTCATCTCTGAAATCAATAAACATATTTTTTAAAAGCGTATCTCTGAGAGAACGAAATAAACTTTAAAGACAATTTGATTCTAAATTTTTAAGTGTGGCATTCATCAACTGACAATATATGGAAATAAAATGAATAAGTAAATTGAGAGACTTACAAAAATGCATGCAGTAAATTGTTCTTTTTTTATTATTTTTTTTCTTAAAACCTACTTCATTGATGCTAAGCTATCCCATAGTTCTTGGATCTGTAGCAACAGTTACATAGCTAAATCACTTTCAATCTGAGCAAGTTGCCTGCTTTGGTATTTTATGGATATGAATTCTACCATTCAGTAAATAACTAAAAATGATCTGCCATGCCATAGGGCCAGACACTTCAATGACTTCAAAAAGTTGAAGGCTTTTTAGTGGAGGTTAATTGTTTGCAAGCAGTGAAACCAACTCTGGCTAATTTAAGGATGGCAGGCATTTCTCTGAAATGGGACAGATGAACACAGGCCTCTGAAAGAACCCAGCAGGGGCAGCTCAAGTCCTGTCAGGGTTTGCCCTGGAATTGATCTGCGTTAACCAGGGTCTCCCTTGGCTTTACTGCCGACAGAGTTGAATTGCCCAGATCTTTTTAGTTCCATGACGAACCCAAGGCCAGAGGAGGGTGAAGAGTATTGAAAGATGTTCCCATTGAGACTTAATATAGAGGTAGATGGTGGGTCCCCAACGAAAATAGAGTTATTGTCACAAAAGAAGAGAGGACATATGGTGTGGGCAAAAACAAGAGATATGTTCTACAGGTAGGAAATGAAATTATTTGTATTTGGAAGGCATCTGCCCTGTCACTTGCAGATGTGAATTAGAAAATGATGGGGTTCTATTCATATGAATTTATTATATTTCCTGTCAGATCCCTTAGACAGTGTATATGATACAGACATTATGTATTTATTGAACATCAAATGGGAGATAGAAGACAGTATATTGTAGGCCCAAGCCCTTCAATGTAGTCATGCAAAATAAGACAAGGTAGCATGAGAAATATTGCAACTAAATATTAAGGGTATTATGTTTCATAGGAGTTTTAAAGTAGAAAGAAAACACTTTTCTGGATAAGTTTTACAGAGAACAAGTTTTGTTTGGCTGGGATCCTGAAAGATGAGTTGAATTCTAAAAAGAAATGAGTCTTTTTGTGGGGCACTCCAGAAAACTCAGTCAGGCTAGAAGAAGAGCATGAAAGGGAAGTCGTGGAAGATAGATAAACAGCCATTCCACGTCAGTCAGCCCAGTGCACTCTACTACCTTACTTAGTAGGTCTTTGAATGTGGAATTGTACTTGGAAAATGCGGTTATATTAGCACTGAGTTTCTTTTCAAGAGCCTTTTCTTCATCAGCTAATCTTGAAAGATCTGCTTCTTGATCATGTTCTAAAAACTGCCTCAGGTGCTCAAATTCAAAGAGCAATTCCAGCCTTTGGTTTTCCACCTTCTCTCTCAGTTCTAAGAGTTTTGTTTATTTTTTGCTTTGAATGCTTATTAATTTCTGAACATCTGCCACCTCTGCTTCTTCAGGGGCTCAATGTAACTGTGGAGCCTTTGCCTATGGTGAGAGGCAGCCTCCTCCATGGGCCTCACCTGGTAGCCCTGGTGGTCAGGGGGCTGAGTGCACAGGGAACACAATGTCTCTAGGTCCTCCTCAGAAGAGGGTCATGACCTTGTTGTACTTGTCCTACAAGCACTTCTCTTCCTGCCTCTTCTTGCCCCTGGTGGTCTGGAGGAGCTTGTTGATGTCAACCATCCTTCCAACCTGGCTGCTCCTCACATGCCTCTCTTCGCATGGATGATGGCACACAGGGCAAGGGAACCTGTCCTGTAGATCAGCCCAGGGCAGCTGGATGCAGGAGTGATAGACATTTTGTCCACTTTCAATGGTGACAGGGCCTCTCAGGTCATCCAGTCAGACGGGATAGTTGATTTCTTCTAAGAGTCCTGCCAGAGCTTCTTCAACTGCCAGTGGGCCCTGAATGAAGGACTGGACTGAGGTGGGTTTCTTCAGGAAGCTGGGCTCTGCACTGAGAAGTGGATGCCCTGGAAATCTCAGTCCTCACTTTTCTGGTGGCCTATGAGTCCTGCTGGTCTCCTGACCTTTGAATTCCAGCTGCCAAGAGAAGCCCATTTCCCTACCTGCAGCCAGTCACAGCTCAGCTGGACAACTGCTCCTCCAGATTTGGAAGGTCAAAGAAAATGAAGGCAGCTAAGCAGCTTCTTGGTCAGAAAAACAGTCCTTACCTGAAATCATTAGTTGCTGTTTCTGAGAAAATATTTCTTCCTTCAATCCCTGAGTTTACTTCAAACAGATTTCTCTCTCCTAACCCCAATCTTCCATTCTCATGCTTTTATCATCAAGCCCATCTACTTCCACCCACTGGACACCACCACCCATGAAACCCAACTACTATCCATTCACCCACCTGGGGCTATGGAAAGGGCACCGGTTCTGGGACAGAAGGATGGACCACACCCATATTACAATGCAGCCTTGGTCACCTATGCATGTAGCATGAATAATTTATTTTACATCCTGAAGGGGTTCAGAACATGCCACCTCAAAATATTCCATTGAAACTCGAAAGTTGGACTGGAATGTGTGGTGTTTTTCTGGACAGCATGATTCCCAGGTCCTTGTCCAGGTGGAGTCCAAAAATGAAACCATGGACAACAGATGGTATAGTAAAGGATGGAATTTTATTGAGCAACAAGCACAGACTCCCATGTGGGGAGGGGGAGAGAATCCAACTATGTCCTTTTTTCTATGGCTTATAAAGGGTGTACTTCTTTGTGCCTTGATATCCCCTCTGATTGGTCACTATCCCCTCTGACTTGTCACTATAGCAACTCCAGAGCTCAAACCGCATGTGAGGTACCTGAGGTTCTCCTTTTCTCCCTTATTGTTTTCCTAGTCCCTTTGGGCTTTCCTCGCCCCTCTCTGAAGGAGGGGCTCCCTTCCCTTTATTTTTTATTTTTATTTTTATTTTTTTAAAAAAATATATTTTAATTGATTTTTTTACAGAGAGGAAGGGAGAGAGATAGAGAGTCAGAAACATCGGATCAGCCGCCTCCTGCGCATCCCCCACTGGGGATGTGCCCGCAACCCAGGTACATGCCCTTGACCGGAATTGAACCTGGGACCTTTCAGTCCGCAGGCCGACACTCTATCCACTGAGCCAAACCCGTTTTGGCAATTTTGTAAGTGTATTTCTTCTGCAGCTCTGGGCTCCCTTATTCTATGGCAATGTGTTCCTTCTGGCAGCTCCCTTATTCTGTGAATGTATACTTATTGCAGCCCAGTGCTTTCCCTATGGAACCCTTCATTTTAAAAAATTTCCTAAACCTGTATCATCTAATATCATCAACAACACAGTGACCAAGGTTTTCTGCCAGGAAGGGTGGTGGATACAGGGGAGGGGCGACCGGAGGACCAGCAGGAATGGCGCCAGATTCTAAATACTCAGCGACCTAACAGAACCAGGACCCGACACATCACTTCCCGCTCATGAATCCCACCAGCACAGCCTTCCAGGGAGGGGGGGTCTGCTGTGATTCCCAGAAATGTAACTATGGGCGCAGGTTGATGAAACCGGCCCTCCGTTTTGGCCCCTGCCCCCTCAGGCACCTGAGTAGTTGCTCAGGAAGGGGAACGTGCACACTCTCCGCAGGAGCCTTGCGTCTGAGACATCCTGAGCCAAAACCTGCTGCCGTGAGGAGAGATGCATTGGACGTGGGGTTAACGCTGTTGAAAGTGACCGGACTGCGTGAGCGCACATTAAAAAGCAGAAGAGCGATTAAATAAAAAATAAATAAAAGTGTCTCCAAACTTACCCAGACGTGGGGGAGGGGTGGGGGGTGGAGCACAGGCCTCCAGGGGGGGTGATGGAGGGGACCCTCTGAGGTGGGGCTGGCCAGGTGCTGAGCTGGAGGAAACAGCAGCTGCAGGCTGCCCTAGGGAACTGCTGAGCCCCAGGGGAGGAAACGGCTCAGGGAGGGATGGAGGGACTCTGAGCCCTGATAGGGATGCCTGTGGTCCAAGCCCTTCCCTGGGTCCGAGGGAACCAGGGCACCTGTCACTGACCGAGGTCTGTCCCTCATGCGGGCTTTGGCGGGCAGAGCTGAGAAGACAGGCATCGCTGCCCAGGGTGGGACCTCCGCTTCTCACCCTCTGCTCCTCCAGCAACGCCTGCCGCTTCCTGGGCTCCCGGTCTCCCTGGCTGTGCTGAGAGCTGGACATAGAGGGTCTGGGGGTGATGGGATGGGCAGTGCAATTGGTCCTGGCATCTTGGGTCCAGGTGTTTTAGTTGGTGCACAGTACGCCCTCTATTTATTGGACTCGATTTAATGGACATTGGTGTTTTTTTTTTAATAATATGTAATTTTTTAATTGATTTCAGAGAGGGAGAGAGTGATAGAAACATCAAAAATGAGAATCATTGATCAGCTGCTTCCTGCAGTCCCCCTACTGGGGATCGAGCTGCAATACTGGCGTGTGCCCTTGACCAGAATCAAACCCAGGACCTTTCAATCTGCAGGCTGATGCTCTATCCACTGAGCCAAATCGGCTAGGTCTGACTAGCCAAATCGGCTAGTCAAAATTTCTGGTCCTTTGTCATATGTGAAAATTAACACCCTGTTAATTTTAAAATGCTCTCAACCAAGATTTGTTTATAATTAAATCAACTGGTTATTTTTTTTTTTATTATTTCCCTGGGCGCCAGTGGATGCCGTCAGGGTGAGCCTCTGGTGGTTACTGAAAATTCTTTGCCCCCACACGCTGAGGTCCTGCCCAGTGCTTGCACCTGCTGCCAGCACCAGCCCCACTTGCACCTGCTGCCGGCGCCAGAGCTGCTGCATGCACTCACTGCTGGTGCCCAGTGCCAGCCCCAATTGCTAGGTGCCATCAGTGGGTGTGACCGGCAGTGCCGGCCCTGATTGCCCCTCAGGGCTTCTCCACCTCTCCCTGCTCCCGAGGGGCAATTGGGGCAGCAGCTGCCACTTGCATCTCCTGGTGGCGCTGGCCCCACTCACACCTGCTACTGGAGTTGGCCCCAATCACTCCGCGCCTTCATTGGGTGTGAGCCTGGCCAGCACCTTCAGTGCATTGGAGCAGTGGCAGCGGGATTGGAGGTGCTGGCACACAGGGGGCCAGGGGGCCAGAGGGTCGCAGCGGGAGGGGCCAGGCAGGGGCGAGGAGGATGGGCTGAGATCCGCCCCTGTGCCTACCACAGCCTCACGGCCATAGTTCCTTTCAAGGTGCACGATTTTGTGCACTGGGCCCCTAGTATTGTAATAACTGGTTATTTTTTTTTATTATTTCCCTGGGTGCCAGTGGATGCTGTCAGGGTACTAGACTTATTGAGGGGATCACTCTTTTAATTATATGAATGTCTAACCACTATGTGATATACCTGAAACTATTATAAACTAATACTGAATTATATATATAATTATATATATTATATATAGTATATATAATATATAATATATAATATAATATATAATCATGTAAAATGGCTAAAAAGAACCTAAAGTGAATGTAAAAGGTATTGGGGAAGACAGAGCCCAAATAAGCAAGAATACAGTTTATAGGGGACATCTAAACATAAATAAGATAGACATCATCAGAACACCATTTTGTAAATGTTAAAAGAACGCTAACACTCTAGCTGGTTTGGGTCTGTGGATAAAGGGCTGGTGTGCTGACTGAAGGGTCCGGGATTCGATTCCCATCAAGGACACATGCCAGCGTTGCAGGCTGGAACTCCAGTGTGGGGCATGCAGGAGGCCAATGATTCTCTTTCATCATTGATGTTTCTATCTCTCTCTCCCTCTCACTTCCTCTCTGAAATCAATAAAAACATGTATATATAAAAAAAAGAGCCGAGACCGGTTTGGCTCAGTGGATAGAGCGTCGGCCTGCGGACTGAAGGGTCCCGGGTTCGATTCTGGTCAAGGGCATGTACCTGGGTTGCGGGCACATCCCCAGTGGGAGATGTGCAGGAGGCAGCTGATCAATGTTTCTCTTTCATTGATGTTTCTAACTCTCTCTATCTCTCTCCCTTCCTCTCTGTAAAAAATCAATAAAATATATTTATTTTTAAAAAAGGAAAACTCACATCAAACCAGAATTCTATACCCAGAAACAATATTGGCCAAAATAAAGATGCCTTAGGAAACACTTTAAAATGCAACACTTGTTAGCCAACTAATTAGAAAAAAATACGCAAGTGAGTTATTAAGTACAAAGGAAAATAATCCCAGATTGAAAACCAGGAATGCAGAAAGGAATGAAGGAAAACATAATTTATAAGTAAATACAAGTACATTCAGTTCTATGAAGCAATTCTTGAAATCTCTCACGAAGATGAAAATATATGTAGAATTAAAATGCATGACAACAGTAGTGCAAAAGTCAGGAAGCTTAAAAATAGACTTGAAAGGGTTCTAAGATATTGTATTTGGGGTGGTGGGAAAAGTAATTAATTGTAGTATAGTATGTTAAGTAAAGGATGCATGATTTAATCATTAATGTAATTACACAAAGATTTGTACATGGTTGCAACTAACAAGTTAAGAGAGGGAACAGTGGAATAAAGTAGTTAAATCAATGTCAGTGAAGTATAAAGTAAAGGAAGATTTTCTAATGAGGTTAAAGGGAAGGAAAAGAGTAAGATGGTTGAACAATCTCAAATTTATCAGAAATTAGGTGAAATGCAAATGTACGGAATATTAGTTTACTTTTTGTTGGTGTTGTTCCTCCTCACCTGGGACTATATTTTTTTCCATTGATTTTTTAAAAAGAGAGAGTAGAAGGGAAGCGAGAGACAGAGAGAAACATCAATGTGAGAAGGACACATGGATTGGTTGCTTCTAGTACAACACTGACTGAGGCCTGAGATCAACCCTGCAACCTAGGTATATGCCCTTGAGTGGAATGGAACCCTCAACCCTTCAGCCCGAGGGCCAATGCTCCAACTCCTAAGTAAAACTGGATTAGAGCTATTGGTTTACTAGGAATGGCTGTATCATATAGAATTATTAATAAGTATTTTGGATATTCTCTTAATAAACATTTAAACAGTCTCTATGCTCTTCTATTAAGACACAAATTGCATGAAAGTGTTTGTGCAAAGAAACTTCCATTCCTGTTCGTTTTAAAAAGAACACGTAAGAATTATTTGATTCATTTTTTTGAATATATTTTTATTGATTTCAGAGAAAGGAGAGGGAGAAATCAGTAATGAGAGAGAATCGTTGATTGGCCTCTGCCTCATGCTCAATCCCCACATGTCCCCCACTGGGCATAGAGGCTGAAACCTGGACATGTGTCCTGACTGGAAATCGAGCTGTGACCTTCTGGATCATAGGTCGACCCTCAGCCACTGAGCGATACTGGCCAGGTCCATTCTGTTCATGTGGAATGTAGCCATAGTGGGTCATAAAATCATTCAAATGTTGATAGGAACTGCAACTACCATCCCATCCACAAGTGCATTACTCTTTGAAAACAGTAACAGTATTGAACAGTGTCAATAATCCCATCTTTTCGTTTTTGTATAAAGATTTAGGAACAAGGTGGATATGAGACAGGTTTATCTGCTGATGGGATTACCCACTCCCTTCCTCCATAAAAGGGGAAGCAGAGGAGAAAGCCACTGCAGTTTTGAGCAGGCCACAGGCTGTGTGCATGTCAGGAGTGGGCCAGCAACACAGCTCAGCAGCCCTGGGGGAGCCTGGATCAATCATGAAGACAAACCAGCCTTCTCTGGTGCGTACAGATTCCCTATCAGCAGCCAGACTGTCTGCTGTATATTTTTCCTTTAGTGAAACCTCGGGAAATTAGTAGACTGTTGCTCTTAAATCAAGAAAGTGTCTTCCTCAACGCCATTTCTTAGGTGTTAATGTTTGTTAAGTAATGTTCAAAGTCTTGTACTTTTTTGTACATAAAGCTTCCTTGGGTTAATAGGCCTGATGTTTTGCTTTATCTTGGCTTTGTGTTTCATTGGTTGATTTTTTTTTTTTTCTTGGGAGAGAGAGAGAGAGGAGAGTGTGATCAATTGGTTGCCTCCAGTCACAGGGATTGAACCCACAACCTAGATATGTGTCCTGACTTGGAATGGAACCCACAAACTTTGGTGTATAGGACCATGTGCCAGCACCTGGGCCATGGCAGCCAGGGGTGGTTTTGCTTTGTAGTTTTTGTTGTTGTTGTTATTTTAAAAAATATATATATTTGTATTGATTTCAGAGAGGAAAGAAGGAGAGATAGAAACATCAATGAGGAGAAAGAGGGTCATTGATTGGCTGCCTCCTGCATGCCCACACCGGGAATGGGCCCACAACCCAGGCATATGCCCTAACCGGGAATCAAACCATGACCTCCTGGTTCATAGGTTGACGCTCACCACTAAGCCACACAGGCTGGGCTTTGCTTTTTTTTTTAAACCAACATCCATTTCACTATAAATTGGAAGTAGTTTTTGACCCTGCACCGTTTAAATTGTGCCCATCTCTGGAAAATGTTTGCATACAATATGCTTGGTCATTTAAACCAAAATGTAGGCCCATGCTGGTTTGGCTCAAGGGATAGAGCCTCGGCCTGCTGACCCAAGGCCCACCATAATTCAATTCCAGCTGAGGACATGTTACAGTCCTACTTGGCCCGGGCCCTGGTCGGGGTGTGTGCAGGAGGCAATTACCGATGTGTTTCTCTCACATTGATATTTCTCTCTGTCTTTCCCACTCTCTCTAAAAATCAATGGAAAAATATCCCCAGGCATATTAAAACGAGAGGATTAAAAAGATAAGTAAATAGCCCTGGCCGGTTTGGCTCAGTGGATAGAGCGTCAGCCTTCAGACTGAAGGGTCCCAGGTTCGATTCCAGTCAAGGGCATGTACCTTGGTTGCGGGCACATCCCCAGTAGGGAGTGTGCAAGAGGCAGCTGATCGATGTTTTTCTCTCATCGATGTTTCTAGCTCTCTATCCCTCTCCCTTCCTCTCTGTAAGAAAATCAATAAAATATATTTTTAAAAAAAGATAAATAAATAAAATCAGTTCTGTAATCAGATAACATGTAATCAGTTAGTTTTTCCTTAATCTCTTTGGCATCAATAATTGTAGTTCTTTTCTTCTTTTATCCCTCCTAAAGCAATGAATGCACAGGGCTGGCGCTGGCTTAGCATAAGTGGGAACATGGGCCTTCACCCATTAAAACTGCTGCAGAAAGTCACCCCACAAGACAACAGAACCAATTACCTTGTGTAAAGTAGTGGGATCATGTGCTAATCATTCGGTGAACACTGTTGACCAGCAGTGATTCTTAGATTTAAATATGAAGACTATCATTGTAGATATGTAGTATTTTTTTACGTTGGTAAAATTGATTTAGTGTTTTTTCCAACATTTGGCCTATTCACTAGTGATAGGGGACGTTGACTCGTTCTGACTGCTTCCAGCTGACCAGGGACTTCGAGAGGGGGTTTTAAAGGCCAGGGTCAGGCAGAGGCAGGTCAGAGGGGAGCCGGGTGTAGGGATGGAGCAGGAGCTGATTCACTTGAGGAGGCAGGGCGCTAGGAGAAAAAAGACACAGATGAGAATCAGGGGCCCTATCATGGGTAGGACCCAGGTAGCTAAGGGGCTTTGGAACCAGCCGAAAGGAGAGTTGTCCTGGGAGTGTCTTGCATGTAGTTCTTCACTCAGCTTAGTCAGGGTCTGCACGTTTTGTTCCACTACTCCGGACTTGATGAAGTAGCAGCATTCTTCCTGAAGGAATATGGAGGTTCCTCCTTTTTCTGCAGTCAGAAGGTCTGAGGTGTGCTGGTTCTGTAGGGATACTTGGGTTACTGATGTTACCTGTTGCTGTAGGGAGGCTAAAGAGGCAGTAGTGGACTCCAGGGCTAACTGGAGCTTGTCATTAAAGTCCTGAGCAGTGACCAGACTGTTCCCGAGACCCCTCCCACCCCCACCCACGCCGCGAGGTCTATTGAGGTAGCGATACCCCTAACATGATAACATGACAGGCAGGAAGGCGGCCAGCAGGTCCAGGGGCGGGATGGAGGGAGCAGCCAGGCGAGCTCTGACTCTCCATATAAGGTTAGCTGGGGAACTACCGTGAGCACGAAGCAAAGGCCCAGGGTCAGAGGAGTTCATGTAGTTGCTTAAGGTGCCGTTGCGCCAAAAGAAGGTACCCGGGCCGGCCTTGGTGAGACTGGCTGCGGTGTGGTTTTGGGTACAGTTCCAAGTGACCCGTCGCCCAGTTACCGGATTACTGGTCCGGCAGCACCTATTTACAGAAGTCATGCTGCTCCGGGGTCCTCTTGAGCCTGGGGAGGTGGTGCCACGACGGGTCGCCGAGCAGCTTGGCCGCGGCGGGGGCTGTGAGGATTCCAGTGTGAGGTCCCATCCACAGAGGCTCCAAGGCTTGTGGATGGAGGTTCTTAAGGAGGACCGAGTCACCAGGTTGAAGGGCTGGTCCTCGGGAGTCCTGGCCGGTTGGCTCTGGTTTGGGCAGAAACCTGTTCTCGTGTTCTGGGAGCAATTGCCTGGGTAAGATACGGAAGATAAGTACTCAGGGGAGGGGGATCAGAAAGGAGATGGTGGTTGAGCAAGACGGGTCAAAAGCTGTGGGCTCAGGCCTGTGTACCTCAGGCGCTAGGGGGCGATGTGGTGCCAGTGTCTGTCACCTGAGTGGGCGCCAGGTGGGTGGGGTTACGGAGGGGGCGGGTGGGCGGAGCTACGCTCTGCTAGTAGGCGGAAGTTCACTCAGATCGGATCTCTCTTCTTCCGTCCTGTAAGGCGCTGGGAGCTGCAGGCGGGACTCGGGAGGCCCAGGAACCAGAAATGGTGAGTGTGCAGCCGGGCGCGGGGACGGGGAGGAGGGGCGGGTGGAGCCGCCGTGGCGGGACCGTCTCTCCACGGTCAGGTCCGGAGCCTGCGGACCCGAGGCGCCGGGGGCTCCGCTGAAACTGCAGGCCCCTCGGGCTCGCAGGGTGGGGCCCAGCCGGGAGCCGGGCGTCCAGTGTGTCCCCGCGGCAGGGCCTTGGGCTGCGGAGCGCGTCTGGGCAGCTCTGCACCCTCATCCCCGCGGCTCCGCAGTCGGTGCGGTGACCACGGGGAGGGTCATGGGGACAATGGGGACTCGGTCCCCGCGGTTCGTGCATGGGAGGAGCTGTGGTCTGTGGGGCCCCCTGTCTCTCCTTTCTCCCCAGAAGGACCCCGTTTTCTCCTGAGTTTTTTAAAAAATATGTTTTATTGATTTTTTACAGAGAGGAAGGGAGAGGGATAGAGAGTTAGAAACATCGATCAGCTGCCTCCTGCACACTCCCCACTGGGGATGTGCCCGCAAACAAGGTACATGCCCTTGACCGGAATCGAACCTGGGACCCTTCAGTCTGCAGGCCGACGCTCTATCCACTGAGCCAAACCGGTCCGGGCTCTCTTGAGTTTTGATGTTTGTGGAGCAGGCTCTCAAGTCCACCCCCTGTCCCCCAGGCCTAGCTCTGCAGCAAATGCCTGCATTTCCAGTCTCTCCCCCGAATCCTAACCGCCATCTTCCTTCTCTGAGTCACAGCATCTTTATCAACTATTTGTTTTGTGGTGCTTTTCAGACGGTTAAAAACAAAATTCAGCTGAGCGAATTGGAAGGTCTGACTGGCTTGATTCCCCATTCACATGTTAACGAAAAAACACACACATTCAAACCTGTTGTTAACGTAAAAAAACCATTGAAACCTGTAAAGAATTTTTATGAGTTTATTTGAGCCAAACTGTCGACATATGCCAGGAAGCAGAACCTCAATGAACTGAGATAATTCTGGCGGGTTACATTTGTATTTATACATTGCAATCAAGGGAGGGACGTAGGTGGGTTACATGAAATTCATTGGTGATAGATTAAGGAGGAGGGATAAAGAAACCCCTGGGATTGGATAAAAAGTAAAACGATGGACACATACTTAGGTGGGTGCAGGATCAATTAACATGATAATGAAGGAATTTGTGGTATCTGTTCTGGTGCCCAACCAATTTGGTTGTGCCCCAGGGGCTCCAGAAAAAAGGGAAGTTACAAGTTACCCAGACAGTTCAAGAGTTTGTTATCATAGATGCAAAAAGACAGGCTCAGTTAAGGTAAAGGTTGACCTTGTCAGTGAAGATTCTGGCCTAGGAAGTAACTGCCCACCATAACTGCTTTAGTTAAAGTTTAATTTCAGACCATCCTTTGTGGTTACTTTAGGTCTCTGAGTTTGCAAGATTGCCATGCAGGCCTCCCCTGAGCTTGTCAGGTCAGCATGTGGCCCCTTTTGTTCACACTGTTAAGAATTTTCGTGAGTTTATTTGAGCCAAACTGTCAGCAATATCAGGGAAGCAGTATCTCAATGGGTTGGGATAATGCTCCAGGGAATGGCAGTTTCTCTTATATTTTTATATTTTGAAATCAAAGGAAGGGACTTAATTGGGTTACATGAAATCCATTGGTGATTGATTAGAGAGGCGGGAGAAAGCAAAGGGCGGGGGGACTCTGGGATTGGATAAAGTGTATGATAATGATGACGGAATTTGTGGTATCTGTCCTGTTGCCTAGGCACTTTAAGTTGTGCCCCAAGGGGTCTGGAAAAAGGGAGGTTACAAGTTACCCAGTCATTTCAAGGATTTCTATAATAATAAAAGTATAATATGCTAATTAGACCAGACATCTTTCCTGAGGACATTCCAGACGAAGCCAGGGCTGAAAGAGAAGCCTGGGTCCCAGGTGCCTGCTGGTAGCGGGAGGGAAGCCTGGGCCCCAGGTGCCAGAGCGAAGCTGGTGTTGGCAGCCGGGGAAGGGAGCCCTACTCTTGCACGAATTTCTTGCATCCGACCTCTTGTGTTATTATAGATGCAAAAAGACAGATGGGTTCAGTTAAGGTAAAGGTTTACCTTGTCATCAGTGAAGATACAGGCCTAGCATGTAACTACCCACCATAACTGCTTTTAGTTAAAGTTTAATTTCAGACCATCCTTTCTGGTTACCTTAGGTCTCTGACTTTGCAAGACCACCATTGAGGCCTTCCCTGAGCTTGTCAGGTTGGCATGTGGCCACTGTAGCCCACACATGAATCGGGCAGTATCCCATCTAGTAAATGGAATCTCACAGAAGCTGTTCAAAATGGAAGGCTTTTACAATAGGCAGAAAGGAAGTGGCTTTGAGAAGTTATTAGCAAAAGAAAAGAAAGGATTGCTTCAGGCACGGTCACCTTTCCTTAGGGGAAGGAATAGCAAGAGTCCTTTAGACAGATTAGTGTTGAACAGCAAGTTGCAGAGTAACTGGGTTAAAATTTTATTCCTGGGAGAAGTTGGAACTTCAGTTACATACAGTCATGCACCCCTGAACCTGGGGAGGACATCCTGAGGCAATTTTGTTGTTTTCAGTTCTCTTACACAAACCTGCATGGTGTAGCCTGAAAAATCAGACAGAGGCCGAAAACCAGGACTACAGGCTTTATTAGAAGGAAGCACCTGCAGGGCTGTCTGGCAAGGGGAGAACAGCAGCATGTGCAGAGGTGGGCGCGCAATGGGAAGGGGTGGGGGGTTAGTGTACTTGGCGCACACTGATTGGTAGCTTACTGTATGGTCCATATAGGAACAAGGGTTTAGGGTATTTGGCAGGTGTGGATTGGTGGTCCAATGTATAGCCAGTGTAAGGTACATGGTTAGACACTCCGGTATTTCCGGGCTGCAGGTTACGTCGTACTCCGCCCACCAGTTGAGGGAAGGAAGGATCTATCATAGCCTACTACACACCTAGGTTATGTGGTATGGCCTGTGCGTCCTTGACAACAGACCTGTACAACATGCTACTGTTCTGAATACTGTAGGCAATTGTAATGCAACGGTAGTTAGCATTTATCAGAAGGTGCAGTAAAAATGCGGTGTGCCTGATAAATGGTACATCCCTGTGGGGCACTGACTCCTGCTCTGCAGGAGTCAGTGATTGGTGAGTGATTATGAAGACCTACGACATTACTGTACCCGACTGTAGAATTTATGACACTGTATACTTAGGCCAGGAAATTTACAAAAAACAGATTCATCAAGCCCAGGAGGCAATGATGCAATCAGAAGGCACAGTCAACACAAGACCTCTGAGGCTGCTGCCCGCATAAAACTGTTTCACAGCAAAGTTTTCTTTCAGTAAGTAGACTTTTATGGTTTCATGACTTACATTTAAGTCTTTTATCCATTTTGAGTTTATTCTTGTGTATGGTGTAAGTTTGTGGTGTAGTTTCATTGTTTTCCATGTGTTTGTCCAATTATCCCAACACCATTTATTGAAGAGACTCTGTTGACTCCATTCTATGCTCTGGCCTCCTTGGTCAAATGTTAATTGAGTGTAATGGCTTGGTTCGATTTCTAGGTTCTCTGTTCTGTTCCATTATTCTAGTACTAGAGGCCCGGTGCACAAAAATTTGTGCACTCGGGGGGTGGGGGTGGGGTCCCTCAGCACGGCCTGTGCCCTCTCACAGTATGGGACCCCTCAGGGGATGACCATCTGCTGGCTTAGGCCCGCTTCCCGGGGGATTGGGCCTAAGATGGCAATCAGACATTCCTCTGGCAGCCCGGCAGCCCTCGGGAGATGTCCACTTGCCAGCGGGGAGCAGACCTAAACTGCAGTCGGACATCCTTAGTGCTCCTGAGGAGGCAGGAGAGGCTCCCACCACCACCGTTGTACTGGCACCCATCAGCCTGGCTTGTGGCTGAGCAGAGCTCCTCCCATGTGAGAGTGTCCTGACCACCAGAGGGCAGCTCCTGCATTGAGCGCCTGCCCCCTGGTGGTCAGTGTGTGCCATAGTGACCAGTCATTCCCAGTCCTTCTGCTGTTAGGGTCAGTTTGCATATTACCCTTTTACTATATAGGATAGAGGCCTGGTGCACGGGTAGGGGCTGGCTGGTTTGCCCTGAAGGGTATCCCGCTTGGGTGCCTGGCCAGCCTGGATGAGGGGCTGAGGGCTGTTTTCAGGCTGGCGGGTGACTGAAGCTCTCAACCTCTCCTTTTTTTCTTCTTCTTTTTTTTTTTATTCTGGGATTTATTTACCTTCTATGGCTGTCACTGGAACTGAGAGCCGGCTTTAGCTCTGAGGCCGGCTCCAGCTCTGAGACCTTGGCTGCTGAAAGCAGGTATCTGGTTTTGTTTGGCTTCTATAATTGAAACACTGTTGCAGCTCCAGCTCCCAGCCCGGCTGGCTGAAAGCAGGTTTCTGGGGTTTGTTTAGCTTCTATAATTGCAGCATTGTTTCTTATTGAGTGCAGCTCAGAGGCTGGCAGCGGCAGGCAGGGAACCTTGGCTTCCTCCATCACTGGAGCAAGCAAGCCTCCTGTTCGCTTCAGCTGCCTGGCTGCCAGCCGCCATCTTGGTTGGCAGTTAATTTGCATATCACCCTGATTAGCCAATGGGAAGCGTGTTGGAGGCATGGTCAATTTGCATCTTTCTCTTTTATTAGTGTAGATATGCCTATTCTTGTGTCAGTACCAGGCTGTTTTTGTTCTGAGATGGGACTCTTGTAGACAGAATATAGTTGAATCATGGTTTTGTATCTGTTCAGCTGCCCTATGCCTTTTGATTGGAGCATTTAATCCATTTACATTTAGGGTTATTATTGCCTGGTAATTATTTATTGCCATTTTAAATATATACTTTATTGCTATTTTTACAGAGAGGAAGGGAGGGGGATAGAGTTAGAAACATCGATGAGAGAGAAACATCAATCAGCTGCCTCCTGCACACCCCTTACTGGGGATGTGCCCGCAACCAAGGTACATGTCCTTGACCTGAATTAAACCGGGGACCCTTGAGTCTGAAGGCTGATGCTCTATCCATTGAGCCAAACTGGCTAGGGCTTTATTGCCATTTTAATTCTGCATGCCTAGGTTTCTCTTTTTCTTATTATAGCAATCCCTTTTGCATTTCTTTTTCTTTTCTTAATTTAAATTCTTTAGTGTGTGAGTTATTACATATATCTCCTTTTTCCCCCACTGACCTCTCCCCAGCTCTCCTATCCCCAGCACATACCCTCACCCCCCCGTCTGTGTCTATTGGTTACGCTTATATGTATGCATACAAGTCGTTTGGTTGATGTCTTATCCGCCTCCTTCCCCTGCCAACTCTCTGAGGTTTGACAGTCTGTTTGATGCTTTTATGTTTATAGATCTGTTTTTTAAAATACTTTATTGATTTTTATAGGGAGGAAGAGAGAGGGATAGAGCTGTTTCCTGCACACCTCCTACTGGGGATGTCCCCGCAACCAAGGTACATGCCCTTGATTGGAATCGAGCCTCGGACCTTTCAGTCCGCAGACCAGCGTTCTATCCACTGAGCCAAACCAGTTAGGGGGCTGCAGATCTATTTTTGTTCATCAGTTTATGTTCATTATATTCCACAAATGAGTGAGATCATGTGATATTTATCTTTCTCTTACTGGCTTATTTCGCTCAGCATAATGCTCTCCAGGTGCATCCATGTTGATGCAAATGGTAAGAGTTCTTTTTTTTTTTTTTTTTTTTTTTTTACAGAGAGGAAGGGAGAGGGACAGAAAGTTAGAAACATTGGTCAGCTGCCTCCTGCACACCCCCTACTGGGGATGTGCCCACAACCAAGGTACCTGGCCTTGCCGGGAATCAAACCTGGGACCCTTGAGTCTGCAGGCTGACGCTCTATCCACTGAGCCAAACCGGTTAGGGCTTTTTTTTTAAAATTTATTTTATTTTTATTTTTTAATTGTTTTATTGCTTAAAGTATTACAAAGGGTATTACATATGTCTCCTTTTTTCCCCCGCCCTTGACAATCCCCTGGCTTCCCCTACCCCCCAGTGTCTTATGTCCATTGGTTATGCTTATATGCATGCCTATAATTCCTTCGGTTGATCTCTCACCCCCCCCCCCCCCCATTCTGCCCCCTTTTCCTCCCCGGCCTTCCCGCTGCAGTTTGACAGTCTGTTTGAGGCAGCTCTGCTTCTGTATCTATTTTTGTTCATAAGTTTATAATGTTCTTTATTATTCATGAATGAGTGAGATCATGTGGTATTTTTCCTTCATTGACTGGCTTATTTCACTTAGCATAATGCTCTCCAGTTCCATCCATGCTGTTACAAATGGTAAGAGTTCCTTCTTTTTTATAGCAGCATAGTATTCCATCGTGTAGATGTACCACAGTTTTCTAATCCATTCATCTACTGATGGGCACTTAGGCTGTTTCCAGATCTTAGCTATGGTGAATTGTGCTGCTATAAACATACAGGTGCATGCAAGGCCGGCGTGCCCCCCTCCCCGCCCGCTCACGGGGACTCAGGGAAGGGGTACCGGGGGCCTCCCACTTATTCTACACCTCTCATGTGTCTTCACCATGCCAAACTAGAGTCAAGTTCAACAGGGTCTTCTTTCCCCGCTGATTCTGCCAAGCCTATTCCCTTGGTGTGGTTTCGCTGGATAGTAGGTAAGGACAGTGGGAATCTTGTTCATCCATTCATCTGTGTCACTAATTAGATGATGAGGCATTTGGCTACCTTAAGAGAGTCATAGTTACTCCTGCCATTTACCCGCGCTTCATTGAATTTCTTCACTTTGACATTCAGAGCACTGGGCAGAAATCACATCGCGTCAACACCCGCTGCGGGCCTTCGCGAACGAGTTCTTTTTTTACAGCAGCATAGTATGCCATTGTGCTGATGTGCCACAGCTTTTTACATATTATTTATTATTATTATTATTATTATTATTATTTTAAATATATTTTATTGATTTTTTACAGAGAGGAAGGGAGAGAGACAGAGAGTTAGAAACATCAATGGGAGAGAAACATCGATCAGCTGCCTCCTGCACATGTCCTACTGGGGATGCGCCCACAACCCAGGTACATGCCCTTGACCGGAATCGAACCTGGGACCTTTCAGTCCGCAGGCTGATGCTCTATCCACTGAGCCAAACCGGTTTCGGCTATTATTATTTTTAATAAATTTTTTATTAATTTCAGAGAGGAAGGGATAGAGGGATAAAAGCATCAGTGATGATAGAGAATCACTGATTGGCTGCTTCCTGCATGCCCCCTGCACATGCCATTGATTGGAATTGAACCTGGGACCTTTCAGTCTGCAGGTGGATGCTCTATCCACTGAGCGAAACTGGCTAGGAATACCACAATTTTTTAATCCACTCATCTGCTGATGGCCACTTAGGCTGTTTCCAACTCTTAGCTATTGCAAATTATGCTGCTATGAACATAGGGGTGTATATATTCTTCCTGATTGGTGTTTCTGATTTCTTGGAATATATTTTTAAAAGTGGGATTACTGGATCAAATGGGAGTTCCATTTTTATTATTTATTTATTTATTTATTTATTTATTAAAATATATTTTATTGTTTTTTTACAGAGAGGAAGGGAGAGGGATAGAGAGTTAGAAACATTGATGAGAGAGAAAGATCCATCAGCTGCCTCCTGCACGCCCTCCCTGGGGATGCGCCCACAACCAAGGTACATGCCCTTGACCGGAATCGAACCTGGGACCCTTCAGTCTGCAGGCCTACGCTCTATCCACTGAGCCAAACTGGTTTGGCGAGTTCCATTTTTAAATTTTTGAGGAAGCCCATACTGTTTTCCACAGTGGCTGCACCAGTATCCATTCCCACCAGCAGTGCACCATCCTCGCCAGCATTTGTCATTTGTTGATTTTTTTGTTGGTAGCCATTTCAGGTGTGAGATGATACCTCATTGTCATCTCTCGATGATTAGTGACTTTGAGCATGTTTTCATATGTCTATTGTTCTTATTTATGTCCACTTCCGAAAAGTGTCTATTTAGGTCTTTTGTCCCCTTTTGCATTTCTTGTAATGCTGGCTTGGTGGTGATGTACACCTTTAGCCTTTTTTTTTTTTTTTTTTGGTCTGGGGAGCTCTTTATTTGACCATTGATTTTGAATGATAGCTTTAGTGGATATAGTAATCTTGGTTTCAAGATGCTTGCTTTCCATTACCTTGAGTACTTCATGTCATTCCCATCTAGCCTGTGGAGTTTCTTATGAGAAATCAGGTGTCAGCCTTATGGGAACTCCTTTGTAGTTAACAGTTTGCTTTTCTCTTGACTTTAAGATTCTCTCTTTGTCTTTAAGTCTTGGCAATTTAATTATGTGTCTGGGCGTGGGCCTTTTTGGGTTCTTCTTTCTTTAGTTCTCTGTGCCTCCTGAACTTGTGTGACTTTTTCCTTTTCCAGGTTAGGGAAGTTTTCTGCATTATTTCTTCAAACATGTTCTATATCCATTTCTTCCTTTCTGCCTCTTCTGGCAGCTATTCTAATATTGCTACATTTCACTTTGTCCCACAGCTCACTTAAGCTATCCTCCTTTTTTTGTTTTAATATATTTTTATTGATTTTAGAGAGGAAGGAGGAGGGAGAGAGAGATAGAAACATCAATGATGAGAGAGAATCATGGATCGGCGGCCCCCCACAAGTCCTCCACTGGGCATCGAGCCCACAACTTGGGCATGTGCTCTTAACCGGAATCGAACCTGGGACACTTTATTTCACAGGCTGACGCTCTGTCCACTGAGCCAAAGTGGCTAGGGCAATCCTCCTGTTTTTTAATCATTTTTTCTTTTCTAGTTGAGTGATATATTCAATTCTGTCTTCTAATTCACTGATTCCATCCTCAGTTTCCCTTAATCTGCTGTCTATTCCTTCCAATGTTCTTTATTTGTGTTATGCCATTCTTTATTTCCAACTGTTCTTTTTTTCAGTTACTATATCTTTTTTCATGTTGTTGAGCATCTTTTTTTTTTTTTATTGATTTTTTTTTTACAGAGAGGAAAGGAGAGAGATAGTCAGAAACATTGATGAGAGAGAAACATCGATCAGCTGCCTCCTGCACATCTCCTACTGGGGATGTGCCCACAACCCAGGTACATGCCCTTGACCGGAATCGAACCCGGGACCTTTCAGTCCGCAGGCCGACACTCTATTCACTGAGCCAAACCGGTTTCGGCCATGTTGTTGAGCATCTTTATCTTCATACTCTGAGCTCTGTTACAGATACATTTCTTATTTCTGCTTCATTTATCCCTCTTTCTGGAGAATTTTCTTGTTCTTTCATTTGGGGGTTGTTTCTTTGTCTCCTCATTTTAGCTATTTGTGACTATGTACTAGGTAGATACTCTACACCTCTCAATTTGTGGTTCAGGACAGTGTTAAATGTTGTTTCTGACTAATTAGATCAGGCAAAGACTCATTCTCCAGAGACAGCTTGTACCTACAGAAGGATAGGATTTGGACTTGACTTGTGGCCCCAGGCAGTGGTCCTGAGGTATGGTGAGAATTTTCCAACGTGGTGGGGCAGTTGCTTCTGCCTGGAGGGTAACTGTTTTGTTTTATTTTTTATTTTTTTAGTTTCTTAAGTGGCCTCAGGGCAAGGTGTTTTCCAATAGGGAATGTCCACTGTCTTCCCCCGAAACAAGGCAAATTTCTATGTGGGACAGATGTCCTCTGCTGTGTGAGGGAATGACTCACCCCAGGAAACTGGGGATTTCTGACTTCTGAGCTCTACCCTCTGAGTCCCCAATCCTGGCTTCTGCTCACACAGCTCCAGTCCACTCCACTCTCCCTCTGCCAGAGCACAAGGTGGGTGGCTCCACAGGGAATTTTTTGCATTGACCCTTTCAAGGGTGGCTTAATTTTCAGTTGTGCTCTGTACTAGGGGGCCCATCTTGGGGATTAGGTCCCAGAGATCTCTGTGGCAACCTGCCATAGCTGAGATATCTCTGCAGAACTTCAGTTGTTGTCTTCAGTTGCATGGCTGAGCCTGTTGTGCCTCACTTCTATGTACCAGAGTGGGCAGTTTCATGCATTTCTAGGCAATAGGCAGGCAGAGTATGGTATTGTACCCACTTTATTTTTTTTTTTAATTAAAAAAATTTTTTTAAATTAAATCTTTATTGCTCAGATTATTACATTTGTACCTCTTCCCCCCCCCCCCATAACTCCACTCCACCCAGTTCCCACCCCACCCTCCGCCCTCACTCCCCACCCACTGTCCTCATCCATAGGTGCACGATTTTTGTCCAGTCTCTTCCCGCATCCCCACACCCCTTTCCCCCCCAAGAATAGTCAGTCCATTCCCTTTCTATGCCCCTGATTCTATTATAATCACCAGTTCATTCTGTTCATCAGATTATTTATTCACTTGATTTTTAGTTTCACTTGTTGATAGATGTGTATTTGTTGTTCATAATTTGTATCTTTACCTTTTTCTTCTTCCTCTTCTTAAAGGATACCTTTTAGCATTTCATATAATACTGGTTTGGTGGTGATGAACTTTAGCTTTTCCTTTTCTGTGAAGCTCTTTATCTGACCTTCAATTCTGAATGATAGCTTTGCTGGATAAAGTAATCTTGGTTGTAGGTTCTTGGCATTCATCACTTTGAATATTTCTTGCCACTCCCTTCTGGCCTGCAAAGTTTCTGTTGAGAAATCAGCTGACAGACGTATGGGTATGCTCTTGTAGGTAACTGATTGTTTTTCTCTTGCTGCTTTTAAGATTCTCTCTTTGTCTTTTGCTCTTGGCATTTTAATTATGATGTGTCTTGGTGTGGTCCTGTTTGGATTCCTTTTGTTTGGGGTTCTCTGCGCTTCTTGGACCTGTAAGTCCATTTCTTTCACCAGGTGGGGGAAGTTTTCTGTCATTATTTCTTCAAATAGGTTTTCAATATCTTGCTCTCTCTCATCTTCTGGCACCCCTATAATTTGGATGTTGGTATGCTTGAAGCTGTCCCAGAGGCTCCTTACACTATCATCGTATTTTTGGATTCTTTTTTCTTTCTTTTTTTTTTCTTTTTTACAAAGAAGGGAGAGGGATAGAGAGTTGGAAACATCGATGAGAGAGAAACATCGACTAGCTGCCTGCTGCACACCTCCTACTGGGGATATGCCTGCAACCAAGGTATATGCCCTTGACCAGAATCGAACCTGGTACTTTTCAGTCCGTAGGCTGACGCTGTATCCACCGAACCAAACCGGTTTCGGCTTTGGATTCTTTTTTCATTTTGCTTTTCCGATTGGGAGTTTTTTGCTTCTTCGTATTTCAAATCGTTGACTTGATTCTTGTGAGCCTCTAGTCTGCTGTTGGGAGTCTGTATAATACCCTCCATTTCAGTCAGTGAATACTTAATTTCCAGTTGGTCGTTTACCATAACCTCGAGGGCCTGACTAGATTTCTTGAGGATCTCACTACATTATCGGCAATCTCACCAGCCTTTTTGAGGGTCTTACTGAATTTATCGGCAGCTTCTAGAAAGCTCTTGAAAAACCTTAAAAAGTGTGGTTTTGAATTCTATATCTAATCGTTTGCTTTCCTCCATTTCTGTCATTTGTGTACTGTTTCTTTGTCTCCATATTTTTTATGCTTCCCTGTGTTGATAAAGTGGTTTTCTGTGTTAAGTGTCCTCTAGGGCCTAGTGGTCCAGCCTCCCCAATTACCTGAGGAGGACACTCTTGGTGCACCCCCTTGTGGTCTTTGTGCACAGTCTTATTGTAGTTAAGCCTTGATTGTTGTAGGTATCACTGGGAGGAATTGACCTCCAGGCCAATTGGCTGTGAGAATCAGCTGTGTCTGCAGTGGGAGAACTTCTGTGCTGGAGACACCCCTCTGCGGCAAGACTTGCTTCAGTGGGGCTTTGGTGCTCACTGAGTCTGCCCCCTGAGTGTGTCCTTTATGGTTCCACGGAGCTGCAAATTGGATGGTCCCACTCTGACCTCTGGGTACACCAGCTCCTGTATCTCTAGGGGGGTGCTAATCTAGCCTCTGCCTGAGGCTCTCCAGCAAAAGCCTTTGGGTGGGGCGGATTCCAAGGGATCAACGGGGGGGAGAGGGGGGCTAGCAGTTATGTCTTCCCTCAGAGGCCCTGCTTCTTAGTGTCCCAGCAATTGCTGCATGCACCTCTGAGCGAAAGCTGCCCTCGAGTTCCAACCAATGCCAGACAGCCCCGCTTCTCACGTATGAGTCTGGGTCCCCAGAGACTCGCCCGGAACTGGAGCTCAGAGCCTGAGATTCCCTCCTGATTGAAAAAGACAACCACACTCTCAGCTGCCAGCCCGCTCCGCATGCACCTCCGTACCTTTGTATTTTACTTCCGTACTGCACCTCCTCTGAGTCTCAGTATGCTTTTCTGTTTCCTTCTAGTTGTAGAATTTCCACTCAGCTAGCCTTCCTGTGGTTCTGGATGATGTCCATTCCGTCTTTTAGTTGTATTTTTGAAGTGGTTGTGCGAGGCATAAAACTCCGGTGTTTACCTCTGCCACCATCTTGGTTTTCATGAGGTTCTCTGTCTTTTATTTTTCTATTGTGCCCTCTTTAAAGTGGTCCTGGAATCATTTGCTCTGGCTCTTCCAGTTAAATAAATGTGTGACCAAATATAGCAGGCTAATTTTTAAGTTGATGATATTGTATGGTCCATGAGTGATGTCATAACTATCCAGATGGTCCTCGGTAGAAATAAGGTTCCCAACCCCTGCTCTGTAGAGAAAAATAATCAGGGCTCAACCAGGCAGCTTATGTTACTCCTTCCTCTCCCTGGACCTAAGACAAGAGAGGTTTTCCTGTTTTGTCATTACTCTACTGAATAAATCATTGTTTTTTGTTGCATCACAAGTGGTGATTGGGAACCTTTTCTCTGTTTCCTACACAGTTGTTATTTCTGTCTTTCTGGCAGCAGTATTTAGGGGAATTATGCTGTTGGGTATGTCATAGGCCTTGGATAGACTGTCTTGCTGTTGGAACTCACAGGAGAGAACAGTTGGGAGAAGAGCCTCTAGAGTAGCATCAAGTTTTTGGAGAAAATCACTTTTGTAATTTTTATGTCTTTAAATTATAAAATTATTTTTAACCTATTGGGATGACATTGGCTAGGAAAATTATATAAGATTCAAGTGTACAAGTATATAATCCATCATGTGTATATGTTATTGTGTGTTCCCCACCCAAAGACTCCTTCCATCACCATTTAATCCTCCACTTTACCCTCTTTTACCTCCTCACACCCCCCCTTTTCCTTTGGTAATCCCCATGCTGTTGTCAGAGTCTAAGAGTTTATTTGTTTTGCTTAATCCCTCCCCAGAATGAGTTATTTATAAGTTCTTGATAAATTTTGGGTATTAACCCCTTTTCATCCAGTCTACCAACAACCATCCCTCTGACAGCTGTCAGTCTGTTCTCTATATGTGAGTCTTTTTATACTTTGTTAGCTTTTTTCTTCCTTAGATTCCACAGGCAAAGGAAATCATGTGATATTTGTGTTTTTCTTACTAGTTTATTCACTTAGCATAATGCTCTCTGCATTCATCCGTGCTGTCACAGAGGGTAAGATTTCCTTCATTTTTACAACTGAGTAATATTCAGTTGAGTTGGACCACAGCTTTTTATCCACTCACTTACTGATGAGCACTTAAGCTTTTAAATTGGGGCTGTTGCAATTAATGCTACAATGAACACAGGGGTGCCTATTTTCCTTGCATTAGCGTTTTCATTTTATTCAGTATATTCCCAAAAGTGAAATCGCGGGGTCTGGAGGCAGTTGCATTTTTAAGTTTTGAGAAACTTGATACAGACACTTGTCAGTTGTGCCTTTATTGATGATAGGCATTCTGACCAGTGTGAGGTAATTTTTTAGTGTGGCTTTAACTTACATTTCTCTGATGATTAGTGTCAGAGTGCATCTTTTCATATGTGTATTGCTTATCTGTATGCCCTCTTTGGGGAAGTATCTATTCAGGTCTTTGCCCATTTTATTTATATATATACACACATATACACTGAGTGGCCAGAGTATTATGACCGGCCAGATTATTATGACCACCCCATTAGTACAATGAAGTGAATTAGTTATGCAAATAGTAATAATAATAAAACCTTGAGAGTATTTGCTTAGGAAGTTTTCAATATTCAGTATTTTTGGAAGTGTCAATGAAGTACTGATGGTGTGGTCATAATAATCTGGCTATATATATATATATGTGTGTGTGTGTGTGTATATATATATATACACACACTCACACACACACACACACACACAAGAGGCCCAGCATGCACGAAATTGTGCATGGTTAGGGTCCCTAGGCCTAGCCTGGCCTCCGTCACATGGCCTCTGCCTCCCTGTTACACTACAAGAAGCTCCCTGCCCCGGGACACTCTGCGATGCTCGTAGCCCCTCGACTGCTCCTCGAGGCTCTCCCTGCCCTGCCACACTTTGCGAGGCTCCTCTTGCCCTGCTATGCTCTGTGAAATTCCCCCTGCCCCGCCATTGTTCTGGGACCCAGGGCTGACTTCCGCTGCGGGTGGCTGTGGCCCAGAACAGCAGTTCAGCCCGCTCACCAGTCCCTGCCCACCCGAGCCTGCTGCACATGCTGCCTGGCGTTTGGTCATCCATTCAGTCATTTTGGATGTTACAGACCCTGGCTCTCTCTAGATATAGATATAGATTAGATATAGATATAGATACGTTGGGTGCTTTCCTTTTTTTATTTCATACTTTTAAATCCTCACCGGTGCGTATGTTTTTATTGATTTTAGAGAGATAGGAAGTGGGAGCGGAGGAGGGGAACATTTATTGGTTGACTCCCTTTCATATCCCAGTTGGGAATCAAACACTAAATTGGGACTGGGGCCTGACTTGAAACCGAACCCACCAACTTTGTGTGTGTGTGTGTGTGTGTGTGTGTGTGTGTGTGTGTGTGTTTAGTTATATAAATTCTTTATAAATTTTGGGTATTAACCCCTTTTCAGATATTTCTTTTCAATTATTTCATTGATGAATATGTTCTCCCTTTTAGTTGCTTGCCTTTTTATTTTGTTGATGGTTTCCTTTTAGTTCGATGTAGTTTCATTTATTTATTTTTTCTTTTGTTTCTCTTTCCCAAGGAGATATATGAAAAGTGATATTGTTAGGAGAAATATCCAAGGTTTTACTGCCATTGTTTTTATCTAGGATTTTTATGGTTTTGAGTCTTACATTTAAGTCTTTCATGCATTTTTCTGTATTCTGGTGTAGGTGTAAGAAGCTGTTCTAATTTCATTTTTTTGCATTTTCCCAGCAACATTTATTGAATATACTATCATTATTGTATGTTCTTGCCTACTTTGTTAAGTAAGTATTCCTTCACTGTAAAGGCATGTGTTTATTTCTGGGCTCTCTGTTCTGTTCCACTGATTTATATGCTGTTTTTATGCCAGGACCATGCTGTTTTGATTACTATGGCCTTGTAGTAAAGTTGGATATTAAGTAGTATGATTCATCCACATTTGTGCTTCTTTCTCAAGATTGCTATTGCTATTCAGGGTGTTTTGTGGTTCCATATGAAATTTTTGAGTATTTGTTCTAGTTATGTGAAATACACCATTGGTATCTTGATAGGAATTACATTGACTCTATAGATTGCTGTACGTAGTATGGACATTTAGTGATATTAATTTTTCCTATCCACAAACAACATATATGCTTCCACTTATAATTTACATTTAATTTCATTTTGTATGTTTCAGGTGTAGAACATAGTGTTTAGACAAATATTGCAGAGTTTTCTGCCTGATATTTTCAGTACCCCCCGCCTCCTAATGTATTTTGTCATCATGTGCCGTTTCAACATAAAAATGTAGCGGATTTTAATAAAGGCCTTATACATGCCAAGTTTTAAATTGTTCCTCAGGGCCAGGCCCTGGTTACATTGTTAAATTTTGCCAGAAAGACTTTTTTGCGTGTGATTTATGGTTTCAATATATGTGTCTATATGTCCTAAAAATCATGTGTAGAAGACTTTTGTAGAGGGCTAAGTTGTCCTGTTTTGCTCATGCCTGAGCTCTAACTCTTATCTTCTTATCTCCATGAAATGAAAGAGGAAAAAGAAGGTCAGAGTTACTAATATAAAAACAAATGATCATTCATACGCCTCCACAAGAATATTTTCATTCATTCACGTGTATCTACTTCTAATAATCTGGAGTACTTCAGTACAATATGGCCAGGCACATTTTGTTCCATGTTGAATTTCCACACACTGCTTGGCCTCTCCTGTTTGGTGATGAGAATGGAAGAGAAAGCTACCAGGCCTTTATTGTATTCAAAATCATGAAAACTTTATGCAGACATGACACTATGTTTCCTAGACTGCTGCATCAAATGGTGGTTATAATGATGAATTTTCACATAAGGAATCGATGCTTTCAGTATAGATGTATTTGAGTTAATTATATAGAACTTGTTCAAGGTGCTTTTTACCCTGACATTAGAGAGCACAGTAAAATCATATCAATAAATTTCATGTGTTCTTGAGGAAGTGAATGCAGCAAATTACTAATAGTCTTACAATCAAGTCATAGACTGAATGTTGGGTACCACATGTCCCATGTGAACTTCTTATGAATTATGTATAGATACCCAGTGCTGTCATACCCATTCTTCTATATGCATATGTGGGATGTTTTAGGACTCAGTGGCCTTTGAGGATGTTAATGTGGAGTTCACCATGGAGGAGTGGGCTTTCTTGGATCCGACCCAGAAGAAACTCTACACAGATGTGATGCTGGAAACCTTCTGGAACCTGGCATCAGTAGGTAGGTATCAAAATTCTTCCTTCCTTCCTTCCTTCCTTCCTTCCTTCCTTCCTTCCTTCCTTCCTTCCTTCCTTCCTTCCTTCCTTCCATTTTTATTGATTTCAGAGAGGAAGGAAGAGGGAGAGAGAGAGATAGAAGTATCCATGATGAGAGAGAATCATGGATTGGCTGCCTCCTGCAAGTCCCCCACTGGGGATCGAGCCCACAACCCGGGCATGTGCCCTTGACTGGAATCGAACCTGGGAACTTTCAGTTCGGAGGCCAACCCTCTATCCACTGAGCCAAACCAGCTAGGGCACAAATTCTTTTTTAAAATATATTTTTATTGATTTTAGAGAGGGAGGAGAGGGAGAGAAATAGAGAAAAATCAATGATGAGAGAGAATCACTGATTGGCTGCCTTCTGTGTGCCTCACACTGACAATCTGCAAACCAGTCCTACTGGGAATTGACCTGTGACCTCCCGGTTCATTATGTTGATTGTCAACCACAGAACGACTCTGCCCTGCAACAACTTGTTACTTATGTAGTCAATTAGATAACTAGAGTTGGTTGTTCATCAATGCTGTTATGCTATTTCAAGAACTGAAATTTGGAAAAGGAATACATTGGTAATTAACTGGGAATAATCACAGCTCTTTGTGTACCTAAAATCTAACCATTTTTAATATTCTTTAATAGTTCATAATGCTTTTTCTAGCATGTATTTTAGAAGTAAAATGTGAAGACCGTGACAGTGGAGATCAATATGAAAGTCATGGGATGAATCTTAGGTGAGTCACTTTGTCATGAGAAAGCATTAAGAGCATCTTTGTGTTTTTTTTTAATGTTTTTATATATTTTATTTATTTATATACTTAATACTTTAAAACAATAATTTCAGAGAGCTAGGGAGAGGGAGATAGAGAGACAAACATCAGTGGTAAGACAAAATTATTGATTCCTGCCTCCTGCATGCCCCACACTCGGAATTAAGCCCAGACCTGGGCATGTGCTCTGAATGCAAATTGAACTGTGACCTCCTTGTTCAGAGGTCAGTGCTCAAGCACTGAGCCATGCCAGTGGTGTAAAATATGTTTTTATTGATTTTAGAGTGTGGAGGTGAGAGGGAAAGGTAGAAACATTGATTGGTTGCAACCTGCATGTCCTGTAGTGGGGTGAATAAATCTGCAGTCTGGCTGTTTCCTTTTGGGGAATTGAACTGGCAACCCCCTGGTGTGTGGGTCCATACTGACCCACTGAGCCACATGGGCCCAATGCAAACAGAATCTTGTATCAGCCCAGTTTTAAATTTATTGATTCTTCAAATAATCTCAACATGTTTTTTTCTGAAATAAGACCTAATGTTTAGTGTATAAAAAATAATTGCATTTGGAAACAATGTACAGAAGTACCATTAACCCTTTTCGGTCCAACATGGAGGCTGACTCGACAGACCAGGTGCTAGGAGCAGGTCCAACATCAAGGCTGAGGTCAACACCGCAAACCGGTTCAACATTCAATCCCATCAATTAATTTGGACCAGACTGTTTGAATTCCAAAAATAAAATTGGACCGCAAAGGGTTAATGACTGTAATTGTTATCATAATATCTATGATCCAGCCTATTTCAGAGGTTTTAGGATATCCACTTTCAAATAATAAGAATGTACAGAAACCCTGAACTTTCTTTGAAAACAGTAAAAATGTCATTGTCATACTATTAATAGATATGAAATCATTAACGAAGTATTAATAATATGCTTCTGACTTTTACAGCAGTCATATGGTAGAGAGACTGTGTAAATGGAAATATGGTTGTCAATTCAGAGAAAACCTCAGCCAGATTCCAAATCATAATGAGAAGACGGAAACTCCTACTGAAATTAAACAACCTAAATCCAGGTTGTGTAGGCAAATCTTCATGCATTATTTATCCTTGAATAACCACCTGAGCTCTCACATTGGACCCAAACTACACCTGTGTCAGGAATATGAAGAAAACCCTTATAAATGTATGGAACCTGAGAAAGCTTTCAAGCCTCACCAACATATTCAAAGACATGAAGGCAGCCCCAGTAAGAAATCTGTCCACTATTCAACTTCCCATAGGAATCATGAAAGAATGCATATTCCTGGGAAACCGTTTGAGTGTAAGCAATGTGGGAAAGGCTTTAGTCGTCTCATTTACTTTAAACTTCACAAAAATACTCATACCGGAGAGAAACCATATCAAAGTAAGCAACGTGGCAAAGCTTTCAGTTCTCCCAAGTACTCTCAAGAAAATGAAAGCACACACACTGGAGAAAAGCCCAATCAGTGTAAGAAATCTGGAAAAGCTTTTGGTTCCACTTCTCTTAGAAATTCTGAGAGAACTCATACTGGTGAGAAACCTTATAAATGTAAGCAATGTGGTAAAGATTTCTCTCATCGAACTTCCCTGCATTATCATAAAAGAACACATACTGGGAGAAAACCCTATGAATGTAAGCAATGTGGTAAAGTTTTCTCTCATTCAGCTACTCTCCAAAAGCATGAAATCATTCATACTGGGGGGAAATCCTATAAATGTCAGTATTGTTATAAAGATTTATCTAATCGAACTTCCCTCCTACGTCATGAAAGAACTCATACTGGGGAAAAACCCTATAAATGTCAGCATTGTGGCAAAGCTTACTGTGATCAAGGTGCCCTCTGTCGTCATGAAAGAACTCATACTGGGGTAAAACCCTATGAATGTAAGCATTGTGGTAAAGGTTTCAATTATCCATCTTCTCTCCAAGAACATGAAAGAATTCATTCTGGGGAAAAACCCTATGAATGTAAGCATTGTGGAAAAGCCTACAGTTATCCACAGTCCTGTCAAAGGCATGAAAGTACACACACTGGCAAAAAGCCCCATGTATGTCAGAAATGTGGTAAGGCTTTCAGTTTTTCTGCATATCTTAGAGATCATGAAACAGTACATACTGGGGAGAAACCTTATGACTGTAAGCAATGTGGGAGAGCCTTCAGATATACCAGTTCTCTTCGATATCATAAAAGAATGCATAATCGGGAGAACCCCGACAAATGTAAGGAATATGGAAACCATGAAAAATTTCATCCTTGGGGAAAACCCTATGAATGTATCCATTGTGGTAAAACTCTCTCTTCTCTAAGATCCCTCCAATATCATGAAAGAACACACACTGGAAAAAAGCCCCATGTATGTCAGAAATGTGGTAAGGCTTACAGCCATTCTGCAACTCTTAAAGATCATAAAACAATACATACTGGGGAGAAACGCTATGACTGTAAGCAATGTGGGAGAGCTTTTAGATATTCCAGTTCTCTTAGAAATCATAAAAGAATGCATACTGGGGAGAAACTCTACAAATGTAAGGAATGTGAGAAAGCCTTCTATTCTGCCAGATGTCTTAGTGGCCATAAAGTATCTCATCATGGAAAAAAGCCTCATGAATGTAAGGAATGTGGTAAAACTTTCCTTTATCCCTATTTGCTTAGAAATCATGAAAAACGTCATGCTTAGGGAAAACCCTATGAATGTAACCATTGTGATAAAGCTTTCTCTTATCCAAGTTCCCTCTAACATCATGAAATAACTCATAATAAGGAAAAACCCTATGACTGTAAACCATGGGCCAAACTCTTTATTCATCCCAGTTCCCTTCAAAATCACAAAAACACTAATAGTGGAGAGATATCAAAATGAATGAAAGAACTCACACTGAAAATAAGCCCTATTGTTTAAAGATTGTAGAAAAGCCTTTGACCATCCTAGTTTATTTCCTTTTTTTTTTAAATACTCACCTGAGGATATTTTTTCATTGAGAGAGTGGAAGTCAGAGAGAAAGACAGTTCCAGGATACACTCTGGTTACCCAGACTCAAACAGGGAAAAACTGGACTGTCTGGCATTGGGTCAGAACGTAAGGGCAACTTTCTCTTGAGTTGCTCACAGTGATCATTGTTCCTGTGGTTGGGGGGGGGGGGCGGCGCGGGATGTGGAGATACGGGGACCTCTCGGGTGTAGAGCTGACTGGCAGCTATTGCTGTTTGCCCCGCCCTTGTGATTCTCTGAGTACTCACCCCACCCAAGTTACAACCCCACCCAAGCTGTGCGCCGTGGCTTTTGCCTATGAATTGCCTGTCTTTTCTCAGCCTGGAACCTATCAAAGGGCAGCTGGGTCAGAGAGCACCAAAGCTTACAAAAGAAGGCCTAAGGCTTGGCAGCAGCCTGCATTACTACACAGCTGGGCCTCATCCAGGCACCTCCAAACCCCAAAGAGGAGGAATCTGCAGATGTCTCTGTAGCTCCTGCTGGGTGGCCTCAGGCAGTGGCTGACTTTGCACCTCCGTGGAGATCCAAGTCCCAGTGTACCCAGTGGTCAGTGTGAGACCATACCAGATTATAACTATTCACATCCATAAGCGACACACTCAAGTGGCAGAGTGAGTGAGCACCAAAGCCTCACTGAAGCAGTCCTGCCCCATTAGGGTGTCTGCTGCATAGCAGTTCTTCCATTGCAGATACAGCTGGTTCTAACAGCCAATTGGCCAGGAGGTCAATTGCTCCCAGTGATAGCAATAGCAATCAAGGATTAACTACAATAAGACTGTGAACCCATCCCACAAAGGAGTGCACCAAGAGTGTCCACCTCAGGTGATTGGGGATGCTGAGCCAATGGGCATTATAGGACACCTACCACACAAGGCCACTATCAACACAAGGAAGCAGCCAAAATGCAGAAAGAAAGAAATGTCACAAAATAAATAAATGGAGGAAAGTAAACTACTGGGTATATAGTTCAAAACCATGGTTCTAAGGTTCCTCAAGATTCTTCTAGAAACCTCTGAGGAACTGTGTTCTATTATAGTTTCTACGCATTATATAGTCATTGTGTCTATTTTCTCTACCATATTATAGATGAAGGAAATGATCCTCACTTGAGGTAGTAATAGCTATCATGTAATGTGTTCTCTCCAAGTTCCAGGCACTGTTTTTAAAAATTGGCATATATATATCCCAGTCAGTGTAGCTCAGTGGTTGAATGTCAACCTACATACCAGGAGGTCATGGTTGGACTCCTCCTCAGGGCATATGCCCTCTTTGGCGTCTTGATCCCCAGGATGCATCCGATCAATCATTCTCTCTTATCATTGATGTTTCTATGTCTCTCTTCCTCTCCCTATTTGAAATCTACAAAAATATATTTAAAAGATATAAGAGAGCCCTACCCAGTTTGGCTCAATGATTAGAGTGTCAGCCTACAGAACAAACGGTCCCTGATTTGATTCCAGTCAAGGGCACATACCTTGGTTGCAGACTCCTCTTTGGCAGGGCTCATGCAGGAGGCAACCAATCAATGTGTTTCTCTCACATTGATGTTATGTCTTTCCCCCTCTCTTCCATTCTCTAAAAAAATCAGTGGAAAAATAAGAAAATAAAAAAGGTTAGTTTGGTATTTCTTCTTTTTGTCCTATGGCCCCCCATGGGAAGCATTGAATGAATGTGCCTCACCTATATTCTACCTTAACAGAAAAGTGCCTTTCAGTGACCCAAAGAGGTTTACTCCATTTTCTTGTCAATAAATGTTTCTGTAATATTTCAATTGCAGTTGGCATTCAGTATTATTTTAATCAATAAATATTTGTTTTCTATTTGTAAGTTTGTAAAGTGCACTGTAGAGTCCAGTGTGAGTTATTTTCATCTATATCCTTGTCACTGCTTTTGGCTGGGTTTGGACTATGAAGTTTGCATTAAGAGGAGAATACCTGTGATAGGACAATAAGATCTAGAGTCAGAGATGACCCTGACTGTTAGGTCAATGTGAGGAATGTTGTGAACTACATTTTGCACAATCTGGTGCTTCTATGGTTCTGTGTTAGAAATCACCGAGGCCTCACTTCCATGTAACTTGAATGCAGAGGTGAAATAGGATTAGATTGGTTTTGAATCCTCTTGTATAAAGGAGATGGCCAGAAGCATAGAGCTTTTGTGTACATTTGCTTTGAGTTTGTTTTCCTCAGTCTTTGCCCAGCCAGCCAAGAATATCCTCAAAACCACCAGCGACTGCTTCACTTCCCTTGATGTTGGGTGTAAGCTTTACAGATGTTCACAATTCAACATTATAGACCCAGCATAGGTTGGCTTTTCCTGCAAGCCCATAGGTGTCCACCAGGCAACAAACATAGACGGTCATGGTTGAGGCTGTTTTCTGAAGGGTATGCTCTGTTCTCTAGATTGCATTTGCATTAGATCTAATTTGACTAGTAATCATCCTATCCTGTTGGTTCTACTACTGACTGTGATTCAGATGCCACTGTGACAGCTGCAATGGTGCAGTGCCATGGAGCCCTGTGACAGTTTGTTCTTGTACCACCCTCTGCAGTGAGGGCTCTGAGCCAGTCCTTCCATGTGAGAATCAGCACTTTCTTCATTTCAGAGACTCTTCATGGTGCTGTCACTCAGAGCTGAGCCTAATCTCTCAATGTTTTCAGTTATCTTGGGTTGTATGTGATTAAGGTTATGTGCATTTTTTCTCTCTAATCAATGCTTCTGTACATTTTAAAGAAATATGAACTGTTGTCCAATCACTCTTATGCTGGTAGCTACTGCATTTTATTGTTTCCTGAGATATGTTTAAATGTCCCAATGTAATTATGTATTTTCAGATCAACATCTAATCTTTTTCATTTAATCATACAATCTGAGTTACAGTTATCACGTGTGTATAAATTCAGACATGTTTTCTCAAGGAAAATATTTTTTTTATATTTATTTGATACAGACTGCTTTCTTATTTGTTCAAAATATTAAAAACTTCCATCCTGTTTTTTTGTTTGTTTTTACTTTGTTATTGTATTTTGCCTTGTGATAGATCGTTTGTTTACTATTCAGGGAAGCCAGACATTTTTCTGCATTGGATTCTGTGATATTCTTTAGAAACCTGTTCTCATCAGGAATACAGACATGAATGCCTTTTTTGTGTGTGTCTTGATTCATTGTGGTCATGGAGTAGCTCTGTGTGATGATGGACATGTGTGACCTTTTCTTTTCAACCGTGTATGTCTAGGGCTGGCGGGGAGTGCAAGGCCTGCAACTCCTCTGGAACAGCTTTTGCCTTTCTTGTTATCTGAACACTGAAATATTTCCTAGAGGGTATTGGGTGCATTTCCAAAAAGTTTATATATATATTTTAATTATTTACTCCTTGAAAAGTTATCTCCTCTATGGGTCAACTGGAGTTCATAAATTTAGGAATATTGTCAAAGAATACAAACCAAGCAAGAAGACAAAGTCAGGGTCTCTTCCAAAGAAGCTGTTCTTAGTGACAGAGTATGACTTACTTTTACAGTTTATTTTTAAGTATATTTTTATTGATTTCAGAGAGGAAGGGAGTGAGTGAGAGAGATTGAAACATCAATGATGAGAGAGAATCATTGATTGGTTGCGTCCTGCCCACCCCCTATTGGGGATCAAGCCTGCAACCAGGGCATTTGCCCTCAACTGGAATCTTACCCAGGACCCTTTAATCGGCAGGCCAACACTCTCTCTACTGATCCAAACCAGCTAGAACTCTCTTACTTTTTTCTTTTTTAATATAATTGATTTGAGAAAGAGAGAGACAGAAATATCAATCATTCTATTTATTTATATTCATTGGTTTATTTTTGTGTGTGACCTGGGATTTATCCTACTATCGGCATATTGGGATGATGCTCTATTCATTCGAGCTTCCCAGCCAGGTTGAAAAACAACATGGTGATCCACTACATGACATTTTGGAAAAGGCAAAGGATTGGCCTGGCTGGTGTTGCTCAATGGGTAGGCGTCAACCTATAAACCAGGAGGCCATGGTTCAATTTCCGGTCAGGACACACACCTGGGTTGCAGACTTGATTTCCAGTAGGGGGTGTGCAGGAGGCAGCTAATCAATGATTGTCATCATTGAGGTTTCTATATCTCCATTTCCCTTCTCTTAAGTCAAAAAAAATATTTCAATAAGAAAAGAATAGGTAAAGGTTTAGAGGGGCAGTTCTCAACCTGTGGGTCGCGACCCCTTTGGGGCTTGAATGACCCTTTCACAGGGGTCGTCTAACACTATCGGAAAACATATACTTACATACTGTTTTTGTGATTAACCACTACGCTTTACTTGTGTTCAATTTGTAACAATGAAATTGGGGGTCACCACAACATGAGGAGTTGGCAGCTGAGTGAGGACATGTGACTCTTTGTTATCCTCCCTGAGCTTCCAGTGGGGAAGCAAAGTGACGAAGGGCCCGTGCTTTGTCTCAATTGAGATGATCCTGTAATCTTTGAGGTTTATTCTATTAATGGTATGTTACATTAATTCATTTTCAGATGCAAAACCAACCCTTCTTTCCTGGGTTAAATCTCACTTGGTCATGGTGTATAGGTCATGTTAGATATTGCTCAGTTCATTTTGTTCGTATTTTGGTAAGGCTTTTGCATGTATATAAAAAGTGTTCTCTGATCCTAGTTGGTTTGGCTCAGTAGTTAGTATGTCTGCCTGTGGACTGAAGGGTCCCAGTTTCGATTATTTTTCTTTTTTTGAAGTATATTTTATTGATTTTAGAGAGGAAGGAAAGGGAGATAGAATCATCAATGATGAGAGAGAATCATTGATTGGCTGCCTCCTGTACACCCCCCTACTGGGGATTGAGATTGCAACCCCGGCATGTGCCCTGGGTCGGAATCAAACCTGGGACCTTTCAGTCCACAGGCCGACACTCTATCCATTGACCAAAACCAGCTAGGACCCAGGTTTGATTCTAATCAAGGACACATGTCTGGATTGTGGGCTCAGTTCCCAGTTGAGGGTGTACAAGAGATAGCTGATCAGTTATTCTCTCTCATCATTGATGTTTCTATCTCTCTCTCCCTCTCCCTTCTCTGAAATGAATTTAAAAAAACTGGTCTCTGTGTATTATATTATAATGTACTAGCGGCCCAGTGCATGGAGTTCATGCAAGGGTCTTGACCCTTGCAGCCCCGGCTACGTCTGGAAGGTCGTTTTTCCACCCAGTCTAATTAGCTTATTATGCTTTTATTATAGATTATCTAGAGAAAAATTACTATGTACTAGAGGCCCGGTGCACAAAATTTGTGAACCTGGGGGGGGGGAGGGCGGTGTGTGTGTGTCCCTCAGCCCGTCCTGCGCCCTCTCACAATTCGGGAGCCCTCAGGGGATGTCTCCCTGCTGTGGAGGTGGGAGAGGCTCCTGCCACCACTGCTGGGCTCACCAGCCATGAGCCCAGCTTCTGGCTGAGCAGCACTCCACCTGTGGGAGCACACTGACCACCAGGGAGCAGCTTCTGCATTGAGTGTCTCCCCCTGGTTATCAGTGCATGTCATAAAGACCGGCTGTTCCCTGTTTGGTCTATTTGCATATTAGCCTTTTATTATATAGGATAGTGTGTATCTATATGCATCTGTGTATGTATGTATGTATGTAGAATGTGGTGTATTTAGTATATTTTATAATGTTGGTAATATATAGTACAGTAAGATATCTTAGCATATATTTTGGATCATTAGAAAAGTTATATAATAAACATATAATTTATTTTACAGGGTTTCGTATAGCATAATTTTACAGAATAGTATTGCAGTCTTCTCAGCCTACAGTGTAGTGGGTGTCATTTCCATGTCTGTGCACAGAAATATTAACAACCCTATTACATCCTCCCATGAAGCACAGGGACACCTCGCTGTCTTGATACTACAACCTCGGGTTCCCTCACCCCTGTTTTTCTCTCTACTTCTGAGTGCAACTGAAGTGTCATTGTGTTTCAGAAACTTGCACTAATTTTTCTGGCTATGATGGAAATGAAGCCCTGCGGTTTCATTTGTCCCCCGTGCAGAGATGTGTGGCATTCCCTTCTTTTTGAGTAATTATGAGTAAAGTTATTCCAGAGTGCTTTATCCCAAAGGGTGATCTTCGATTAGGAGTTGTTGCTCTTGGTGCTAGACAGCCAGACCATTGGCAATGGCCTAAAAATTGTAAAAATGTGCAGATGAGGTCAACTATTTGCCAAGGCATCCTGTGGCATGATTGCCTGGAGGGTGACTAATCTTGCTGTTCATTGGGTCCCATTTCAGAGCAGGGATGGCTGGGTTAGGGTCAGTCGCAGCAGCTCTCCAGGGATCTCTTCTCCATCACGTCTGCTGGTGGCACAGAATCATGGACATGATAATTAGAGCAGGATTTGTTTTTAAATGAACGAGAGAGGAAAAGCATATTTCAAAACATCTGTGGAGAGAGAACAGTATACTTTACATGGTGTCCTTTTGCATGAACACTGAAAAGATTGAAAAGAAATAAACTCTATTGCTCTCTATAAGGAAACTAGCCCCCTTTGTTCAAGGATAAGCTAGAAGTGTTTCCTCAGGCACACTTTTCAATCTCAGCTTTAGTTTTTGACACTTGATCTTAAAATAAACAATTGATGATGGAAAATGTTGTATTACCCATACTGTACTTCTGATTTATGGGTTAACATTCAACCACTGAACCATGCCAGCTGGGCCACTCCTGAGTTTTAAGTGGCAGTTTTTAAAAAAATATATACATATTTTATTCGTTTTTTACAGAGAGGAAGGGAGAGGGATAGAGAGTTAGAAACATCCATGAGAGAGAAACATCGATCAGCTGCCTCCTGCACACCCCCCACTTGGGATGTGCCCACAACCAAGGCACATGCCCTTGACCAGAATCGAACCTGGGACCCTTCAGTCCACAGGCCGACGCTCCATCCACTGAGCCTAACTGGTCAGGGTTAAGTGGCAGTTTTAATAAATAAAGGAATTTCTATACCAGGGTGGTCTTGGGTGGACAGAAGAGGAGTAAACCTCCACTCTGCCCACCAGATAATTCAAAGTTTACCTAATCGCCTTCACTGGGTCATGTACACAGTTCAGGTGGGGTCAGCAACACATTGGTCTCTCAAAGCTGTGTCCTTTAAATGGCTTTAGTTCTCCATCCATGGGCAGAACATATATCCCAAGGACAAGGGTGGGAGGAAGGAATCTCATCGCCCAGCTCATGGGTTGACCAGCTGTCACGTTATCTCAGTGACCCTCCCACAGAGCAGCTGCTTGAACCTTGTGTAACGCTTTCCATTAGAGCCATATGCCAAGGCTACGGGGGAAATCTCTCTGTACATACAAGGAACTCCTTGTGCCTTTTCAGTGGAGCTCTTTGACTGAAAAGACCATCTTGTAGGGTGAGTCTTGTGACCTCATGGTTTCCATGGTGCAGGTGGATGCAGCAGCACTAAGTCTATTCTGGCCCTTGTGTTTGCCAGGTGAGCAGCATGAATTGGCCTCAGCAAAGCGACCAGCTTTGATGTGAGAAGTGGAGCATTCTCTACCCAGATGGGGTCACAGCTGGAACTATACGATTCCCACAGGTGCAAGTACCAGCAGGGTGTGGAAGGGCAGGGATGGGATGTAATTTCTGCAGCAGCAGGTTCCTGAAGTTCAGCCATGTGAGAGAAGAGACCAAACATGGGCATCTTCCCCAGTGAACTCGAATTCTTAGTAGGAGGTCATTTATTTGAGGTTGAGATGAGAGCAAAAACAAAACAAAAAACCAGAGGTATTCCAAACTAGAAAATCAGAATGATTTCTAGAAAAAATGCCCCGAGACTATTGTTTTTGAGATAGCTGTGAAAAGGAAGGTGAAAAAAAGGTGATGAAATGCAAGTATATTCTCCATCTCAGTTCTTCATGGTGAATACCCACAGACCTTTTTTTCCTGCTGTGTATGGTGATTGATGCTGCTCCTCCCCGTGTGGTCCTCCTGGTAAGCTGAGTCCTGGGTGAAACGTGTGCCCTCCTTTTCTCTCTCCGTTGAGGTCACCTGTGGTTCTGTGGCTCTGCCCTCAGGCTGCCTGTGTCAGATGGCCTCCAGGTTCTTCTGTGTCCCAGGCTTGATGGGGTTATTGCTGCAGTTTGGGTGGGGCTGTTTGAGCATTTCCTCAGGGACTGGAGAGAGGCAATGGTCAGAGCCAGAAAGCTGTGCATTCTCTATGGAGAGGATGCCTGGCAGGGAGTGCTTCCATCATGGTTAGAATGAATGTTATGCTAGTATCACAGACTCACCAATCAGGGGGATTATTATTGAGATTGGGGATGAAAAGAGTCCACATGCTAACCTGCCACGTTCAGGGAAGGCCTGTGTGTGATGGCCTTGCAAATTAAAAGACCTAAAATAACCACAAGAGATGGTCTGAAATGAAAATATTTTAACTAGAGGCAGTTTATGATAGGTAGTCATGTTCCAGAGTAGAATCTCCCTAACAAACGCAGTCTTTCCTTTCCCTATGCTTGTCCATTGTCTTTCCCATATATGGTTACATATCTTGGCATTGTCAGGGTAACTCCCCCTATTTCGGACCTTTCAGTGCTCAACCAATGCAGAAGAAATGAGACCATATCTCCTCTCATTGTTATTATGTTAATCATTAACTATTACCTACTTTGTACCCACCTATGTAAAATATATATGTATGTCTATCATTTTACTTTTCATCGTACCCCCCGGGTACCCTGCTTTACTTTCTTCCAGCTCCCTAATCTATCACCAGTGGATTTCATGTAACCCACTTGAGTCTTCTCTTTTGATTGTAATGTATAAAATAAAGCACCAAACTGCCATACTCCGGACATTATCTCAATTCATTGACACTTTGCTTCCTGACATGAACTCATAAAAATACTCTATAGTATTTACATTTATGGGAACCAATTTTCAGTTAAATTTCATTATTGCTGGATTAAACCGTGGAACGGTGGTGGCAGCAGGAATGGCACCAGGTGTCTGATTGCGCTCAGACCAAATGTGAGTTCAGCAGCCTGGGTATTTGGGTTTTGGTAGAAAAGAATTCAGAGCAAGACCCAAATTGTAAGAGAACATTTACTGTTAAATTACAGGGGTGTGAGAAGTAATTCTTGGAAGAAATGGGCTTAGAAAATGAGTTAAGGAGGTAACGAAGCGCCCTTAGAGCTTGGGAGTGCAAGCTAATGGTAACCTGCCTGGGGGAGGAGGAGAAGGGGATGGAGGGAAAGGTACAGGTGTGCTCCAGGGAGGGAGAGCACACTGGGTCCTCCTTCCTAAAGGCTTTAAGGGTGGAGATTTCAGGGGAGGTCCCAGGGGAAGAGCTGAATGGAATATTCTGTAGCTTTCCAGGTGTGTCCATTCAGGGATGTGGCCTCCACTGATGGATTGGCCGGCACTAGGACAGGGGTCATTATTCAATGTAGCTGGTCCTGATGTCAGCCCTGGCATTGCTGCTTATCTGGGCCTGGGGCTAAATACAATGAGACATAGATGTTATCTCTAGGGAGGAAGATCAGGGGGTTCAAACCGCAGGACCAGAGATCTGCTAGAGGAGGAAAAGTCACCCTGGGGACAAGGCCCCACCCTACAATTGGTTGCCCATTGCTAGGTACCTGGGCTCTCCACCCTGGTGACCTCTGTCCCTGGCCCATCTCCTTGCTCTGGGTAGGTCTGTGGAACTGCCCACAAAACAACCACAAGTAATGGGTGGCTCATGTCCTCAGAGGAGCGTGACTGAATCACCTGTGGGAACACATGTTTTCATGTGAAACACATTTTCTAAAGTTAACCATTCTAAATGCACAGAAGTCACTTTTCGTGCTGGAAATGATGGCTTGTTTCTGGATTCAATGATCTTTTTGGGGAATCTGGCTGTAGTTCTGGAAGGATATCACCCTAAGGCATCCCTGCTCCCTGAGCCTGTGCACCTTTTTGTAAATCCACACACGTCAGACTCCAGCTGTCAACAAAGATGAAAATGGAGCCAGATTCCTTAGGTGCCTTTTCAGTGTGTGTGTTTGCAAGGAAGGACCACTCTTCCCTGGGGACTCTCAGCGCTGCCTCTCAATGCAAAGGTCCCTGGGCAGGGATCTGGCTGCTTTGGGCTCAGGCCTGTGCACCTCAGGGGCTAGGGGGCGAAGTCGTGCAAAGCGTGCGTCCTATGAGTAGAGGTGGGAGCGGACAGGTAGGACTACTTTCTGCCACTACGGCTGTTCCTTTGCTTCAGCTGCATTGGGGTCTCATCTCCCTTGTTCTGTCCTCATCTGCGATCTGTAAGGCGGTGGGAGCTGCAGGCGGGACTCGGGAGGCCCAGGAACCAGAAATGGTGAGTGTGCGGCCGGGCGCGGGGACCGGGAGGAGGGGCGGGTGGAGCCGCGGTGGCGGGACCGTCTCTCCACGGTCAGGTCCGGAGCCTGCGGACCCGAGGCGCCGGGGGCTCCGCTGAAACTGCAGGCCCCTCGGGCTCGCAGGGTGGGGCCCAGCCGGGAGCCGGGCGTCCAGTGTGTCCCCGCGGCAGGGCCTTGGGCTGCGGAGCGCGTCTGGGCAGCTCTGCACCCTCATCCCCGCGGCTCCGCAGTCGGTGCGGGGACCACGGGGAGGGTCATGGGGACAATGGTGACTCGGTCCCCGCGGTTCGTGCATGGGAGGAGCTGTGGTCTGTGGGGCCCCCTGTCCCTCCTTTCTCCCCAGAAGGATCCCATTTTCTCCTGAGTTTAGATGTTTGTGGAGCAGGCTCTCAAGTCCACCCCCTGTCCCCCAGGCCTAGCTCTGCAGCAAATGCCTGCACTTCCAGGCTCTCCCCCGAATCCTAACCGCCATCTTCCTTCTCTGAGTCACAGCATCTTTATCAGCTATTTGTTTTGTGGTGCTTTTGAAACGGTTAAAAACAAAATTCAGCTGAATAATTTGGAAGGTCTGACTGGCTTGATTCCCCATTCCCTAATCCGGCCGCATCTCCTCTAGTAAATAGAATCTGAGGGTCTGTACAACAGGCAGAAAGGAAGTGGCTTTGAGAGGTTATTATTGAAAGAAAAGAGGGGATTGCTTCAGGCAGGGTCACCCTTCCTTAGGGGAAGGAACAGCAGGAGTCTTTAGACAGATTAGTGTGGAACAGCGAGTTGCAGTGACTGGGTTAAAATTTTAGTCCTGGGAGAGGTGAAACTGCAGTTACCTACAGTCCTGCACCCCTGAACCTGGGGAGGACATCTGGAGGCAGTTTTGTTGTTTTCAGTTCTCTTACAAACCTGCAGGGTGTAGCCTGCTACACACCTAGGCCATATGGTGTAGCCTGTGGGTCCTAGGCAACAAACCTGTACAACATGCTACTGTACTGAATGCTGTAGGCAATTGTGATGCAGTGGTAGGAAGCAGTTATGAAAAGGTGCAGTAAAAATGTGGTGTGCAAGGTAGGAAATGGTACATCCGTGTGGGCACTGACCCTGAATGGGCTGCAGGACTGGAGGCTGCTCTGCAGGAGTCAGTGATCGGTGAGTGAATATGAAGGCCTAGGACGTTACTGTGCACGACTGTAGACTTTATCACACTGTACACTTAGGCCAGGAAATTCACAAAAAACAGATTCATCAAGCCCAGGAGGCAATGATGCAATCAAAAGGCACAGTCAACACCAGACCTCTGAGGCTGCTGCCCGCATAAACAGCATACTGCTTCACAGCAAAGTTTTCTGTCACTAAGTAGAAAGCACACAAAGATAAAGAGGATAGTATAGCAAATACATAAACCAATTTCTCATCATCAAGTATTCTATGTAGTGACTGTAACTGTATGTGCTGGACTTTCATAGGACTGGCAGCATAGGAAGCTTGTTTACACCAGCATTATCATAAACATCTGAGTAATGCATTTCCCTATGACATTGTAATGGGTATGACATCACTAGGTGAGTGCTATTTTTCAAATCCACTGTAATCTTTTTTCTAGAAGGGATTTTATTATTGTTTATTTCTTTTTTAAAAAGTAGTTTATTGATTTTAGAATAGAAGGGAGAGGGAGAGCTAGATAGAAGTATCAATGATAAGAGAGAATCATGGATTGGCTGCCTCCTGCATGCCTCACATTGGGGATTGAGGCCACAACCCGGGCATGTGCCCTGACTGGGAATCGAATCCTGACCTCCTGGTTAATAGGTTGACACTCAACCACTGAGCCACGCGGGCTGGGCTCCTTGTTAAATTTTTATATGGAAGATCTATCCAGTGAAGTCAGTGGGGTGTTGAAGTCTCGTTCTATGACTGTATTATTGTCAATATCTTTTTTAAGTCCTCCAGAAGTATTTTTATGTTTTTAGGTGCTCCTATATTGGGTGCATATATGTTTAACAGGGTTATATGCCCTTTTTGGACCGATCCCTTTGGTATTGTGCAGTGACATTTGTTGTCTCTTGTGATGGCCTTCATTTTTAAGTATTTTGTTGGATAGGGTTATTGCTACTTCAGCATTTTTCTTTTCCATTCGCATGGAAAAATTTATTCCATTCCTTCACTCTCATCCTGTGTGTGTCTTTTGTTCTGAGGTGGGTCTCTTGTAGATAGCATATAGTTGTGTCATGTTTTTGTATCCATTCTGCTACCCTATGCCTTTTGATTGGAGCATTTAATCAATTTACATTTGGGGTTATTATTGCTAGGTAGCTATTTATTGCCATTTTCATTCTGTATGCCTAGGTTTCTCTCTCTGTTTCTTCTTCTCATTTACAGGAGTCTCTTTAGCAATTTTTTAAAATTTAAATTCTTTATTGTTCAAAATATTACATATATCTCCTTTTTCCCTCATTGAACTTTTCCTCGCTACTCCCACCCCCAGCACATGCCCCCACCCTCCTCCTTTTTGTGCCCATTACCTATGCTTCTATGCATGCATACAAGTCCTTTGCTTGATCTTTTATGCCCCACCCACCTTTCCTCTGAGGTTTGCCGGTCTGTTTGATGCTTCTATGTCTATGGATCTATTTTTGTTCTCCAAATGGCTTATTTTGCTTAGTATCATGCTCTCCAGGTCCATCCATACTGTTGCAAATGGTAAGAATTCTTTCATTTTTACAGCAGCGTAGTATTTCATCATATAGATGTGCCACTTTTTTTAATCCACTCATTTGCTGATGGGCACTTAGGCTGTTTCAAATTCTTAGCTATTGTAAATTTTGCTGCTATGAACATAGAGGTGCATATATTCTTTCTGATTGGTGTTTCTGATTTTTTGGTACATATTCCTAGAAGTGCAATTACTGGGTCAAACAGTTCTATTTTTAATATTTTGAGGAAACTCCATCTTGTTTTCCACAGTCGTTGCACCAGTCTGCATTCCCACCAGCAGTGCCCCAGGGTTCCTTTTGTCTACATCCTAGCCAGCACTTGTCATTTATTGATTTATTGATGATAGCCATTCTCACAGGTGTGAGATGGTACCTCATTGTCATTTTGATTTTCATCTTTCAGATGATTAGTCACTTTGATCATGGTTTCATATGTCTCTGGGCCTTCTGTAGGTCTACTTTGGAAAAGTGTCTGTTTAGGCCTTTTGCCCTTTTAGCATTTCTAGTAATGCTGGCTTGATGGTGATGTACACCTTAGCCTTTTTTTTTTCTTTCTTTTTTTTTGGTCTGGTAATCTCTTTATTTGACCGTCTGTTTTGAATGATAGACTTGCTGGATATGGTATTCTTGGTTTCAGATCCTTGATTTTCATTACCTTGAGTACTTCATGCCATTCCCTTCTGAGGGGGTATAGTTTCTGATGAGAAATCAGGTGTCTGCTTCATGGGAACTGTTAACTCCTTTTTAGTTAACAGTTTACTTTTGCTGCCTTTTAGATTCTCTCTTTGTCTTTAATTTTTGGCATTTTAATTATGAGGTGTCTGTGTCACAGTCTGTTTGGGTTCTTTTTCTTTGGGGTGCTCGGTGCCTCTTAAACTTGTGTGACTTTTTCCTTTACCAGGTGAGGGAAGTTTTCTGCCATTATGTCTTCAAACAAGCTCCCTATCCATTTCTCCCTTTCTGCCCCTTTGGCACACCTGGTATTTTACTATTGTTATATTTCATGTTGTACCACAGCTCCCTTAAGGTATTATTCTGTTTGTTTGTTTTTATTGGTTTTTCTTTTTGGTTCTCTGATTGAGTGATATTTTCAATTCTGTCTTCTAATTCACTGATTTGATCCTCAGTTTCTCCTAATCTGCAGTGTATTCCTTCCAATGTGTAGTTTATTAGTGTTATGTAATTATTTATTTCCAACTGTTCTTTTTTCATAGTTGCTATATCTTTTTTCATGCTGTTGATCATCTTTGACATCATACTCTGAACTTTGTTACAGATAAATTTCTTATCTCTGCTTCATTTCTCTCTTTTTTCTTGAGAATTCACTTATTTCATTTGAGGGTTGTTTCTTTGTCTCCTCATTTTGGCTATCTGTTTGGGTTTGTGACTATGTACCAGGTAGATCAGTGGTCAGCAAACTGCGGCTCACAAGCCACATGTGCTCTTTGGCCCCTTGAGTGTGGCTCTTCCACAAAATACCACGTGCAGGTGCGAATGTACAGTGTGATTGAAACTTCATTTCCCATGTGCAGAAGTCAGTATTTTGTGGAAGAGCCACACTCAAGCGGCCAAAGAGCTGCATGTGGCTTTTGAGCCACAGTTTGCCAACCACTGAGGTAGATCCTCTATGCCTCTGAAACTCTAGTGCAGGACAGTGTCAAACACTGTTTCTAACTAATTAGATCAGGCAAAGACTCAAAGTCTCCAGAGACTGCCTCTACCTACACACTGATATGATTCTGACTTGAATTGTTCCCCCAGGCAATGGTCCTGAGTTGTGGGGAGAGTATTCTTCAACAGGGTGGGGCAATGTCTTCTGCCTGGAGGCAAATTGTTATTTTTTTAGTCTCCCAAGTGGCCTCAGGGCAAGGTGTTTTCCAATAAGGTCAACTGCCTTCCCCGCAGGCAAGGCAAATGTCTATGTGGGAAAGATGCCCTCTACTGCGTGAGGAAATGACTCAGCCCAGGAAACTGGGGGTGTATGCCTTGTGAGCTCTACCTTCTGAGTCCCCAATCCTGGCTTCTGCTCACAGAGCGTCAGTGCACTCCACTCTCCCTCTGCCAGAGCACAAGGTGGGTGGTTCCACTGAGAATTTTGTGTGTTACCACTTCAGAGTGTGGCTTAATTTTCAGCCATCACTCCCTGGCAGACAGCAACTCTGTTGATTTTCACAGTCAGATATTATGTGGGTACCCTCCTCAGTTGTGCTCTCTGCTGGGGTGCCCAACTTGGGGATTAGATCCCAGAGTTCTCTGTGGCCCCCCCACCTCCCCCTCCCCCTCCACAGCTGAGATATGTCTCCAGAACTTCAGTTGCTGTCTTTGTGTGCCTCACCAGTCCTTTGCACTTCTGCCCCACCTACCAGTCTCTATGGGGTCTCCACTTTTGGTCCTCGGGTATCAGGGTTCTCTCCAGCAAGTCTTCCATTGATTATTCAGGAAGTTTTTCTATATATTAGTTGCTCTTCAAGTTTGTCCTGGGACCATGTCTGTGCAACATCAACTTACTAGTACTCTGTCACCATTTTTAATCTTACCAATTTGTATTTCTTAATTCCTTCTCCATTTCACCCATCCCCCAAACCTATTCCCTTCTGGCAACCATCAGTCTGATCTCTGAGTCTTTCTATTTTGTTTGTGCATTGATTTTTTTCTTTAGATTTCATATATAATTGGAATCATATGGTAATTATCTTTCTGTCTGACTTATTTCACTGAGTTTAACCTCTAAGTCCATCCATGCTGTTGCAAAGGTAAGGTTTCATTTTTCTTTTTTTAAAATATATTTTATTGATTTTTTACAGAGAGGAAGGGAGAGAGATAGTTAGAAACATCGATGAGAGAGAAACATTGATCAGCTGCCTCCTGCACATCTCCTATTGGGGATGTGCCCGCAACCCAGGTACATGCCCTTGACCGGAATCGAACCTGGACCTTTCAGTCCACAGGCCGACGCTCTATCCACTGAGCCAAACTGGTTCCGGCAAGGTTTCATTTTTTATTATGGCCAAGTAATATTCCATTGTATATATCTACCACTTCTTCTTTTTTTAAAATATATTTTTATTGCTTTTAGAGAGGAAGGGAGAGGGATAGAGAGATAGAAACATCAATGATGAGAGAGAATCATTGATCGGCTGCCTCTTGCACGCCCCCTACTGGGGATCTAGCCTGCAACCCAGGCATTTGCCCTTGGCCGGAGCCGAACCTGGGACCCCTCAGTCCACAGGCCGACGCTTCATCCACTGAGCCAAACCGGCTAGGGCGTACCACTTCTTCTTTATCCATTTGTCCATTGATAGACTCTTGGGTTGCTTCCATGTGTCGGCTATTATAAATAATGCTGCAATGAACATATATTCATTTGAATTAGTGTTTTGGATTTCTTCAGATATACACCCAGAAGTAGAATTGCTGGTTCATAAGGCAGTTCCATTTTTAATTTTGGGGGGAACCTCCATACTGTTTTTCTATAGTAGTTGCAGCAATCTTCATTCTCACCAATAGTGCATAAAGTTTCCCTTTTCTCCACATCCTTACCAGCACTGATTGTTTGTTGATTTATTGATGATAGCCATTCTGACAGGTGTGAGTTCATAGCTCATTGTGTTTTTTTCCTTGTATTCCTCAACCAAGGATTTGTTTATTGATGAGAGAGAGAGAGAAAGAGAGAGAAAGGAAGAGAGAAAGAGAGAAATTTGTTGACTACTGTACCATCAACTGGGGATCCAACCCACAACCAGGATATGTTCCCTGACTAGAATTGAACCTGCACTCTTTGGGGAATTATGCTCCAACCAATGGAAAAAGTTGTCATTCCAATTTGTATTTTTCTGATGAATAGTGACACTGAACATCTTTTCATATGTCTGTTGGCCATCTGTAATGTACGTCCTCTTTGGAGATTCAGGTCCTCTGCCCATCTTTTTATTTTATTTTAAAAAATATATATTTTATTGATTTTTTACAGAGAGGAAGGGAGAGGGATAGAGAGTTAGAAACATTGATGAAAGAGAAACATTGATCAGATGCCTCCTGCACACCTCCTACTGGGGATATGCCCGCAACCAAGGTACATGCCCTTGACCGGAATCGAACCTGGGACCTTTCAGTCTGCAGGCCAACACTCTAGCCCAGCCGTGGGCAAACTACGGCCCGCGGGCCAGATCTGGCCAGTTTGAAATGAATAAAACTATTGAAAAAAAAGACCGTACCCTTTTATGTAATGATGTTTACTTTGAATTTATATTAGTTCACACAAACACTCCATCCATGCTTTTGTTCCGGCCCTCCGGTCCAGTTTAAGAACCCATTGTGGCCCTCGAGTCAAAAAGTTTGCCCACCCCTGCTCTAGCCACTGAGCCAAACCAGTTAGGGCTGCCCATCTTTTTAATTGGATTGTTTGTTTTGTTGGTGTTGACTTATATGAATTCTTTATAACTTTTGGATATTAACCCCTTGTCAGATTTACTAGAGGCCCGGTGCACAAAATTTGTGCATGGTGTGGGGGGGTCCTGCACCCTCTCCAATCTGGGACCCCTCAGAGGATATCCTACTGCTGGTTTAGACCGGATCCTGGGTATCGGGTTTAAACCAGCAGTCATACATCCCTCTCATCATCCAGGACCACTGGCTCTGAAATGCTCACCTTCCTGCCTGCCTGCCTCATTGCCCCTAACTGCCACCCCTGCTGACCTGGTCACCCCAACCCCCTCCCCCATAGCCCCCAGTCGACTTGGTCGCCCCAAACTGCCCCTCCCTGATGGCCTGGTTGCCCCTTACTGTCCCCTCTGCCTGCTTGGTTGCCCCCAACTGCCCCCTCCTGCAGGCCTGGTTTCCCCTAACTGCCCGCCGCTGGCCTGGTCACCCCTTACTGCCCCCTCTGCCAGCCTGGTCACCCCCAACCCCCCCCCCCTTCCGCCAGCCTGGTCGCCCCTCACTGACCCCCTCTGCCAACCTGGTCATCCCTCACTGCCCCACCCCTACCACCGGGTTGCCCACAACTGTCCCCCCTGTGGACCTGGTTGCCCCACACAGCCTGCTGCTCGGTCGTTTGGTCGCCCCTCACTAACACCCTGCCGGCCTGGTCGCCCCATGCAGTCTTAGGTTTTCAATTAATAAAAATGTATGCAATCATTGCAACTTAAAATGAAGTATAAAAATATTTTCAAGTGTCCCCAATACAAGTGCCTCTCAGAGAAATAACACATTTTTTTGTTACATTGCATATATTAAATTATTGTTCGGCTTGTTTCTTCCCAGTGTGGATAGGAATATTACAAGGTCTATTATTTTGAGTGAGTCAAATGGATTTTTAGAGCTTACACTGGAAGTGTTGAAGTATGATTAATAGTTTATAAAACAAATTCTTGCCATGGGAACAATAATTCATTGGCATCTTTTTTTGAAATGCAATAATAGATACTTGTGGATTTTCTTGTTGAGCTAGCAAAGTGCCTTACCATTTTAATCCCTTCTTTACACATGAACACTGGGTTTAAGCCTGTTTGCTGAGTGTTCCAACACAGGCTTTGTGTCGCTTGAAACATCAGTGGTGGCCCAGAGCAACCTCAGGGGGGAGCAGAAGTCTGAGGCCAGGTGCTTTAAGCTAAGGAAGCCGCCCAAGCCCTTGAGCCTGCCGAAGGAAGTACTTGAAGGCCCACTGACCCTCCTGGGGAGCCTCTCCCTGCAGGTGTCCTACCTGCTCACACCCTCCATGGAGGGAGCCTTTACAGTGAGAGAAGCTACCGCCCTGGAGAGCTGGGGAAGCAAGTGCCCCTGCGGGAGGGGGTGATGCCCCTTCTGAGGTTTTAGTTGTGGTCCCCCTGGGCCTGTTTATAGGCATCGATTGAAGTTTTGCATCAGGGTGTGGGTGCACATTGAGAAAATCTGGGAAAGTCAGGAGTGTGTGTCCTGGGTTAGGGACTGTGACATTGGGAGTTCATTTGGGTCAGAACCTTACACTGAATCCAACTGAGCACCCCTCACTGTGAGCTGAAGCCTGAGAGAGGGAGCACGTCTGTTGGCGGAGGCATGGTGGAAACAGCACCTCATGTTAGACCCATGGGGTTGAACCGGATCTGCGTTCAGCAACATAGGTGCTTGAATTCTGGATGGGAATGAATTCAGAGCCAAGACTCAAACTATAAGAGAACATTTATTTGGGAAATCACAGAGGTAGAAGAAGTAATTTTTAGAAGGCATGGGTTTAGGAAACAAGTTACAGAGGTAATGGGCGGGCCCTTGGCTCTTAGAAGTGAGAAAGGTAGCTGTTACATGCCTGGGGGGATGGGTGGGTGAAGAGAGGTTGGGACATGCTCCCAGGAAGGAGAGCGAGCTGGGTTCTCTGTCCTAAGGTTTTAAGGGTGGAGATTTTAAGGGAGGTCCTGGGGAAAATCTCAGTAGAATATTCAGCAGCTTTCCAGATGTGTCCCTTCATGGTCTGGGTCTCCACTGATTGATTGGTTGTAGCCTGGGCCTAGGTCATCATTCAGTGCAGCTGGTCCTCAGGTCAGCCCTGGCATCGCTTTTCTGGTTTTGCTGCTTTTCTGGGCCTGCAGCTAAAAAAGAAGTGTGGCCTAGAGGTTATTTCTAGGGGGAACAGGTCCGGGGTCTAAACTGCATGGCCAGCAATATGCTACAGGATGAAAGGTCTCCTGGGGATGAGGTCCCAGCCTTCAGTTGTCTGTTGCTGGGCATGACCCTCTGCCCCTGGCCCATTCCCCTTGCTCTGCTCATGTCTGTCTAACTGCCCAGCACATTTCCATTATTCCCCAGGGAGAGGGGAGTATTGGAGCTCCCAGACTTCATTCCTGGGGTGGCTGCTCAGGTGTCCCTCCTCTGCTTCCCCAGGGACTGTAACACTCCAGGGGTTCTGTCTCGGCCGGGAGAGTGAAGAATGTGGAACCTTCTGAAAGTGGCTTTCCTCTGTCCTGTGGGAAGAAGGCTGCTCATCTGAGCTGAATCCAATGGATGTGTTTCTTTCCTTCAGATCCTTTATCCACTGACTAGGGAAGCCCTTTCACTCTAGTTTCCCTGAGAATGAAAATGTCAGTTGTTTGCAAGAGAGCCCTATCTGGTTTGGCTCAGTGGATGGAGCCTCGGCCTGCGGGCTGGGGGGGGGGGTTCCAGGTCCAGTCTGGGGCATGTGCCTTGGCTGCGGGTCGATGTTTCTCTCTCATCGATGTCTCTGATTCTCTATCCCTCTCCCTTCCTCTCTGTAAAAAATGAATAAAATATATTTAAAAAAGAATTACAAGAGAGAAAGATACAAGATGAAAAAAAGCAAGGACATTTGTGAAAGCAAATAATTTGTGTTTTTTTCCCTCTTTTATTCAAGACAAACTCTAGATGTAAAATGAATATATTTAGGATTTCAGGCACTTCTTCTTTTTTTTTAATCTTCATCCGAGGGATGAGGGATGTGACACACCACCATCACTCTCATCCACACCTCTGCAGGTGAACATAACACTTGAACTTGCTGCCAGGAACAGCACATCCCAACATTACCAGCTGCGTGGGTCTGTCTTCTGTTTCTCAGCCTTGCTCACCTGCGGCTGCCAGGCAGATGGTGCTGGAACTGTGCTGCCCCATGTGGCATTGCTGAGCCTGTTGTGCCTCACTTCTATGTACCAGAGCGGGCAGTTTCATGCATCTCAAGGCAATTGGCAGGCAGAGTATGGTATTGGGACCTCTTGAAAGTGGTCCTGGAATCATTTGCTCTGGCTCTGCCAGTTAAATAAATGTGTGACCGTCAAGGGGAGAAAAAAATAGGAGACATATATAATACTCTTTGTAACACTTTAAGCAATAAAACAATTAAAAATAAATAAATAAATAAATAGATAGATAGATAGATAGATAGATAGATAAATGTGTGACCAACTATAGCAGGCTAATTTTTTTTTTTAATATTTTATTGATTTTTTACAGAGAGGAAGGGAGAGAGATAGAGAGCTAGAAACATCGAAGAGAGAGAAACATCGATCAGCTGCCTCCTGCACACCTCCTACTGGGGATGTGCCCGCAACCCAGGTACATGCCCTTGACCGGAATCGAACCCGGGACCCTTCAGTCCGCAGGCCGATGCTCTATCCACTGAGCCAAACCGGTTTCGGCAGCAGGCTAATTTTTAAGTTGATGATATTGTATGGCCCATGAATGACGTTATAACTATCCAGATGGCCCTTGGCACAAAGAAGGTTCCCAACCCGAGCTCTGTAGAAAAAATAATGAGGGCTCAACCAGGAGCTCGTCTTATTCCTTCCTCTCCCTGGACCTAAGACAAGAGAGGTTTTTCTATTTTGTCATTGCTCTACTGCAGTGGTCGGCAAACCGCGACTCGCGAGCCACATGTGGCTCTTTGGCCCCTTGAGTGTGGCTCTTCCACAAAATACCACGTGCGGGCGCGCACATACAGTGCGATTGAAACTTCGTGGCCCGTGCGCAGAAGTCCATTTCGGCCTGGGCGAGTCTATTTTGAAGAAGTGGGGGGTGTCGGTCAGTCGGTGGGGCGAGGGGAGACACGGCGCAGGCGGGCCACAGGATACGCAGTGCGGGGGAGGCGCGCGATTCCTGCAGGAGGTGAGTGAGCCAGTTAGCAGTCTCTTTGTGCAGTGGTTAGTGCTAGTCGCGTCTGCAAATCGCGCGCGGGTGACAAAAGTACCTACTAGAAGCATAAAGTTATCTGTATTTTTCCAACCAGCTGCAAATCCTACAGGTATTTTTGTCAACAGTTTAAGAATTGTAATTCTTTTGTGTTGGTGGCTTTATTATTATAAAACGAAACATTTTTTTAGGTGCCCTGTTTGAGATGGCTACAAAGAAGAAGCAAAGAAAAACAGAAAACGAAAACCGTGAATTTAAAGTTGAATGTACCTACCTATATAGTTTCAGTTTAAAAAATTTGGCTCTCAAAAGAAATTTCAATCGTGTACTATTGATATTTGGCTCTGTTGACTAATGAGTTTGCTGACCACTGCTTTACTGAATAGATCATTGGTTTTTCTGGCATTGCAAGTGGTGAGTGGGAACCTTTTCTCTGTCCCCTACACATAGACATCAGTGGGTATGATGTCTCTCTGGGAGCAGCATTAGGGGAATTATGCTGTTGGGCAGGTCCTATGCCTGGGATAGACTGTCCTGCTGCTGGAACTCACAGGAGAGCTCAGAAATGAGACCAGTTGGGAGAAGAGCCTCTAAAGTAGCATCAAGTTCTTGGAGAAAATCACTTTTGTAAGTTTTATATTTTCAGATTGAAAAAATTGCTTAACCTATTGGGATGACATTGGCTAGGAAAATTATATAAGATTCAAGTGTACAATTCTATAACACGTCATGTGTACATTGTATTGTGTGTTCCCTACCCAAAGTCTCCTTCCATCACTATTTAATCCTCCCCTTTCCCCCCTTCTACCTCTGCACACCCCCCTTTCCCTCTGGTAATCCCCATGCTGTTGCCAGAGTCTGTGTTGCTTAATCCCTCCCCCTGTTTTCATCCAGTCTCCCTTCTGACAGCTGTCAGTCTGTTCTCTATATCTGAGTCTTTTTATACTTTGTTAGCTTTTTTTCTTCCTTAGATTCCACAGGTAAATGAAATCAAGTGATATTTGTGTTTTTCTTGCTGGTTTATTCACTTAGCATAATGCTCTCCGGGTCCATCCGTGCTGTCACAGAGGATAAGATTTCCTTCATTTTTATGGCTGAGTAATACTCAACTGAGTTGGACCACGGCTTTTTTATCCACTCGCCTACTGATGGGCACTTGAGCTTCTTCCAAATCCGGGCTCTTGTAGATAATGCTGCAATGCACGCAGGGGGGCCTATTTTCTTTTGAATTAGTGCTTTGAATTTCTTCGGTATAATCCCAGAAGTGAAGTCACTGGGTCAGGAGCCAGTTGTATTTTTAAGTTTAGAGGAAACTGCATGGTGACACTTGTCATTTGGGCCTTTATTTGATGATAGCCATTCTGACCGGTGTGAGGTGATTTTTCAGTGTGGTTTTAATTTGCATTTTTCATATGTGTATTGGCCATCTGTATGTCCTCTTTGGGGAAGTATCTATCCATGTCCTTTGCCCTTTTTTAAAAAAATATATAAGCTATTTTCTTTGTTGTTTTTTATTTCATATTTTTAAATCCGCACCGGCAGGTATGTTTTTTACTGATTTTGGAGAGATAGCTAGGGTGGGAGAGAGAGAGAGAAAAAAACATATGTTGGTTGACTCCTATTCACACCTCAATTGTGAATCAAACACAAAACTGGGGCATGTACCCTAATCGGGAACTGAGCCCACCACCTTTTTAAAATTATTTTTTTGGTGTTGGGTTGTATAAATTCTTTATAAATTTTGGGTAATAGCCCCTTACCAGGGGTGTCATTGGTGAATACGTTCTCCCACTGAGTTGTCTGCCTTTTTATTTTGTTGATGGTTTCCTTTTAGTTTGATGCAGTCTCATTTGTTTATTTTTTCTTTTTTTCCTCTTTCCCGTGGAGGCATATCAGAAGAAGTATTGCTAGGAGAAATGTCCACGATTTTATTGCCAGTTTTTTCGGCTAGGATTTTTATGGTTTTGAGTCTTACATTTAAGTCTTTTATTCTTGTGTGTGGTGTAAGATGCTGTTCTAGTTTCTTCTTCTTCTTCTTCTTCTTCTTCTTCTTCTTCTTCTTCTTCTTCTTCTTCTTCTTCTTCTTCTTCTTCTTCTTCTTCTTCTTCTTCTTCTCCTCCTCCTCCTCCTCCTCCTCCTCCTCCTCCTCCTCCTTTTTTGCATTTTCTTAGCATCATTTATTGAATATACTATCTTTACTTTATTGTGTATTCTTGCCTCCTTTGTCAAATATTCCATGACCATAAAGGCATGGGTTTATTTCTGTGCTCTCTGTTCCGTTCCAATGATTTATATACTGTTGTTATGCCTGGACTATACTGTTTTGATTACTATAGCCTTGTAGTACAGTTGGATATTAGATAGTCTGATTCATCCACATTTGTTCTTCCTCATGATTGCTGTTGCTATTCAGGGTGTTTTGTCGTTCCATATAAATTTGTTGAATATTTGTACTAGTTATGTGAGATACACCATTGGTATCTCAATAGGAATTGCATTAAATCTATAGATTGCTTTGTGTAGTATGGACGTTTTAATGATTTTCATTTTTCCTATCCATAAACACCATATATGCTGCTGCTTATAGTTTACATTATAATTACAGTTTACATTTAATTTTATTTTGTATTAGTTTCAGGTGTGGAACATAGTGTTTAGACAAATTTTACAGTTCTCTGCCTGATATTTTCAGTACCCCCAAGACCCCTTATGTATATTGGAATCATGTGCCACTTCAACATAAAAATATTGCAGATTTCAATAAAGGGCCCTGCACATGCCAAGTCTTAAATTGTTCCTCAAGGTCCAGGCCCCTGTTAGAGTGTCACAATTCTACCGGAAAGACTTCTTTTGAGTGTGAGCTTATGACTTCAATATACGTGTCTATGTGTCCTAAAAATCAGTATGAAGTAACCCTCAGGCTCAAGAGTAGAGGACTTTTGTAGAGGGCTACGTTGCCCTGTCTTGCTCATGCCTGAGCTCTAACTCTAACGTCCTATCTCCATGAAATGAGAGAGGCAAAAGAAGGTCAAACTGAGTTACTAACAAATATTATAAAAACAAATGATCATTCATACTCCTTCATAAGAATATTTTCATTCATTCAGGTGTATCTGACTACTTCTAAGAATTTGGAGTACTTCAGGACAATATGGCCAAGTACATTTTCTTCCAAGTTGAATTTCCACACAATGCCTGTTGGTGATGAGAATAGAAGAGAAAGCTACCAGGCCCTTATTGTATTCATAGTTATGAGTCTTCTCTCTTAGCCGAGACCAGCGCGGCTAGAGAGTGGATGAGTCCTGAGTAGGGGTGACTGGGTGTTGAGAAAAAGAAAGAGACAGTAGGGAGAGCTGAGACCAGGTGGGACACCATTCTCGGGTGGAGAGACAGTGAGAGACCTGAGCTAGTGCAGTGCGTTTATCATATACAGCAGGATACCAGAAAGTGTTACTACAGTTTAAGACAAAGGAAATTATGTGAAGTCATGGTAAAAGATCAAGCTGCAATTCTTCATTCTTGTGGCTTCTCACAATCCTCAGGCCTGACTGGACCCTGATAATTGCATCCCCACCTGGCGCCTGGCCGAACATAGATATACACCCACCCCCTGGCGCCTGAGCTAAAGGTCAGGACTGATGACATCCCTGCCTTTGGCAAGGTATGCCTCCAGGACATGGCTTTGCTGACTCAGCCGATGACCCTTGGCTCAGGCGCTCCCTACAATAGTCATTAAAACTTTAGGCAGACATGACAGTATGCTTCATGGACTGCTGCATCAAATGGTGGTTATAATGGAGATGAGTCTTCTCACAAGGAATTGATGGGCTTAAAATAGAAGTATTTTAATTTATTAATATAGAAGTTATTCAAGGTGCTCTTTACCCTGACATTAGAGAACAATGAAGACTTGAAGTGATCACAATAAAATAATATCAATAAATTTCATGTGTTCATGAGGGAAGGAGTGTGGCAAATAAATAATGGTTTTACAATCAAGTGGTAGACTGAATGTTGGGGACCACATGTCCTATGTGAACTTCTTTTTAAAAAAATATGTATTTTATTGATTTTGTACAGAGAGGAAGGGAGAGGGATAGAGTCAGAAACAGCCCTAACCAGTTTGGCTCAATGGATAGAGCATCGGCCTGCAGACTCAAGGGTCCCAGGTTCAGTTCTGGTCAAGGGCATGTACCTGGGTTGTGGGCATATCCCCAGTGGGGGGTGTGCAAGAGGTAGCTGATGGATGTTTCTCTCTCATCGATGTTTCTATCTCTCTATCCCTCTCCCTTCCTCTCTGTAAATATCAATAATATATATATATTTTTAAAAAAAGAGTCAGAAACTTTGATGAGAGAAAAGTATTGATTAGCTGCCTCCTGCACACCCCCTACTGGGGATGTGCCCGCAACCAAGGTACATGCCCTTGACCGGAATCGAACCTGGGACCCTTCACTCTGCAGGCCGACGCTCTATCCATTGAGCCAAACACTTTAGGGCCTATGTGAACTTCTTATGAATTATGTATAGATCCCCAGTGCTGTCTGTCTCACCCATTCTCCTATATGCATATGTGGGATGTTTTAGGACTCAGTGGCCTTTGAGGATGTTAATGTGGAGTTCACCATGGAGGAGTGGGCTTTCCTGGATCCGACCCAGAAGAAACTCTACACAGATGTGATGCTGAAAACCTTCTGGAACCTGGCATCAGTAGGTAGTTATAGCAAATTCTTTTTTTAAAAAAATATTTTTATTGATTTTAGAGAGGAAGGAGTGGGAGATTGAAAAATCAATGATAAGAGAGAATCACTGACTTGCTACCTCCTGTGCACCTCACACTGGGGATCTAGCCTGCAAACTGGGACTACTGGGAATTGACCTGTGACCTCCCAGTTCATAGATTGACCGTCAACCACATAGCGACTCTGGCCTACAACAACTTGTTACTTATTTAGTGAATTAGAAAACTAATGTTGCTTGCTCATCAATGCTGTTTCAAGAACTGAAATATCGAAAGGGAATACATTGGTAATTAAATTAGGATTGATCACAGCTCATTGTGTATCTAAAACCTAACCATTTTTTATATTATTTAATAATTTATAATGCTTTTTCTAGTATGTATTTTAGAAGAAAAATGTGAAGGCCATGTCAGTGAAGATCAGTATGAAAATCATGAGATGAATCTTAGGTGAGTCTCATTGACATGAGAAAGCATTAAGAGCACCTTTGTGTTTTTTTACACATGTTTTTACATATTTATTTTATTTATTTATATATTTAATTTTTAAAATTTATTTCAGAGAGATAGGGAGAGGGAGAAAGAGAGACAGACATCTATGATGAGAGAGAATTATTGAAGGCTGCCTCCTGTACGTCCCACACTTATAATCAAGCCAAGAACCTGGACATGTGCCCTGACTGGGAATCGAACTGTGACCTCCTGGTTCAGAGGTCGGCGCTCAACCACTGAGCCACGCCGATGGTGTGAAAATATATTTTTATTGATTTTAATATATGGAGATGAGAGGGAGAAATAGAAATATTGATTGACTACCCCCTGCATGCCCTGTACTGGGATTAATAAGTCTGAAGTTTGGCCATGGTTTCTTTTGGGGCATTGAACTGGCAACTCCTTGGTGGGTGGGTTCATGCTGAACCACTGAGCAGCAAAACATTCTTAAAAACAGGTAATCCAATTGTATCAGCCCAGTTTCAAATTTATTGACTCTTAGAATAATCTCATCAAAATGTTTTTTTCTGAAATATGACCTACTATTTAGTGTATAAACAATAAACACACTTGGAAACAATATATAGAAGTACCATTAATGAATATAAGTGTTTTTATAATATCTACGATTCAGCTTATTTCAAAGGTTTTAGGATATCCACTTTCAAAAATCAGAAGGTACAGAAACCTGGCACTTTCCTTGAAAACAGTAAAAATGTCATTGTCATGCTATTAATAAATATTAAATCGTTAACACTATTAATAATATGGTTCTGATTTTTACAGCAGTCATATGGTAGAGAGACTCTGTACAAGGAAGGATGGTTGTCAATGCAGAGAAAACTTCAGCCAGATTCCAAATCATAATGAGAAGAAGGCAACTCTTACTGAAATAAAACAACCTAAATACAGGTTGTGTAGGCAAATCTTCATGCGTTATTTATCCTTGAATAACCACCTGAGCTCTCACATTGGACCCAAACTATACCTGTGTCAGGAATATGAAGAAAACTCTTATAAATGTATGGAACCTGAGAAAGCTTTTAAGCCTCACCAACATATTCAAAGACATGAAGGCAGTCCCAGTGGGAAAGCTTTTCACTATTCAGCTTCCCTTAGAAATCATGAAAGAATGCATATTCCTGGGAAACCGTATGAGTGTAAGCAATGTGGGAAAGTCTTTAATCATCTCAGTTACTTTAAACTTCACAAAAACACTCATAGTGGAGAGAAACCATATCAGAGTAAGCAATTTGGCAAAGCTTTCAGTTCTTCCAAGTACTCTGGAGAAAATGAAAGAACACACACTGCAGAAAAGCCCTATCAATGTAAGAAATCTGGCAAAGCTTTCAGTTCCACTTCTCTTAGAAATCCTGAAAGAACACATCCTGGTGAGAAACGTGATGAATATAAGGAATGTGGGAAAATCTTCAGTTGGCTCAGCTCTCTTGAAACACATAAAAGAAGTCATGACAGAAAGAAGCCTCATGAATGTAAGGAATGTGGTAAAACATTTTCTTATCCCTCTTTCCTTAGAATTCATGAAATAATTCATACCCAGGAAAAACCCTATGAATGTAAGCTTTGTGGTAAAGTTTTCTCTTATTCAACTTCCCTCCAATATCATAAAATAACTCATAGTGGGGGAAAACCCTATGAATGTAACCAATGTGGGAAAGCCTTCAGTTTTCCCAGCTCTCTTGCAAGACATAAAAGAAGGCATGACGGAAAGAAGCCTCATGGATGTAAAGAATGTGGTAAAACATTCTGTCATCCCTATGCCCTGAGAAAACATGAAAGAACTCATATTGGGACAAAACCCTATGAATGTAATCAATGTGGTAAAGTTTTCAATATCCGATCTTCCCTCCGACGTCATGAAAGAATTCATACTGGGGAAAAACTCTATAAATGTGAGCATTGTGGCAAAACTTTCTTTGATCTAGGTGACCTCCAACGTCATGAAAGAATTCATACTGGGGTAAAACCCTATGAATGTGAGCATTGCGGTAAAGGTTTCTCTTATCCAGATTCCCTCCGAGATCATGAAAGAACTCATACTGGGGAAAAACCATATGAATGTAAGCAATGTGGAAAAGCCTTCAGGTATCCAAAGTCCTGTCGAAGTCATGAAAGAATACATAGTGGAAAAAAGCCCTATGTATGTCAGCAATGTGGTAAACATTTTAGTTTTTCCACATCTCTTAGAAATCATGAAAAAATGCATTCTGGGGAGAAACCCTATGAATGTAAGCAATGTAGGAAAACTTTCAGATATTCCGCTTCTCTTCGAAATCATGAAAGAATGCACACTGGGGAGAAACCTTATGAATGTAAGGAATGTGAGAAAGCCTTTTTTTCTACCAAATGTCTTAGAGAACATGAAAAAACTCATTATGGAAAGAAGCCTCATGAATGCAAGGAATGTGGTAAAACGTTCCTTTATCCCTCTTTCCTTAGAAATCATGAAAGAATGCATACTGGGGAAAAACCCTATGAGTGTAACCATTGTGGTAAAGCTTTCTCTTATTCAACTTCCCTCCGATGTCATGAAAGAACTCATAATAAGGAAAAACCCTATGAATGTAAGCATTGTGGGGATGACTTTCTTCATTCCAGTTCCCTTCAAATTCACAAAAATACCCACAGTGTAGAGAAATCATAATGAATGAAGGAACTCACACTGAAAATAAGCCCTATCATGTAAAGATTGTAGAAAAGCCTTTGACCATCCTAATTCTATTTCTTTTTTTTATCCTCACCTGAGGATATTTTTCCTTTGAGAGAGTGGAAATTAGAGAAAAAGACAGAGCAATATTGATGTGACAGAAACACATTAATTGGTTGCCTTCTGCACACACCCAGACATTTAAGCACACACAGTGGAGAAAAACTCTATGAATGAAAGGATTGTTGTAAAGCTTTCACTTTCTCCAAGTCTCTTAGAAAGCATGGAAGAACACATACTGGGGAAAAACCTTATGATGTAAGCAATTTGGGAAACCTTCATTTGTATCACACATCTTGGAAGACATAAAAGAAGACATGATGGAAATAAGCCTCATGAGAGGGGCTGACCTGGGCCCTGGGGTTGTAGGAGGAGACACCAGGGTGGGATGTAGTACCCATCCAGCCAGCTTCCACCTTATTTTCCCAGGTCTCCACTGGGGTCAGCTGCTGTGTGGTGGCTGCTGGGATGCCCGGGCCCAGGGAGGTGGCCAACCTATGTGCAGTGCGTATCTGCTCTGGGAACTGAGCGCTTCACCTGACCTGCACCTGGCCTCTCAGTCCTGGTTCCATGCACATCCTGGTCACTGAGCTCCACTCTATCCTGCCTGGACACATGGGACGAATCTACCCTTCTTGTGGGTCCCCTGCCTTGGCTCTGAAGGGTTGTGGGACCTGGAGCAGCTACAACAGGCAGGCCAGCCACCAACGTCCCATGGGCAGACCTGTGGCTATCATCCCCAGGGAACCGACTTTGGAGAACAATGGGATGTTTTGAATTTAGGCAGGCATGGTAGGAATGCAAGGATTTTTTGAGTCTCCTTTCTTAGATGGATCCAAAGCAGATTACTAGAATTCAGTGCCCTATTTTACAGTGTACGGAGTGATAGTGTAATTGCAAAAAATCGTTTCTTAAGTATATTGCAACGTTTTTAGGGGAAACATAGTTATGCCTAGATTTAACTGAGTTACCCTGCTGGCACAAAGTAAAATGAGTGACCTTGAAAAATGCAAAGTTGAGACATTAAAGACTAATTTGGATTAATAAATTAATAGAAATATTACTGTGATCTTATCACTATATGAGGTCCATGATGTAGTGGGATCATGTGCTAATCATTTGCTGAACGCTGTTGACCGGCAGTGACTCTTAGATTTAAATATGAAGACTAGGGAGAACCAAGATGGCGGCATAGGTTAACGCGGGAGTTTGCTGCTCTGAACAACTACTTCAAAAGTGAAACCAAAAAACGGAAGGGACATCACCCAGAACCACAGGAACGCTGGCTGAGTGGAAGTCCTACAACTAGGAGGAAAGAGAAACACATACGGACACTCAGAGGAGGCGCAGTGCTGAAGTCAAATTCTGAGGTGCGGAGTGCACGGAGCAGGCTGGCAGCGGAGGGCGCGGTTGGCGTTTTCAATCGGGAGGGAGTCGGAGACTCTGAGCTCCAGATCCGGGCGAGTCTTTAGGGACCCAGACTCAAACGGGAGAAGCGGGACTGTCTGGCTTCGGTCAGAGCGAGTGCAGCTTTCTCTCTGAGCTTTGCAGCGGGTGCTGGGACTCAGAGAGGCAGAGCCCCTGGGGACAGGACTGAGAGCCGCCATAACTGCTCTCTCCGGCCCACCCTGTTGATCCTGTGCGACCCGCCCCGCCCAAGCCCTGCACACAGGCATTTGCCGGATAGCCTCAGGCAAACGCCAGATTAGCACCTCCCTAGAGGACAGAAGTTCTCTCACTGCTGACACAGCTGATTCTCATAGCCACTTGGCCTGGAGGTCAAACCCTCCCTGGAATTAGCTACAACAATCAAGATTTAACTATAAGACTGCGAACAAAGACCACTAGGGGGTGCACCAAGGAAGCATAACAAAATGCGGAGACAAAGAAACAGGACAAAATTGTCAATGGAAGATATAGAGTTCAGAACCACACTTTTAAGGTCTCTCAAGAACTGTTTAGAAGCCGCCGATAAACTTAATGAGATCTACAAGAAAACTAATAAGACCCTCGATCTTATATTGGGGAACCAACTAGAAATTAAGCATACACGGACTGAAATAACGAATATTATACAGACTCCCGACAGCAGACCAGAGGAGCGCAAGAATCAAGTCAATGATTTGAAATGCGAGGAAGCAAAAAACACCCAACCGGAAAAGCAAAATGAAAAAAGAATCCAAAAATGCGAGGATAGTGTAAGGAGCCTCTGGGACAGCTTCAAGAGTACCAACATCAGAATTATAGGGGTGCCAGAAGATGAGAGAGAGCAAGATATTGAAAACCTATTTGAAGAAATAATGACAGAAAACTTCCCCCACCTGGTGAAAGAAATGGACTTACAGGTCCAAGAAGCGCGGAGAACCCCAAACAAAAGGAATCCAAAGAGGACCACACCAAGACACATCATAATTAAAATGCCAAGAGCAAAAGATAAAGAGAGAATCTTAAAAACAGCAAGAGAAAGAAACTCAGTTACCTACAAGGGAATACCCATACGACTGTCAGCTGATTTCTCAACAGAAACTTTGCAGGCCAGAAGGGAGTGGCAAGAAATATTCAAAGTGATGAATAGCAAGAACCTACAACCAAGATTACTTTATCCAGCAAAGCTATCATTCAGAATTGAAGGTCAGATAAAGAGCTTCACAGATAAGGAAAAGCTAAAGGAGTTCATCACCACCAAACCAGGATTATATGAAATGCTGAAAGGTATCCTTTAAGAAGAGGAAGAGGAAGAAAAAGGTAAAGATACAAATTATGAACAACAAATATGCATCTATCAACAAGTGAATCTAAGAATCAAGTGAATAAATAATCTGATGAACAGAATGAACTGTTGATTATAATAGAATCAGGGACATAGAAAGGGAATGGACTGACTATTCCTGGGGGGGAAAGGGGTGTGGGAGATGCGGGAAGAGACTGGACAAAAATCGTGCACCTATGGATGAGGACAGTGGGTGGGGAGTGAGGGCGGAGGGTGGGGCGGGGACTGGGAGGAGGGGAGTTATGGGGGGAAAAAAAAAGAGGAACAAATGTAATAATCTGAACAATAAAGATTTAATTAAAAAAAAAATGAAAAAAAAAATATGAAGACTATCGTTGTAGATATGTGGGCCGTGCCAGCACAGCCAAGGGTGATCCTGAGTGGGGGTGATGAAAGGATTGAGAAAAGACAGACAAGAGAATGAAAGCTGGGTCTCGGTGGGATGCTGCTCCCTGCTGGGGAGACAGTGGCAGCACCCACAAGCCGTGTCTTTATTTTATAGCAGATGCCACGAGGCAAAGTAGGGGCGTGATCAAGTTGTTTACAGCATTCTCGTGAGTTCCAACCCTACTCAACTACATGCACCTGAACTCTAGCACAAGGCACATGGGGCCACGTGTTCGGACCATAGGTTCAAGCTTACAACCATAGCTGTTGGCTATAATTGTGCTGGGAGTACTCTGCCCTCCAGCTCGGACTTGACGTGGACACGAGAGGACTGTGCCCTCTCATTAGTCCGAGGCTTGAACCTGTCCAAAACACTGCAGCCGTGCCCCATAGATATGTAATACTATTTACGTTGGTAAAATTGCTTCAGTGTTTTCTCCAACATTTGGCCTAGTCACTAAAATGTTGTTAAAAATAACAGTGACCCAGGCAGCGTGGTCTGTGGTTGAGCATCCACCTATGAACCAGGAAGTCACGGTTCGACTCCCAGTTGGGACATATGCCCAGGTTGCAGGCTTTATCCCCAGTGTGCAACGTGCAGGAGGCAGCCAGTAAATGATTCTCATCATTGATGTATCTATTGCTCTCTCTGTCTCCCTTCCTCTGTGAAATAAAATATATATATTATTTAAAAATAAGTGAATTAATTGTTGTGGCAGAATGCATGGGAGAATGATCAGCCAGCACTCTGAGGGGAGGAAAGTTTAACCTTTATTTTGCAGATCTGCTAGTCCAAGGGAATTCTGGATCCAAGGCCTGAAATGAACCAATGGGGAGGCTCTGACCTATATATCTCCTCCTGTGGCAGCCCCTGAAAGCCCCTCGCAGCTCCGCCCAAGTCAGTCTTGGCAGGGCCTTGGGGGCATGCCCTGCAGCTCTGCCAAGTCAGAGTGGGGAAGTGAGACTATAGTTTTAACCAGATACTGAACTAGGTTGCAAGGACCCCTGCCCCCACCCCATTTTCCTTTTCAGTTAGAATGAGTGTTATGCTAGTATCATAGACTCTCCAATCAGGGGGATTATTATTGAGATGTGGGGATGAAAAGAGGCCACATGCTAACCTGACAAGTTCAGGGAAGGCCTGTGTGTGATGGCCTTGAAAATTCAGAGAGCTAGAATAACCACAAAGGATGGTCTGAAATTAAACTATTTTAACTAGAAGCAGTTTATGGGAGATAGTCATGTTCCAGGCTAGCATCTCCCTTACCTATGCCTGTCCATTGTCTTTTGCATATAAGATCGCATACCTTGGCAATGTCAGGGTGAATCCCCCTATTTCAGACCCCTCAGTGCACAACCAATGCAGCAGCGCTGAGACCATAGCTCCTCTCATTGTTATTGTTATCATGTTAACTACTAGCTATTAATTACCCTGTACCCAGCTATGTAAAATATATATGTATGCCTATCATTTTACTTTTAATTCTATCCCAGGGATTTACCTGCTTTGCTTCCTCTCAGCTCCCTAATCTATCCGCAATGGATTTCATGTGACCCACTTGGGTATTCTCTTTTGATTGCAATGTATAAAATAAGGCACCAAACTGCCATTCTACGGACATTATCCCAGTTCATTAGATTTTGCCTCCTGGCAATGATCTCATAAAAATTCTCTGCAGGTTTGAATGATTCTTAAATTGATGGAACCCAGTTTTCTGATAAATCTCATTATTGCTGGATTAAACAGTGTAACTGTGCTGGCAGCAGCAATGGCATCAAGTGTCTGACAGGTGGGGTCAGACCCAACCTGGGTTCAGCAACCTTGGTACTTAGTTCTGGTTGGGTAAGTAAGACCCAAAGAGTAAGAGAACATTTACTGGGTAAATTACAGAGGAAGGAGAAGTAAGTCTTAGAGGAAATGGGCTTAGGAAAGGAGTTAAGGAGGTAACAGAAGCGCCCTTGGAGCTTGGGAGCACAAGCTAATGGTAACCTGCCTGGGGGAGGAGGAGAAGGAGGGGGAGGGAAAGGTACAGGTGTGCTCCAGGGAGGGAGAGCGCACTGGGTCCTCCTTTCTAAAGGTTTTAAGGGTGGAGATTTCAGGGAGGTCCCAGGGGAATTCCTGAATGGAATATTCTGTAGCTTTCCAGGTGTGTCCATTCAGGGATGTGGCCTCCACTGATGGATTGGCCGGCACCAGGACAGGGTTCATTATTCAATGCTGCTGGTCCTGATGTCAGCCCTGGCATTGCTGCTTATCTGGGCCTGGAGCTGAAATACAATGAGGCATAGATGTTATCTCTAGGGAGGAAGATCAGGGGGTCCAAACCGCAGGACCAGAGATCTGCTAGAGGAGGAACAGTCACCCTGGGGACAAGGCCCCACCCTACAATTGGTTGCCCATTGCTAGGTACCTGGGCTCTCCACCCTGGTGACCTCTGTCCCTGGCCCATCTCCTTGCTCTGGGTAGGTCTGTGGAACTGCCCACAAGACAACCACAAGTAAGGGGTGGCTCATGGCCTCAGAGGAGCGTGACTGAATCACCAGCGGGAACACATGTTTTCATGTGAAAAACATTTTCTAAAGTTAACCATTCTAAATGCACAGAAGTCACTTTTCACGCTGGAAATGATGGCTTGTTTCTGGTTTCAATGCTCTTTTTGGGGAATCTGGCTGTGGTCTGGAAGGATACCACCCTAAGGCATCCCTGGCCCCTGAGCCTGTGCACCTTTTTGTAAATCCACACACGTCAGACTCCAGCTGTCAACAAAGATGAAAATGGAGCCAGATTCCTTAGGTGCCTTTTCAGTGTGTGTGTTTGCAAGGAAGGACCACTGTTCCCTGGGAATCTCAGCGCTGCCTCTCAGTGCAAAGGTCCCTGGACAGGGATCTGGCTGCTTTGGGCTCAGGCCTGTGCACCTCAGGCGCTAGGGGGCGATGTCGTGAGAAGTGTCGGTCATCTGAGCTGGGCGCCAGGTGGGTGGGGCTATTGGGAGCGGGTGGGGGGGCACCTATAGCTGCAACCGCGTGGAAGGCCTGCTGGCTCCGGCTGAGATCCGGCCGGCACTTTTCTTGCCCTTAAAACCTAAGGTTGCTCTGCCCGCTTGTGTGGAGCTGCGATCTGTAAGGCGTTGGGAGCTGCAGGCGGACTCGGGGGGCCCAGGAACCAGAAATGGTGAGTGTGCGGCCGGGCGCGGGGACGGGGAGGAGGCGCGGGTGGAGCCGCCGTGGCGGGACCGTCTCTCCGCGGTCAGGTCCGGAGCCTGCGGACCCGAGGCGCCGGGGGCTCCGCTGAAACTGCAGGCCCCTCGGGCTCGCAGGGTGGGGCCCAGCCGGGACCCGGGCGTCCAGTGTGTCCCCGCGGCAGGGCCTTGGGCTGCGGAGCGCGTCTGGGCAGCTCTGCACCCTCATCCCCGCGGCTCCGCAGTCGGTGCGGGGACCACGGGGAGGGTCATGGGGACAATGGTGACTCGGTCCCCGCGGTTCGTGCACGGGAGGAGCTGTGGTCTGTGGGGCCCCCTGTCCCTGCTTTCTCCCCAGAAGGACCCCGTTTTCTCCTGAGTTTTGATGTTTGTGGAGCAGGCTCTCAAGTCCACCCCCTGTCCCCCAGGCCTAGGTCTGCAGCAAATGCCTGCACTTCCAGGCTCTCCCCCGAATCCTAACCTGTAGAGAGAGCCTGGGAAGGCACGTGGGCATTGTTTTTACTGTTGTCAGCTGAATCGCGTTGGCAGAGCCACGTCCTGGAAACGCGCCTTGCCAGAGGCAGGAGTGCTGAGAGCTGGACCTTCAGCCGAGGCCCCAGGGGTTGGTTTCGTTATCTAAATCCAGCCACGCACCAGGAATGACAGGGATTTGGGCCCACCCAAGAATGCACATAATCTCCTTTGTCGTGACCTTTAGTAAAACTTCCTGGGTTTTGCCGTATGAAATAAACACGCTGTATTGGCTTTGGGTCCCTATCTCTCCATCAGAGGACAGTGGTCCGACCGGGCCCCAGCATTTTCCTTCCGTCTCTGTGTCTGTCTCTTTCTTTGATTTTCTCAATCCCCAGCAGCCGTCCTACGCAGGAACTGCACCGCTTTCTAGCTGCGCTGGACGCGGAGAAGAGAGAAATATTTACACTAAACCCCATCTTCCCTTCTCTGAGTCACAGCATCTTTATCAGCTATTTGTTTTTGTGGTGCTTTTCAAACTGTTAAAAACAAAATTCAACTAGATAAATTGGAAGGTCTAATTGGCTTCATTCCCCATTCACGAATTGGGCCCCATCCCATCTAGTAAATAGAATCTGATTGGCTGTTCAAAATAGAAGGCTTTTACTATTATAGGCAGAAAGGAAGCGGGAGAGGTCAAAGTGTAGTTAAGTACAGTCCTGCACCCCTGAACCTGGGGAGGACATCTGGAGGCAGTTTTGTTGTTCTCAGTTCTCTTACAAACCTGCAGGGTGTAGCCTGCTACACACCTAGGCCATATGGTGTAGCCCGTGGGTCCTAGACAACAAACCTGTACAACATGCTACTGTACTGAATACTGTAGGCAATTGCAATGCAGTGGTAGTAAGCATTTATGAAAAAGTACAGTAAAAATGTGGTGTGCAAGGTAGGAAATGGTACATCCGTGTGGGGCACTGACCCTGAATGGGCTCCAGGACTGGAGGCTGCTGTGCAGGAGTCAGTGATCGGTGAGTGAATATGAAGGCCTAGGACGTTACTGTGCACGACTGTAGACTTTATCACACTGTACACTTAGGCCAGGAAATTTACAAAAAAACAGATTCTATCAAGCCCAGGAGGCAATGATGCAATCAAAAGGCACAGTCAACACAAGACCTCTGAGGCTGCTGCCCGCATAAAACAGCATACTGCTTCAGAGCAAAGTTTTCTTTCACTAAGAAGAAAGCACACAAAGATGAAGAGGATAGTATAGCAAATACATAAGCCAGTTTCTCATCATCAAGTATTCTATGTAGTGACCATAACTGTATGTGCTGGACTTTCATAGGACTGGCAGCACAGGAAGCTTGTTTACACCTGCGTCATCATAAACATCTGAGTAATGCATTTCCCTATGACAGGGGTGGGCAACCTTTTTGTGCGTGCCAAAACCAGGAAAATCTCTGACTCAAAATTCTTCTGGGTGCCAACCCTAATTTTTTGAGAACATATGACACCTACTTGATATCTCTTAAGGTGTACATATGTGAAGAACCTTGAAAAAATAATAAAATTCATTCGAGCGACAAAAACACTATATGTTTTTTAATGTGTACATGTACACTGATAGTCCGACAGAAAACTTTATGACTCCGTTTGATATCATCAGTGGGACTCTTGCTGCTGCATCACTGATGACAGAGATTTTACATCAGGTTTATATTTTGTGACCTTCAGAGATATGCACGAGCTACTACTTTCATCTGTCAGGCTACTCCTATTACGAGACTTAACAAAATTCATCACTGAGAACAAAGATTCACAATTGTAAATGGAAGATTATAAGAGAGGGTTTTGCTTGCCCGCAAAAGTTACTGGCGTGCCATGTTTGGCATGCATGCCAGGGGTTGCCCACCCCAGTCCTATGACATTGTGATGGGTATAACCTTACTAGGTGACTGCAGTTTTTCAGATCCCTCTAATCTCTTTTTTATAGAAGGGATTTTATTTTTCATTAAGTTACAATTGACATACAACATTATATTAGTTTAAGGCGTACAGCATAATGATTTGATATTTGTATGTATTGTGAAGTGATCATCACAATAAGTCTAATTAGCATCTGTCATTACACATATTTACAGAATATTTTTTTCTTGTAAAGAGAACTTTTAAAATTTCTTCTTAGCAACTTTCACATCTGAAATATAGTATTACTTTTTAAAATATATATTAATATATATTATATATTATATATTATTATATATTATTATATATTATAAAATATATATTAATATATATTTTTAAAATATATATTAATATACATATTAATATATATTATTGATTTTTACAGAGAGGAGGGGAGAGGGATAGAGAGTTAGAAACATCAATGAGACAGAAACATTGATCAGCTGTCTCCTGCATCCTCTGTGCCTGCAACCAAGGTACATGCCCTTGACTGGAATCGAACCTGGGACCCTTCAGTCCACAGGCCGATGCTCTATCCACTGAGCCAAACCAGTTAGGGCAAGAAATATAGCATTACTAACTGCAGTCACCATGCTGTAAGCTGTATTTCCATGACTTATTCTATAACTGGAAGTTCGTACTTTTTGACACCCTTCATCCATTTGACCCCCACCTCACCCCTGTACACCACTCCTGCAACCTCTAGCAACCATCATTCTGTGCTCTGTATCTATAGACTTGCTTTTGTAAAGGTTCCACAGATAAGAGAGAACACGTGGTATTTCTCTTTTTCTGGCTTATTTCACAAAGCATCCTGTCCTCAAAGTCCATGAATGTGTTATTACAAGTGGCAGAATTTCTTTTTCTAATGGGTGAATAATATGGTAATATGCGTCTGTGTGTGTGTATTGCACTATTTTCTGTAGCGGTCAAGCGGAAAGAAGTTAACTAGAAGAGGACGTTCTGCCAGGAAAAGGTGTGAGCCTGCAAGCGGGCCGCGTCAGAACAGTCTTGCAAGCGAGACATTGTTCCGAGGCAGAACTTTCCTTGACGTGATAAATGGTCCATGAGGGCATAGAAAGTTCAGGGGAGGGTGCACTGCTGCAGGTGGAAATAATCTTTATATAACATAGGAAATTAATAGTGTAATGTATATAACTTAGTTCAAATGATCTCACAAGCATGCCTGTTCATCATTGTTACTTGCTGTACTCCCTGAATAAAAGCCATGAGGGCTTTGGGGGCTTTTGCTATTTGCCTGAGCGAGCGGTAGCCCTCTGCTTCTCCGTATCCTGTCGTCTGACTCATCTCCGCATCTCCGTTCACAAAGAACATCAATATTTTCTTTATTTTTATTGCTTAAAGTAGTACATATATCTCCTTTTCCCCCATTGACACACCCTCCCCTGCCCCCAGGACAAGCCCCCACTGCCCAGTGTCCATGTCCATTGGTTATGCTAATTTGCATACACTAGAGGCCCGGTGCAAGAAATTCGTGCACCGGGGGTGGGGGTGGGGGGCTCCCTCAGCCCAGCCTGCCCCTCTCACAGTCTGGGAACCCTTAGTGGATGTCCTACTGACAGCCACAGTCTGGCAGCAGAGGCTGGGAGCAGGCGTCGTGTGTGTGTATGTGTGTGTGTGTGTGTCTGCTGGAGGCCTCTGCCCCCAGCCACACCATGGAGGCTTGGAGCAGGTGCCCCTCTGTGTTGATGTCTCAGGCTCCTGGCCTCCACTGTGTGTTGTTCTCTCCCTTGAGCTGTGGCCAGGGTGGGGTGCTGGCTGCAGACCGCGATTTCCTGCTCATGGATCACCGGATCGCCGGATCGCCGCAGAGACCTGGGGGCAGGCCCTACTGGGTGCTGCCTGCAGGCGGCACTTTTCTGCTCTCCAATCGCCATGGGGTCCTGGCTGGGGGCGGGGCTTAGGCGGCACAGGGGGTCCCGTCTGGGGGTGGGGCTTAGGCAGCACATGGGGGTCCAGGCTGGGAGTGGGGCTTAGGCGGCACACGGGGGTCCAGGCTGGGGGTGGGGCCACACACGGGGCCCAGATGGCAGCTAGCGCTGTCCAGCCCTGCCTGCACAATGCAAATTAGCCGCCATCTTTGTTGGTGGTTAATTTGCCTATCGTGCTGATTAGCCAATTGGAGGCATAGCAAAGGTAAGGTCAATTACCATCTTTGTCTATTATTAGATAGGATACCAGTGCTTTGGTTGACCTCTTACCCCTCTCCCACCTTGGGTGGGCCAACCTCCCTTCTTTCTGAGGTTGCACTCTCTGTTCAGTGTTTCTTAGTCTCTGGATCTATTTCTGTTCATCAGTTTATGTTCATTATATCCCACATATGAGTGTGATCATGTGATATTCATCTTTCTCCAACTGGCTTATTTCGCTTAGCACAATGTTCTCCAGATCCATCCATGCTGTTGCAAATGGTAAAAGTTCCTTCTTTTTTATAGCAGCATAGTATTTCATTGTGTAGATGTACCACAGTTTTTTAATCCACTCATCTGCTGATGGGCACTTAGGCTATTTTCAAATCATGCACCATTTTCTTTTTTAAAATTCTCACCTGAGGATATTTTTCCATTGATTTTTGGAGAGTGGGGAAGAGAAAGGGAAAGACGGAGCGAAATATTCATGTGAGAGAAAAGCATTAACTAGGTGCCTCCTGCATGTGCCCTGACCAGGGCACAGCCCCGGGAGGGGTGCTTGCATCCAAGGTGTGTGCCCTTGACCAGAATCGAACCTGGGACCTTTAGTCCACAGGCCGATGCTCTATTAACTGAGTGATACTGGCTAGGGCTTAATTTCTTTTTTTCAGTAAGTTGACACAATATATTAGTTTCAAGTGTCAACATAGTGATTACTGGTAGACATGTACATAACTTACAAAGTCTAATACCCATGAGATACCACACATAGTTAATAGAATATTATTGACTACTAGGGGCCCGGTGCACGAAATTCGTGCACTGGGTGTGTGTGTGGGGGGGTGTCCCTCAGCCCAGCCTGCCCCCTCTCACATACTGGGAGCCCTCAGGCGTTGACCCCCATCACTCTCCAATCGCAGGATCGGCCCCTTGCCCAGGCCTGACACCTCTGGCCCAGGCATCAGGCCTGGGCAGGGGACCCCCAGACCGCTCCGATTGCTGGCTCTGCCCCTTGCCCAGGCCTGATGCCTCGGCCAGAGGCATAGACCCCCATCACCCTCCGATCGCCTGATCAGCCCCTTGCCCAGGCCTGACGCCTCTGCCAGAGGTGTCAGGCTTGGACAGCGGACCCCCATCTCCCCCAGATCACTGGCTCTGGCCCCCGCCCAGGCCTGAGGCCTCTGGCCCAGGAATCATGCCTGGGCAGGGGACCCCCATCTCCCTCTGATCGCTTGCTCCACCCCCCGCCCAAGCCTGACGCCTCTGACCCAGGCTTCAGGCCTGGGCAAGGGGACCATCATATCCCTCCAATCCCTGGCTCCGCCCCCCCACCCAGGCCTGATGCCTCAGCCAGAGGAATTGACCCTCATCACCCTCCGATCACCAATCACCGGATCAGCCCCTTGACTAGGCCTAACGCCTCTGGCTGAGGCGTCCGGCCCGGGCAGCGGGGACCCGCAGCTGCAGCGGCCCCATGATTGTGGGCTTCGCTTTAGGCCCAGGCAAGGGACCCCTAGCTCCTGGGACTGCCAGCTTCGACCGTGCCCAGCTCCCATCGCTGGCTCCACCCCTACTTCCTGCTATCACTGGCCAGGGCAGAAAAGGCACCTGATTCTCTGATCATGGCTGGGGGGCAGGGCAAAGGCGGCCCTGGGGCCGCCTTTGCCCTGCCCCCCAGCTCTTAGCTCCCCCCTGGGTTTCCGATCACTGTCAGTGGCAGGGGGCTTCTTCCTGCTTTCCCTTTCGCCTCCCTGCATTGTGCCTACATATGCAAATTAACCGCCATCTTGTTGGCAGTTAACTGCCAATCTTAGTTGGCAGTTAATTTGCATATAGCCCTGATTAGCCAATGAAAAGGGTAGCGCCGTACGCCAATTACCATTTTTCTCTTTTATTAGTGTAGATATTTCCTGTGCTATTCTTTACATGCCCCTCACTATTTTGTAATTACCAATTTGTATTTCCTTTTTTAAAAAATATATTTCATTGATTTTTTCAGAGAGGAAGGGAGAGGGATAGAGAGTTAGAAACATTGATGAGGGAGAAACATCAATCAGCTGCCGCCTGCACACTCCCCACTGGGTATGTGCCCACAACCAAGGTACATGCCCTTGACCAGAATAGAACCTGGGAACCTTGAGTCTGTAGGCTGATACTCTATCCACTGAGCCAAAGCAGTTAGGGCTGTACTTCCTTTTTTTAAAAAAATAATTATTTATTGTCCAAAGTATTATATATGTCACCTTTTCTCTCCCATTGACCCTCTCTATCCTTTTCCCATCATGGCGACCCCCCTGCCCCCGCCCCCACTCCCCCACTCCAGGTCTTCAGCTCTCTGTGTCCATTGGTTATGCATATATGCATTCAAGGCCTTTGGTTGATTACCGTCCTCCCCCGTCTTCCCTTTGAGAATCCACACTCTGTTCCATGTGTCTGGATCTACTCCTTTCATCATTTTTTGTTGTTGTTGTTACTTAGATTCCACATATGAGTGAGATCATTTGATACTTGCCTTTCTCTGACTGACTTATTTCCCTTAGCATGATACTCTCCAGGTCCCTCCATGCTGTCTCAAAGGATAAGAGATTCTTCTTTTTTATTGCTGCAAAGTATTCCAAGGTATAAATGTACCACAGCTTTCTTATCCATTCATCTACTGATGGGCACTTGGGCTGTTTCCAGATCTTAGCTATTGTAAATTGTGCTACTATGAATATAGGGGTGCATACATTGTTTCTGATTGGTGTTTCAGGTTTTCTTGGGATATATCTCTAGAAGTGGGATCACTGGATCAAATGGCATATCTATATTTAATTTTTTGAGGACTCCATACTGTTTTCCATAATGGCTGCACCAATCTGCATTCCCACCAGCAGTGTACTAGGGTTCCCTTTTCTCCACATTCTCACCATCACTTGTCATTTGTTGATTTGTTGATGCTTGCCATTCTAGCATGTATCAGATGGTACCTCCTTGCCGTGTTGATTTGCATTTCTCAGATGATTAATGACTTTGAGCATTTTTTCATATGTCTCTTGGTCATCTGTTTGTCCTCTTTGGAGAAGTGTCTATTTAGGTCCTTTGCCCATTTTTAAATTGGATTGTTTGTCTTTCTTCTGTTAAGCTGTATGACTTCCTTATATATTTTGGATATTAACTCTTTACCAGATGTATAAAGTTGCAAATGATAAAAGTTTCTTTGGCTAAATATGTTCTCCCATACAGTGGGCTCACTTTTTGTTTTATTGATGCTTTCTTTTGCTGTGCAGAAGCTTTTTATTTTAATGTAATCCCATTTGTTTATTTTCTCCTTGTTTCCTTTTCCTAGGAGATGATCTAAAAACATTTTGCTAGGAGAGATGTCTGAGATTTTGCTACCTATGGTTTCTTCTAGGATTTTTATGGTTTCATGACTTACATTTAAGTATTTTACCTATTTTGAGTTTATTCTTGTGTACGATGTAGGTTGGTGGTGTAATTTCATTGTCTTGTTTGTGTCTGTTCAATTTCCCCACCACCATTTATTGAAGAGATTCTCTTGATTGCATTGTATGCTCTTGCCTCCTTTGTCAAATATTGAGTATAATGGCTTGGTTTGATTTCTGGGTTCTCTGTTCTGTCCTATTGATTTATATGCCCATTCTTGTGTCAATACCAGGCTGTTTTTGTTCTGAGGTGGGACTCTTGTAGACAGCATATAGTTGGATCATGTTTTTGTATCCATTCAGCTTCCCTATTGCTTTTGTTTGGAACATTTAATCCATTTACATTTAGGGTTATTATGGCTAGGTAGTTATTTATTGCCATTTTCATTCTGTATGCCTAGTTTTCTCTATTTCTTCTTCCCATTACAGCATCTCTTTAGCATTTCTTTGCTTCTGTTATATTCACCAGTTTATTCTGTTCATCAGATTTTTTTTACCTTAATTTTTAGATTCACTTGTTGATAGATATGTATTTGTTGTCACTTTGTTGTTCATAATTTTTATCTTTACCCTTTTCTTCTTCTTCCTCTTCTTAAAGAGTAACCTTCAGCATTTCACATAATCCTGGTTTGGTGGTGATGAACTCCTTTAGCTTTTTCTTGCCTGTGAAGCTCTTTATCTGACCATCAATTCTACATGATAGCTTTGCTGAGTAGAATAATCTTGGTTGTAGGTTCTTGGTATTCATCACTTTGAATATGTTTTGCCACTCCCTTCTGGCCTGCATGGTTTCTGTTGAGAAATCAGCTGACAGTCATATGGGTACTCCCTTGTAGGTAACTGTTTTTCTCTTGCTGCTTTTAAGACTCTCTCTTTGTCTTTTGCCCTTGGAATTTTAATTATGATGTGTCTTGGTGTGGTCCTCTTTGGATTCCTCTTATTTGGGGTTCTCTTTGCTTCTTGGACTTGTAAGTCTATTTCTTTCATCAGGTTGGGGAAGTTTTCTGTCATTATTTCTTCTAATAGGCTTTCAATATCTTTCTCTCTCTCTTCTTCTGGCACCCTTATAATTCGGATGTTGGTATGCTTGAAGTTGTCCCAGAGGCTCCTACACTATCTTCATACTTTTGGATTTGTTTTGCTCTTTGCTTTTCAGGATGGGTGTTTTTTGCTTCCTCGTATTTCAAATCTCTGACTTGATTCTTGCGATCCTCTAGTCTGCTGTTGGAACTCTGCATAATATAATTATTTCAGTCAGTGTATGCTTAATTTCTAGTTGGTCCTTTTTCATAAACTCGAGGGTCTCACTACATTTATCGGCGGTCTTACCAGACTTTTTGAGGGTCTTACTAAATTTATCGGCGGTTTCTAGAAAGTTCTTGAAAAACCTTAAAAGTGTGGTTTTGAACTCTATATCCATCGTTTGCTTTCCTCCATTTCTGTCATTTGTGACCTGTTTCTTTGTCTCTGCATTTTTTATGCTTCCCTGTGTTGGTAGAGTGGCTTTGTGTGCTAGGTGTCCTATAGGGCCCAGTGGCTCAGCATCCCCAATTACCTGAGGTGAACACTCTTGGTGCACCCCTTTGTGGGCTTTGTGTACAGTCTTGTTTTAGTTAAGCCTTGATTGTTATAGGTATCACTGGGAGGAATTGACCTCTAGGCCAATTGGCTGTGAGAGTCAGCTGTGTTTACGGTCGGAGAACTTCTGTGCTGAAGACACCCTTCTGGGGCAAGACTTGCTTCAGTGGGGCTTTGGTGCTCACTGAGTCTGCCCCCTGAGTGTGTCCCTTATGGATCTGAGGAGTTGTAATTGGATGGTCCCACTCTGACCACTGGGTACACTGGCTCTTGGATCTAAGGAGGTGCTAATTTAGCCTCTGCCTGAGGCTACCCAGCAGTAGCTGTGAAGAGATCTGCAGATTCCCCTTCCTTGTTTGGGGTTTGGAGGTGCCCAAATGAGGCCCAGGTGTGAAGCAATGCAAGCTGCTGTGGGGCCTTGGGACTTCTCTTGGAAGTTCTGGGTCTGTCTGGCCCAGCTGCAATTTGTTAGGTAATTTTCAGGTTGTAAAGGGCCAGGGCATTCATATGCAAAAGCCTCTGCTGCAGCTTTGGTGGGGCAGGGTCTCAGGGAATCAACAGAGCGAAGCAAGCAGCTATGGCTGATCCTCAGCCCTGCCCTAAGGGGTCCTGCATCTCAGTGTCCCGTGGTAATCACTGCAAGCACCTTTGAGAGAAAGCCGCCTTCGAGTTCCGAGTTCTGCCCGCTGTCAGACACTCCAGTTTCTCCCTGTATGAGTCAGGGTCCCCAGAGACTCACCCGGAACTGGAGTTCAGAGCAGTCGGGGGCTTGTGACTCCCTCCTGATTCAAAAAGACAGCCGCGTCCTCAGTTTCCAGCTCTTGCTGCATGCGCCTCCGCACCTCTGCACTTCCGCAGCTCCTCTGAGTCTCAGTGTGCTTCTCTCTTTCCTTCTAGTTGTAGAATTTCCACTCAGCCAGCCTTCCTGTGGTTCTGGATGATGACCATTTTGTCTTTTAGTTGTATTTTTGAATTTGTTGTGGGAGGCAGCAATTTCCGGTGTTTATCTATGCCGCCATCTTGGTTTCTCTCCCAAGTGTTTCTTTGTCAGCGCCAAGTCCATGGTGCCATTCTTTGTAAATAGCCAGTGCACGTCACAGCACCACCTGCATCAAGCGTCTGCCCCCAGGTGGTCAGTGTGTGTCATAGCAGTGATTTGAGGTACACTTAGCATATTACCTTTCCATACTAATAAAAGAAAAACATGCAAATTGGTGTCACTTCTACACCCACCAGCCAGTCATAGCGACTATGCAAATTAACCCAACAGAAATGGTGGTTAATTTGCATACCCAGGCGCAGAGCGAAGACTGAAGGCTCCAGCCGGAGCAAAGACTGAAGAGGCTTGGCCTCAGAGGAGAAGCCAAGCCTTGCTGCGGCTGGACTAAAGGCCTGGGTCCCAGGTGCCAGAGAAAAACCAGTGCCAGCAGCCAGGGGAAGAAAGGCCCATTGTGTGAATCTTTGTACAACGGGCTTCTAGTTTATATATATAGAAAGATTTTATTTGTCTATATGTCCTAAAAATCATGAGTTGAGGACTTTTGTAGAGGGCTAAGTTGTTGTGTCTTGCTCATGTCTGAACTCTAACTCTAACATCCTATTTCCATGAAATGAGAGAGGCAAAAGAAGGTCAAACTAACAAATATTACTACAACAAATGATCATTCGTAATCTTCAAGAATATTTTCACTCAGGTGTATTTGACTACTTCTACTACAGGGTTAGGGTTACGTCGGACTTGAAGTATGTAGTTTCATGGTTACATGGCCATCTCCCATTGATTTATAAAAAAGAAGTTCTGTCATTTCGATGTATGTACATGTGCTTTCTGTTTTTATTATTTACTGTATTTACCTGAAGTAAAGGTCAGGAATTGTTATCTTTCTTTTAAATTTTTTTCCTGTTTCACTTCCTTACTGCTGTGTATGTGCTCCATGTGAGTGATGTAGGTGCTTATGCAGGTGGGTTCCGACTTACGGCAAAAATTGTATTATGTCATGCGTCATGCCATAGGAACAGATCTCCGATGTAACCGAGGACCTACTGTCACTCTGGAGTACTTCAGGACAATATGGCCAAGTACATTTTGTTCCAAGTTGAATTTCCCCACACACCTCCTGGCCTCTCCTGATTGGTGATAAGAATAGAAGAGAAAGCTACCAGGTCTTTATTGTATTCATAGTCATTAAAATAAAGTCTTTTTAAAAAATATATATTTCATTGATTTTTTTTACAGAGAGGAAGGGAGAGGGATAGAGAGTTAGAAACATCAATGAGAGAGAAACATTGATCAGCTGCCTCCTGCACACCCCCCCACTAGGGATGTACCCGCAACCAAAGGTCATGCCCTTGACTAGAATCAAACCAGGGACCCTTCAGTCAGCAGGCTGATGCTCTATCCACTGAGCCAAACCAGTTAGGGCCAAATAAATAGTCTTGATAGTCTTACAATCAAGTCTTAGACTGAATGTTGAGGACCATGTGTCCTCTGCAAACTTCTTATGAAGTATGTATGGCTCCGCAGTGCTGTCTCACCCATACATATGTGGGATGTTTTAGGACTCAGTGGCCTTTGAGGATGTTAATGTGAAGTTCACCAAGGAGGAGTGGGCTTTCCTGGATCCGACCCAGAAGAAACTCTACACAGATGTGTTGCTAGAAACCTTCTGGAACCTGGCATCAGTAGGTAGTTATCACAAATTTTTTATTTTCTTGTAATATATTTTTGTTGATTTCAGAGAGGAAGGGAGAGGGAGAGAGAGAGAAAAAATCAGTAATGAGAGAGAATCACTGATTTTCTACCTATTGCATGCCTCACACTGGGGATGTAGCCTGCAAACCAGGCTTACTGGGAATATGATCCTTGACCTCCTGATTCATAGGTTGACTACATAGCGACTCTGGCCACAACAATTTGTTACTTATTTAGTCACTTGGAAAACTAGTGTTGCTTGCTCATCAATGCTGTTTCAGGAACTGAAATGTGGAAAGGGGAATACATTGGTAATTAAACTAGGAATGATCATAGCTCATTGTGTACCTAAAATCTAATGATTTTAATGTCCTTTAATAGTTTATAATACTTTTTCTAGTGTGTATTTTAGAAGAAAAATGGGAAGACCATGATGGTGAAGATCAGTATGAAAATCATGGGATGAATCTTAGGTGAGATGCATTGACGTGAGAAAGCATTATCCTGCAAGAGCATCTTTTTTTGTTGTTGTTGTTAATATGTTTTTATATATATTTATTTCATTTACTTATTTAATATTTATTTATTTATTTCAGATATTTAGGGAGAAAGAGAAAGAGAGACAAACATCAATGATGAGAGAGAGTTATTGATCAGCTGCCTCCTGCACACCACACATTCAGAATCAAGCCCACAACCTGGGCATGTGCCCAGACCAGGAATCGAGCTGTGACCTCCTAGTTCAGAGGCTGGCACTGAACCATGAGCCATGCCGGTGGTGTGAAAGTATGTTTTTATTGATTTTGGATTGTGAAGGGGAGAGGAAGACATAGAAACATTGATTGGCTGCCTCCTTCATTCCCTGTACAGGGGTTAATAAGTCTGCAACCTGGCCATATTCCCTTTCAGAGAGTTTAACTGACAACCCCCTGGTTAGTGGGTCCATGCTGAGTCACTGAACCACATAGGCCCAGTCCATAAAACAACCTGAAAAAAAAGGTAATCCAATTGTATCAGCCTAGTTTTAAATGTTTTTGTTATTAGAATAATCTCATCAAAAACAATATACAGAAATACCGTTAAAGAATACAGGCAGTCTTTGTGTTAAGTCAGACTCGAAGTATGTCGTTTCGTGGATATGTTGCCATCTCCCATTTATTTATAAAAAAGTTCTGTCATTTCGATGTATGTACATATGTGCTTTGTGTTTTTTATTATTTACTAGAGGCCCGGTGCACGACATTTGTGCATGGAGGTGGGCGGGTACCCTCAGTCCAGCCTGCACCCTCTCCAATCCATGACTCCTCGGAGGATATCAGACTGCTGGTTTAGGCCCAATCCCGGAGATCGGGCCTAAACCAGCAGTCGGACATCCCTCTCACAATCCTGGACCACTGGCTCCTAATAGCTCACCTGCTTGCCTGGTCGCCCCTAACTACCAACCCCCCCAGCCTGATCACCCCTCACTGCCTCTGCATGCCAGCCTGATCACTGCTAACTGCCCCCCTGCCAGCCTGGTACCCCCAATTGTCCCCCCACACCTGCCTTGGTCACCCCTAACTGCTCCCCTTTCCCCACTGGCCTGGTCACCTATTACTGCCCCCCTGCCGGCCTGGTTGCCCCTAACTGCCCCCCCAGATGGCCTGGTCACCCTTAACTGCCCCCCCTGCTGGCCTGGTGGCCCCCAAATGCCCCCAGATCTCCGATGTAACCTGAGGACCTACTGTATAAGTTTTTTCATAATATTTATGATCCAGCCTATTTCAGAGGTTTTAGGATAACCACGTTCAAAAATCAGAATGTACAGAAACACTCCACTTTCCTTGAAAATGGTAAAAATGTCATTATCATACTATTAATAAATATTAAATTGTTAACAGAGTATTAATAATATGCTTCTGATTTTTACAGTAGTCATGTGGTAGAGAGACTCTGTACAAGGAAGGATGGTGGTCAATGCAAACTTCAGCCACACTCCAAATCATAATGAAAAGAAGGAAACTCCTACTGAAATAAAACAACCTAAAGCCACATTGTGTAGGCAAATCTTCATGGATTATTTATCCTTGAATAACCACCTGAGCTCTCACATTGGACCCAAACTATACCTGTGTCAGGAATATGAAAAAAACCCTTATAAATGCATGGAACCTGAGAAAGCTTTCAGGCATCACCAACATATTCAAAGACATGAAGGCAGCCCCAGTGGGAAAGCTTTCCACTATTCAACTTCCCTTAGAAATCATGAAGGAACGGATATCGCTGGGAAACCGTATGAGTGTAAGCAATGTGGGAAAGGCTTTAGTAGTCTTATTTACTTTAAACTTCACAAAAACACTCATAGTGGAGAGAAACCACATCAAAGTAAGCAATGTGGCAAAGCTTTCAGTTCTCCCAAGTACTCTGGAGAAAATGAAAGAACACACACTGCAGAAAAGCCCTATCAATGTAAGAAATCTGGCAAAGCTTTCAGTTCCATTTCTCTTAGAAATCCTGAAAGAACTCATACTGGTGAGAAATCTTATGAATGTAAGCAATGTGGGAAAGCCTTCCGTTCTCTCAGTTTTCTTGTAAGTCATAAAAGAAGTCATGCCGCAAAGAAGCCTCATGAATGTAAGGAATGTGGTAAAACATTTCCTTATCCTTCTTTACTTAGAAGTCATGAAATAATTCATACCCGGGAAAAGCCCTATGAATGTAAGCTTTGTAGTAAAGTTTTCTCTCTTTCAAGTTCCCTTCGAAAACATAAAAGAATTCATACTGGTGAAAAATCTTACGAATGTCAGCAATGTGGTAAGCATTTTAGTTTTTACACATCTCTTAGAAATCATAAAATAATGCATGCTGGGGAGAAACCATATGACTGTAAGACTGTGGGAAAGCTTTCAGGTATTCCAGTTCCCTTCGATATCATGAAAGAATGCATACTGGGGAGAAGCCCTATGAATGTAAGCAATGTGGGAAAACCTTCCGTTGTCTCAAACATCTTCGAATACATACAAGAAGTCATGATGGAAAAAAGCCTCATGAATGCAAGCAATGTGGTAAAACTTTCTGTGATGCATATTCCCTCTGACGTCATGAGAGTATTCATACTGGGGAAAAACCTTATGAATGTAATCATTGTGGTAAAGCTTTCTCTGATCTAACTTACCTCCGATGTCATGAAAGAACTCATGAGGAAAAACTTCATGAATGTAAGCAATGTGGGAAAACCTTCAGTTATCAATGCTATCTTGCAAGACATAAAATAACTCATGTTGCAAGGAAGCCTCATGAGTATAAGGAATGTGGTAAAACTTTCTGTGACCCATATTCCCTCCGATGTCATGAGAGTAGGCATACTGGGAAAAAACCTTATGAATGTAACCATTGTGGTAAAGATTTCTCTGATCCAACTTACCTCCGACGTCATGAAAGAACTCATGAGGAAAAATTCCATGAATGTAAGCAATGTGGGAAAATCTTCAGTTCTCGAGGCTCTCTTGCAAAACATAAAAGAAGTCATGATGGAAAGGAGCCTCATGAATGTAAGGAATGTGGTAAAACATTCCTTTTTTAATATTATCTCTGACGTCATGAAGTAACTCATACTGGAGAAAAACCCTATGAATGTAAGCAATGTGCGAAAGCCTTCAGTTGTCTGAGCTCTGTTGCAAAGCATAAAAGAAGTCATCACGGAAAAAAGCCTCATGAATGTAAAGAATGTGGTAAAACTTTCCGTGATCGATCATACCTCCGACTTCATGAAAGTATTCATACTGGGGGAAAACCTTATGAATGTAACCATTGTGGTAAAGCTTTTGTTCAGCCAGCTTCCCTCCGATGTCAAGAAAGAACTCATACTAAGGAAAAACCCTATGAATGTAAGCTATGTGGCAAAGCCTTCAGTTATCGCACCTCTCTTCGAAGACATAAAAGAAGTCATGATGGAAAGAAGCCTCATGAATGTAAAGAATGTGGTAAAGCATTCCATGATCGATGTGCCCTCCGCGTTCATGAAAGTATTCATATGGGGGAAAAACCTTATGAATGTACCCATTGTGGTAAAGTTTTCTCTCATCCAACTCTCCTGCGAAATCATGAAAGAACTCATAGTAAGGAAAAACCCTATGAATGATAGCAATGTGGGAAAGCGTTTATTCATCCCAGTTCTCTTCAAATTCACCTAAATACTCATAGTGGAGAGAAAGCATAATGAATGAAAGAACGCAAACTAAAACTAAGTTCTATCTTGTAAAGATTTTAGAAAAGCCTTTGACCATCCTCATCCTTTTTTTTTTTTTTTTTTTATCTTGTGGATATTTTTCCATTAAGAGTGGAAATCACGCCATAACCCGTTTGGCTCAGTGGATAGAGCATCGGCCTGCGGACTGAAAGGTCCCAGGTTCGATTCCGGTCAAGGGCATGTACCTTGGTTGTGGGCATATCCCCAGTAGGGGGTGTGCAGGAGGCAGCTGATTGATGTTTCTAACTCTCTATCCCTCTCCCTTCCTCTCTGTAAAAAATCAATAAAATATATTTTAAAAAAATAAAATAAAAAAAGAGTGGAAATCAGAGAAAGACAGAGAGTGATATTGATGTGAGGGAAACACATCAATTGGTTGCCTCCTGCATGTGCCCAGACATGAAAACACACACAGTGGAGAAAAGCTCTATGAATGTAAGGAATTTGGTAAAACTTGTAGTTTCTCCAAGTCTCTTAGTAAGCACGGATGAACACACTAGGGGAAAACTATAAATGTAAGCAATGTGGGAAAACCTTCAGTAGCATTACACATCTTTTTGGAAGACAAAAGAAGTCATGAGAGAAAGAATCCTCATGGATAAGGAATAAAGTAAATCTCTTTTCCATGCCTTTTCTTTTATATCAGTGGTTCTCAACCTGTGGGTCATGACTCCTTTGGTGGTTGAACGACCCTTTCATAGGGGTCGACTAAGACCATCAGAAAACACATATATAATTACATACTGTTTACAGTAGCAAAATTACAGTTAAGAAGTAGCTACAAAAATAATTTTATGGTTGGGGGTCACCACAACATGAGGAACTGTATTAAAGGGTCGCGGCATTAGGAAGGTTGAGAACCACTGTCTTAGATACATGAAATGTATACTGGGAAGCAACCCTATGAATGCAAGCAATGTGGGATAACCTATAGTCACCCCAGATCCTTTCATATTCACAAAAATTCTCTTGGTGGAGAGAAGCAATGTCAATGTAAGGAATGTGGTAAAGCCTTCTGGTTCCCTACTAGTTTTTACAGACATGTGAGGGAAAAAAAAGTATTGATAAACACTGTTAATGTAAGGAATAGCAAAGAGCCTTCATTTATCTCTCAGCTCTGCCATCATGTATGATTATTCATATTGGGGATGGACTCTAGAAATGTTAGAGGGTTAGAAAGCATTCATTTCTTCCAGTTTATTGTAAAGGATGAAAGAACCCACTGAAGAGAAGCCCTGTCATGTAAAGATTGTAGAAGAGCCTTTGGCCATCCTAGTTCTTTTAAAAATCATGAAGGGACTCACACCCAAGATTAAGTATATGAACATAAGGAATGTGGGAGAGCGTTTCTTGGACATGTAAGAATACACCTGGAGAAATAGTGTATACATTTAGAGAAGGTGGGAAAGCCTTTAGCTGTCCGTTTTCCTCAGAAAGGTAATATAAAAACTTGAAGTGAAGAATTCTATTGAATGTAAAAATGTAGGAAAACCTTCATGTTGCCTCATATCCCTACAATACCATTTGAGAATGTACACTGTATAATTGACAACTAAAAAAAACTTAAAAATTTTAACAAATACTTTTAGAGTAGCTTGAAAACGGCACTGGAAGGAAATCCTATTAGTGTAACTAGCTGGTACATGTAAGCCTGTTGCAAGTTAAGTCATATATACCCCCCAAAACACACAGCATTAAAGAAGTCCTATAAACTTTTGACCTATTTGGTCATTCTCAGTATTGATTCTTTTTTTTTTTCTTTAAATTGATGCTTTAGAGTGAGGAAGACAGAGAAGTAGAGGGAAACATCAATGTGAGAGAGAAACATTGATGGGTTGTCTTCCCTGTGCCCTGACAGGTATTGAATGAATGGGCTCTACACAACTGTATATTCTTTTTAAATTTTTTTTTTGTAAAAATATATTTTATTGATTTTTTACAGAGAGAAAGGGAGAGGGATAGAGAGTTAGAAACATCGATGAGAGAGAAGCATCTATCAGCTGCCTCCTGCACACTCCCCACTGGGTATGTGCCCGCAACCAAGGTACATGCCCTTGACTGGAATCGAACCTGGGACCTTTGAGTCCACAGGCTGACGCTCTATCCGCTGAGCCAAACCGGTTAGGGCTCTTTTTTAATTTTTAATTGCACTTGATATTCACTATTATTTTAGTCAATAAGTATTTACCATATTTTTGTACATATTTACTGTTCATTATAGATTCTGCATGTGTATTATTTTCATTTGTGTGTGTTGCTTTTGGCTGGGAATTGTATATGGAATTCACATTAAGAGGAGAATAGCCGTAACTGGTTTGGCTCAGTGGATAGTGCGTCGGCCTGCGGACTGAAGGGTCCCAGGTTCGATTCCGGTCAAGGGCTTGTACTTTGGTTGCGGGCATATCCACAGTGGGGGGTGTGCAGGAGGCAGCTGATCGATGTTTCTCATTGATGTTTCTAACTCTCTATCCTTCTCCCTTCCTCTCTGTATAAAAATGAATAAAATATATATTTTTTAAAAAGAGAGGATATTTTTTAGTTTGTTTTTCTCAATCCTTGCCCTGCCAGCCAATAATATCCTCAAAACAGCCAGCCACTGCTTTACTTCCATTGATGTCGGGTGGAAGCTTTACAGATGTTCACAATTCAACATTAAAAATCCACATCAGTTGGCTTTTCCTGCAAGCCCTTAGGTGTCCACCAGGCAATAAACATAGACTGTCATGGTTGAGGCTGTTTTCTGAAAGGTATGCACTGTTCTCTAGATTGCATTTGCATGAGGTCTAATTTGTCTAGTAATCATCTTGTCCTGTTGGTTCTACTACTGACTGTGATTCAGATGCCACTGTGACAGCTGCAATGGTGCAGTGCCACGGAGCCCCGTGACAGTTTGTTCTTGTACCACCTTCTGCAGTGAGGGCTCTGAGCCAGTCCTTCCATGTGAGAATCGGCACTTTCCTCATTGCAGGCAGACTCTGATGTGTGCTGTCACTCAGAGATGGGCCTAATCTCTCAGTGTTTTCATTTATCTTTGGTGTTTGTGATTAAAATTATGTCCATGTTTTTTTCTAATAAATGCGTCTGTAATTTTAAAATTTTTTATTGATTTCAGGGAGCAAGGGAGGGAGAGAGAAAGAGAGAGAAACATCAATGATGAGAATCATTCATGAGATGCCTCCTGAACGCCCCTTGCTGGGGATCGAGCCTGGAACCTGGGCATGTGCCCTTGACAGGAATCAACCCAGGATCCTTCAGTTCACGGCTTACACTCTATCCACTGAGCAAAACCATCTAGGGCCGTGCCTCTGTAATTTTTAATGAAATATTAACTGTTTCCCAACCATTCTTATGCTAAGACATGTTATGGTGTTTTGTTACTTCCTGAGGATATAACAATAACAACAGCCTTAAAAGGATTTCTTGTTATATTTGGCCTTGTAATAGACAATATGATTTCTATTCAAGGTATAAGGTTATATTTTTAAACTGAGATTTACTTGTTTATTAGCTTTGCCTATAATGCTGTAAATTTTTCTATTAGAACTGTTATGGCTGTGTCCCCTAGATATGGGGTCATAGTCTTCTCATTTTCATTTGCCTTAAAGTACCTTTTGATTTTTTCCTTGATACCTTTGTTAACCCTTCATTGTTTAGCCTTCATGTGTTTGTGGTTTTCGGGGTTTTTTTCTTGTAATTGATTTCTACTCTTATCCCATTGTCATTTTGAACATTCTTGATATGATTTCAAATTTTGTAAATTTATGGAGACTTATTTTGTGGCCCGAGAGGTGGTGTGTCCTGGAAAATGTTCCATATGCACGTGAAAAGAATGTATATTCTGTAGTTTGGGGTGAAATGTTCTCTGTAAATCAGTTAAAACTATCGGATCTAATGTGTCGTTAGAGACCTCTGTTTCCCTGTTGATTTTCTGTCTGGGTGATTTATCCATTGATTTAAATGGAATGTTAAAGTACCTTACTAATACTGTCTTACTGTCAGTATCTCAGATTATGCCCTTCCCCCCACCAATACTCCTTTTCTGTAGTTTTTAGGTGCTTCTATGTTAAATGCAATAAAGTTTCCAAGGGTTATATTTTCTTGTTGATTGATCACTTTATCATTATGAAATGTCATTCTTTGTCTCTTGTTATAAGTTTTGTGGTAAAATCTATTTTGTCTGATGTAAGTATTACTGGACCAGCTTTTCTTTCATCTCCAGTTGCATAAAATATCCTTTTCCATCTTTTTACTTTTAGGTAGCGTGTGTTTCTTTCAATCTCAAGTGGGTCTCTTGTAGGCAGCATATGTATGTTTTGTTAAAAATCCATTTAACCATCCTATGTCTTTTATTGGAACATTAAAAACATTTACCTTTAAAGTAATTATTGATAGGAATGTCGTTATTACCATTTTGTTATTCATTATTTTTTTAAAGAAGTCCTTTTACTTTTCTTGTAAAACTGGTTTAATGGCACTTGACATCTTTAGCCTTTACTTGTCTGGGAAAGTCTTTATCTGTGTTTTTTTAAAAAATTGTGAATTATAATGTCACTGGGTAGCGTAATCTTGGTTGTAGGTCCTTTCTTATCATTACTAGGAATATTCCATGCCGGCCCTAACCAGTGTGGCTACGTTGGTTGGACATTGTCCTGCACACGGAAAAGTTTGCCAGTTTGAGTCCTTGTCAGGGTACATACCGATGTTGCTGGATCCATTCCTGGTCGGGATGGGTGTGGGAGGCAACCAATTCATGTTTTTCTCCCCCATTGATGTCTCTCTCTCTCTCTCTCTCTCTCTCTCTCTCTCCTCTCGCTCTCTCCTCTCTCGCTCTCTTTCTCTTATCAATAAAAATATTCCAGGCCAAATCCTTCTGCCCTGCAAAGTTCCCATTAAGAATTCAGCTGACACTTTTATGGGATTTCCCTTGTATGTAACCAGCTGGTTTTCTCTTACTGCCTCTGAGATGGTCTTTGTCTTTGATCTTTGGCAATTTAAATATGATGTGTCTTAAAATAGGCCTTTGGTTCATCTTGTTTGGGACTGTCTGTACTTCCTGGACTTGTGTCTATTTTCTTTTGCCAGATTATGGAAATTTTGAGTAATTATTTTTTCAAAAAGGTTCCAATTCTTTGCTTTCTTTCTTCTCTTCTGTTATCCCTATGACACGAATGTTGTTATGCCTCTTAACAACAGAGCTCCCTTAACCTATTTTCACTTTTCAAAAATTGATTTTGGAGAGAAAAAGAAAACATTGATTTGTTATTTCACTCATCTATGCATTCATTGATTGCCTCTTGCATGTGTCATGACTGGGAATCTCACCTGCAACCTTGGGGTGGCGGTACAACTCTAACTAGCTGAGCTTGATGAGGGCTGTATGCACATTTTTCTAATAAAGGAACGCATTTCCTGTTTTATTAAAATATTATATTGCCCTAGTTGGTTTGGCTCAGTGGATAGAACATCAGCCTGCAGACTGAATAGTCCCGGGTTCGATTCTGGTCAAGGACACATGCATGGGTTTTGGGCTCAATCCCTCGTGGGGGGCGTGCTGGAGGCAGCTGTTCAAAGATTCTCTCTCAGCATTGATATTTCTATCTCTCTCCCTCTCCCTTCATCTCTGAAATCAATAAAAATATATTAAAAAGAATATTTTATTAACTTGTACTAAGACATATAATGCTAAGTGTTATTGTGTTTTCACATATGAAGAGGATATACAAAATATTCCCTTCTAATATGACCTTTCAGATAAACATTGTTGCTACCTTTATTTAATTATACATTTTGAATCATTATTATCATTATTATTCAATATCTTTTTCTTCAACCAAATTTTATTTTTTATCATTTTTCTAGATGATTTTTTTTGAATCATATATGAGCGTCTATTCCAATGTTGCCGGCAGTATGGGAGAGCAGCAGGTCATCTACAAAAATCTGCTCTGCAGCCCCTCATAAGATAGCTGCTTATGTAGGGTAAGACATAGATTATTCAGGGAAATATGGATTATATGTAAGGTTTGGGGAAGCAGGGATTACAGGCATGGGGAAGTAGGCTGGGGTGGAACTCCATTGTTTGGGCAACAAGGTTGTTAATCTTTCCATGGGAATGGACCGCATTCCAAGGTTGACTCCCAGGTCCCAGGGGCATGCAACTCCCAGCCAGGTCAGCATGACCTTTCTTGAACCAATACAAGGCAATCCTGATTAACAGAGCATTAGTAATATTTCTTTTTCTTTTTTTTTTTTAAATATATTTTATTGATTTTTTACAGAGAGGAAGGGAGAGGGATAGAGAGTTAGAAACATCAATGAGAGAGAAACATCGATCAGCTGCCTCCTGCACATCTCCTACTGGGGATATGCCCGCAACCCAGGTACATGCCCCTGACCGGAATCGAACCTGGGACCCCTCAGTCCACAGGCCGACGCTCTATCCACTGAGCCAAACCGGTTTCGGCAGTAATATTTCCCATAAGCATAGCTAGTCCCCAATGTTCTATTCTTGCCCCTAACATTTCCCCACTGCTATTTCTATCATCTCATACCTATGAGGTTAGTTTTAGATGAAAAGTCTCATCCTGCTGGATTGCATCTGCTTCTGCTTGAAAGCAGTTCCCAGGGATGGAATACACCAAATGCAGGATCTTGGATGTGTTTTCTATCAACTGAGAACTGTCAGAAACATTCCTTTACAGCCCTCATAACCCTGGTTATGCTGCAAGTAATCTCTTGCTGCCCGATTTTCTAGAACTGCCTCCCTGACCTGGCTCAGCTCTGGATTTCTCCCAGGTATAGCCCTGGAGGTGGCATTCACGGCTTTTACCGTGCTACAAGCCAGTCGGGTCACTTGTACATTGAGGGAGCCTACCATGACCGGCATAACAAAATGGTCAAAGCAATGTATGCAGCAGGTTCTAGATGATTTTGAGGGCAAATTAATTAAAGCTGGGGACAGTGAAACAAGGAAGGGACTAAGATAGAAGCAGCAGGAAAGAGCCTGGGCAGGGCTGCGTTGGCTCACTGGAAAGTCAGACAAAAGGGGCCCTTGGCACAGGATCAGGGGGTGAGCCTTGGATGACCAGCCACTGCCCATGGCTCCCCTGGTTGCAAGTCTCATGGGAACCTTAGAATTTAGGAGATGCTTGCGTGCGGGGGAAGAACAGGAGGGAGTGAAAGGCAGACGCATGCACCTGGAAGGAGGAGGGCACTACCACATCTTTATTTACTCACCCTGCTGTTTCCATATCTTGGTGATTGTAAATAATGCTGCAGTGAACATGGGGGTGCATATATCTTCTCAAGACAGGGTTTTCTTTTCTTTTTGTCAAATAAATACACAGAAGTGGAATTGTTGAATCTTATGGTATCTCCATTTAAAAATTTTTAACAATAACATCCATACTTTTTTTCATCATGGCTTCATCAATTTACATTCGCACCAACAGTGCACAAGAATTCTGTTATCTCTACATTCTCACCCACATTTGTTATTTCATGGTTGTGGATCTTTATTAAACTTTTAATAATGTTTGGCACTTTTCAGAGTCTTTATTTTCTACTTTTATTAAAATTACTCCCATTTGTTCCATTTGATTCTATCACAAATAGCTTTCTTTAATTAATTTCGTTATCAGATTGTTTTCATTGCAGTGTATAGAAACAGTTTATTTTTATATACTGATCTTGTATCATACCAATTTGGTGTACTAAATCATTAGTTCTAATAGCTATTTTTAGTGGGCCCCTTAGAGTTTTCTGTATAAAAGATAAGTCATAGCAAATGAAGGTAGTTTTACTACTTTCCATTCAATCTGGATACATTTTATTTCTTTTATTGTCTATACTAGAGGCCCAGTGCATGAAAATATGTGCACGGGTGAGGTCCCTAGGCCTAATGGGCAATCAGAGCTGATCAGGGCCAGGCCAGTCGGGGCCTAAAGGCCCTGGCGGGGTCAGGAGAGGCGGTGACTGTCTCTGGGATGGGAGGGAAGGAACAGAAGGCAGACACTGATGCTGCCCTGGGTGCCCTGCCACCCTGCAGTTCCCCACCTACGCCCCTCCTCCTTCCCTTAGTGATGTGCAACCACCAGGGCCTGCTGGCCAGGGAGGGCCAGGGGGAAGGCCCAGGGGCGGTTTCGATCCCCAGTTTGGAACATGCAGGAGGCAGACAATCAATGATTCTCTATCATCATTGATGTTTCTATCTCTATTTCCCTCTCCGAAATCAATCAAATATATATTTTTAAAATGTAAGGTTTTTAGAGGAAGAAAGGTAGGGCAAGGGAGCTATTGACAGGGGCGCATTTGAGATCTTGCTCACATTTCAGATAAGATAACATATGATGGTCCTCAGGGGGTGACAGGTGAGGATTGGCAGTGGGTGGAGCAGGGCACGGTGGGCTGAGGAATGCGCTGTAATGACTGGGAATGTCTGTGGCAGTGACACCGAGTGTGTGTTGGGGCCATCGCTGGGATCATTCATCCCCAAGAGGTTTGAATTCCAGACGGGAGGAGAAACATGGAGATCAGTGGGCCTTTCTTAGCCTAGAACAGTGGTTGGCAAACTGTGGCTCACGGGCCACATGCGGCTCTTTGGCCCCTTGAGGCAGCCCCTACCTGGACTTTTCCAGACAAGTCTGATTCCCGGGGTATTTTGCTAGAATCTCTATGTTTAGTCATTTAGACCCGACCTTGTAGAAGCAAGTGCTTTCTCAAGGATGCTTACCTTGCTGATTGTATCTAGAGGTTAATTTTAGCTCAAGCTGTTATGACAATAAAGGCCAAAGGAAGCAGGTGAATGGGGCTACCTGGCGGCCATGGCCAAGTAGTGCCTTAGCCCTCTCTTTCACAGAAATGTGTGTCAGAGCAATCATTCATCCATCACTCACGGGCTGCTGGACAACCACGCCAAAGTGGTCCTCCCATGAGGAGCCAGGAATACAACGAAATATGACGGAACCTACGAAAACTAAGCTAAGAAAATGAACATGACTGCGCAGTAAGTCATTGGAGCCCGCTTGGGATTTCCAAGTTTGAGGGAATTTTCAGCTAAGGAATTCACGATCTCTGTTATGATTCTTAAGAATGTCAATATGTTTTCTATTAGAAAAATAAACCTATTTCTAAAAGTAAGAAAAAAAGTTTTTTCCTGTATTTGCCTAGGAAGCAAAGGTTTTATATATATTATTAAAATAATTATCTTATGGCAATCAGAAACTTTATTACTTTAATACTGTTTAATAATAATAATAATAATAATAATAATAGTAATACTCCTATGTAATAAAGAGCTAATATGCAAATGGTTATCACGCCATCACACCGTCACAATCCATCACCAAGAGGCTATCCGCACAACAGGCACATGTGGTGGGTGGGGCTGCGTGCATGTGGAACTGTGGAGGCGGGTCCCGGAGGCTACGGCTCTGCAAGGTGAGACTGGGGGTCCCCATGAGGCCATGCCCCTCACCCCAGTGGGCCTTAACCGATGTGGGGCTGGCCAAGTCTTGGTGTCACTCAATGGGAGTGGGGCCAGCCAGACACTTCTATTATATAGAAATGGCAAATAGCAATATTAAAATATTTCCTCTAATTAATTCCCTTTTAATGTGGATGAATTTCGTGCTCCGGGCCACCAGTTATATATAATGTATTTGACTACCTTCCCAGTGTTTGAAGTTTAAGAATTACTTTCTCTCCATAAATGAGTTTCGTATTTAAGGTATATGGAAAATTCTGTCAAATAAGGAAATAATAATTATATTCTATTTACATTTGCATATTAAGTAGATTCTAAATATACTTTCATTTGTAACTAATTGTTATAAGTTATAAAGTTATAACTAGACTTAATATAGTAAATAAATGAGTCTTTAATAAAAACGAGAGTAATTTTAGGGCAAAAAATTATTTCAACAGGAAATTATTAGAAACTGTTCTAACTTTTGTCCAATAATCCTAAATTTTATAACACAGTGTGTCTCCACCAGATTACAAGCCCTACTTTAAACCTAGGGAATACCACCTCTAGGCACCATTGCCACCTCATTCTGTGCCCAGGTCTCATCGTCCCTCTGGCAGAGAGCAAGGATCTCTTGGCTCTGAGAAAGACCTTCAACCTGCCTCAGTAGGAAGTAATTACAGAAGAAATCCGGCTTCTCCTTTCCCTAAAAGAATTCCCTAAAAGATCCTTGAGGGGGATATAGTAGGCAGTTAGACAGACATGAGCTGAGCAAAGACAATAGGCCAACTAGAGAAGAGATAGACTCTGAGACATACTTCTCACCACTCCAACTGCTCTGAAGCTAGGAATAGAGGAACCTGTGTAGAACTAACCTTTAATCATAACTAATTAGAAGGAATTTATAGTTTTCATGTAATAAAAGGTATAAAGACAAAGGGAAAAGAATGTGAAGTAGACAAACTGAAAGGGTATGTGTAAGTTACAGAAAGTAAGTGTAAGTTACAAAATGTATGTATAAGTTACAAAAAATATCTATCTATCTATCTATCTATCTATCTATCTATCTATCTATCTATCTATCTATCTAGAGCTAGGGGCTGTCACATCCGAATCAACTGAATGGACGACCAAACAGGCTGAGTGGGGCGACAAGACTGGCAGGGAGGGTTAGTGAGGGATGAACAAATGACTGAGCAGCAGGCTGCGTGGAGTGACTAGGCTGGCAGGTGGGTTAGTGAGGGACGACCAAACGTTGAACGGTAGGCTACCAGTGGGGCAACCAGGCCAGCTGGGGGGGCAGTGAGGGGTGACCAAATGACTGAACATCAGGCTGCATGGGGTGACCAGGCTGGCAAGGAGGGCAGTGAGGAGCAACCAGGCCAGCAGTGGGGGAAAGTTGGAGGCGACCAGGCCAGTGAGGGGCAACCAGGTCGGGGGGGGGGGGGAGCAACTGGGGGCAACCACGTCAGCAGGGGGGCACTTAGGGGCAACCATGCTGGCAGTGGGGGTAGTGAGGGGTGACCAGGGTGGCTGCAGGGGGAGGAAGTTGAGGGCAATCAGGCCGGCAGGGGGGCAGTTGATGGTGACTAGGCCAGCCGGGGATGAGCAGTTGGGGGCAACTAGGCAGGCAGGGGTGGCAGTTGGGGGCAACCAAGTCAGCAGGGGGGGCAGTGAGGGTGACCAGGCTGGGAGAGGGGGGCTGTTGGGGGCAACCAGGCCAGCAGGGGGGCAGTAAGGGGTGACCATGCTTGCGGGGGTGGCAGTTAGGGGTGACAAGGCCAGAGAGGGGGCAGTTGGGAGAGACCAAGTTTGCAGGGGGGCAGTTGGGGGTGAACAGGCCGCCAGGGGGGGCAGTTAGGGGCCATCATGTCGGCAGGCAGAGGCGGATAGGGGTGATCTGGTTGGTGGGGGGCGCAGTTAGGGGCGATCAAGCATGAAGGCAGGTGAGCAGTTAGAAACCAGCGGTCCTGGATTGTGAGAAGGATGTCCGACTGCCGATCCCCAGGATCAGACCTAAACTGGCAGTTGGACATCCCCTGAGGGGTCCCAGATTGGAGAGAGTGTAGGCTGGGCTGAGGGGACCCCTCTCCCATGCATGAATTTCGTGCACCGGGCCTCTAGTATCCTATATAATAAAAGCTTAATATGCAAATACACCGAACAGTGGAACGATGGGTTGCTATGATGCACACTGATCACCAGGGGTCAGACAACACAGGAGCTGCCCCCAGCCCGCAGGCCCCAGGCAAGCCAAGGTGGGTGCCAGTGGGGGTCCCCTGATTGCCCTGCTGGTCGCCTTGCAGACGGAGGCAACCGCTGGTGGCAGTGGGGGGCAGGGCTGGCAAGCGGGTGGTGCTAGGCTGGCCAAGGCAGGTGCCAGCAGGGGCCCCTCCAATCGCCCTGCCAGTCGCCCCACAGATCGGCCCTGATCGCCAGCCAGGACTAGGTACCCTACCCCTGCACAAATTTTGTGCCCTGGGCCTCTAGTATAAATTATAAAAGGTATGTATAAGTTACAAAGCGTCTATAGAAGTAAAAAATAAATAAAGTTGAGGAAGTAAAAATTGTGGGAAGGGATATAAAGAAAGAAATATCACAGGAAAAAAGGAAATTAGAGTAGGAATACTTTGTGAAAGTTATAAGAATGTTTATAAAGGTCATAGAATGTTTATAAAAAAATCTTAAAAGGAATTAGAAATATACTAAATAATAAATCTAATAGACAGAGCACCTGAATTCATCTGAAAAGTAATCATATTCTTTTAAATCTTAGAACACATGTATGTGAGTAAGGGATTAAGTTTTTCTTAAAGTTTTCTTTTCAAGGCCTGTATGAAGTAATTAGGGAAGTAACTCAGCTGTGAATCCAGCAAGCAGAACGGATAAGCATGGTCAGACCGACCCACCAGGAGTCAACATCATCTCATCAACATCACATCATTGCCTAACAATAGCTGATGCCTACAGATGCCAGGCCTGCAGGTAGCTACATTCCTCACCCTAGCCCTTTCCCCTTTATAATCCTGTCCCCTACACCTTGCTAGATGTCAAGATTTAATGCTTGTAAGCACCCTGTCTTCTTAATTACACTAACCATTGCTGTCATTGTAATTCCCTTTTATTTTCTTATAGTCTAAAAATCAGAACTCGAGCAGTGAACTTGCCTCACAAACCCTGACCTTCCAAAGCAGAAAGTTCACTGCCTCCCTCTGTCTTGTACAGCCAACAAAAGAAAAAGGGGGAGCTGTGGGGGAGCATAGGACTTGGTTGAAATGTCTAAAGGAGGATTCTCTGAAGGATGGGGGGGTCTCTGAGGGAACCTTGCTGAAGGTGGCAGCCCCTACCTTGCCTTTTCCAAACAAGTCCGATTTTCCAGGGTGTTTTGCTAGAATCACTATGTTTAGTCATTTAGACCCTTCCTTGTAGAAGCATATACTTTCTCAAGGATGCTTGCCTTGCTGATTGTATCTATACCAGGGGTCCTCAAGCTTTTTAAACAGGGGGCCAGTTCACTGTCCCTCAGACCGTTGGAGGGCCGGACTATAGTTTAAAAATAACTATGAACAAATTCCTATGCACACTGCACATATCTTATTTTGAAGTAAAAAAACAAAACGGGAACAAATACAATATTTGTATTTGCATGTGTCCCACAGGCCGTAGTTTGAGGACCCCTGATCTAGAGGTTAATTTTAGTTCAAGTTGTTATGACAATAAAATTCAAAGGAGGCAGGCAAAGGGGGCTACTTGGCAGCAATAGCCAAGTAGTGCCTTAGCCCTCTCTTTCACAGAAATGTGTGTCAGAGTAATCATTCATCTGTCACTTAGGGTCTGCTTGGTCAGCCTCGGCATTTAGACAGTCATATACTATAAAAGTGTTTGCGTCGTAAAGTGTCTTGATTATTATGTTAGCATTCCTGTTCCTATTCTCATTGTCATTGTTGTCATTATCTTATAAACACTAAAACAGTTGCCCAAACAGTGTTTTTCAGTGGTTAGACATCAGCCCTAGCACCAAGAGATTGCTGGTTTGATTTCTGTCAGGGCACATGCCGGGTCCCCAGTGCAGGAGGCAGCCTACCTATGTTTCTTTTTCATTGATGTTTATATCTCTCACTCCCTCGCCTTTCTGTTCTGAAAAAAAGGAAAATATGTATATACTAGTATATATACATATAGACATACATTTATATCATTTTTTAAATATATTTTATTGATTTTTTACAGAGAGGAAGGTAGAAGGATAGACAGCTAGAAACATTGATGAGAGAGAAACATCGATCAGCTGCCTCCTGCACACCCCCAACTGGGGATGTGCCCGTAACCAAGGTACATGCCCTTGACCAGAATCGAACCTGGGACCTTTCAGTCTGCAGGCCGACGCTCTATCCACTGAGCTAAACCGGTTAGGGACATTGATATCATTTTTAAAACGTAAATTGAAACTGGCCTGTAAAATAACTATGAAGTAATGCTTTTAATATAATTCTGGATGACTGTTTTGATTTCATCTATTGGTGGTTATTTTTCCTCCTCTGAAATCTTCAAAATACATGCTGTGGTTAGGATGTATTGCCTTCTCAACTAGATAGAAAAATGTCATCTATTCTACCACTACTATATGTCTATATTCAAACATCATGTCTATATTTCAGTCAGACCACAAGGAGAAACCATTTTTAAGTACAAACAAATATCTGTTCTTCTGCCATTTAAAGGTACTTCATGCTTCTGCCACAAAAAGGATCCATTGCTTCCTTATTTTCGCTCAGATATAAGAGATGCTGGAGTGCAACTTGGGAGTTCTCCAGTGAACACTGAAACTGGCCCCCAAACATGAAGAAAAAGGAAAGACCAAAGAAAGAGACAGACCAGTCCAGATTTTTAAGTGGCAGTTCTAATACGCAAAGGAACTTGCATACCAGGGTGGTCTTGGGTGGCCATTAGAGCAGTAGACCTCCACACTGCCCACCAGAATCTTCAAAGTTTACCTAGAAGCCTTCACTGGGTCACCGGGTCAGATGGGGTCAGCAGCATTGTCCTCTCAAACCTCCGTCCTTGAAATGGCTTTAGGGAGGATGCGACTGGGGAAGCTCGTGGAGGCTGTTCTCCCGCGGTGAGGGTGAAGGTGCAGACGCGGCCTGCGATGTTGGCGCTGTGCCCACGGGAGTTAATCATGTAACGCAATGCCTGTTAGTGCCCAGAACCGAGCACCCGGCACCGTCTGCAGAGATTTGGGCAGTCCAGCAGGAGCTCTTCCACAGAAACTTTCCGTCTGCCAAAGCAAGTAAAGGTCGACCGGCAGTCGTTTGTTTGAGGACCCGCTTTGGGCGGAAACCTGGCTTCTCTGGGTCTGATAAGGAGCCTGGGTTGCCCACCTGGAAAACGTAGATAGCCTGAATGTGCGGCCCCGCCAAGTGCGGTTATGACCTTCTACAAACCCACGACAGCATGTTTATTAGGGGGACCGCCAAACATGGAAACACAGTAAATCACCCCATTCTGCAGGCAAGGTCTTTTATTGTGTTTTTGCTATAAAATTGCATTAAAAGGAAATAAACAAACAAATAAACAAACAAATAAATAAATAAAATGGCTTTAGTTTTCCATCAGTGGGCAGAAAATATATCCCAAGGACAGGGGTGGAAGTGCCAGAGGCCAATTCCAGCATGTCATAATTTCAATAGTTTCATTAAAAGGTTGGAGAAACCAAGATGGCGGCATAGGTTAACGCCGGAGATTGCTGCCTCGAACAACCACTTCAAAAAACAACTAAAAGACGGAACGGACATCATCCAGAACCACAGGAAGGATGGCTGAGTGGAAATTCTACAACTAGGAGGAAAGAGAATATCATACCCAGACTCAGAGGAGGCGCAGTGCTGAAGTGAAATACTAAGGTGCGGAGTGCACGGCCCGTTTGAAATGAATAAAACTAAAAAAAAAAAAAAAAGACCGTACCCTTTTATGTAATGATGTTTACTTTGAATTTATATTAGTTCACACAAACACTCCATCCATGCTTTTGTTCCGGCCCTCCGGTCCAGTTTAAGAACCCAATGTGGCCCTCGAGTCAAAAAGTTTGCCCATCCCTGGAAGGCATTTCCCCAAACCTGAATAGGATACATTAAATAGATTGTGGCTGCCAGACAGCTAAAAGGCATCTTAATCTGTTATTGCCTCCTACTGGCCAAACACCTGAATAGTCGTAGGCTAATTCCCCCATTCTGACAATGGACTCTGTACCAAACCCTGACCCTTTGAAGTGTATAGCTCTGCCACACTAGATAGAAAAATGTCATCTATTCTACCACTACTATATGTCTATATTCAAACATCATGTCTATATTTCATTTCATTTTTCTATATTTTATTTCTATATTTCATGTCTGTATTTCATTTCTCAGTGCCTGAGGACAAACTGTGTTAATAAAAAGCATGGGGTCTTGGGGATGGGGAGAACCTAAGACCTTAGACTTAACATCCTGGATCTTAGCTCCTTTAGTTAAGCTCCTCTGACCCGCAATGCCTTTCAAAATTATATCTCATCTTTGGACTCATTATTAGTCTCTGGATTCCTATTTAACATCTATGCACAGCCTTCTTCAGATTCCTGAACCCTTCTTCATGCTGGGACAAGAACCCCGGCAAGGAAGGAATCTGATTGTCCAGTTATAGCTCATTGGTTAATCAGCAGTTGCATCTTCGCAGTGATCCTCCCACAGAGCAGCTGCTTGAACCTTGTGTGACTCTTTCCATTAGAGCCATATGCCAAGGCTACGGGGAAAATCTCTCTATACATACAAGGAACTCCTTGTGCCTTTTCAGTGGGGCTCTTTGGCTGAAAAGACCATCTTGTAGGGTGAGTCTTGAGACCTCATGGTTTCCATGGTGCAGGTGGATGCAGCAGCACTAAGTCTATTCTGGCCCTTGTGGAGACTACAGGAACCACCCACTCTTACCCCCAAATGTATCACAATGGATTTCATGTAACCCACTTGGAACCTTTCTTCTGATTGTAATATATAAAACTAGAGGACTGATGCATGAAATTTGTGCAAGAGTAGACCTTCCTTCCTAAGCTGCCGGTACTGGCTTCACTCTGGCACCTGGGACGCCCAGCTTCTCTCTGGATGCTGACAGGCACCCGGGACCTTAGCTTCACTCACAGCCCTGGCTTCGTTCAGAAGGACATCTGGTCTAATTAGCATATTATGCTTTTATTATTATAGATAAGGTACAAAACTGTCATTCCCTGGAACAATATCTCAATCCATTGACATTTTGCTTCCTGACAATAAACTCACAAAAATTCTTGTGAGGTTTGAATGATTCTTACATTGACAGATGGAACCCAGTTTTCTGATGAATCTCATTATTGCTGGATTAAACAGTGTAACTGTGGTGGCAACAGGAATGGCACCAGGTGTCTGACTAGGTTCAGACTAAACATCGGTTCAGCAGCCTGGGTACTTGGGTTCTGGCTAGGAAAGAACCCAGAGCAAGACCCAAAGTATAAGAGAACATTTATTGTGTAAATTAAGGAGGTAAGAGAAGTAATTCTAAGAGGAAATGGGTTTAGGAAAGGAGCTAAGGAGGTAAAGGAAAGCCCCCTTGAAGCTTGGGAGTACAAGCTAATGGTAACCTGCCTGGGGGAGGAGGAGAAGAGGGGGGAGGGAAAGGTACAGGTGTGCTCCAGGGAGGGAGAGCGCACTGGGTCCTCCTTTCTAAAGGTTTTAAGGGTGGAGATTTCAGGGAAGGTCCCAGGGGAAGAGCTGAATGGAATATTCTGTAGCTTTCCAGGTGTGTCCATTCAGGGATGTGGCCTCCACTGATGGACAGGCCGGCACCAGGCCAGGGGTCATTATTCAGTGCAGCTGGTCCTGATGTCAGCACTGGCATTTTGCTGCTTATCTGGGCCTGGAGCTAGAGGAGGAAAAGTCACCCTGGGGACAAGCCCCCACCCTACAATTGGTTGCCCATTGCTGGACACCTGGGCTTCCCACCCTGGTGACCTCTGTGCCTGGCCCATCTCCTTGCTCTGGGTAGGTCTGTGGAACTGCCCACAAGACAACCACAAGTAAGGGGTGGCTCATGGCCTCAGAGGAGCGTGACTGAATCACCTGTGGGAACACATGTTTTCATGTGAAAAACGTTTTCTAAAGTTAACCATTCTAAGTGCACAGAAGTCACTTTTCGTGCTGGAAATGATGGCTTGTTTCTGGTTTCAATGCTGTTTTTGGGAATCTGACTGTGGTTCTGGAAGGATACCACCCTAAGGCATCCCTGGTCCCTGAGCCTGTGCACCTTTTTGGAAAATTCACACGTCAGACATCAGCTGTCAACAAAGATGAAAATGGAGCCAGATTCCTTAGGTGCCTTTTCAGTGTGTGTGTTTGCAAGGAAGGACCACTGTTCCCTGGGACGCTCAGCGCTGCCTCTCAGTGCAAAGGTTCCCTGGACAGGAGATCTGGCTGCTTTGGGCTCAGGCCTGTGCACCTCAGGCGCTAGGGGCAGGTGGTGCGAAGCATCTGTCAGCAGAGCTGAGCGCCAGGTGGGCGGGGCTGCGGTACGGAGTGGGGGCGGGTCTAGGTGGGTGGGGCTACGCTCTGCTACTACCCGGAAGTTCAGTCAGATCGCATCTCTCATCTGCGATCTGTCAGGTGGTGGGAGCTGCAGGCGGGACTCGGGAGGCCCAGGAACCAGAAATGGTGAGTGTGCGGCCGGGCGCGGGGACGGGGAGGAGGCGCGGGTGGAGCCGCCGTGGCGGGACCGTCTCTCCACGGTCAGGTCCGGAGCCTGCGGACCCGAGGCGCCGGGGGCTCCGCTGAAACTGCAGGCCCCTCGGGCTCGCAGGGTGGGGCCCAGCCGGCACCCGGGCGGCCAGTGTGTCCCCGCGGCAGGGCCTTGGGCTGCGGAGCGCGTCTGGGCAGCTCTGCACCCTCATCCCCGCGGCTCCGCAGTCGGTGCGGTGACCACGGGGAGGGCCATTGGGGACAATGGGGACTCGGCCCCCGCGGTTCGTGCATGGGAGGAGCTGTGGTCTGTGGGGCCCCCTGTCCCTCCTTTCTCCCCAGAAGGACCCCGTTTTCTCCGGGGTTTTGATGTTTGTGGAGCAGGCTCCCAAGTCCACCCCCTGTCCCCCAGGCCTAGCTCTGCAACAAGTGCCTGCACTTCCAGTCTCTCCCCGGAATCCTAACCGCCATCTTCCCTTCTCTGAGTCACAGCATGTTTATCGGCTATTTGTTTTGCGGTGCTTTTCAAACGGTTAAAAACAAACTTCAACTGAACAAATTGAAAGGATTAATTGGCTTGATTCCCCTTTCAGGAATCAGGCAGCATCCCATCTAGTAAATACAATCTGAGCTGCTGTTCAAAATGGAAGGCTTCTACTATTTTTTTTTTAATTAAATCTTTATTGTTCAGATTATTACAGTTCCTCTTCCTCCCCCTTCCCCCCCCCCCATAGCTCCCCTCCACCCGGTTTCCACCCCACCCTCAGCCCTTACCCCCCAACACACTGTCCTCATCCATAGGTGCACGATTTTTGTCCAGTCTCTTCCCGCACCCCCACACCCTCCCCCCCCAGAATAGTCAGTCCATTCCCTTTCTATGTCCCTGATTCTATTATAATCACCAGTTCATTCTGTTCATCAGATTATTTATTCACTTGATTTTTAGATTCACTTGTTGATAGATGTGTATTTGTTGTTCATAATTTGTATCTTTACCTTTTTCTTCTTCTTCCTCTTCTTAAAGGATACCTTTCAGCATTTCATATAATGCTGGTTTGGTGGTGATGAACTCCTTTAGCTTTTTCTTATCTGTGAAGCTCTTCATCTGACCTTCAGTTCTGAATGATAGCTTGGCTGGATAAAGTAATCTTGGTTGTAGGTTCTTGGTATTCATCACTCTGAATATTTCTTGCCACTCCCTTCTGGCCTGCATAGTTTCTGTTGAGAAATCAGATTACAGTCATATGGGTACACCCTTGAAGGTAACTGACCTTTATTCTCTTGCTGCTTTTAAGATTCTCTCTTTGTCTTTTGCTCTTGACATTTTAATGATGATGTGTCTTGGTGTGGACCTCTTTGGATTCCTTTTGTTTGGGGTTCTCTGTGCATCCTGGACTTGTAAGTCTATTTCTTTCACCAGGTAGGGGAAGTTTTCTGTCATTATTTCTTCAAATAGGTTTTCAATATGTTGCTCTCTCTCATCTTCTGGCACCCCTATAATTCTGATGTTGGTACGCTTGAAGCTGTCCCAGAGGCTCCTTACACTATCTTCGTATTTTCGGATTCTTTTTTCATTTTGCTTTTCCGGTTGGGTGTTTTTTGCTTCTTCGCATTTCAAATCTTTGCCTTGATTCTTGCGCTCCTCTGGTCTGCTGTTGGGAGTCTGAGTATTTCACTTCAGCACTGCGCCTCCTCTGAGTCTGGGTATGATATTCTCTTTCCTCCTAGTTGTAGAATATCCACTCAGCCAGCCTTCCTGTGGTTCTGGATGATGTCCGTTCCGTCTTTTAGGTGTATTTTGATTTGGTTGTTCAAGGCAGCAATCTCCGGCGTTAACCTATGCCGCCATCTTGGTTCCCAGGCCCCCCTTTTTTGTTTTACCAGCATACCCTTCAGGTTACCTTGGGCACGTTCAGTGGTGGCCTGTCCTTGTGGATGTAAGGGATTCCCGTGGAATGCTGGATGGACAAAGTTCTGCAAAAGGTGGTGAAGCCAAGGCTGCTATAAGCAGGCCCATTATCAGTTTATCTTGATATAGCTACATTGGAAACAGGTCTTATTGAATTCATGCAAAGAACTGTATTGCTATTTATTAAGAATTGCCAAATACTGGAGGGACAGGTAAGAGAGAAATATATAATTTACCAAATTGCTTTTAAAATGCTTTCTTATATCTGAAACACAAAAAAGTTTAAGAATCAGTAATACTTGCAAATGACATGGAATCTTGTCCTTTCTGCAAGACACAATATTCTTGAATAACAGAGCTATAAATGAAAGCATAATATAGTTATTATTTGACAAAGCTTCCCGTGTTCTTTAAGGAGAAAATTTTCCTTCATGAGAGAGAAAACAAATACTCGAGGCATTCCAGAGCCAATTGGAGTGATCTAAAGCCAATTCTAGGTAAAGAAAAAGTTTCTTAAAATTCAAACTCTGGAAGGATTGTCAAATTTATTTTCCAAAAGTTCATGTATTGAAGTGTATTAGGTACAAACATGGGCTAGGAAACTTCAGTTTCCATGATTAAAAGATGGCTTTTAAGAAAATTCCTGCTTAATACAACATATAACCATTTTAATAATTTATAGAACTTTTGCTTCCTGGGTAAAAAACAGGAAAGATCTTTTCCCCTTTAACAGACTAGAAAAGGACTACCCAAAAAAGGATTTATTCTCTAACTTCATTCGTCCTTGGGTGTGGTCAGCAAATGACACTAATTGGATTTCTGCTACCTGTTTCCCGGAGTACATTGATATAAGCTGTTTACCATCTGGATATACCCTCTGGTTAGGGAGTCAAAATGCAAATCATTTACTCTTAAGTGTCCTTGGTTTAGGGAAGATAGAATTTACGAGATGGCTCCAAATTGCTGTTTAGCCATCTCAGTTTCCTATTCCACCTGTCGTGCTTACTGGCTTGTGTCATTTATACAATTTCCTTTTCACATTTCTCTTCACAAAATTCCACAACTTCCACAAACTTTCTACAACTTTCACAAATATTTCCTCAGACACCTTACAAATTTCAGAAATAACCAACTTTAGATTCCATTTTCTTTTTCCTTCAAAATGTATCTCCATGCCTCATGCCTTCCATTACACAAAGCCATATTTACTTTCCAATTAGTTAGAATGCTTCACCCTTAAAAATCTTCTTTAGGTAGCATGTAAGTAATTAACATTCCTCAGATTGGCAGTACATTCACATTTTAAGAGCTGTTTCAAAGAAAATACAAGACTTATTAACAAATTCAAATCCATCCTCTAGATTCTCCACATGAGGCAAATTCAGATTAATATTTCAGTATCCTGTTATTTCAAAATATCTAGATATTTAATAATTTTTTACAATTTAATTCAGCAAACTCCAAAGTTTTAAGTTTCCAAAGACTTTGGAAAACTGTGTTTAGGCAAATATAATTACCACTGAAAAAGCTTTATCATATACCTTTAATTATATTTATTTTGCCTTATCAACTTTTGAGATTTTAAAGCCAATTATTATTACTGAAGGCATTTCTTGGTAAATTTTTAATAGCGATAACTCGTTGGCCTTTAGTGGCTTTAATGATATTATTATTTTTTTTTTACAAAAATGGGAGTGGCCTCCCCCTCAACCCCTACCCCCACTGGGCTATTTCTGCAGCCTACTGGAATCCTCCTAGGAAAAAGACTTGGGGAGGTTAAAAAAAAAAAAAGACTTGGGGAGGTTTGAATGATTATTTCTCATATTTTTTTTCTTCTGAGTAGTCTAACAACCTGAAATCTTACATATAAGAAGAGAGCTTAGAAACAGAAAAAATCCTACAGTAAATAAATGGGTACTCATAAAAGGGTGGACTGGGACATTAGCCTTAGAATCTTCTCTCACACTGACCCAGCACAGCAAATGGGTTCTGAGTAGCATAAACCCAAACAACAGAGACAGAGGATTTATTACTGAACTCTCTGTTCCGTTCCACTGACTTATATGCTGTTTTTATGCCAGGACCATACTGTTTTGATTACTATGGCTTTGTAGTACAGTTGGATATTAGGTAGTGTTATTCATCCACATTTGTTCTTCTTTCTCAAGATTGCTGTTGCTGTTCAGGGAGTTTTGTGGTCCCATATAAAATTTTTGTATATTTTTTCTAGTTATGTGAAATACACCATTGGTATCTTCAAAGGAGTTGCATTGAATCTATAGATTGCTTTGGATAATAAGAACATTTTTTTTTATCTTTAATTTCTTTATTGGTTAAGGTATTACAAATGTGTCCTCATCCCCCCATTAACCCCCAACTCCCCCACCCCCACTCATGCTCTCATCCCCCTGTTGTCCGTGTCCATTGGTTTGGCTTATATGCATGTATACAAGTCCTTTAGTTGATCTCTTCCCCTTACCCCGATCCTCCTTCTTTTTTACAGCAGCATAGTATTCCATTGTGTAGATGTACCACAGTTTTTTAATCCACTCATCTGCTGATGGGCACTTAGCCTGTTTCCAAATCTTAGCTATGGTGAATTGAGCTGCTATGAACATAGGGATGCATATATCCTTTCTGATTGGTGTTTCTGGCTTCTTGGGATATATTCCTAGAAGTGAGATCACTGGGTCGAATGGGAGTTCCATTTTTAGTTTTTTGAGGAAACTCTATACTGTTTTCCACAGTGGTTGCACCAGTCTGCATTCCCACCAGCAGTGCAGAAGGGTTCCTTTTTCTCCACATCTTCTCCAACACTTGTTGTTTGTTGATTTGTTGATGATAGCCATTCTGGCGGGTGTGAGATAATACTGCATTATCATTTTGATTTGCATCTCTCGTATAATTAGTGACTTTGAGCATGTTTTCATATCTTTCGGCCTTCTGTATGTCCTCTTTCGAAAACTGTCTATCTAGGTCCATTGCCCATTTTTTGATTGGATTGGTTATCTTCCTATTGTTAAGTTGCATGAGTTCCCTGTAAATGTTGGAGATTAAGCCCTTATTGGTGATATCATTGGCAAATATGTTCTCCCATGCAGTGGGCCTTCTTGTTGTTTTGTTGGTAGTTTCCTTTGCTATGCAAAAGCTTTTTATTTTGATGTAGTCCCATTTGTTTATTTTCTCTTTAGTTTCCATTGCGCTAGGAGCAGTATCAATGAAGAAATTGCTTCGGCATATATCTGAGATTTTGCTGCCTGTGGATTCCTGTAGTATTTTTATGGTTTCCAGTCTTACCTTTAAGTCTTTTATCCATTTTGAGTTTATTTTTGTGTATGGTGTGAGTTGGTGGTCTAGTTTCATCTTTTTGCATGTATCTGTCCAATTTTCCCAACACCATCTATTGAAGAGACTGTCTTGTCTCCATTGTATGCTCTTGCCTCCTTTGTCGAATATTAATTGGGCATAGTGGTTGGGGGCGATTTCTGGGTTCTCTATTCTATTCCATTGATCTATATGTCTGTTCTTGTGCCAGTACCAAGCTGTTTTAAGAACAGTGGCTTTGTAATACAGCTTGATATCTGGTATTGAGATCCCACCTACTTCATTCTTCATTCTCAGGATTGCTGCAGCTATTTGAGGTCTTTTTTTATTCCAGATGAATTTTTGGAACGTTCGTTCTAGATCTGTGAAGTATGCTCTTGGTAATTTAATGGGGATTGCATTGAATCTATAGATTGCTTTGGGTAGTATGGACATTTTGATGATGCTGATTCTACCAATCCATGAACACGGTATGTTCTTCCATCTATTTATGTCTTCCTCTATCTCTTTTTTCAGTGTCCTGTAGTTTTTCGCATATAAGTCTTTTACCTCCTTAGTTAAGTTTATTCCTAGGTATCTTAATTTTTTTGATGCAGTGGTAAATGGGATTGCTTTTTTAGTCTCCCTTTCTGTAAGTTCACTATTGGTGTAAAGAAATGCCTTAGATTTCTTGGAATTAATTTTGTATCCTGCTACACTGCTGAATTCATTTATTAAGTCTAATAATTTTTTGATGGAGTCTTTAGGGTTCCCTATGTACAGTATCATGTCATCTGCAAATAAGGACAGTTTTACTTCTTCTTTTCCAATTTGGATGCCTTTTATTTCTTCTTCTTGTCTGATCTCAACGGCTAGTGCTTCCAGTACTATGTTGAACAGGAGTGGTGAGAAGGGTCATCCCTGTCTTGTTTCTGTTCTTAGGGGAAATGGTTTTAGTTTTTGCCCATTGATTATGATGTTGGCTGTGGGTTTGTCATATATGGCTTTTATTTTGATGAGGTATGATCCTTCTATTCCCACCTTGCTGAGAGTTTTTGTCAGAAATGGGTGTTGGATTTTGTCAAATGCTTTTTCTGCATCAATTGATATGACTATGTGGGTTTTATCTCTCAATTTGTTTATGTGTTGTATTACGTTTATTGATTTGTGGATATTGTACCATCCTTGAATCCTGGGATAAAACCTACTTGGTCATGGTGTATGATCTTTCTGATGTACTGCTGGATCCGATTTGCTAGGATTTTGTTGAGGATTTTGGCATCTATGTTCATGAGGGATATTGGTCTGTAATTCTCATTCATTGTTGTCTTTATCTGGTTTGGTATTAGGGTGATGCTGGCTTCATAGAATGAGCTTTGGAAGTGTTCCTTCCTTTTGAATTTTTTGGAATAGTCTGAGGAGGATAGGTTTTAGTTCTTCCTTGAATGTTTGGTAAAACTCCCTGTGAAGCTGTCTGGCCCTGGGCTTTTGTTTGCTGGAAGCTTTTTGATGATTGCTTCAGTTTCTTCCATAGTTATTGGCCTATTGAGATTTTTAGATTCTTCCTGATTGAGTTTTGGAAGGTTGTATTTTTCTAGGAATATATCATTTCCTCCTGGTTGTCTAGTTTGTTGGAGTAGAGTTGGTCATAGTATTTTTTAACAATCCTTTGTATTTCTGTGGGGTCTATTGTTATTTCTCCTCTTTCATTTCTGATTTTGTTTATTTGGGTCCTCTCTCTTTATTTCTTGGTGAGCCTGGCTAGAGGTTCATCAATGTTGTTTATCCTTTCAAAGAACCAGCTCTTGGTTTTGTTGATCTTTTGTATTGTTTTTTTTTTTGGTCTCTATGTCGTTTATCTCCACTCTGATCTTTATTATTTCCTTCCTTCTGCTTACTCTGGGCTTTTCTTGTGGCTCTCTTTCTAACTCTTTGAGTTGTAGGGTTAGGTAATTTATTATCATTGTTTCTTGTTTTTTGCAGTCGGCTTGTAGAGCTATGAATTTCCCTCACAGGATTGCTTTCATTGTGTCCCATAGGTTTTGGATTGTTGTCTTTTCATTGTCATTTGTTGCCAGGATGTTTTTTATTTCTTCTTTGATCTCCCTGGTAACCCAGTCATTGTTTAATAGCATGCCATTGAGTCTCCATGTGTTTGATTTTTTTTGTATTGTTTTTATTGTAGTTGATTTACAGTTTTATGCCATTGTGATCTGAGAAGATGCTTGATATGATTTCTATCTTCTTGAATTTGAAGAGACTTTGTGAGCCAATATATGGTCTATCTTTGAAACTGACCCATGTGCACTTGAGAAGAATGTATATTCTGTGGCTTTGGGGTGAAATGTTCTGAAGATGTCAATTAATTCCATCTGATCTAGTGAGTCATTTAGGATTGATGTTTCTTTGCTGATTTTTTGTTTAGAAGATTTGTCCAATGGTGATATTGGGGTGTTAAAGTCCCCTACTATGATTGTATTGCTGTCAATCTCTCCCTTGATCTCCTCCAGAAGTTTTCTTATGTATTTGGGTGCTCCTATATTGGGTGTGTATGTTTACCAGAGTTATTTCTTCTTGTTGGATTGATTCCTTTAGTATTATGAAGTGGCCTTCCTTATCTCTTTTTATGTCCTTCACTTTGAGATCTAATTTGTCAGATATAAGTATTGCTACCCCAGCTTTTTTTCATTTCCATTTCCATTTGCCTGAAAAACCCTCACCATCAGTCTGTGTGCATCTTTTTTTCTGAGGTGGGTTTCCTGTAGAAAGCAGATATATGGGCCATGTTTTCTTATCCACTCAGTTACCCAATGTCTTTTGATTGGGGCATTTAATCCATTTACATTTAAAGTTATTATTGATAGATACTTGTTTGTCGCCATTTTTATTCTTTACCAGTGTTCCTTCTTTGTTTCTTTTCTTTCCTTTTTTTTTTTTTTTTACAGAAGGCCCTTTAGCATTTCTTGCATTTCTGGTTTGGTGGTAATAAACTCCTGTAGTCCTTTTTTGTCTGTGAAGCTCTTGATTTGACCCTCAATTTTGATTGATAGCCTTGCTGGGTACAGTATTCTCGGATTCAAACCCTTCCTTTGTATGACTTTGTATATTTCATTCCATTCCCTTCTTTCCTGATGTGTTTTTGTTGAGAAATCCATCGCTAGTCTGATGGGGGATCCTTTGTAAGTAACTTTCTTTCTCTCTCTGGCCGCTTTAAAGATTCTTGCTTTGTTGTTGGTGTTTGCCAATTTAATTACAATGTGCCTTGGCGTTGGTCTTTTGGGGTTCATTTTGTTTGGGACTCTGTGAGCTTCTTGGATTTGTGTGAGTTTTTTCTTCCCTATATCAGGGAAGTTTTCTGTCATTATTTTTTCAAACAGGTTTTCTATTCCTTGTTCAGTTACCTCTCCTTCTGGCACCCCTATTATGCGGATGTTGTCTCGTTTCATGTTTTCCCAAAGTTCTCTTAAGCTCTCCTCCTGCTTTTTAATTTTTTTTCTAGAAGCTGCTCTGCTTGGGTATTTTTTCCTATCTTGTCTTCTAGCTCACTGATGTGGTTCTCTGCTTCTTCTAGTCTACTATTGATGCTTTCTATTGAGTTTTTTATAGCATTGATGTCATTTTTCATTTCCTCTTGGTTCTTACACATATTGTTGAATTTGTCTTCCATTCTTTTCATCCACCTTATGACCATTTCTCTGAATTCTTTCTCTGACAGGTTGCTTGCCTTCATTGCCTCCATTTCATTTACTTCCTTTTCTGGTGATGGCTGTTTTTCTTTCATATGCGGGCTGTTTCTTTGTCTCCCCATGATCTCTCTTCTCCAGGTGTTTGGTTATGTAGTTCTCTCTCTGCTGCATTGATTTAAAGGCAAAAAATACAACACAACAAGGCACAACGCACAAGACACTGAACACAAATGTATTCACGATACTAGTAACCCCAAATAAAGGTGACCACCCGATCAAAGAGAATTAGGGGATAAAGAAGAAAGAAGAGAAAAAGAAAGAACAGAAAAAGAAAAAAAAGTGAAAGGGCAAGGGCTAAGCCCTCCATCTTTCCCCAGGGCGAGGGCTATGCCCTCCATCTTACCCTGGATCCTCCATTTTTGGGCAGCAGCCATTAGCCATGTGCTCAGCAAGGAGCTTCTTCCCGGAAGCACAAGCCTCTGCTAGCCACACCTAGGATTTCTTTAAACTAACCAATGATAATGAAGGGAAGTGCACGCCGTAGATACGACCACATCCTGTGTAACAAGACACCGACTTGCGCTTGGCCAATCGGCAGGGCCCGCAGTCCTCTCTCCTCCCCTTACTCCAACCCCCCTATAAAACCCATCTCCACACAGAGCTCCCTCTCTCTCTACCTCCTGCCGCTGCATCGGTGAGTGTGGTGGACGGGGAGCTCGAGCTAGCTCGAATAAAGACTCTTTTCTTTTGCATCGGACTCGGCTGGCTCCCTGGTGGTCTTTTGGGGATCCTGAAATCTGGGCATAACAAAAGGAGTACAAAAATGAAATTGGGAAAAGGAAAAAAATAAGAGAGAAAAGAAAGAGAATGAAGTAGAAGAGGGGAAGAAACTATTTATATGGGGATAAAACTCCAATAGAGCATCCACTAATCCCAACAAATTCCAGCAACAGATCCCTGGAGATGAATGCAAGCTACAAACAACAACTAATATCAAGCGAGGTGAGGGAAAACAGAAGCAAAAAAATAACCGGAAAAATAACCAACAGAAAAAGCAAAAGCAAAACAATCTCACAAACAAGCATAAAAAAACCCCCAATATACTCAACAATCAAGCAAACAACAACAGAGAGAAAAAAAACGTTGGATAGTGAAGAAAGAGAAGAGAGAGGTGTATATGGATTTAGAGCAGGGGATTGGAAATTAGATATATAAGTAGGGTGAAATTTTAATGGGGTAAAAATAAGGAATAGGGAAAATCTAAAGCAGGGATAGGGTAAGAGAAACAGGACAACAAAAGGGGGAAAGTGAGGAAGAGAGTTTTTGCATAAAGGTAAAGTTGAGGTAGAGTAAAAGGATGCTAAAGGAAAGATGAAAATAGAATGTAGAACACTAATCCCAAAATATTCACCTTAGCAAGACATGACCCACGGCACTGATAACCCCAATATAAGAAACCACCTGAGAAAAGATAATTAGGGGAGAGAAAAGAGAGCACAAATGATATCTAAGAGAGAGAAAAAAAGATAGGAGAGAAAAAAAAAAAAAGGAGAATATATATTTATGGAGAAAACACCACAGAGCCAATAGATAAACCAAACAAATACAAACACCAAACACTCAGTAGAGAGGGTGGGGGCAGAATATATAGAGGCTGAGCTGATATACAGGAAATAAGGTTAAGAATTGGATAAATATGGGGAGGACCTCAATTCAGTATAGAGGAAGTATAAAGGGATGAGTGGATAAGAAGAGAAAGAAGGGGAACAAAATAATATATTTACAAAAAAATTGATTTAAAAATGGTATAAAAATAGAAAATAGCAAGTAAAAATAAAATTAAATGATGAAGAAATAATGTGAAAAGAAGTAGAAAATAAAGTAACAAACAAAAAAGGCAAAAAAAGAGCAACAAACAAAAAAGGAAAACAAAGAGAAAAGCAAAATAAAAGCTAACAAAATAATAATATAAAAATGGAAAATTGAAATGTCAATCCTTTGGCTGGCTTAAGATCCCAGTTTTCTGGAATGTCTGTGATTTCTTTATTTTTTTCTTTTTCTGGGACTGAAGGCCAGACCTTGTTAACTCCCAGGGACTAATCAGATTATTTTATTCCTTTGTACCATTCAGGGTGGAATCTGGGTGTGGCTGTATTCCTTACCTGGGGATGGAGGGAGGGGTTATAACTTTAGGAAAAAATGACTGCCCAGGTCCTGGGCTTGGGCGTGACTCAGCACTCAATTTGCTGCCACCTCTCCTAGTCCCCTTCTTTCTCCAGCCTCTCCCCAGAGTCCACTTGTCTGCACCTTCTCCCGCTCCTCAGCATGGGTGAGTGTTGGTATCTGAAATGTCCTATGAACAGGGTTCAGTGAAAACAAACAAACGCCAGCCACAGAAACGGGGAAGACTGAGTCTCTGGGAGCTCTTCTTTTACCGGCACTGCATGGTCTGGTCAATGCTTCAGGCTGCCCCTTCTGGGCTCAGTCTTTCGTAATTATGGCACCCAGATCTCAAATCCCCTGGCGCCAACAGTCCTGCAGATATCCTTTCCCCCCCTCAGGCTGAGCCTGTCCCAAGGGATGCAGCTGGGTGCCACAAGGTTTCCCTCTGACCCTCTGGGCTCAGAGATCTGGCAAACTTTCCTGCCCAGAACCCTGGTTTTTACCTTTCCAGGGGAACTCTGCCCTTCCCGGCTGTAAACTATCTCACCAGCTGAGTCTGCTTCGCCAATTCGGGGTAGATATTATTCGTTTCAGCTCATTCTGTTTGCTCCGGGACAAGTGTTGGGACACTTCGGCCTATTCCACCGCCATCTTGTCTCTTCTCTCGATAATATGAACATTTTAATGATCTTAATTTTTCCTCTCCATAAACACCATATATGCTTCCATTTATAGCTTACACTAGAGGGCTGGTGCACAAAATTCATGCAAGGGGGGGCGGGGAGGGTATGTCCCTCAGCCCAGCCTGCACCCTCTCCAATCTGGGACCCCTCGAGGGATGTCCGACTGCCCGTTTAGGCCCGGGCCTAAACGGGCAGTCAGACATCCTTCTCACAATTCAGGACTGCTGGCTCCCAACCGCTCGCCTGTCTGCCTGCCTGATTGCCCCTAACTGCTTCTGCCTGCCAGTCTTATCAGCCCCTAACCACTCCCCTGCCAGCCTGATCGACACCTAACTGCTCCCCTGCTGGCCCAGTTGCCCCCAACTGCCCTCCCCTGCAGGCCTGGTCTCTACCAACTGCCCTCCATTGCTGGACCAGTCACCCCTAACTGCCCTCCCCTGCAGGCCTGATCATCCCCAACTGCCCTCCCTTGCAGGCCTGGTCCCTCCCAACTACCCTCCCCTGCTGGTCTGGTTTCCCCCAACTGCTCTCCCCTGCAGGCCTGGTCCTCTCTTGCTGCCCTCCCATGCAGGCCTGGTTGCCCCCAGTTGCCCTCCCCTGTAGGCCTGATCTTCCCCAACTGCCATCCCATGCTGGCCATCTTTGACCACTTGGGGGCGGCCATCTTGTGTGTTGGAGTGACGATCAATTTGCATATTACTATTTTATTAGCAAGGATTCCAATTATAGTTTACATTTAATTCTATTTTGTATTAGTTTCAGGTGTAGAACATAGTGTTTAGACAAATTTTACAGTTTTCTGCCTGATATTTTCAGTACCCCTAACCACCCCTATGTATTTTGGAATCATGTGCCACTTCAGTATGAAAATATTGCAGATTTCAATAAAGGGCCTTGTACATGCCAAGTCTTAAAATTGTTCCTCAATGTCCAGGCTCTGGTTACAGTGTTAGAGTTCTACTGGAAAGACTTCTTTTGAGTGTGATCTTATGATTTCAATATACGTGTCCATGTGTCCTAAAAATCAGTATGAAGTAACCCTCAGGCTCATGAGTAGAGGACTTTTATAGAGGGCTAAGTTGTCCTGCCTTGCTCATGCCTGAGCTCTAACTTCCTAACTCCATGAAATGAGAAAGGCAAAAGGTCAAACTGAGTTACTAACAAATATTATAAAAACAAATGATCATTCATACTCTTTCACAAGAATATTTTCATTCATTTAGATGTATCTGACTACTTCTAATAATCTGGGGTACTTCAGGACAATATGGCCAAATACATTTTGTTCCAAGTTGTATTTTCACGCACCTCCTGGTCTCCCCTGTTTGGTGATAAGTATAGAAGAGAAAGCTATAAGGCCCTTATTGTATTCATAGTCATTAACACTTTATGCAGATATAACAGTATGTTTCATGGACTGCTGCATCAAATGGTTATAATTGAGATGAGTTTTCTCACAAGGAATTGATGGGAATAAAATAGAAGTATTTTAATTTATTAATATAGAAGTTGTTCAAGGTGCTCTTTACCCTGACATTAGAGAGCAGTGAAGACTTGAAGTGATGGCCCTGACTGGTTTGGCTCAGTGGATAGAGTGTTGGCCTGCAGACTGAAAGGTCCCAGGTTCGATTCCAGTCAAGGGAGTGTACCTTGGTTGCGGGCACATCCCCAGTTGGGGATGTGCAAGAGGCAGCTGATCGATATTTTTCTCTCATCGATGTTTCTAGCTCTCTATCCCTCTCCCTTCCTCTCTGTAAAAAAATCAATAAAATATATATATTTTTAAAAAGAATACACTTGGCATAAAGCACAAGTGGGCAACTCAGCTAGCCTGAGCGCCCCACCTGATTGGTGGGGGTTCAAGGGTTTAAAAAAAACAAAACGACTTGAAGTGATGAAAGTAAAATCATATCAATAAATTCCATGTGTGCCCTAGTTGGTTTGGCTCAGTGGATAGAGTGTCGTCCTGTGGACTGAAGGGTCCCAGGCTTGATTCCGGTCAAGGGCACATGCCCAGATTTCGGGCTTTGTCCCCAGTGGGGGTGTGTGCAGGAGGCAGCGGATCAATGATTCTCATCATTGATGTTTGTTTCTGTCTCTTTCTTCTCCCTTTATCTCTGAAATAAGTAAAAATATATTTAAAAAATAAATAAATAAATTACATGTGTTCTTCTGGAAGTGAGTGTGGCAAATTCATAAAAGTCTTAAAATCATGCTATAGACTGAATGTTGGGGACCATGTGTCCTATGTGAAATTTCTATGAATTAATGTGTAGATCCTCAGTGCTATCTGACCCATTCTCCTCTATGCATATGTGGGATGTTTTAGGACACAGTTACCTTTGAGGATGTTAATGTGGAGTTCCCCATGGAGGAGTGGGCTTTCCTGGATTCGACCCAGAAGAAATTCTACACAGATGTGATGCTGGAAACCTTCTGGAACCTGGCATCAATAGGTAGTTATGACAAATTCTTTTTTTTTTAAATATATTTTTATTGATTTTAGGGAGGAGAGGGAGAGAATGAGAGAAAAATCAATGATGTGAGAGAGATTGGCTACCTCCTGTGCACCTCATGTTGCAAAAGACCAGAGAAAAACTAAGCAACGCTTTAGAGAAAAAGAATTATACTGTTTATTTACGCTGGTGGACTCAGGGAATAACTTTCCAAATCTGAGTAAAGTAACACGCAGGGGGCTTCTCTTTTATATCTTTCTGGAGTCTTTGTCCCGAAAATATGGATTATGCTTCTGGTCCTTTTCATGGGCTTTGCAAGAAGGCCCCCAGGTGTTGGGGGTCTCCAGGCCATATCTGATGGTTTGGCCTGGCGCCAGCATTAATAACCCTCCCTTCTGGGGCAGTGCACTGTCCTCAGTTTTATGGCCTCTGTAACAGGTTCTGCAAGACCAGTTTCTGTGAAAGAGGTAGTGAATTATAGGTTATCAAGAATGTACACTGGGCTGGCTGGAATGGATTCAGATTGCTAGTCGCCACCCTCCAAATATCAGGGTTACATTGGAATTAGCCTTTTAGCCTCCTCACTCACACTAGGGATCTGGCCTGCAAACCAGTCCTACTGGGAATTGACCTGTGATCACCTGGTTCATTGGTTGACTGTCAACCACAGAGCTACTCTGGCCGGCAAAACCTTGTTACTTATTTAGTCAATTGGAAAACTAGTGTTGCTTTCTCATCAGTGCTGTTTCAAGAACTGAAATATGGAAAGGGAGTACATTGCTAATTAAACTAGGAATGATCATAGCTCATTGTGTCCCTAAAATTTAACCATTTTTTATATTCTTTAATAGTTTATAATGTTTTTTCTAGCATGTATTTTAGAAGAAAAATGTGAAGACCATGATAGTGAAGATCAGTATGAAAATCATGGGATGAATCTTAGGTGAGATGCATTGACATGAGAAAGCATTAAGAGCATCTTTGTTGTTGTTGTTTTTTTAATGGTTTTATATACTTGTTTTATTTATTTATTTAATATTTTAAAATTTATTTCAGGTAGGTAGGGAGAGGGTGAAAGAGAGACAAACATTAATGATGAGACAGAATTAGTGGCACCTACCTCCTGCATGCCCCTCACTTGGAATCAAGCCCAGAACCTGGGCATGTGCCCTGACCAGGAATCAAACTGTGACCTCCTGGTTCAGAGGTTGGTGCACAACCACTGAGCCACACTGGTGGTGCAAAAATATGTTTTTATTAATTTTAGATTGTGGAGGTGAGAGGGAGAGATAGAAACATTGATTAGCTGCCTCCTGCATGCCCTATACTGGGGTTAATAAGTCTACAGTCTGGCCATGTTCCCTTTTGGGGAATTGAACCACCAATCCCGGTGCGTGGGTCCATGCTGAACCAGTGAGCCACATGGGCCCAGTCCACAAAACAATCTTATAAACAGGTAACCCAATTGTATCAGCCCCATTTTAAATGTATTGATTCTTCTAATAATCTCTAAATGTTTTTTTTTCTGAAATATGACCTAATGTTTAGTATATAAAAATAATTACACTTGGAAACTATATACAGAAGTACCATTAATGAATATAAGTGTTTTTATAATACCTATGATCCAGCCTATTTCAGAGGTTTTAGGATATCCACTTTCAAAAATTGGAATTTACAGAAACATCACACTTTCCTTGAAAACAGTAAAATGTCATTGTCATATTATTAATAAATATTAAGTCATTAACTGAGTATTAATAATATGCTTCTTATTTTTACAGCAGTCATACAATAGAGAGACTCTGTACAAGGAACGATGGTAGAGAATCCAGAGAAAACTTCAACCAGATTCCAAATCATAATGAAAAGAAGGAAACTCCTACTGAAGTAAAACAACCGAAAGCCACGTTGTGTAGGCAAATCTTCATGCATTATTTATCCTTGAATAACCACCTGAGCTCTCACATTGGACCCAAACTATACCTGTGTCAGGAATACGAAGAAAACCCTTATAAATGTAAGGATCCTGAGGAAGCTTTCAAGCATCACCAACATATTCGAAGACATGAAGGCAGCCCCAGTGGGAAAGCTTTCCGCTATTCAACTTCCCATAGAAATCATGAAAGAATGCATATCGGTGGGAAACTGTATGGGTGTGGGAAAGGCACTAGTCGTTTCATTTACTCTAAAATTTACAAAGATACTCATAGTGGAGAGGAACCATATCAAAGTAAGCAATGTAGCAAAGCTTTCAGGTCTCCCAAGTACTCTGGAGAAAATGAAAGAAGACACAGTGGAGAAAAGCCCTGTCAGTGTAAGAAATCTGATAAAGCTTTCAGTTCCACTTCTCTTAGAAATCATGAAGGAACATATACTGGCGAGAAAACTTATGAATGTAAGCAATGTGGGAAAGATTTCTCTCGTCGAGCTTCCCTCCAACGTCATGAAAGAATTCATACTGGGGAAAAGCCCTATAAATGTCAGCATTGTGGCAGAGCTTTCTGTGATCTAGATGCCCTCCAACGTCATGAAAGCATTCATACTGGGGGAAAACCCTATAAATGTGAGCATTGTGATAAAGATTTATCTAATCAAACTTCCCTCCGACGTCATGAAAGCATTCATACTGGGGAAAAACCCTATAAATGTGAGCATTGTGGCAAAGCTTTCTGTGATCGAGGTGCCCTCTATCGTCATGAAAGAACTCATACTGGGATAAAACCCTATGAATGTAAGCATTGTGGCAAAGGTTTCGATTATCCATCTTCTCTCCAAGATCATGAAATAATTCATACTGGGGTAAAACCCTATGAATGTAAGCATTGTGGAAAAGCCTTCAGTTATCTACAGTCCTGTCGAAGGCATGAAAGAACACACACTGGAAAAAAGCCCCATGTATGCCAGCAATGTGGTAAGGCTTTCAGTCTTTCCATGTATCTTAGAATTCATGAAAGAATTCATACTGGAGAAAAACCCTATGAATGTAACCATTGTGGTAAAGCTTTCTCTGATCCAAGTTCCCTCCGACGTCATAAAAGAACTCATAATAAGGAAAAATCCTATTAATGTAAGCAATGGGGGAAATCCTTTATTCATCCCAGTTCCCTTTGAATTCACAAAAACATTCATAATGTAGATAAATCATAAGGAAAGAACTCACAGTGAAAATAAGCCCTATCATAAAGGTTGTAGAAAAGCCTTTGAGTATGCTAGTTATTTTTTTTATCCTCAACCTGAGGATGTTTTTCCATTGAGAGAGTGGAAGTCAGAGAGAAAGACAGAGAACAATATTGATATGAGAGAAACACATCAATTCGTTGCCTCCTGCACATGCCCAGACATTAAAGCACACATAGTGGAGAAAAGCTCTATTAATGTAAGGAATGTGGTAAAGCTTTCAGTTTTACCAAGTCTCTTAGAAAGCGTGGAAGAAAGAACACATACTGGGGGGAAACCTTATGAATGTAAGCAATGTGAGAAAGCCTTCAGTGGTCTCACACATCTTGGAAGACATAAAAGAAGTACTGGAAAGAAGCCTCCTGAGAGGGGCCGGTCCTGGGTGTAGGGTTGTAGAGGAGGCACTAGGGTGGGGTGGGGTCCCTGACACACTGGCTTCGGCCTTATTTTCCTGGGTCCCCACTGGGGTGGGCTGCTGAGTGGTGGCTGTGCAGGTGCCGGATCCCAGGGAGGTGCCCAGCCCACATACAATGTACATCTGCTCCGGGAACTGAGTGCTTCACCTGACGTGCACCTGACCTCACAGTCCTGGCTCTGTGTCATATTGGACGCCCGGCCACTGGGCTCTGCTCTATCCTACTGGGGCAAAACTACTCTCTTTGCAGGTCTTCTGCCTTAGCTCTGAAGGTCTGTGGGACTTGGAGCGGCTGCAACAAGCAGGCCAGCCACCCGAATCCCATGGGCAGACCTGTGGCTCTCATCCCCAGGAAACTGACTTTGGAGAAGAACAATGGGATGTTTTGAATTTAGGCACACATGTTAGGAATGCAAGGATTTTTGAGTCTCCTTTCTTAGATGGATTCAAAGTAGATTACTGGAATACAGTGCCTTACTTTACAGTTTAGGAGTGAGGGCATAATTGCAAAAAATATTTTCTTAAGTATATTACAACATTTTTAGTGGAAACATTTTTGCCTAAGATTAACTGAGTTACCCTACTGGCACAAAGTAAAATGAGTGACCTTGAAAAATGCAAAGTTGAGAGACATTAAAGCACTAGTTTGGATTAGTAAATAGAAATATTACTGTGATCTTATCACTGAATGAGGTCCATCAGGCAAGACACGAAGCATTTCTAGCCCTATAAGAGATTAGATGGTAAATAGTTACCGTCGTTAAATTAATCTTGAATAAGTAATGACCAAACAATTCCTAATAAGACTAAAAATTCCTCCTTTTTTACCTGGAAGTAGATTTGAGACCCATATTTAAAGACAATTTGGCCCTGGACAGTTTGGCCCAGTGGATAGAGCATTGGCCTGGGGACGGAGGGTACCAGGTTTAATTCCTTTCAAGGGCACATGCCTGGGTAGTGGGCTCTAGTAGGCGGCTTGTAGGAGGCAGCTGATCAATGATTCTCATTGATATTTCTCTCTTTCTCCCTCTCCCTCTCTGAAGTCAATAAAAAATATATTTTTTAAACAGTATATCTTATACAGAATAAAATAAACTTTTTTTTTTTTTAACACCAAGCAACCTACAGGGCTGCTGCTTCTATCTATCATTCTTAAAGCAAATAACAAGTCGGAAATTTGCTATTACTGAGGATTATCTTCAATGTTTAGTGCAACTCCAAAAACAGAAATATTCCACACAACATCAGCACTTTGCTTTTTAAGTTGATTACTCTTAATGCAGTCACACTCATTGCCTATGCTTGCCATAAAATGAAATTACTGCCTGTGACATCTCATAATTGATAAAGTTGGAGAGTGAAGCTGTTTACATAACTCCTAGTTATATCTCTTTTAAGACTCTCCAAGAGTGAATGAACTAATATATGATGCAATTTACTGAAAGGAAAAAATAAAAACAACAAAAAACCCTTTATGGTCTTTCATTCATTTCATCAATTAGAACGCACAAGGCAGCATCTTTCTCTATAATCTGGTCTTTCCGATGACCTGAATTTTCTCTTTCTTATTCATTCTGTCCAGTACAATTGTTGCTATCATCAGCATCCATTGGTTCAGTTTTTACTCTTATCCCTGCTTCTGACTGAGGCAAATCATCAGGCAAAGAAGCCAAGCAATTTTGAATCATCTCAATGACTCTTTCCAGATGCTTTTGAAACCTCTCAGCTGTTTCAAGGCGTTGACGTTTCTGCACCTCCATCATGACCCTGAGGGTCTCTCTTGCTTGGTGAGGTCGGTATTCATTTATGAGATGATGAACATGTACAAAAAGCAGCTTAAGATCTTCCAGTTTCTCTTCTCGTTTTATACTCCCAGGGCTCCTTATCAAGATATCTAAGAGGTCTAAGAAATTAATAAGGATAGACATATTCAGTTTTCTCAGTTCTTTCTTGTGATCAAACTGCATAGGATGAAGCCGTTCGATGCCCTGACTTTCTAAAGGGCGGATGATAAGATCATCACACTGGAACTGGTTGCCAAACATCATATAACTGTCTTTTATTGGAGGTGGAGGCTTGGGAGCTAGTCCTTCCTGAATATTTTCATCCGTATACTCCTTGATGTATTGCATCGGAGGTGGTGGAAGAGCACTCACTTGCTGTGGTGTCAAGAACCTCAGGACTGCGTTTACTCTGGTAACGGCCTCTCCCACGGCTCCAGAATAAAATAAACTTTAAAGACAATTTGATTGTTTCTAAATTTTTATGAGTGGGATTCATGAACTGACAATGTATGGAAATAAAACGAATAAGTAAAGCGGGAGACTTAGAAAAATGAATGCAGTAAATGGTTCTGCTTCTTGGTTGATGCTAAGCTACCCCAGAGTTATTGCATCTGTAGCTTTAAGTTTTACAATGAGTACAATCCTAGATACCTGTTTCACCAACAATTACATAGGTAAATCACTTTCAATCTGAGCAAGTTGCCTGCTTTGGTATTTTATGGATATGAATCGTACCATTCAGTAAAAAGCTAAAAATGATCTGCCATGTCATAACCCAGACACTTCAGTGACTTCAAAAATGTGAAGGCTTTTTAGTGGAGGTTAATTGTTTGCAAGCAGTGAAACCAACTCTGGCTAATGTAAGGAAGGCAGGCATTTCTCTGAAATGGGCAGATGAACACAGGCCTCTGAAAGGGCCTAGCAGGGGCAGCTCAAGTCTTGTCAGGGTCTACCCTGGAATGGATCTGCGTTAACCAGGGTCCCCCTTGGTTTTACTGCTCACAGAGTTGAATTGCCCAGATCCCTTTAGTTCCACGACCACCCCTAGGCCACAGGAGGGGGAAGAAAGAATATTGAAAGATGTTCCCATTGAGACTTAATGCAGAAGTAGACGGTGGGTCCCCCACGAAAATGGAGTTGTCACAAAAGAAGAGAGAAGCGATATGGTGTGGGCAAAAACAAGAGATATGTTCTACAGGTAGGAATATAGTTATTAATGGTGAAAATGAAGAAATATTGGTATAAAGAAGCATCTTCCTTTCACTTGCAGATGTGAATTAGAAAATGATAGTGTCCTATTTGTATGAATTTATTATATTTCCTGCCTGTCAGATTCATTGGACATTGTATATGATATAGGCATTATGTATTTATTGAACATCAAATGGGAGACAGAAGAAACTGTATTGTAGGCCCCAACCCCTTCAATGTAGTCATGCAAAATAAGACAAGGCAGAGTAAGAAATATCACAACTAAATATTAAGGGTAGTACAGTATGTTTCATAGGAGTTTTAAAGTAGACAGAAAATACTTTTCTGGACAAGTTTTATAGAGATTAAGTTTTTTGGGCTGGGATCTTGAAAGATGAGTTGGGTTCTAGAAAGAAAAAACTGTATTTGTGGGGCACTCCAGAAAGCTCATTCAGGCTAGAGGAGGAGGAGCATGAAATGGAAGTTGTGGAAGATAAATAAACAGCCATTCTACTTCCGTCAGCGCAATACACTCTACTACCTTTCTTAGTAGGTCTTTGGATGTGGAATTGTACTTTGAAAATGCAGTTATATTAGCGCTGAGTTTCTTTTCAATAGCCTTTTCATCAGCTAATTTTGAAAGATCTGCTTCTTAATCATGTTCTAAAGTCTGTTTCAGGTGCTCAGATTCAAAGAGTAATTCCAGCCTTTGGTTTCCCACCTCCTCTCTCAGTTCTAAGAGTCTTTTGCTTTGAATTGTTGTGTCACAAATCAACAAGCTAGACAAGACACCTTAATGAGCCAATTAGTTAGGAGTCAATTTATGGCACGCAGATTCAGCGCAGATTACCTCTGTCAAATTCTGAACACCCAAAGGAGGAAGCATTCTCTTTTTATATTTTTAGGGCCTTTGTGTAAGTTATTTTTGTAGACAGCTTATAGCCTTACTACATATCATATCTAGCAAACACCTGTCATATCTATAAAGACAACTTGTAACCTCGAGTATCATATCTCTATAGGCACCTAGCATCAATATCAGCGTAGAAGTCCCTTTAGATGGCTAGCTTGCAAGGTCAGACAATTAAGTTTATCTTTTCTATTATTCAAGCTAAAAAACAAAGTTATTTTACAGTCTAAAAATAAGAGAATTTCAAAACAGCAGAGAATTCTAAAACAGCAGTTTTCCCTAAGGAGGGATTATTACTATGCTTCATTCCCTACTGATTTTATGTAAATGAGTCAAATCATTGACTTGTGGGTTACTGTTGGGTAGGAAGTCATATCGGCTCCTGAGGACCATAAGCTTGATGGAATTAATTTTCTGTTGAATAAAGTTAATAAACCAGTTTATAAGACAGGGGTCCAGAATGAGGGCCAGGAGTACGTGCGAGTGACTCTCAGCTTTAGTGGGTCTGATGAAGAGTTCTGGATTCTTTATTCTGCTGGGGCTGCCTTAACCCTTTGAGTACCAACCAATATCCTAGGAACTATGCTAAAATTGCCAAGGCATTTTGATGATTTTACAGCAGTTTAGGAAAAAAATTACGAATCGCAAGTAAATGAAGTTACATATTCAAAAACTTAAGTAAACCTTTACTACATTTGTTTTCATCTTTGACATATATTGTTTGCTGATTGTATTATAAAATTCTAGTAGAAAAAAATTTGACTTAGAACTGGACACCATTTCGAAGCTTTAGGGCTACAAAATCTGAGTAAACTTCATAAAATCGTAGTACCTGTAAAAAATTAGGCAGATAAATGCCAGTGGTCAATTTTAGAACTACAAACATTTGGCATCATAAGTAATCTGCACTTAGATGCCATCTGTCAATAAAGAGTGAACTACTAGCATCTAATAGTGACACTGCAGGAGGAGCACAATAGCGCTCCCGGCACTTTTGGCACTTTTGGCAAAAGATAGGAGGAACGCTATCGCGCTCCCCGGCACTCTAGGGGTTAAGCTGGGTGTGATGAAGCCGTATCAAAATCCTATTGACCTTGACTGCTGAGGGGTGGTCAAGATGATGGTGTGTGGTCCTCTCCAGGTAGGAGTCAGACCGTGGGTGGTAAACTTCTTTACCCAAAAAGAGTCACCAGGGTGGAAGGGATGAACCAGATCAGACATTGGTACAGGCAGCGCATCTCAGGCATACTTCTGGATTCTTTCTGGGTCAACTATAAAGCCTGTAAGAACTTGAGTAAAGATTGGTTATGGATTTTAGCTTTTCTAGATTGGGTTTCTGTGTAAGCTGGTGAGGTGGGTAGGTCAGGGTCTGGAAGAGTCACTAGAATCTGTAGAGGCCCCACTGGTTTTTAGGGCAGCCTCCTGGGTTGCCTCATCTGCAGCCTACTTTTCTCTTGCTTCTGGGGAGTCCCCTTGTCTCACATAGGTAGAGGTGGAAAGAGTTACATTTGGTAGTGCTAGTTGGCCCATTCTCCTTGCTCTGCTCATGTCTGTCTAACTGCCTAATATATTACCTCAAGGATCCTGGCTCTGAATTCTTTCGGAAAATGGACGTTGGATTTCTTCTGTAATTACTTCCTGCTGAGGCAGGTCAGAGGTTTTTTTCAGAGCCAAGAGATCCTTGCTGTCTGTCTGAGGGATGAGACCTGGCCACAGAAGGAGGTGGGCTTGTACTTGTTGGAGACAAACTATTATAAAATTTAGTATTATTGAGCAATTAGAATAGCAAGAGTTATAACAAAGGGTCTGGTGGAAGGGAAAGAAAACATTTCAGTTTTAATAACTTGTATTGAAATAGAATTTTTCTCCTTAAAATTATTCCTCTGTTTATTAAAAGAGCCAAATCAAGACTAATTTATTTATTGCATTTAATTTGGTCTGATTGTTTGCATATACACAATAAGAATGGTAACTGACCACCTTTGCTGGAATTTCATAATTGAATCTTAATGTGCCCCATAGGGCCAGGAAGCCAAGCTATCCAGCTGCCATCAAGCCTGCCTGCAGTATCTATTGAGTTAGGTGAATCTCTCACCTGCAGCAACTCCACTCGGGCCCACGCCCTAGGCTTCAAGGCCCATCTCAGCAGCCCTCCTACTCATTGCAGCCTAGAGTGCATGGGGGTCCACGGGGATGCAGAGGCGCCCTTATTGCTTCCCTTCTTCTCTAACTGCCAGTGATGGTAGGGTATGGACTTGATGCTCCAGCGCCAGCTATTTTCAGGGCTACTAAACAGGACACCAGACTTTTTCCGTGGCACTTTTATTGGCTTCAAGTCTTCAGAGTTTAGACAGGGCTCTTTAAAATATGACACTCCAGTCCAAGTTTTTGGTCAATGAAACCACTATTGGAAAATAGTCTTAATTGAATTTATGCAAAGAAATGTTTTGCCATGATTTATTAATTAAGTATTGCCAAATTTGGGGGGAATTATATAAGGAGAAAAATATACTGACCTGCTTTAAGATCTTATGATTTCCCTTATCAGTCCTTTTCATGGACTCTTCAGAGTAATATAACTGTCTTCAAATGGAAAGAAAAAATTAAAAATGTGTCTGTATTCAAAGAGTTACAGTTGTCCCTGTAGCAGGGTTCCCTCTACTTGACTTGTCCTTAAACTACATATGGTCTCTGGGAGGGGTGACACCCTCTCATAATGGACTAAGGGAGTTCTAACCCTTTACATGTCACAGGACCTCACAGGGTCTGTAATTTCTGTGACAGAGGCTGGTACTCTACTTTTCTCCGTTCTAAATAGGCCTCTCCCACTTTCCTAAAGTTGAGGTTTTTGTCACCCCTGACATGTGCATGGTCACACAGGCCTGCAAGGCAGTATACAGGCTGCCAACTGTCTCTCAATAGAGACCAAAACCTGATGAGTATTTTTCCTTGCCCATTTGGGCACCTGCCCTTTTGGTAACTGCATTCAAATCTGTAAGAGAATTAAAGGTTAATACAGTATTATTAAAACAATGACGTACAATATTGGCACTGTGGCCACCTTAGGTAGCCAAATATCCTGCTACTAAACATGACACATGCTAGGGCTACACAAACATCCTAGGGGGAGATGACTAAAGTCCATTTTTTACCTTCTTTGTCTTTCTGGAGCCATGTTCATGAGAAGAAGGCATTAGCCAACTCCATCATGTAGGGCAGGGGTCCTCAAACTACGGCCCATGGGCCACATGCAAATACAAATATTGTATTTGTTCCTGTTTTGTTTTTTTACTTCAAAATAAGATATGTGCAGAAGAGAACCAAGATGGCGGCATAGGTTAACGCCGGAGTTTGCTGCTTTGAACAACTACTTCAAAAGTGAAACCAAAAAACGGAAGGGACATCACCCAGAACCACAGGAACGCTGGCTGAGTGGAAGTCCTACAACTAGGAGGAAAGAGAAATGCATACGGACACTCAGAGGAGGCGCAGTGCTGAAGTCAAATTCTGAGGTGCGGAGTGCGTGGAGCGGGCTGGTGGCGGAGGGCGTGGTTGGCGTTTTCAAACGGGAGGGAGTCGCAGACTCTGAGCTCCAGATACAGGCGAGTCTTTAGGGACCCAGACTCAAACGGGAGAAGCGGGACTGTCTGACTTTGGTCAGAGCGAGTGCAGCTTTCTCTCCGAGCTTTGCAGCGGGTGCTGGGACTCAGAGAGGCAGAGCCCCTGGGGACAGGACTGAGAGCCGCCATAACTGCTCTCTCTGGCCCACACTGTTGATCCTGTGCAACCCGCCCCGCCCAAGCCCTGCACACAGGCATTTGCCGGATAGCCTCAGGCAAACGCCAGATTAGCACCTCCCTAGAGGACAGAAGTTCTCTCACTGCTGACACAGGTGATTCTCATAGCCACTTGGCCTGGAGGTCAAACCCTCCCTGGAATTAGCTACAACAATCAAGATTTAACTATAAGACTGCGAACAAAGACCACTAGGGGGTGCACCAAGGAAGCATAACAAAATTCGGAGACAAAGAAACAGGACAAAATTGTCAATGGAAGATATAGAGTTCAGAACCACACTTTTAAGGTCTCTCAAGAACTGTTTAGAAGCCGCCGATAAACTTAATGAGATCTACAAGAAAACTAATGAGACCCTCGATCTTATATTGGGGAACCAACTAGAAATTAAGCATACACGAACTGAAAAAATGAATATTATACAGACTCCCGACAGCAGACCAGAGGAGCGCAAGAATCAAGTCAATGATTTGAAATGCGAGGAAGCAAAAAACACCCAACCGGAAAAGCAAAATGAAAAAAGAATCCAAAAATGCGAGGATAGTGTAAGGAGCCTCTGGGACAGCTTCAAGTGTACCAACATCAGAATTATAGGGGTGCCAGAAGATGAGAGAGAGCAAGATATTGAAAACCTATTTGAAGAAATAATGACAGAAAACTTCCCCCACCTGGTGAAAGAAATGGACTTACAGGTCCAAGAAGCGCGGAGAACCCCAAACAAAAGGAATCCAAAGAGGACCACACCAAGACACATCATCATTAAAATGCCAAGAGCAGATCAAGAATTTTTAGAGGAGAACCAAGATGGCGGCATAGGTTAACGCCGGAGTTTGCTGCTTTGAACAACTACTTCAAAAGTGAAACCAAAAAACGGAAGGGACATCACCCAGAACCACAGGAACGCTGGCTGAGTGGAAGTCCTACAACTAGGAGGAAAGAGAAATGCATACGGACACTCAGAGGAGGCACAGTGCTGAAGTCAAATTCTGAGGTGCGGAGTGCGTGGAGCGGGCTGGTGGCGGAGGGCGTGGTTGGCGTTTTCAAACGGGAGGGAGTCGCAGACTCTGAGCTCCAGATACAGGCGAGTCTTTAGGGACCCAGACTCAAACGGGAGAAGCGGGACTGTCTGACTTTGGTCAGAGCGAGTGCAGCTTTCTCTCCGAGCTTTGCAGCGGGTGCTGGGACTCAGAGAGGCAGAGCCCCTGGGGACAGGACTGAGAGCCGCCATAACTGCTCTCTCCGTCCCACCCTGTTGATCCTGTGCAACCCGCCCCGCCCAAGCCCTGCACACAGGCATTTGCCGGATAGCCTCAGGCAAAGGCTAGATTAGCACCTCCCTAGAGGACAGAAGTTCTCTCACTGCTGACACAGGTGATTCTCATAGCCACTTGGCCTGGAGGTCAAACCCTCCCTGGAATTAGCTACAACAATCAAGATTTAACTATAAGACAAAGACCACTAGGGGGTGCACCAAGGAAGCATAACAAAATTCGGAGACAAAGAAACAGGACAAAATTGTCAATGGAAGATATAGAGTTCAGAACCACACTTTTAAGGTCTCTCAAGAACTGTTTAGAAGCCGCCGATAAACTTAATGAGATCTACAAGAAAACTAATGAGACCCTCGATCTTATATTGGGGAACCAACTAGAAATTAAGCATACACGAACTGAAAAAACGAATATTATACAGACTCCCGACAGCAGACCAGAGGAGCGCAAGAATCAAGTCAATGATTTGAAATGCGAGGAAGCAAAAAACACCCAACCGGAAAAGCAAAATGAAAAAAGAATCCAAAAATGCGAGGATAGTGTAAGGAGCCTCTGGGACAGCTTCAAGCGTACCAACATCAGAATTATAGGGGTGCCAGAAGATGAGAGAGAGCAAGATATTGAAAACCTATTTGAAGAAATAATGACAGAAAACTTCCCCCACCTGGTGAAAGAAATGGACTTACAGGTCCAAGAAGCGCGGAGAACCCCAAACAAAAGGAATCCAAAGAGGACCACACCAAGACACATCATAATTAAAATGCCAAGAGCAAAAGATAAAGAGAGAATCTTAAAAACAGCAAGAGAAAGAAGCTCAGTTACCTACAAGGGAATACCCATACGACTGTCAGCTGATTTCTCAACAGAAACTTTGCAGGCCAGAAGGGAGTGGCAAGAAATATTCAAAGTGATGAATACCAAGAACCTACAACCAAGATTACTTTATCCAGCAAAGCTATCATTCAGAATTGAAGGTCAGATAAAGAGCTTCACAGATAAGGAAAAGCTAAAGGAGTTCATCACCACCAAACCAGGATTATATGAAATGCTGAAAGGTATCCTTTAAGAAGAGGAAGAGGAAGAAAAAGGTAAAGATACAAATTATGAACAACAAATATGCATCTATCAGCAAGTGAATCTAAGAATCAAGTGAATAAATAATCTGATGAACAGAATGAACTGGTGATTATAATAGAACCAGGGACATAGAAAGGGAATGGACTGACTATTCCTGGGGGGAAAGGGGTGTGGGAGATGCGGGAAGAGACTGGACAAAAATCGTGCACCTATAGATGAGGACAGTGGGTGGGGAGTGAGGGCGGAGGGTGGGGCGGGAACTGGGAGGAGGGGAGTTATGGGGGGAAAAAAAAGAGGAACAAATGTAATAATCCGAACAATAAAGATTTAATTAAAAAGAAAAAGAAAAAAAAATATGTGCAGTGTACATAGGAATTTGTTCATAGTTTTTTTTAAAACTATAGTCCGGCCCTCCAACCATCTGAGGGACAGTGAATTGGCCCTCTGTTTAAAAAGTTTGAGGACCCCTGATGTAGGGCATTGCTCTAATGCCATGCAGGGTGATCCATGCTCTTGGCTACAACCAGCACCTGGGAGTGTAGTAGGGGAGTCATGCTGCACAGTTCTCTGTAAGCTACTGTCAGGGCTTGTGTGCAGCTGTCAGTTCTTTCTAGCCATAAACACAGTCTGTCCAATTTTTCTAGAATGCGTTCTGGCATGGGAGAAAGTTGTTTTACTGTACACAGGCAGCTTAACCACTTTACAACTGGGCTTGGATTTCTGCCTCGCAAACTGCAGTCTATAAGTTCAATATGCAGCCTCTGGTCCTCCTAACCCAACGGGGTCTCGGCCAGTCCCTCAATTAGACTCCTCCTCTCAGAGAGTCTGAAAGTCTTGAGCTGCTCTTTGCTAATGCCTTCCCTCCGCCCTCTCCTGTTAACCCTGTTTATCAGTTACAGGGCTTTGCTATCCCTATCTCTTACTACTGCTTGGTTCCTAGTGGCGAGCCAAACACAGCCAGGGCTGCGGGGAGAGACAAGTTTGCACATAGCTAAGCGCTCCAGTGATGGCTTGGACATCAGGCCCTTGCCTTCCCACCTGTCTTCTTTCCAGGCAGAGACCGCGGCCTCCTCTGCGGGCTCCCTTGCCAGAATGTGGCATCTAGCCCCCGCTTAACCAGATGTCTTGGCCCACCCCTTGGTCTAAGAGGTTAACTCTCTCTACTGCTCTGGGAGAGTTCAAAGTCCTGAGCCCTCCATCTCAAAGGAGTATCCTTTTTCCCATTTCTTGCAGTACCACAAGCTGCCACTGAAGTCTTATCTTAACCCTTTCAGTACATTTGCAACCAGGAAACTTTTACCAGCTCTACCTGCTGCCTTTACAGATCCCGGGCTCACTGCTCTATTCCTGAGGCTTCTGGAAGGCTAATAGTAGTCACTGGCTTCTGGTTTAACTGCTGTAGCAGGTAAGCCAAAGGCCTAAGTCTTTTATTGCTTTCTGTAAAATGCTCATTACTCACTGGGCAGCAGTTGTGCAGCTCCAGTGTCAGGTAAATGTCTGCTCTTCTCCATTTGCCACTGTTGCTGCTGTTTGGCTTTTGGGTGTCTGACCTCCCCTCCCACTTGCTGTCCTTACCCCCCTTACCCACTCTCACTCTAGGCAAGAGTTTCTACTGGGGCTGAGGGATGTCTGGATTGCCTGACTGCAGCTTAGATATTTGGCCCTTCTACCTTCTTTTGCCTGTTTTTGCTTCTCTAGAGAAGGTCTTTCCCAAGCCTCCTACTCCCCACTGCTCTTTGGGGATCTGGTTCCAAGTCCACAAGGGGTGGGGAGCCAACATGATCTCCCGACAGGGTACTTATCCCTAAAGCCTTGTCCTGACACCTAGTGTTGGGAGCACTGGCTCCTGCTAGGACCCGTACATCTTCTAGATCCTTCCAGCAAAGCCAAGTGTCAGAGCAGCAGGGGCACAGCTGCTCTGAGTTCCTATAATTTTTAAAAGATTTTTATTGATTTTTTGCAGTTATAACCTTTTAACTAGTAAGCCAACTGCTTAAGATCTTTATTGTTTTGTAAAACACTTATGATTTACTTGAGGCCCAGTGCATGAAATTCGTGCATGGGGGGGTGTGTGTGTGTGTGTGTACCTCAGCCTGACCTGCACCCTCTCCAATCTGGGAGCCCTCAGGGTATGTCCTACTGACAGCTTAGGCCTATTCCCCGTGGTTCTCTGCTCTCTGCAGGGCCTGCCTGCTCCACACCACAGCGACTGCCAAGCAGGCCATGCTGGGTGCTGCCTCCTACCTGCTGTCAGTCTCCACGGAGGTGATGAGGTTAATTTGCATACTCATTCCCGATTGGCTGGTGAGCGTAGTGGAGGGATGGTCAATTTACATGTTTCTCTTTTATTCTATATGATTGGCAGCAGCTTGGGTGTCAGGTCACTTGCCTGGCATCCCCCACTTTCTTGCTGCTGCTGCTGCTGCTGCTGCTGCTGCTGCTGTGTTTTTTTCCGGTGGCTGCAGTTGGCTTGGGCATCCAGCCCCTCTGCCTTCTTTCACCTGGCTCTCAGAGGCTCAGTCTCTCGTCTGGCTGGCAACAAGGTCTAAATCACCAGGATGGCTGTGGACTTCAGCTGTACCTGTCCACTACCTGATTCCTGAGAGTTCAGTTTTTTCCAAGCTATGCCTGCTCCTGTCCTGAGTGTTTCTTTTCTGTCCATTACACGAAGTGCAACAAAGGCTACATTTTTAATGGCGGTCTTGCAAGATTGGGTGTCTGGTAGGCAGGCATAACCCCCCATGTTCCCACCCTGTGGTTACAAGAAGCAAGTTATCCCCAGTGCACGGAATCCCTCCTCATTGGCTGAGTACTTTGGGGTGCACAATCTTCTCCAACCTCGCCTAAGTTTCATTATTTCCGATTGGGTTATTTTAAAAGTGGACTGTGGGCTGTTTCGTTGTCTCCACCTCCCCTTGTCTCTTTGTGGCAGAAAGGCCTTCCTGGGGTATGTGCTTTCTGACATGCCTACAGTCTTTTTTTTTTTTTTTTTAAATATATTTTATTGATTTTTTACAGAGAGGAAGGGAGAGAGATAGAGAGTTAGAAACATCGATGAGAGAGAAACATCGATCAGCTGCCTCCTGCACATCTCCTACTGGGGATATGCCTGCAACCCAGGTACATGCCCTTGACCGGAATCGAACCTGGGACCCCTCAGTCCGCAGGCCGACGCTCTATCCACTGAGCCAAACCGGTTTGGGCACATGCCTACAGTCTTTACCCACTTCCTCATTTCGTCATAGTTAGCTCTTTCTGACATCCTGTTTGCTGGGGGGGGGGGGGGGGGGGGGGGGCTTTCCAGGTGCATGAGCCTCCCTGCAAGCAAACTACCAGTAATTTCCCATTCAGGGCTAAACGCCTGGTCTTGAAAATGGACCACCACTGACTTTATTTCTAACAATCTGGAAACGAAACCGGGATTCCCTGTGCATATCTGTGCCCTCTCCTTCACAAAGAGCTGCGGACAAACAATACAAGCAGCCCAGGAGTAGAAAAAAATCTGTTTATGCTAGGTCGGGCACACAAGCGAAAGCAGTTTCAGAGGTGCCGGCGACTCCCGCGGGCTGTCACTGAGGCACGAGGGGGGCGAGGCCTTAGAATGTGTCCAATCAGGCGCACCGCTGCGGCAGGTGGGTGGGGCTATGCTGCGCACTGGCGTGGACAGTTCAGATCCCTCCAGGGGGTGGGGTCAGGGTCTGGTGTCCCTCCCTTTACCGGCCCCTCGTGGCTCTGTCGCCTCCTCTGTCGTGTTTGATCTGCACCGATCGTGGGAATTGTAGGAAGGACTCAGGGACACCCGCGAAACCTAGACATGGTGAGTGTGCCACTCCGAGCGGGGCGGCAGGGAAGACGGGCGCGTGGACCTGCCTTGGCGGAGCCCGGCCTCCCGCGGTCAGGTCCGGAGCCCGCCTCTGGACTCAGCCTCCGCCCGTGGCGCCCCGCGGACCTCCGTCCCCTCCGCTCGCAGCCAGGGGTCTGGCCGGCTGCCGGGACCCGGCGTCCTGTCCCGTCACTGCGCGGCGGCTTCGGCTCCGGAGCCCCAGTGAGCAGCTCCGCGCCCGCACCCCGCGTCTCCCCGGAATGTGCGGTGACCCCTGGAAGGGCCATCAGGGGACCCTGTGCCTCGGCCTCCCGGGATCGTGCGTGCGAGCAGCTGTGTTCTGTGGTCCCCAGTCCCTTCTGTCTACCCGGGGGCGCGGCGGGGACGCCATTTCTTCCAAGTTTTCCAAATGTTTGGGAAACAGGGGCTGACATGCATGACCCTACTCCCACCCGATCTTGCTAGGGGTGACGATAGTCCCTGAATTTCCAGTTCCCTCAGGCACTCCCTAAGGCCAATGCCCCCTCTCCGATTCTCAGAATTTTATCCCTTTTTGTCTTATGGGGTGCATTTCAAACAGATCCAACATTTTAATTGTTTATCTCCCCTCCCCACCCTTCACCCCTAGAGCCTTGCACATGCTCTTTTAAAAAGATTTATTTTGTAGATATTTTGCGTGAGAGGGAACCCGACAAGAACCACCTGCAAGACGTTGTTCCCCTCCCCCAGGATCTTTCCTGGGCACAGACATCCTATGGGAAGTTCTTTGAGTGGAGGTTCGTCTTTGGAGACTTTCGTGGGTGTTGTGTCCTGTCAGCACTGTCCCTCCCTGGGTTTGTCTCTTGAAAACATTTATTTATTTTAAAATATATGTATTTTGCCGAAACCGGTTTGGCTCAGTGGATAGAGCGTCAGCCTGCGGATTGAAGGGTCCCAGGTTCGATTCCGGTCAAGGGCATGTACCTGGGTTGCGCGCACATCCCCAGTGGGAGGTGTGCAGGAGGCAGCTGATCGATGTTTCTCTCTCATCGATGTTTCTAACTCTCTATCTCTCTCCCTTCCTCTCTGTAAAAAATCAATAAAAAATATATTTAAAATATATGTATTTGTATTGATTTCAGAGAGGAAGAAAGAGAGATAGAAACATCAATGCTGAGAGAGAATCATGGATTGGTTGCCTCCTGCACGCCCCCTACTGGGGACCGAGCCTGCAACCTGGTCATGTGCTCTTGACCAGAATCGAACCTGGGACCCTATAGTCCGCAGGCCAACGCTCTATCCACTAAGCCAAACCAGCTGGGGTGAAAACATTTATTAAGTAGAATATATTTAATCAACAGAGCTTGAAACAATATAAAATAGTTCAAAACAGGCATGAAAGACTTGAATTTAGGAAAAAAAAAATCCCAGTATTACATTCCATTTTTATAACGTTCGTGCTTTCTTCCTGTGCATGTGTAGTAAGTTTCACAGGTTTGTTTTACTTTTGGGTGTTGTACAATTCCAGGGCTTAGCCTTGCAGAGAATTGTTCAAGGGTGATTATGAATTACCTACTTTCCCTGGAAATACAATTAACTGACATCTTTTTCTTTAAAAAAAAATATTTGTTTTTCAGTCGAACTAGTAAAAGTCCTTTACAATTTTCTTCCTTCCTTTCTACGTAAATACTGTGTTTAAGTGATTTTGGTGGATTGTTCAAACTCTGGGTTTAAAATGTTGATAAATGGTGGCAACTCCAGCAGAGGCCTGTGGTCAGGGACTCAAGCCAAGGTTCCTTTGAACCTGTAAAGTGCTGACCTAGCAAACAAACAAAAAACATCTTTCAAAGTGAGCAGCAGCAAGCATCTATTTGAGATCAAGAAGGCTAGCAATCTGGAAAGCACTGATTCAGACAGAAGCTCAAGTCATGTTCCACTTAGGAGCGAAAGGAAGAGGTATTTCTGAGAAAGGAAAGCGGAATAAGTACATCCATAGAAGGAGGCGCATCTAGTGGTGCAGGTGATGTAACACAGCGTTTTAAATGTTCGGTTAGGCAGTCATCAGTCCAGTAGTCATAATATCTGCTTTCTTGCTACCCTTGCAAGCAGTTCTCTGGGACACAGTGTTGCTTTAGGTCCCGTCTAAGGGTTATTTGTGCCCTGTTTTAACATTCCAAGGTTTGAGGCATAAGACATGCACGGCAGTTCCTCTGGGATGGCAGCTCCAACTCCACTTTAATGTGGTTCCGTTTATTTGTTTTACAAAGTGCTCGAAGGCCCAGTGGTTTTACCTGGAGAACCTCCCCCTGCAGGCGTCCTACCTGCACATACCCACCACAGAAGGAGCCTTTGCATTGAGAGAAGCTACAGCCGTGGAAAGCAGGGGGCACGGGGAGGGGGGAGGGCGCAGGCGCACATGTGTTTGGGGTAGAAGGGGAGGGCAGGAATGATGCCCTTTCTGAGGTTTTGGTTGTTTAGGCCTAGACATTTGTAGATCTTGTGTTTGAGTTTTGTGAGTTTTACATCCATCGTGTAGGTAACCTGAGTGTAATTTGTGCACAGTGAGATTCTGTGAAGATCAGATGTTCTATCTCATGGACAAAGGGTTTATATTGGGAGTTCATTTGGGTCAGAACTTAAACTGAATCAAGAGAGGTTTCTTTTTTTTTTTTTAATTAAATCTTTATTGTTCAGATTATTACAGTTGTTCCTCTTTTTTCCCCCCATAGCTCCCCTCCACCCGGTTCCCACCCCACCCTCTGCCCTTACCCCCGCCACCCACTGTCCTCATCCATAGGTGTACAGTTTTTGTCCAGTCTCTTCCCACACCCCCCACACCCCTTTCCCCCCGGGAATAGTCAGTCCACTCCCTTTCTATGCCCCTGATTCTATTATCTTCACTGGTTTATTCTGTTCATCAGATTATTTATGCACTTGATTTTTAGTTTCACTTGTTGATAGATGTGCATTTGTTGTTCATAATTTGTGTCTTTACCTTTTTCTTCTTCCACTTCTTAAAGGATACCTTTTAGCATTTCATATAATACTGGTTTGGTGGTGATGAACTCCTTTAGCTTTTTCTTATCTGTGAAGCTCTTTATCTGACCTTCAGTTCTGAATGATAGCTTTGCTGGATAAAGTAATCTTGGTTGTAGGTTCTTGCTATTCATCACTTTGAATATTTCTTGCCACTCCCTTCTGGCCTGCAAAGTTTCTGTTGAGAAATCAGCTGACAGTCGTATGGGTACTCCCCTGTAGGTAACTGATTGTTTTTCTCTTGCTGTTTTTAAGATTCTCTCTTTGTCTTTTGCTCTTGGCATTTTAATGATGATGTCTCTTGGTGTGGTCCTCTTTGGATTCCCTTTGTTTGGGGTTCTCTATGCTTCCTGGACTTGTAAGTCTATTTCTTTCACCAGGTAGGGGAAGTTTTCTGTCATTATTTCTTCAAATAGGTTTTCCATATCTTGCTCTCTCTCTTCTCCTGGCACCCCCATAATTTGAATGTTGGTACGCTTGAAGTTGTCCCAGAGGCTCCTTAAACTATCTTCATATTTTTGGATTCTTTTTTCTTTTTGTTTTTCCAGTTGGGTGATTTTTGCTTCTTTGTATTTCAAATCTTTGACTTGATTCTTGCGATCCTCTAGTCTGCTGTTGGAACTCTGCATAATATCCTTTATTTCAGTCAGTGTATGCTTAATTTCTAGTTGGTCCTTTTTCATAACCTCAAGGGTCTCACTAGATTTCTTGAGGGTCTCACTAAATTTATCGGCGGTCTCACTAGATTTCTTGAGGGTCTCACTAAATTTATCAGTGGTTTCTAGAAAATTCTTGAAAAACCTTAAAAGTGTGGTTTTGAACTCTATATCCAGTAGTTTGCTTTCCTCCATTTCTGTCATTTGTGACTTGTTTTTTTGTCTCCTCATTTTTTATGCTTCCCTGTGTTGATAGAGTGGCTTTCTGTGTTAGGTGTCCTATAGGGCCCAGTGGCTCAGCCTTCCCAATTACCTGAGGTGGACACTCTTGGTACACCCCTTTGTGGGCTTTGTACACAGTCTTGTTGTAGTTAAGTCTTGATTGTTGTAGGTATCACTGGGAGGAATTGACCTCCAGGCCAATTGGCGGTGGGAATCAGCTGTGTCTGCAGTGGGAGAACTTCTGAGTTGGAGACACTCTTCTGGGGCAAGACTTGCTTCAGTGAGGCTTTGGTACTCACTGAGTCTGTCCCCTGAGTGTGTCCCTTATGGATCTGAGGAGTTCTAATCTGGATGGTCCCACTCTGACCACTGGGTACACTGGCTCTTGGATCTCTAAGGAGGTTCTAATTTAGCCTCTGCCTGAGGCTACCCAGCAGGAGCTATGGAGAGACTCCTCTTCTTTGTTTGGGGTTTGGAGGAGCCCAGATGAGGCCCAGCTGTGAAGCAATGCAAGCTGCTGTGGGGCCTTGGACCTTCTTTTGGAAGTTCTGGGTCTCTCTGATTCAGCTGCAGTTTGTTAGGTAATTTTCAGGATGCAAAGGGCCAGGCCTTTCATATGCAAAAGCCTCTGTGCACAGCTTGGGTGAGGCGGGGTCTCAGGGAATCAACAGGGCGGAGCACCTCAGCTATGGCTGCTCCCCAGTCCTACCCTAAGAGGCCCTGCATCTCAGTGTCCCGGTAATCGCTGCAAGCGCCTCTGAGAGAAAGCCGCCCTCAAGTTTGGCCTGATGCCAGATAGTCCAGTTTCTCCCCGTATGAGTCTGGGTCCCCAGAGACTCACCCGGAACTGGAGTTCAGAACAGTCGGGAGCTTGAGACTCCCTCCCAATTGAAAAAGACAACGGCATCCTCAGCTGCCAGCCCTTTCCACATGCGCCACATCCTCAGTTGCCAGCCCTTCCAGCGTGCACCTCTGTACCTCTGCACTTTACTTCCACACCTCCTCTGAGTCTCAGTGCTTTTCTCTTTACTTCTAGTTGTAGAATTTCCGCTCAGCCAGCCTTCCTGTGGTTCTGTATGATGTCCGTTTTGTCTTTTAGTTGTATTTTTGAAGTGGTTGTGCGAGGCGGCAATTTCCGGTGTTTACCTATGCCGCCATCTTGGTTTCTCTGTGAGAGGTGTCTTTGTTTTTGTTTTTCAGTTGAATTTTATACTCAACCAGTATTGTCTTCAAGAAGTGCAATAGTTGCCGAAACCGGTTTGGCTCAGTGGATAGAGCATCGGCCTGCGGGCTGAAAGGTCCCAGGTTCGATTCCGGTCAAAGGGCATGTACCTGGGTTGCGGGCATATCCCCAGTAGGAGATGTGCAGGAAGCAGCTGATCGATGTTTCTCTCTCATCGATGTTTCCAACTCTCTATCTCTCTCCCTTCCTCTCTGTAAAAAATCAATAAAATATATATATATATATATATATATATATATATATATATATACATATATAAAGAAGAAGTGCAATAGCTTTATTCAGTTTCACTTTCTTGATATTTCTGAGAATCTGGGAATGCTTCCATTTCCCACAAATCCACAAATCACATGGTGAGATGGTATTCTATTTTCAATTATCTCCCATTTCTTCTCATTCCAGGGAGGAAAGCCCCAGGTGGTTTCTAATACCCTTTGAAAAGTTCTCTAGCATGTGTCAACAAGGAAGAAGCATGAGAGAGAGCAGGCAACAAGTATCTAGCTTGAGTTTAATTATAGCGTTTTGTTTTCCTTGTATTTATTTATAAATATTTTTTGTTGATTTTAGAGAATAAGGGAGAAGGAGAGAGAGCTAAATTAGAAACATCAATGATGAGAGAGAATCATTGGTCGGCTGACTCTTGCACGCCCCACACTGGGGATCGAGCCTGCAACCCAGGCATGTGCCCTGACTGGGAATTGAACTGTGACCACCTAGTTCATGGATCGATACTCAACCACTGAGCCAGCTGGGCTTCAGTCACACATTTTTTTAAAATATACTTTTTAAAAATTGATTTCAAAGGGAGAGGGAGAGAGAGAAACATCAATGATGAGAGCCATTGATCAATTGCCTCCTGTACACCCCCTACTGGGAATGGAACCCAAAATCTGGGCATGTGCCCTTGACTAGAATGTGCCCAGGACCCTTCAGTCTGCAGGCCAATGCTCTATCCACTGAGTCAAACCGGCTAGGGCTACCCTGCTACAGTTTGGTCATAAAGAGCTCTCCTGGCCCATTCTCCCACTCTTCTAAAATTGGTTGGAAACATCCCTCAGCACATGAGTATAGGGATTTTGCGGTCTAACTTGTCATGCTTCTTCTTTGTGTCTGAGCTGTAAGTTTTAAATAACTTTCCAATCTCATTACACTGGACAGAGAGAGAAGGAAGCACTGAGTCTGATAAATACTGAACAAGTCGCAACAGTGCTTCTCCACAGCATATTTATGCCGAGCCAGCTGCCCCTGATTAGGGAAAAGGCCCGGAGGGCTGTAGGACACACGGCCAGCTGGCTTTGTTGGAAGTTGATTTTCATGGACCTCCTGGATTCTCATGTTTGGTGATGGATAAGAAGGAAAGACTTCCAATTTTTCACTATACTTTATTCATTAATCCTTTATACACATTTTGCCCTCTGCCTCCTGGTCTTGTAAATGGTGGGTAATAAGGAAGAAAATGAAAGAAATTTCTTTCACAAAGAGTCAGTGGTCTTAAAATGACAATATATGTTTCATCTGTATAGCATTTCAGTTATTTTCCTACATGCTCAGGACCCTAACAGTGGAGATAAATAAGATGTAAAGTGACCACAGGAAAAAGGTGTAATTTCCATGTGTTAATGATGGTATTAAATTTATGAGAAAGTCAGCATGGACACAGAATACATTTTTGATGATCAAATCATAAATGAGATGTTTGCAGATGAGTCAAACATAACCTTCCTATAAATGGAGTCTAGGTGTCCAATTCTCTCGGTCTCACTCATCCTTCTGTACACATATTGGGGTGTTTTAGGTCCCAGTGGCCTTTGAGGATGTGGCTGTGAACTTCAGTTTGAAGGAGTGGGCCCTATTGGAGCCTTCACAGAAGAAACTCTACAGAGATGTGATGAGGGAAACCTTTAGGAACCTGGCCTCCATAGGTAAGGATGAGGACGTTTCTTCAATTGTCAAGTAGAGAACAAGTGTTTCTTGTTCATCAGCATAATTCCATGATGTGTAATGTATAAGGGAGCATGGTAAGTAAGCTGGGCATGGTCTCTGCTCATCATAGATCTAGAAGCTGATAATTTTTTTATAATTATAATGATTTGGAATAATTTTTCTGGTTCTGAATTTTAGGGGGAAAATGGAAAGATCTGTACTTTGAAGATCCGTTCAAAAACCTGGGAAGAAAACTAAGGTGAGTTGCACAATAGAAAGCAGTGTCTCATGTGAGAATTCTCATTTGTTATGAAATCTTAAAAAGAAGCAAACGAAACTAAATAAATCTTGCTTAAAATGTCTTTCTTAGAAAGGTTTTACTGAAACTACTTTCTTAAATGTAGCATACATGTTCAGTTTGCAAATTTTATCACTTGGAAGCTGTATTAGTAAACTGTATATATGAATATCACAGTTTGATAATAGCATGGGTGAAGTTTTCTTGGAGAGCATTTAATACATTCGATTTCAGACAATTTAGACAAGAAAGGATACCTGAACTTTTCCTATAAATCATAATAAATATAATGAATATGAAATCAATATGTACTTCTTGATTTTTATAGAAGTTATATGGCAGAGAAACTCGGTGAAAGTAAAGAGAATAGTGAATGTGAAGAAAACTTCAACTTTACTTCAAATTTTAATCAAAAGAAGAAGAAGAAGAAGACTACTGGAGTAAAACCATATGAGCACAGTCCATGTGGAAAAGCCTTTATGTGTCATTCATCCATTGATAGACTTACTAGATGTCACACTGGACAATATGAGTACCTGAAATACGGAGAGAAGCCATATAAATGTAAGGTATGTGGGAGAGCCTTTAGTTATCTACAGTGCTTTGAACAACATGAAAGAAATCACAATGGAGAGAAAACCTGTAAATGTAAGGCATGTGGGAGAGTCTTCGTGTGCTTCAAAGCCCTTCGAAAACACATGATAACACACACTACAGACTCTTCTTATAAATGTAAGGAACGTGGAAGAGTCTTCAGTTGTTCAAATTCATTTCTATTACGTGAAAGAATGCACACAGGAGAGAAACCCTGTGAGCGTGAACAAAGTGGGAAAGCTTTCAGTATTTCTAGCTCTCTTCAAATGCATGAAATAACTCACAGTGGACAGAAACCCTATGAATGTAAGGAATGTAGAAAAGCCTTCAGATATTATCAGAGTTTTCAGACACATAAAAGAAATCACACTGGAGAGAAACCCTATGAATGTAAAAAATGTAGTAAAGCATTTAGATGTCTCAGTTATCTTCAGATACATGAAAGAAATCACACAGGAAAGAAACCCTATGGATGTAAAGTATGTAGTAAAGCATTCATATATTCCAGTTATCTTCAAAGACATGAAAGAACTCACACTGGAGAGAAACCCTAGGAATGTAAGGAATATGGAAAAGCCTTCAGTTATCACACAAGCTTTCGAAGACACCTGGCAATGCACACAGGAGAGAAACCATATAAAAGTGTAGAATGTGAGAAAAGCCTCAGTTATCCCAGTTCCTTTCAAACACATGAAGGGACTCGCTGGATAAAAGCTCTGGAATGTAAACAGCATGGAAAAGACTTGAATTGGCCCTCATCCTTACATGTGAAAATTCCCTTGGAGAGAAATAAACATGTAAGTAACATGAGAAAGCTTGATAGAAGTTAATCCACGTATAAGGTGCCAGAAAACTTTCAACATGAAGAATTTTTTCTTGAGGTTGTAAATACATTGTATTTATTAAACCTCTTTTTGAAGTGCATTATTGGACCTTGGATTTCTACTAATTGCTTTCAGCAATGAATACTCAGGTGAGATAATTCTAAGAGTTGTCGTTCAACAATAGTACATAAGATTAATAGTGCTTTTCCCTTAAGCCCTAGCCAGTTTGGCTCAGTGGATAGAGCGTCAGCCTGTGGTCTGAAGGGACCCGGGTTTGATTCCGGTCATGGGCACATGCCCAGGTTGTGGGCTCGGTCCCCAGTGATTCTCTTTCATCACTGATGTTTCTATCTCTCCCTCTTCCTTCCTCTCTGAAATCAATAAAAAATATATATTAAAAAAGTAGTACTATTCCCTTAAAATGTTTAATATTTTTCTTCACGTTGAAGTCTTTTAGATCCATAGATATTTGAAGTATATTTCTTATATGCAGTTAGGTTAATTTTTTGTTTACAATGTTTCATTGTTCCGTGTTAAGGAGCCATTTTAAAAAGAACAGTTTGCTAAATTTTTTTAACAGTTTGCTAATTTGATTTTCTTAGTGGTCTTGTGGCAATCCTTTATATTCCTAGATTATTATTATATAAATTCTATTTTCCCTCAGACAAAGCTCCTTTTTGGAGGGGATGGGTATAAGGGCCTTTCCCATTTTTATACTAATAAATATTTAGAATAAATTTTATGTATCACAATTTTATTAAATAAAGTGGTTTTATGTGAATACTATTTTTATATTTGTGCCTTTGATTTTTTAAAATTTAAATTTTTTATTGTTTAAAGTATTACATGAGTCTCCTTTTCCCCCCATTGACCTCTCCCCAGTCCCTCCCACCCCCCTAGCAATGCCCTCACCCCCCAACTGTCTGTGCCCATTGGTTATGCTCATATGCATGCATACAAGTCCTCTGGTTGATCTCTTAACCCACACTCGTCCCCACCCTGGCTTCCCTCATAGGGAAAATAAACAAATGAGACTACATCAAAATAAAAAACTTCTGCACAGCAAAACAAATAGTCTCATTTGTTTATTTTCTCCTTAGTTTCCATTGTCCTAGGAGCTGTATTGGTAAAGATATTGCCATGCTGTTGCAAATGGTAAGAATTCCTTCTTTTTTTTTTTTTTTTTTTTTACAGCAGAGTAGTATTCCATTGTGTACATGTACCACAGTTTTTTTTCTTTATTGATTAAGGTATTACATATGTGCCCTTATCCCCCCATTACTCCCCTAGCCCTCACTCATGCCCTCACCCCCCTGGTGTCTGTGTCCATTGGTTAGGCTTATATGCATGCATACAAGTCCTTTGGTTGATCTCTCTCCCTTACCCCCACCATCCCCTATCTTCCCTCTGAGGTTTGACGTCTGATTGATGCTTCTCTGTCTCTGGATCTGTTTTTGTTTATCAGTTTATGTTGCTCATTATATTCCACAGATAAGTGAGATCATGTGGTATTTATCTTTCTCTGACTGGCTTATTTCGCTTAGCACAATGCTCTCCAGGTCCATCCATGCTGTTGCAAATGGTAACAGTTCCTTCTTTTTTACAGTGGCATAGTATTCCATCGTGTAGATGTACCACAGTTTTCTAATCCACTCATCTACTGATGGGCACTTAGGCTGTTTCCAAATCTTAGCTATGGTAAATTGTGCTGCTATGAACATAGGGGTGCATATATCCTATCTGATTGGTGTTTCTGATTTCCTGGGATATGTTCCTAGAAATGGGATTACTGGGTCAAATGGGAGTTCCATTTTTAATTTTTTAAGGAAACTCCATACTGTTTTCAACTGTGGCTGCACCAGTGTGCATTCCCACCAGCAGTGCACGAGGGTTCCTTTTTCTCCACATCCTCGCCAGCACTTGTCTTTTGTTGATTTGTTGATGATAGCCATTCTGACAGGTGTGAGATGGTACCTCATTGTTGTTTTGATTTGCATCTCTCAGATGATTAGTGACTTTGAGCATGTTTTTATATGTCTCTTGGCCTTCTGTATGTCCTCTTTCGAAAAATGTCTATTTAGGTCCTTTGCTGATTTTTTATTGGATTATTTATCTTCCTTTTGTTAAGTTGTATGAGTTCTCTGTAAGTTTTGGAGATTAAGCCCTTATTGGACATAACATTGGCAAATATGTTCTCCCATGCAGTGGGCTTTCTTTTTATTTGATTTAGTCTCATTTGTTTATTTTTTCCTTAGTTTCCATTGCCCTAGGAGCTGTATCGGTAAAGATATTGCTACGATATATGTCTGCTATTTTGCTGCCTATGGCTTCTTCTAAGATTTTATGGTTTCCTGACTTATGTTTAAGTCCTTTATCCATTTTGAGTTTATTTTTGTGTATGGTGTAAGTTGGTGGTCTAGTTTCATTTTTTTGCATGTATCTGTCCAATTTTCCCAACATCATTTATTCAAGAGACTGTCTTGACGCCATTGTATGCTCTTGCCTCCTTTGTCAAATATTGATTGTGCATATGTGCCTTTGATTTTTGTCCTTCCTTCGGACTGATATTTGGTGAATTGACTTTGATTAAGAGGATGGACCTATAATAGAGCAACAACATCTAGAATTGGAAATAGTCCCCTTGTGGGTAATGTTAGGAACTTGATTTTCCAGAATCCCTTTTCTTTATAATTCCATGTTAGAATTTGTTAATAGCCTTACTTGTATTAGATTTGGAAGTCAAAAACAAAGAAGGCATTAGTCAGATTTTGGAGAACCATTTGGACAAATAAGTACATAGAAGCTTCAAGAACACCATCTTCCAGCCCATTTTTTAATTCTTTGATTTGTCAAGACTATCATCAAGCCCAGCCAGTATGGCTCAGTGGTTGAGCATCAACATATGAACCAGGAGGTCATGGCTCGATTCCTAGTCTGGGCACATGCCCAGGTTTTGGGCTTGATCCCCAGTAGGGGGTGTGCAGTAGGCAGCCAATCAATGATTCTCTCTCATCATTGATGTTTCTCTCTCTCCCTTCCTCTCTGAAATCAAAATTTTATACACACACACACACACACACACACACACACACACACACACAGCTCGCGGCTACAGTGTTTTGGCCAGGTTCAAGCCTCGGACTAATGAAAGGACAGGGTCCTCTCATTGCCATGTGCAAGTCCCACCTGGAAGGGCAGGGCCCTCCCAGCACAATTATAGCCAACAGCTATGGTTGTAAGCTTGAACCTATGGTCCAAACACGTGGCCCCACGTGCCTTGTGATAGAGTTCGGGTGCATGTAGTTAAGTGAGGTTGAAACTCACGAGAATGCTGTAAACAACTTGATCACATCCCTATTTTGCCTCGTGGCATCTGCTATAAAATAAAGACACAGCTTATGGGTGCTGGCGCTGTCTCCTCATCAAGGAGCAGCGTCCCACTGAGACCCAGCTTTCATTCTTTTGTCTGTCTTTCCTCAATCCTTTCACCCCCCGACTCAGGGTCACTGAACCAGGCTGAGCTGGCATGGCACATAAGGCGCCCTGGGGCTGAGTATGCCATGGCCGTGCTGTCTCTCTCTCTCTCTCTCTCTCTCTCTCTCTCTCTCTCTCTCTCTCTCTCTCTCTATATATATATATATATATATATATTAAGAAAACATAGAATTACCATATATTCAAGCAATTAACTCCTTAGGTATATGCCCCCCAAAATGAAAATCTATATCCAAACAAAAACTTGTACATGTATGTTTATTGCAACATTCATTATTCAGAATAACCAAAGGCTCGAAACAAACTAAATGCCCATTAATAAAGGAATAAACACAATGTGCATTGTTCATAGAATGGAATGACATTTGGCCACAAGAAAGAAATGAAGTATTCATACTTCTACATGCTACTATGCTACTACATGGATGTTCCTTGAAAAAATATGCTAAATTACTAAAGTCAGTTACAAAGACAACATAAATCAAGAACAGGAAAATCTATAAAGACAAAAAGATTAGAGGTTGCCTAAGACCTCGGCTTGGAGGTGGAAAATGGAAAGATGGAGAATTGATAAAGGGCACAGCGCCCCCTTTTTTTGTGTGTTAACCCTCACCTGAGGATATTCTTTCCATTGATTTCTAGAGTGAAGGGAGGGAGGGAGGGAGAGAGAAAGAGGGAGCAAGAAAGAAAACATCAGCCCTGGCTGGTTTGACTCAGTGGACAGAGTGTCAACCTATGGACTGGGGGGTCCCGGGTTTGATTCCGGTCAAGGGCGCATGCCCAGGTTGCGGGTTCGATCCCCAGTGGGGGACGTGCAGGAGGCAGCTGATCAATGATTCTCATCGTTGATGTTTCTCTCTCTCCCTCTCCCTTCCTCTCTGAAGTCAATGAAAAAATATATATTTTTTAAAATATATTTTATTGATTTTTTTACAGAGAGGAAGGGAGAGGGATAGTTAGAAATATCGATGAGAGAGAAACATTGATCAGCTGTCTCCTGCACACCCCCTACTGGGGATGTTGTCCCCAACCAAGGTACATGCCCTTGACCGGAATCGAACCTGGGACCTTTCGGTCCACAGGCCAACGCTCTATCCACTGAGCCAAACAGGTTAGGTCCAATGAAAATATATTAAAAAAAGAAAAAAAGAAAAGAAAACATCACATGGATTGGTTGCCTCCCAGGCCTGCCCCAACCTTGACCTGCCCGGGATAGAACCTGCAAACCAGGAACCTGCTCCTTGATCAGGAATCGAACCTAAGACCCTTTAGTGTCCTGGCTGATGCTCTAACCACTGAGAACACCAGCCAGGGCTAGTCCCTTCTTTTTAAGATAACAAAAATGTTAAAAAATTGTGATGATTGCACATTATCTGTGAATATACTAAAAAACAACCCCGTTAAATTATATACATTAAAGGTATGCATTCCTTGGTAGGTGTATGTATATTAAGCTATTCAAATAAATAAATTAGATATTTGAACCAATGTGTTAAGTATATTGAGTTTTCAGGTACATCTCACGTTTCCAAATCTTTTTGTTATATTGGTGAAAATAGGAATTCATTTGCTTTAGGGATATTATGGCCATTTTATGTTTCAACATTTCTAAGGACACAGTCGAAAACTAAGGAACATTTCCTTTGAGTGTAAAATGTACAGCTTATGGTTGGTCGGGAAGAAGTCCTGCCCCTAGGTGACGCTGCCATCAGAACCGGCCACTTGGGAGGTCCCGGGACCCTAAAGCGCCACAGGTATGGAGGTGGAGGAGGGGTTGATGAAGGTCTCAACCTGCCAACATTCAAAGATCAAATGGAGCCAGACTGTTTACGTTACGTTAAATGGGTTTGTAAACAAGCTCCATCTGGAAACCGGGTCTGGCGTTCCCTTCGCACACCTGTGTCCCCACATTCAGAAAGCGGGGCAGGGAGAAGCCAGGGCCCCTGCAGAACCAGGACAAAGTGGTGTTAGAAGTATAAACGGCCCTGGCCGGTTTGGCTCGGTGGATAGAGCGCCGGCCTGCAGACCGAGGGGTCCCGGGTTGGACTCCCGTCGGAGGCAGATAGCTCGGCTGCAGGCTCCTCCCCACCTGGTCCCTGGTCAGGGCTCGTGCAGGAGGCCACGAGTCGATGTGTTTTTCTCACATCGAAGTTTCTGTGTCTTTCCCTCTCTCTAAAAATCAATGGGAAAATAGGATTAAAACAAAAAGAGAGTATAAACGGTTTTGGAAGGGACAGGCCCCGCCCACCAACCAAAGCTGGTTCTGCCGAGCGTTGACCTGCACCGCCCGCCCCCCCACCTTGTCACTCAGGGATAAGGAAGGCAGAACCGTCCAATCAGGGAAGGTGGGTGGGGCCACGCCTGCAAGCAGCGTGGGTTCTCCTGTCCCGGGTGTGCTCCCGGCAGCGATAGCCTCCCCAGTGTTTTAAACGGTGTCCGACCCTGCGAGCCGTCGGAAAATGGTGAGTGTGCGTGGGGGTGTCCTCAAACGCGCTGGGTGGACTCGACTGTGGAGAGCCCTGGCCGCCACGCCAGCAAGTGAGGAGTCTGCGGCCCCGAGTCCGCGGTGGCGGCGGCTCTGCTGGGTCTCGGACCCCTCGGGCGCTCCCGGTACCCGCGGACGCTCTCCGTCCCCCTCCCCCCCCCCCCCCGACGCCCTCCGTCCCCCCCCCCCGACGCCCTCCTTCCCCTGGCGCTCTCCGTCACCCCCCCCCCACCCCCGGTGCTCTCCTCCCCCCCACGCCCTCTGTTCCCCCCCCCCCCCGGGCGCTCTCCGTCCCCCCGACGCCCTCCGTCCCCCTCCCCCCCACGTCCTCTGTCCCCCCGGGCGCTCTCCGTCCCCCCGACGCCCTCCGTCCCCCCGGGCGCTCTCCGTCCCCTCGGGCTCGCAGCGCGGGGCGGGGCGGGCAGCCTGGAGCCGGATGCCTTGTGCCATCGCGGGGCGCGGGGACTTCGGTCCCGGAGCCTCTCCGGGCAGCTCTGCACCCACAGCCCCGCGTCTCCTCGATGGTGCGGGGACCACGGGGAGTTCGCAGGGGTCATTGTGACTCGGCCTCCGGGGGTTCGTGCGTGGGAGGAGCTGTGGTCTGTGGTCCCCGGTCCCTTCTTCTCAGAGACCTGAAGTTTTTGAAATGTTCGGGGGGCGGGGTCTCAAACCCACGACCCTTTCCCTCCGGCCTGGCTCTTCTGGGACTAGCAATACATCCATAAATGTTCATTATTTCTGCCTGCAGTCTCAAACGCCGCCTTTGGTCTCCGATTCAGAGCATCAATTGTTTCTCTTCCAGCGGGCATTTCTAAAACAGATATATATTGATTATCATTTTTCTACATTCAATGGATGACTCACTTGAAAGACTTATTTATTATTTTTTGTCGTTGCCCTGCCCGAGTCGCTCAGTTGGCTTCAGCGTTGTGGGTTCGATCCCAGGTCAGGGCACACAAGAAGCAACAAACGAATGCATAATAAGTGGAAAACAAATCTCTCTCCCTTTCTCCCACACCCCCCTCTTCCTTTCTAAAATCAATTTTAAAAATAAATATTTATTTTTTGTGTGTAGTTGTGTTTACATGAGAGGAAAGCTGAGGATCACCACCTGGAATACGTTGTATGAAATCCCTGTCCCCCTGTCCCAGGACCCTCCCTGGGCACAGACATCCTTGGAAGTCCTTGGGTGGAGATCCTCTTTGGAAACTTTTCTGGGTGTTCGGCCCATTCCCTGGGATTGTCACTTAAAAAGACTTATTTACTTTGTTTTTGGTGTCCATTTGTCAATGAGTATAAAATGTATTTAATCAATAATCTTGAAAGGTGATATAAAATAGTTATTTCCAAAGAGGTATGAGAGATCAATTTCAGGAAAAAAAAAATTCCAGTGTTACATCGAATGCGTTTGAATTTCGTGTTTCTCATTTTCCTCCCCTGAGCGGTGTCTATAAATTTCTGTACTTTTCTGAAGTGCCTTCATTCTTTTGTTTTGAGGAGGGAGGGTGCTCAAATGGAATTCCAGAGCTTAAGATTTGAACATCAGAAGTGTTCAAGTGTGCTTAATTAAGAACTTTCTTCTTGTCATAGAAATAACAAATCATTATTTTCTGAAAGTAATAAATACTTGTGGTTTTTCTTTTTTTTCTACAACACATCACCTGTCCACTGTATTGTGTGTTAGCCTCCCCAAGTCAAGTCTTTGCCCAAAATAATTTATCCCCCCTATATCCTCCTCCACCTCCCTCCCCCTGGCAGTACCAGTGTTGTCCCTGTTCATGAGTTTTTTTCTCTTTTTTTTTCTTTTTTGCTCAATCCCTCCATACACCCCTCCCAACACCCCCTCTTGCCCGCCCACCCGCCTCCCCTCCCCCAGTGGTTTTTCTTGTTGAACTAGAAATATGGCTTACAGCAGTGGGGCCTTTACCACAGGTTCTGAATTAATTTTGTCATGTCCTGTGATGCACAAAACTTTATACGAGTAGTCAGTACTAAGTTTCAAATTACAGTTATGTTAGGATCACACAAAATGTAAATAAGGTGCCCCGAGTAATGTTAGTGGGTTACTGAATATAAATAGGGAACAATTGGGCATGTCTCACGCTAACCATCAGACAACTCTTCTCTTACCATAAGTTACCCTTGGTCATAGCACCCATTGTTCTAAAGTTTCCCATAGTGACCAGGAAGACTCTGTACCAGTGATTCGTAAACTAAAATTAAATCTTTGCCACTTCCATATTGGGTTGACAAGAATGGACCCCCATAGACTTCACCTCCAGTGTACTTACATAACATGTTTCAATGTAAAGTAGACAGCCATGAAGGACTGAAAACCTTTATACAAAACTTTTTAAAAATATATTTATTTTTATTGATTTTAGAGAGGAAGGAAAAGGGAGGGAGAGAGAGAGAAACATCATCAATGAGAGAGAATCATGGATTGGCCGCCTCCTGCACGCCCCCAAGTGGGGATCGAGCCCACGACCCAGGCATTTGCCCTTGCCCAGAATCGACCCAGGACCCTTCGGTCCGCAGGCCGACACTTTATCCACTGAGCCAAACCAGCTAGGGCATACAAAGCTCCTTTAGTGAGGGGGTGATTCTCCCTAGTGCAATTTTTTAACAGCTAAATTTGGCTTGTTCTTTTTTATTTTTTTTTTAAATATATATTTTATTGATTTTTTACAGAGAGGAAGGGAGAGAGAGAGTTAGAAACATTGATGAGAGAGAAACATCGATCAGCTGCCTCCTACACACCCCCTACTGGAGATGTGCCCGCAACCAAGGTACATGCCCTTGACTGGAATCGAACCTGGGACCCTTCAGTCCGCAGGCCAACCACTGAGCCAAACTGGTTACGGCTGGCTTGTTCTTTTTTAAAAAATTATTTATTGATAGATTTTAGAGAGAGAAAGCGATTTGTTGTTCCACTTATGCATTCATTGGTTGATTATTGTATGCGCACTGATTGGGGATCGAATCCGAAACTTTGGTGTATGGGGACCTAACCAACTGAGCTACCCGGCCAGGGAAATTTGGCCTGTTCTTAAACCTGCAAAGAATGGCTAAACCTCAAGTGGATTAACTCAACCTGGAAGCTGTGTCTGCATCAAATAAGCCCCTCATACACAGCACCCTATATTTCTGATTTTGATAATTTGAACCTTTTCTCCTTTTTCTAAGTCTAGCTAAGTCTCCTTTTTCAGTTTGGTTTGTATCTTCAAACCAAGTCGTAGTTTCTTTAAGCAGTTAGCTCTGTACTTTCATGTTTCTGATGAGCATCCTTTCATTTCAGCGTGAAGATTCCAGTAGCATTTCTTATAAATCAGGTGTGGTGATGTGTTCCCTCAGCTTTGGTTTGTGTGCAGAAGTCTCCCTTTCATTCATTTTTGAAGGGAAGATTTGCTAATATATAAAGTGTTCTTGATTGGCAGTTTCTTTCAACATTTTGTGCATATCATGCTACTCTAATGTCCTCGAGGTGTCAGTTGAGAAATGCAGAAACGGGGGTTTCCTTGTATGTGATGCATCACTTTTTTCTTGCTACCTTTCTGTCGTAAAATGTTTCCCTCCACGTCCTGCGTGGTTCAGGGTTCGGGTCTGGAAGAGGAGCCCCACACAAATGAAAGAGAAGACGAGATAATTTGGAAATATTGGGGGACCAGGCAGGTAAGTCCAACTCAAGAGGAAGGACTTCCACCCGTGCTCAGGCCGCACCGACCTTTTATAGACAGAGGTAAACAAGGCAGTGGTTACAGTAGTTACATAGTTCTTGTGAGTTTCACCTGTTTTGATCATGTTTACACTCCCTGCACTTACCTTCCCAGGTAAGATCTGGGGAGTGCTATAAGATCAAGCCTAATTATGCTAAGAGGACCTAGCCCTCTAAGCTGGTACTTGTTTGTGACTTTGCCAGCAGGTCAGTCGCAGGCTTAACCCTATATCGGTTTCCCACACCTTTCAAAGTTCTTTTTTTTTTTAAAAAAAAAAAACATTTTATTGATTTTTCACAGAGAGGAAGGGAGAGAGATAGAGAGTCATTAACATTGATGAGAAAGGAACATTGATCAGCTGCCTCCTGCACACCTCCTACTGGGGATGTGCCCGCAACCATGGTACATGCCCTTGGCCGGAATCGAACCCGGGACCTTCCAGTCCGCAGGCTGACGCTCTATCCACTGAGCCAAACCGGTTAGGGCTCAAAGTTCTTTGTCTTTGATTTTTGATAATTTGCTAATAATGCAACTTGGTGAAGTCTCCTTTTGGCTCAACCTGTTTTGGGGTCTTTGAGCTTCATGCATCTGGGTGTCCATATCTGTGTTCTTTTTGATTTTCTGCCTGCTGGAACTCTTAATTACTAATGGAGCAGGCGTTGATGTCTCCAACTATAATGATGGATTTATCTGTTTCTCTTTGCAGTACTATTCTCCTCCTGCTCTCCCCCCCCCCCCCCCCTTCACCCCGCCAAGCATTTTGTCCCTCTGTTGTTAAGCACATACCCACCAAGGACTGCTATGTCCTCTTGGGGAACTACTCCTTTATCATTATGTGATTGCCCCTGTTTTTCTCTCTGAATTTTTCTTCCTCTGAAGTCTGCTTCCTCTGAAATTATAGTACAGCTATGCCAGCTTTTGTTTTGGTTTGGTGTTGGGATGATATATGTTTCTCCATCTTTTACTTTTTATCTATATCTTTTTATCTAAAGTGTGATTCTTGTAGGCACTATTTAATTGTTATTTTATCTGCAATGAAAATGTCTTTCATGTGTTGCATTTAGACCATTGATATTTCAAGTAATTATTGATATGCAGTTATGCACAATATAACGGCATGACAGACTGCATACACAACAGTGATATTCCACGTAGCCTGGATGTAATAGAATAATAGGCTCTACTGTCTAGGTTTGTGTAAGTGCACTCTGTGATATTTGCACAATGACAGAATTGTCTAACAACAAATTTCTCAGAACGTATTCCCATCATTAGCAGCACATGATTATCGTTGGATTATTATCTACCATATTTTACTAGTTTCTATTTGTTGCCTTTGAAGTAACTCTATTACTCCTTCACTGGATGTACAAGTTCCTCAAAAGAGTATTCCCAATTCTTCCCTCCCTGTCCCTTCTAACATTGCGCTTATTCATTGACTATGTGGTAGCTGTTACCACTTGAACAAAATGTTCTCTGTTAGATTAAATAACAAAACCAAATAATTTTATTTAACCTTCATTTATTCATTCATAGCACTCTCCCTTTCATCATTACCTTCTTCCGGACAAATTTAATATTTTTTGCAAGGCAGGTGTACCAGGAACAGATTTTCTTGATTTTTATTTATCTCAGAAAGACTTTATTTCTCCCTCATTTTTGAAGGATAATTTTGATTGACACACAATTCTAGTTGGGTAGTTTTTGTTTGAACACTTCATTTCACAAAACTTTCTTTCTGCTTGCATAGTTCCTAAAATAAGTCTGATTTGATATTTTGTAAATATATTTTTTATTGATTTCAGAGAGAAAGGGAGAGGGAGAGATAAAAACATTAGTGATGAGAGAGAATCATTGATTGGCTGCCTCCTGCACATGCAGGAGATAGAGTCCACAATTCGGGCATGTGCCCTAACCAGCAATTGAACCATGGCCTCCTGGTTCATAGGTCGACGCTCAACCATTGAGCCACACTGGCGTGGCTCTTATGTGTTTGATGTTTTTATTGATTTTAGAGAGTGAGAAAGGGAAAGGGGAAGAGAGAGAGAACACTGATGTGAGAGAGAAACATCGATCAAGATTGCCTCCCATACTTACCCCGACCAGGGACGGAACCTGAAACCTGTGCACGAGCCCTGACTGGGAATCAAACCGGCGACTGTTCAGTGCACAGGACAATGCTCAACCCACTGAGTCACACCAGCCAGGGCTCACGTGTTTCTGAGTGTCTGCGCACAGCCTCAACTTGGGTCGGGGAGAACATCTAGAAGGGTCTCAAATTGGCAATTTCCCTCCCCATGTCAGTTTGATGCTGGTAAAATTCCAGTCAGGCTCTGGTGAAACGGAATCTTTGAGAACAGGCCTCACTAAAGAGAGCAGAATATTGTAGGCATATTTCAGCCTGGTTATCTCTGTCTCTTTCCAATTCTGAAGGTGGTGGGTTGCCCTGTGACCTTAATTCTGTGACAGATCTTAGAAGAGTCATTGATTTTAAGTTTCCTTGCTATTTTCTTGTGAGAATGGGCTCCATAGTGCTACATGAAAAATCAGAGGTCTCTGACTCCACGTTTCAATGTTTGACTGCTGATGTGTTGGAAAAACCCAATATTCACCCTGAGTAGGGAAAACCCCAGTTCTTCCCTCTGGCAAGTCTTTACTTTCTCTCTCTCTAACTTTCACTTCTGACAGTTCTAGTCATCAAATGTGTGAAAGGTTTTCTCACAACAAGCAATTCTCAGTGATCCCAGCTGGGTGTCCTACACCTTAACTCAAATAACACTATCTTCCCAGAAAAATGTCAGATCCCGCTGGTTAAGGGCTCAGTCCCATAAGACATTCTCCCTCCCACCCCCCAAACAACTTCAGATAACTATTGCAGGTAGTATGTCCCAAGTTTTCTCTCAACTTCTGTCCAAATCAAAGGTTCCCATAACTTCCTGCTTGGGTTCAATTAATTTACTAGAGTGGCTTATAGAATTCAGAAAAAAGGCACACAGTTACATTTACCAGTTAATTACTAGTAGAGCAGCGGTCGCCAACCGTTGGTCCGTGGACCACTGGTGGTCCATGAGGTCCGACAGATCGTCGACCGCTGTATTAGAGGATATGATAAAGGATCCAGATCAATAGCCAGATGAAGAGTAAGACTGAGTGAGGTCTGTTGGGGTGCCTCAACCTCCCACTACATGGATGTGCTCACCAAACCGGAGGCTTTCCGAACTCCATCCTTACTGGGATTTTATGGAGATTTCCTTGTGTAGGCATGATCAGGTATTAACTCCATTTTTAACCCCTCTGCCCTCTCTGCGGGATGGGAGTGGGGCTGAGAATTCCACACCCCTAATTATGGTCTGGTCTTTTTGGTGAGAGCCCTTATTCAGATCCCCAACCAGGGTTTATTCACTGGAACAAAATGTGCTCCTAGTGCCCTTTGGAATTTAGAAGAGTTTTAGGAGCTCTGTGCCAGGAACTTGGTCCAGAGACCGAGATGTATTTTCTATTATTTGACAACCCTTTCATTTCCCCGTGTGTCCCACATTTGTACAAGGTGATATAAAAACCTGGCTGCTCACTCCTTTGGGGCTGCAAGAGCTCCAGCCCATAAAAGCCCCCTCTGTGTCTGTGTATATGAACTCTCACCCTAGCTCACCTCTAACCTCAATCAAAACCCCAGGCCAGCCCAGCCGACATGGCTCTGGTTGAGTGTCCACCTATGAACCAGAAGGTCATGGTTGGATTTCCTGTCAGGGCACATGCCCAGGTTGTGGGCTCAAGCCCTAGTGTGGGGTGTGCAGGAGGCAACCAGTCAATGATTCTTTCTCATCATTGATGTTTCTCTCTTCCCTCTCTCCTCCTCTCTGAAATCAATAAAAATACATTTAATTTAAAACAACAACAACAAGAAAAAAACAACAGGCGGGGCTCCTTTCCTTGCTCTCTCAAGGCAATTTGCACCAGCTTGTGAGGCCTGCCCTGCTTTCCACAAGACTCCGCCTCAGTTATGTAATCATAAACCCCTTCATCCTGTTAGGCGTGTGTTAGTCTCCACAATCAACCAAACCTTGGATGGGGCCGGGGGTCTCATCTTTCTCTGCAGGTTATAAGAAATGTCACATGGCATATATATTGCAATTATTTGTTCTATTGGCAAATCCTCCAGATATTTTCATTATCAATAACCTTGTTTTGAAATAGTATATATGATGATGAGTTTATGTAACCCATTCTTTTTAAAGACACTTGGCTTGTTACCAGTTTTTCTGTCAGAACCATGAATAAAACCTCAGATTGCCACATTACAGGACAAACATAAAAATTATGTTCTTTTCCAACCTTAGTTACTTCTTAAATTTTTTTCATCAAATATATTCAGAAAAGATTGTACAGCCCTGGCCAAGTGGCTCAGTTGGTTGGCGGGTCATCCTGTACACCAAAAGATTGCAGGTTTGGTTCTCAGTCAGGGCACATACCTAGGTTGTGGGTTTATTCACAACCTCTCTCTCTTTCTCTCTCTCAAATCAATAAACATATCCTATAAAAATAATAAAAGACTGTACAACCTGTATTGGGGTAAGACTTAGTAATAACAATATGAACACCTTTGGAATCGTCAAGATTTATAAACGGCCTGTGGGCAGTGGTGAGGGTTTCCTAGTGTTCCCGTCTTTGACTCATCTCTGTCCTGCCCCATAGATGACCACTGTCTCTATTCTTTATTCTTTTTTTAAACATCTTTAATATCATGGGTCCCCCTTTTAAAAAATATGTTTTTTATTTGTTTGAGGGTAAAGGGAGAGAGCAATAGAAACATTGATTGGCTGCTTTCTGCACTCCCCCTACTGGGGATCAAGCACACAATGTGCCCTGACCAGGGATCAAACCAGTGGCTTCTTGGTGCACAGGTTGATCCTCAACCACTGAGCAACACTGGCTGAGCTCCATTCTTTATTCTTCATAAAACCTTGAAAATGACCTGCAGTTCTGGCTGCCTGCTGCCATGAAAGCCAAACTTGGGAGACAGGTTCTGGTTGAGAAGTAATGAGGTTTATTCAGGTGTTGACAACCTGAGAAAATGGCAGGCTCATGCCTTCAAAACCATCTTAGCATCTCAGTGCAGGCAGGGTTTTTATATATAGAGAGAGAAGTTATGTAAAAGATGCTGGTGGGCCACCATTTCCCACCATGGCAGGAGAGTTAAACCAAGGAAGTATTCATACCAAAAAAGAGATCAGGTGGAGGGGATGTGGATGTGCAGGCAGTGTCCTTGGTAGTTCCTATATGGAACTTTAATGTCAGCATACAGGAATTGGTTAGTGCTAGTCAAATCTGCATATTACAGATTTGTTACTACTTTAAACCATATAATTTCTTCATTAGTTACTACTTTATCAGTCCATCCAGGAAATGAGACCAGCCACTAACTTGTACAAGCTATTTATTCAAGTAGCTTGACATGTTCCAGGATACATTCTTGATGGGGATGAATATACTTCTTTATGTTTTTTTTTAAATCTTTATTGTTCAGATTATTACATTTGTTCCTCTTTTTTCCCCTCATAACTCCCCTCCTCCCATTTCCCGCCCCACCATCCGCCCTCACTCCCCACCCACTGTCCTCATCTATAGGTGCACGATTTTTGTCCAGTCTCTTCCCGCATCTCCCACACCCCTTTCCCCCCCAAGAATAGTCAGTCCATTCCCTTTCTATGTCCCTGATTCTATTATGATCACCAGATTATTTATTCACTTGATTCTTAGATTCACTTGTTGATAGATGCATGTTTGTTGTTCATAGTTTGTATCTTTACCTTTTTCTTCTTCTTCCTCTTCTTAAAGGATACCTTTCAGCATTTCATATAATACTGGTTTGGTGGTGATGAACTCCTTTAGCTTTTCCTTATCTGTGAAGCCCTTTATCTGACCTTCAGTTCTGAATGATAGCTTTGCTGGATAGCATTCCCTTCTGGCCTGCAAAGTTTCTGTTGAGAAATCAGCTGCGAGTCGTATGGGTACTCCCTTGTAGGTAACTGAGTTTCTTTCTCTTGCTGCTCTTAAGAGTCTCTCTTTGTCTTTTGCTCTTGGCATTTTTATTATGATGTGTCTTGGTGTAGTCCTCTTTGGATTCCTTTTGTTTGGGGTTCTCCGTGCTTTCTGGACTTGTAAGTCTATTTCTTTCACCAGATAGGGGAAGTTTTCTGTCATTATTTCTTCAAATAGGTTTTCTTTTTTCTTTTTCTTTTTTTCCATCTCCCTGTTTTTTTATTTTGTTTTGTTTTGTTTTTTATTCTTTTTTTTTAAATTAAATCTTTATTGTTCAGATTATTACATTTGTTCCTCTTTTTTCCCCCCCAATAACTCCCCTCCTCCCAGTTCCCGCCCCACCCTCCTCCCTCACTCCCCACCCACTGTCCTCATCCATAGGTGCACGATTTTTGTCCAGTCTCTTCCCGCATCTCCCACACCCCTTTCCCCCCCCAAGAATAGTCAGTCCATTCCCTTTCTATGTCCCTGATTCTATTATGATCACCAGATTATTTATTCACTTGATTCTTAGATTCACTTGTTGATAGATGCATGTTTGTTGTTCATAGTTTGTATCTTTACCTTTTTCTTCTTCTTCCTCTTCTTAAAGGATACCTTTCAGCATTTCATATAATACTGGTTTGGTGGTGATGAACTCCTTTAGCTTTTCCTTATCTGTGAAGCTCTTTATCTGACCTTCAGTTCTGAATGATAGCTTTGCTGGATAAAGTAATCTTGGTTGTAGGTTCTTGGTATTCATCACTTTGAATATTTCTTGCCATTCCCTTCTGGCCTGCAAAGTTTCTGTTGAGAAATCAGCTGCGAGTCGTATGGGTACTCCCTTGTAGGTAACTGAGTTTCTTTTTCTTGCTGCTCTTAAGAGTCTCTCTTTGTCTTTTGCTCTTGGCATTTTAATTATGATGTGTCTTGGTGTAGTCCTCTTTGGATTCCTTTTGTTTGGGGTTCTCCGTGCTTTCTGGACTTGTAAGTCTATTTCTTTCACCAGGTAGGGGAAGTTTTCTGTCATTATTTCTTCAAATAGGTTTTCAATATCTTGCTCTCTCTCATCTTCTGGCACCCCTATAATTCTGATGTTTGTACGCTTGAAGCTGTCCCAGAGGCTCCTTACACTATCTTCGTATTTTTGGATTCTTTTTTCATTTTGCTTTTCCGGTTGGGTGTTTTTAGCTTCTTCGCATTTCAAATCTTTGCCTTGATTCTTGTGGCCCTCTGGTCTGCTGTTGGGAGTCTGTATAATATTCATTATTTCAGTCCGTGTATGTTTAATTTCTAGTTGGTTCTTTATCATAACATCGAGGGTCTCATTGGATTTGTTGAGGATCTCAATAACTTTATCGGCGGCTTCTAGACAGTTCTTGAGAGACCTTAAAAGTGTGGTTCTGAACTCAGTATCCTCCATTGACAGTTTTGTCCCGTTTCTTTGTCTCCGCATTTTTTATGCTTTCTTGGTGCACCCCCTAGTTGTCTTTGTGTGCAGTCCTCCTGTAGTTAAGCCTTGATTGTTGTAGTTAATACTAGGGGGATTTGACCTCCAGGCCAGCTGGCTGTGAGAATCAGCTGTGTCTGCAGTGGGAAAACTTCTGTCCCCTAGGGAGGTGCTAATCTAGCCTTTGCCTGTGGCTATCTGGCAAATGGCTCTGCGAAGGGCTTGGGCGGGGTGGTTGGTCGCTCGGGCTCGGGATCAACAGGGTGGGCCGGAGAGAGCATTTATGGCGGCTCTCAGTTCCGTCCCTAGGGGCTCTGCCTCACAGAGTCCCAGCAACTGCTGCAAACCTCGGAGAGAAAGCTGCCTTCAAGTTCCGACTGAAGCCAGACAGTCCCGCTTCTCCCGTTTGAGTCTGGGTCCCTAGAGACTCGCCCAGATCTGTAGCTCAGAATCTGAGACTCCCTCCCGATTGAAAGCACCAACCACGCCCTCCGCCGCCAGCCCGCTCCGTGCGCACTCCGTACCTGAGTATTTCACTTCAGCACTGTGCTTCCTCTGAGTCTGGGTATGATATCCTCTTTCCTCCTAGTTGTAGAATTTCCACTCAGCCAGCCTTCCTGTGGTTCTGGATGATGTCCGTTCCGTCTTTTAGGTGTATTTTGATTTGGTTGTTCAAGGCAGCAATCTCCGGCGTTAACCTATGCCGCCATCTTGGTTCTCCTGAGACAATTCTTTTCATACTTCTTTGGTTATACCCGCCTGCCATGGTGGGGAATGGTGGCCCACCAGCATGTTTTACATAACTTATCTAAAACATTGATAATTATAGTTCCACAAAACTGCTACTTTGCTTGCTAATCTGCAAAAACCTTTAGAATCTCTATCTAAAGTTGTCATAGAAAATAAAATTGCCATCCAGCCAGGGCTATTATTTCTTTATTTGACAAAGCTGCCTACATACTTTAAACATATCAAATAGGCCTAATTAGTTTAAACTTTCTTTTTTAGAAAGGAGAGAACAAATCCGTGAGATATTCCAGGAGCCCATTGTAATGATTCAAAGCCAATTCTAAGTCAAGAAAAAATCTCTTAAAATTTAAAACCCAGGCCCTTGCTGGCTTGGCTCAGTGGATAAAGCATAGGACTGAAGGGTTCCGGGTTCAATTCCAGTAAACGGCACATGCCTGAATTGTGGTCTTGATCCCCAGTAGGGGACCTGCGGGAGGCAGCCGATCAATGATTCTCTCTCATTATTGATGTTTCTATCGCTCTCTCCCCTCTCCCTACCTCTTAAATCAATAAAAAAAATATTTTTAAAAAATTTAAGACCCAGGAAGGTTGTGAAACATACTTGGCAAAAAGATTGTATGTCATTATGAAACAAATTATTTACCCAAGTAACAACAATAGGAATCACACACAAACACAGGCTAGCAAAACTTGACTTCTTAGGATTAAAGAGAGAGGTTTTTAAGAAATCAAGTACCTGATTAACACAATATGACATATGATTATTTAATGATATCTAGAATCTTTGCTGTCTAGGCAGATATAGGAAAAACTTTTTCCCTTTTAACAGACTGAAAAAGAACAAAACAAATTCTATATTAGCTTACTTTTGATAGATTCATTTACCTAATTAAATTCATTACCTATATATTTCCCTCAAGATCTTTCTTGAAAGCTTGTTTGGAGGTTCTAGCAGGGGAGCGCAGCTACTCGTATACCCTTGACCGAAGACCGGTCCTCTCCTCAGGGGGAAGGTCGTGCAGCTTCGGGAGGGATCCACATGGATCGGTGAGGGAGGAGGGGGACACCCGCCTAGCCAGCCAGATCAGCCGAATCAACCCTGGCGATCAATGGGGTGACAGATGTCGCAGCCAGATCGCCCTCACATCCAAGATCTTTCTTAACAAACCTTCTTATCCATTCAGAAACAACCAGCTTTAGAGCAATAAATATTTCATATTTTATATCTTCTACCAAACCATATAATTTCTTTCCACTTTAATTATAATTGTTAACTCAGAAACCTTGATCTTTCTTAATGACAACTAAAAGCAATCAATTAACATTCTTTAGATTGATATTTTATGAATACGTTCCATAATTTCTGGAAAGAGGCAAAACACACTCAGATTTTCAAGAGACATATTTCAAATAAAATGTAAGATATATGAACAGATCTAAATCTGCCCTCTAGCTTCTCTGCAACAAGAAGCTTCATCTACTCTACTGTTGATTCCTTATGTATTCTGCATTTCTGACTGCGGTCTATCTCCACTTTTGTTTTCTATCTCTTCGTTGAAATTCTCACTTAAGTATACCTACTCTTCCTCTATGTTCATTGAGCATTTTTATGACCAATGTTTTGAATACTGCATGTGGTAGATTGCTTGCCTCCATTTCGTTGAGTTCTTTTTCTGGAATTTTGTCTATTCTTTCATTTGGGACATGTTTCTTTCTCTCCTCATTTTGGCTGCCTCCCTGTGTTTGTTTTTATGTCTCCCGATCTTGGTGGAGTGGGCTTATGTAGTGGGTATCCTGTAGATCCCAGTGAAACAGTCTCCCCAGTTACCTGAGCTGGGCACTCCAGATGTTCCCTTATTTGGGCTGTGTGCACCCTGGTGGTATAGTCTAGCCTCAGTTGGGGTTGGCATGTCAATGGGAGGATTTACCCTCAGGCCAATTGGCTAAAATATCTGGCCTCAACCACAGACTGCCCCTTGAGTATGTCGCTCATGGAAGTGGTTGCATGGTGCTCTGGCATAGTCTAAAGCTGGCCACCAAAAAAATAAAATAAAAATAAATTAAAAATAATAAAGCTGGCCACCAAGTGCGCTGTCTCTGTGGCCTCATTGGAAGTGCAGGCTAAGATCAGCTGCCATCTGTACCCTGCCCAAGGCCACTCGGTATGAACTACAAAGTGATCTGCAGATGTCTGCTATTGTGCTGGGCTTGGAGGTGCCTAGGAGAGGCCACGATGCAATCTGGTGGTCTACCGCTAGTGTCAGGTCTGGGACCACTTAGCAAGAGGTATGGGGCACGTTGAGGCCAGATGCTTTGGTGGTAGTGGGGAGGGGGGGGGCGGGGGGGGGGGAGGAGTGTTGTGAATCTTTGAAAGATTTTAGGAAAGTCTGTAGCATGATCCAAGACAGGCTTTTGTGTGGAAAATTCACTGGAAACAGTTTGGCTGGACCTGCAAGATGAGTGGGGCAATGTTTCAGAGAGTCACCAGGGCAGTTTATCCAGGTTGATGGAGACTCAGGTATGGCCACCTACAGGCTCTATGGGGAAAGGTTCAGCAAAGAACAATGGCTTCTTCCAGCATTTCTGTCTTGGAAAAAGCTGCTCCTCTAGCTCTTGCCTTAAATCCAGACAATTCAGTTCTTCCCTCCTGGTGTCTTTTTAAAAATATATATATTTTATTGAGTTTTTACAGAAAGGAAGGGAGAGAGAGTTAGAAACATCGATTAGCTGCCTCCTGCACACCTCCTATTGGGGATGTGCCCGCAACCAAGGTACATGCCCTTGACTGGAATCGAACCTGGGATCTTTCAGTCCGCAGGCTGATGCTCCATCCACCGAGCCAAACCGGTCAGGGCCCTGGTGTCTTTTGAGCTGCTGACTCAGCAGTGGAACTCAGATCAAGTGAGTCTGAGTAAGTGCATGCACAGGACCTTTAGGAGGAATACTTAGGACTCCAGCAGCCCTGTCTCACTCAGCCTCCATCCCCACTGGCTTTCACAGTCAGATGTTATGGGAACTTCTTTTCCCAGCGCTGGGAGCTCTTGCTCCTCAGGGGGGGACTTCTGTAGCTGAGATAGCCCTCCTAATTTTTAACCACCACACAAGGGTGAGAGAACAGCTCATTGCGTATTTCCACCCCTTATCAGTCTTCTTTTTTATATTCTTAGTTATAGGAATTTTGTTCAGCCAAATTTTAGGTGATTCTCAATGATGGTTGTTCTATAGTATAGTTGTAATTTTGATGTGCTTGTGGGAGAATGCAAGTACAGCATTTACCTACTTCACCATCTTGACTGGAAGCCCTCAGGGTGGAAGTCTTAAAAATTATAATATTTGTTTTATTTGAATAGCATTTGTCATTTCTCATCATGCTCTGACCCCTGCCATTAGAGAAAAATAAGATGTAATGTGGTCACTGTAAAGTATTAATTTTCATGTGTTTATGATAAGGTTAAATTTATACAGAAGTAAATGTGAACACAATGTTTTGCTGATAAACGTCATAGACTAAATATATGGAGAAAACAGAATTAGATGTACCTTCCTGTAAATGAAGTCTGGGTGTCCAGTGCTGTCAGTCTCATGTACTGTGCACATATTTGTACTGTTTTAGGACTCAGTAACCTTTGAGGATGTGGCTGTGAACTTCACTCTGGAGGAGTGGGCTTTAATGGATACTCCACAGAAGAAGCTCTACAGAGATGTGATGTGGGAAACCTTCAGGAACCTGGCCTCCGTAGGTATGGATGACAACTTTCTTCACCTTGTTAATTAGAGGACAAGTGTTTCTTGCCATCAAAGTTGTTCTAATGTGTATAGTGTGGGAAGGGAGGACACTGATAAATAAACCGGGCGTGGTCACAGCTCATCATAGAAATAGAATCTAATGTTTCTGTAATTTCTACTACTTTTGGAATAAATTTTCTGGGTCTGTATTTTAGGAAAGAATTGGAAAAACCATGACATTGAAGATCTGTACAGAAACCAGAGGAGAAAACGAACGTGAGTCACACTCAATAGAAAACACTGTTTTACATGAGAAACCTGTTATGCTATGAAATTTTAAAAAGAAAGAAACAAACAAAAAACCCTGCTTCAAATTTGACCTCTCAGAAAATTTCCACCAAATTACTTTCTTATATATGACAAAGGCATTCAGTATTTGAAAACTAGTTCAAATGAAGAACAGCGTTAATAAACCCTGTATATGAATGTCACTGTTTGATAATAGCAAGGCTGAAGTCTTCTTGCACAGCATCCCGTTTATTCAATTTAAGCCATTTAAATAAGGCAGAAAACCTACTTTTTTGCTATAAATCATAGAAATATGGTTCAAATATTCTAATAAATATAAAATCATAAGTAAATCATGAAGAATATGCTTCTTCTTTTTTCCAGAAGTCCTGTGGTAGAGAGAATCTGTGATGGGAAAGTGGGTCGTCAGTTTGAAGACAACTTCATCCCTATTTCAGATCTCAATCTGAATGAGAAATCGCTTGGAGTAAAGCCATGTAAATACAGTGTGTGTGGGAAATCCTCCATACAACATTCGTCTCCTAATGGGAACGTCAGATGTCACACTGAACATAAGCCATGTAACTATCAGAAGTATGGAGAGAAGCCATATAAACGTTATCTCCAGTGTATTAAAAAACATGAAAGGAATCACAATGGAGAGAAACCTTTTGAACATAATGTATGTGGTGAAGCCTTCAGTCCCAGCTATGTTGAAGTAGATGAAAAAACTCATACTGGGGAAAAACTTTTTAAATATAAGGAATGCAGGGTAGCATTTAGTGATCTCTCAATTCTTCCAGCACACGTGACCATTCACACTGGAGATGAACTTTATAAATGTAAGGACAATGAGAAAGCATCCATTTCTCGCAGTTTATATCAAATACCTGGAAGGAGTCACACTGGAGAGAAACCCTATGAATGTAAGCAATGTGGTAAAGCCTACAGAGATCACAGTTCCTTCAAAACACACGAAAGAAGTCACTCTGGAGAGAAACCCTATGAATGTAAGCAATGTGGTAAAGCCTACAGAGATCGCAGTTCCTTCAAAACACACGAAAGAAGTCACTCTGGAGAGAAACCCTATGAATGTAAGCAATGTGGTAAAGCCTACAGAGATCACAGTTCCTTCAAAACACACGAAAGAAGTCACTCTGGAGAGAAACCCTATGAATGTAAAACATGTAGGAAAGCATTCGCTTGTCTCAGTTACCTTCGAAAACATGAAAAGATGCACACAGGAGAGAAACCCTATGAATGTAAGCAATGTGGCAAAGCCTTCAAATATTGCAGTTCCTTACAGTCTCACAAAATGAGTCACACAGGAGAGAAACGCTATGAATGTATGGGATGTGGTAAAGCTTACAGTGGTTCCACTGCCTTAAAAACACACCAAAGAATTCACACAGAAGAGAAACCCTATAAATGTAAGGACTGTGGATCAGCCTTTAGATATTACAGTTCTTTACAAATACATGAAAGATCTCACACTGGAGAGAAACCCTATGAATGTAAAACATGTGGAAAAGAGTTCAATTATCTTAATAATCTTCGAAGACATGAAAGAGTTCACACAGGAGAGAAACTCTATAAATGTAAGCAATGTGGTAAATGTTACAGCGATCACACTTCCTTCAAAACACATGAAAGAAATCACATGGGAGAAAAGCCCTATGAATGTAAAACATGTAGTAGAGCGTTCGGTAGTCCCAATTATCTTCGAAAACATAAAAGGAATCACACTGAAGAGAAACCTTATGAATATAGATGGCATAGTAAAGCCAGATATTACACTACCTTAGAGTCACATGAGTGAATTTACATAGCAGAGAAACACTATGACTGTAAGCAATGTGGTAAAGGTTATAACAACCACACTTCCTTAAAAACACACAAAAGGAGTCACATTGGAGAGGAACCCTATGAATGTAAAACATGTGGAAAAGAGGTCACTTGTCTTAATTATCTTTGAAGACATGAAAGGACTCACACATGAGAGAAACCCTATGAATGTAAGCAATGTGGTAAAGGTTATAGTGATCACACTTCCTTAAAAACACACAAAAGAAGTTACACTAGAGAGAAACATTATGAATGTAAAACGTGGAAGAGTTCAGTTGTCTTAATTATCTTAGAAAGCATGAAAGGACGCACACAGAAAAACCCTATGAATGTAAGCAATGTGGCAATGGTTACAGCGATTTCACATCTTTAAAAACACACAAAAGTAGTCACACTGGAGAGGAAATTTATGAATGTAAAATATTTAGAAAAGTGTTCAGTTGTCTCAGTTATTTTCAAAAACATGAAAGGACTCACAGGAGAGGCACACCATGAATGTAAGCAATGAGTTAAAGCTTTCCATTCTCTACAAGGTTTTCAAAGACATGAAAGAAATCACACTAGAGAGAAACTAAATGTAAAAAACGTGGGAAAGCTTCCATTTTGCACACAAACTATTGAACAGAAGTGAGCATGCACTGTTCTAGCCCATCCTAATTTTTTTTTCTATGAGCCAAGTGGTATCTATACAAGCCCAATGTTTTTCCCCAATGGAAACACCAAAAAGGAAAGGGAATGCATCTGTGAAGGCAGCCATCCAAGTATTAATTTGATTGTATTAAGTGACCTGTAGGGAGAGGGTATCACTTTGAGTAATGATCATAATTTAGTATAAAAGGAGATATGGACCCAGCTGGTATGGCTTAGTGGTTGAGCATTGACCCATGCAACGAGGTTGCCAGTTTGATTCTCAGAGCACATACTCAGGTTGTGAGTACGATCCACAGTGGGGAGCATGCAGGAGGCAGCCAATCAACGTTGAAGTTTCTGTCTCATTGATGTTTCTATCCCTCTCCCAGTCTAAAAATCAATAAATTTTAAATAATAGATATATAAGGAAATGTGGGAAATTTTCAGATACACTATATCTGAATGTGGGGAAGACTTAAGTCATCCCAGTTCCTTCCAAGAGCATGAAAGGAATCACTGGATAAAACCTTTGAACATAAGCAGTGTGAGAAGGGCTTTAGTATACACACATCCTTACATGTGAAAAGTCTCAGGGAAAAGAGATAAAACTACATGTGACATGAGAAAGCTTGATGGAAATTAATCCATGTAAAATGTTCCAGAAAACTTTCAACATGAAAGAATTCATCTTAAGTTTGTATATACATAGTGTTTATCAAGCTTGTTTTGTAAAATGCACCATTGCAATATAGATTTATAACTTAAGAAATAAATATTGAGGTGAGATAACTGGGAGTTTTCTTTCAGCAATAGTACATAAAATTACTAGATAACACTTTTTCCTTAAATGAATTAATATTTTCTTTCCATTTTGAAGCCTGTTAGATCCCTGGGTGAACTGAAGTGTATTTCTAATGTGCAATTAGATTAAATTTTTATACTGTTTTATTTTTCCTGTGTGAAGGTACCATTGTAAAATGACAGTTTGGTATTTGTTGGAATTTTCCTATTGGCTTTGTACAGTTCTGGGTATCCTTAGTCCACTAATATAGTCTACCTTTTTTTTTTTTTTTTTTTTTTTTTTTTTTTTTTTACTGAAGAAGCTCTTTTTCTGGAGTGACAGGAGTAAAATATTGAACACTTGGAATAACTTTTATGTATGGCAAGTTTATGAAAGAATATAGTTTCATATAAATTAATATTTTTACATTTGGGTCCTTATTGTTCTTTATTCTGACTGGTTATTTGTTGAATAGACTTTAATTTAAGAAAAGACATAAAAAGAAGAAGAGAGACCTGTAGAATGAAAAAAAATCTAGAGTTGGAGATATTCACTCCGCTGTCAGTAATGTTAGGACCTAGATTTTTTAGAATTCATCTCTTTTATGGTTCCATCTTAGGATTCACAAGTAGCCCCACTTGCATGAGACTGAAAAGGAGAAATGAGTAACACATCAGATTTTGAAACCACCACACAGGGAAGAGACAGTTGTATCAGACTTTTGAGTCTTTGCCCTTCCAGTTAAGACTATCCTCATAACCACCACCAGTTATTTGACTTATACTTTCTTAGAGGTGTAGGTTTCCACTGATGTTTTCTCAAGATTCACATCAAAGATCCATTAATTTGGATTTTTCTGTAAGCCATCATGTGTCCATCTGGAAACTTATGTCTGAATCCCCTCTTCTCTAGATTACATCCATATAAGATGTAATTTGTATAGGAAATACGCTGTTAACAGTGCTAGGATGTGTTCTTTATTGACCATGACATCTACAATGTTGCAGCCAAAAAGGACCCAGGAGTTTGTTTCTCTGCTGCCTGTGCAGTGGCTGCCTTCACCTGGTCCTTCCGTGTGAGATCCGCCTCTTCCTCCTGTCAGGAAGACTGGGTGTTTCCTGTTACTTAGAGCTGAGTGAGTCCCTCAGTATGTTTCCAGTTATGTTTGATTGTATGTGATTAAAAGTCTGTGCCTGGCCAATGTGGCTCAGTGGTTGAGCGTCAGCCTATGAACCAGGAAGACACATGCCTGGGTTGTGGGCTCGACCCCCAGTAGGGGGTGTGCAGGAGGCAGCCCATCAGTGATTCTCATCATTGATGTTTCTATCTCTTCCTCTCCCTCTCTGAAATCAATAATTTTTCTAAAAATTTTAAGTATGTGCATTTTTTGTCAAAATAGCACTTTTGTAGTTTTATAGGAATATTTTATTAACCATTTTCTAAACTGTTGTATGTCACCAAACAATTGTTCTTAATTTCCTGAGGGAATACATGAAAATGTCTCCTTATAATTATGAATATCTAAATAAACTGCAAATCTCTTCTTTAATGATTGTACTTTGAGTCAAATTTATCATGTGCATTCAAGTTCAGGTAATTTTTCCTCAGACATATTTTACTTTAAATTCTTTTATAGTTACAATTTTGTCATGAAAGTCTCATTGATTTTTTAAAAATATTTTTAAAATTGATTTCAGAGAGGAAGGGAAAGGGAAAGAGAGAAACAATGATGAGAGAGAATCATTGATTGACTGCCTCCTGCACACCCCACACTAGGAATCGAGCCCACAATCTGGGCACGTGCCCTGACAGGGAATCGAACAATGACCACTGAGCCACGCTGGCTGGGCTTAACTTACATTTTATTTTATTTTTTATTTTTAAAAAAACTTTATTGTTGCCGAAACCGGTTTGGCTCAGTGGATAGAGCATTGGCCTGCAGACTGAAGGGTCCCATGTTCGATTCCAGTCAAGGGCATGTACCTGGGTTGCGGGCACATCCCCAGTAGGAGATGTACAGGAGGCAGCTGATCGATGTTTCTCTCTCATCGATGTTTCTAACTATCTCCCTTCCTCTCTGTAAAAAATCAATAAAAATATATATATTAAAAAAATCTTTATTGTTGAAAGTATTACATAGGCCCTCCATTTACCCCCATTAACCTCTTCCAGCCCACTCCTGTCCTCACCTCCCCATTGTCTGTGTCCATGGGTTATGCATATATGCATACAAGTTCATTGGTTGATCTCTTCCCACCCACTCTCCCCTGCCTTCCCTCTGGGGGTCAGTAGTCTGTTCATGCTTCTATGACTCGACTCTGGGTCTATTTTTGATCACCAGTTTGTTTGGTTCATTAGATTCCACATATGAGGGGGAGGCCTGGTGGTATGGGGAAGTTGAACCTTAGTTCTGATAAAACAGCCTGTCTTCCACTTACTGGTTTCAGCATAGGAGAAGAGCAGGAAAATTCCTAGGCCAGGAAGCTTCATTTTATGGCTTTTTTTTTTGGTCCCCCAGACTGTAGGGTCACTTGAATGAGGCAAAGGGCCCCTACTATTAGTGGAAAAGAGACACTCCTTCAGCACAAGTTTTCACTGGTGTGATGGTGCTGTTGGACATGCTTTTTTCTTCCATGTGTTACGCCGGGAAACCTATTACCAGGGTGGCTGATGCTGTAGTCAGGGCCCTCAAGGGCCTGTGACAGACCCTCAGGATTGTCACAGGATCATCAGTCCGAGGCCAGGTCATGAGGGTGTCATAGCCAAACTCCTTCTGCACACCCAAAGGGTATTTGTTCCACATCTGTGGTCTGCTGTTGCCTCCTTCCTCTTCACTGAGGCTGTTGTATTCATCAGAGCCTCTGGAATCTTCATCTCCGTCACTGCTCGCCTCCTCGGGGTACTCATGGCGCCAGTTATTCTCACTATACCCATCATCTTCATCTTCATAAATGTCCTGCAGTTGTTTATGCATTCATTGGTTGATTCTTGTATGTGCCCTAACAGGGGATCGAACCTGCAACCTTGGTATATAAGGAAGACACTCTAACAAACTGCTACTTGGCCAGGGTACATTTGTATTTATTTTATTTTTATTTTGAAATATATCTTTATTGCCCTAGCCCAGTGATGGCGAACCTATGACACGCATGTCAGAGGTGACACGCGAACTCATTTTTTAGTTGATTTTTCTTTGTTAAATGGCATTTAAATATATAAAATAAATATCAAAAATATAAGTCTTTGTTTTACTATGGTTGCAAATATCAAAAAATTTCTATATGTGACACGGCACCAGAGTTAAGTTAGGGTTTTTCAAAATGCTGACACGCCGAGCTCAAAAGGTTCGCCATCACTGCAGCCCGTTTGCCTCAGTGGATGGAATGTCCGCCTGCGGACTGAAGGGTCCCAGGTTTGATTCTGGTCAAGGGCACATGCCTGGATTGTGGGTTGCAGCTCAATCCCCAGTAGGGGGCGTGCAGGAGGCAGCCGATCCATGATTCTCGCTCATCATTGATGTTTCTATCTCTCTCTCCTTCTCCCTTCCTCTCTGAAATCAATAAAAATATATAAAATATTGAGCCCGAAACCTGAGCATGTGCCCCGACCGGGAATCGAACCTTGACCTCCTGGTTCATAGGTCGATGCTCAACCACTAAGCCATGCTGGCCAGGCCATTTATATTTAAAGAGAATCTTTTTCTGGCCTGGAGGTGACACCTTCCTTCTCCTGCAGTTTCTTTGTGAACTCAAGGGCACCAGTGCACACAGGAAATTTCCGATTCTGTCTCAAGATGGAGCAAGTACAGCTATGAGGCTGGGCAAGGCCAGATCACCCTGACAATGGTCCTGGAGGCAATGGAAAGAAATGATGCTGATGCACATGACGGAGGATGTCCCCAGGCAGAACCCACTTGGGATGTTCTTTTATGTTTCAGAACCACAGTCCAGAGATCTGTCCAATGAGACTGGGTGTTTATTTTCCATACTTCCAAATCTTTAAAATAAATACTGAGATTGTTATCTACGGTAGCTCATGCTTTCCCCACAAGATAGAAGAATGTGGTTGATTCTCTCACTACTACCTCAAACGTTATGGTACTATTTCAGTCAGACCATGAAGAAAAAAGTAGTTTTAAGTACAAACACATATATTGATGTCCTGCCACTTAAAGGTACTTCATGCTTTAGAACGCAAAAAGAATGAATTTCCTCCTAATATTTTCTCAGAGCCAAGAGCACTTTCTAGAACTTTAGATAATTTATTCCATTAGCATCATTTTCCAAGGTCATGAGAAAAATCTTTCTCTCTCCATGTGTACAAAAGACTCCCTGAGCTCCACTGGAGCTCATTGGCTGAGAAGACCATCTTGTAGGATGCCTTGAGTTCTCGAGGGTTTGCCGTGTTGCAGGTGGATATACGGACACTCTAAGCATATTCTGGCCTTTGTGTTTGCCATGATGAAGATCACAAGAAACACATGCTTTTTCCAAGATAGCATGTCTACAATGATGACCACAGTGATTAAAGGACCTTTGACAAGCAGAACAATTCGTGGCACTCAGTGCAAGGAGCACTGCAGCATTTTCTGCCCAGATGGGGCCACAGCTGGAACTGTACAATTCCCACAGGTGCAAATAAGAGTAAGGTGTGGAAGGGCAGGGATGCAATGTAATTTCTGCAGCAGCAGGTTCCTGAAGTTCAACCGTGTGAGAGAAGAGACCAAACGTGTATCTTCCCCAGTGAACATGCATTCTTAGTAGGAGGTCATTTATTTGAGGCTGAGATGAGAGCAAAAACAAAACAAAAAAAGCCAGAGGTATTCCAGAGTAGAAAATCAGAATGATTTCTAGAAAAACTGCTTGGAGACTATTGTTTTTTGAGATAGCTGTGAAAAGGAAGATGAAAAAAAAAGATGATGAAATGTAAATATATTCTCCATCTCAGTTCCTCATGGTGAATGCCCACAGACCTTTCTTGCTGCTGTGTATGGTGACTGATGCTGCTCCTCCCCGTGTGGGCCTCCTGGTAAGCCGAGTCCTGGGTGAAACGTGTGCCCTCCTTTCCTCTCTCCATTGAGGTCACCTGTGGTTCTGTGGTTCTGCCCTCAGGCTGCCTGTGTCAGGTGGCCTCCAAGTTCTTCTGTGTCCCAGGCTCGATGGGTTATTGCTGCAGTTTGGGTGGGGATGTTTGTCTCAGATGATACTAAAGGTGAGCATTTCCTCAGGGACTGGAGAGAGGCAATGGTCAGAGCCAGGAATCTGTGCATACTCTATGGAGAGGCTGCCTGGCAGGGAGTGCTTCCATGTCCAGAACATTTTTTTAAAAATATATTTTATTTATTTTTTACAGAGAGGAAGGGAGAGGGATAGAGGGCCAGAAACATCGATCAGCTGCCTCTTGCACAGCCCCTACTGGGGATATGCCCTCAACCAAGGTACATGCCTTTGACGGGAATCGAACCTGGGACCCTTCAGTCCGCAGGAAGACGCTCTATCCATTGAGCCAAACCAGGTAGGGCGGGAACATTTTCTAAAGTTAACCATTCTAAATACTCAGAACTCATTCCTGTCCTCTCTCCCGGAAAGATGGCTTGTTTTTGGTTTCAGTGCTCTTTATTGGAACCTTTTTTTACAAATGTCAGACTCCAGGTGTCAACAAAGATGAAAATGGAGCCAGATTCATTAGGTGCCTTTTAAGTGTGTGTGTTTGCAAGGAAGGACCACTGCTCCCTGGGGACTCTCAGCGCTGCCTCTCAGTGCAAACGTCCCTGGACAGGAGATCTGGCTGCTTTGGGCTCAGGCCTGTGCACCTCAGGCGCTAGGGGGCGTGTGGTGCACAGTGTCTGTCATCTGAGCTGGGCGCCGGGTGGGCGGGGCTACGCTCTGCAACCACCCGGATGTTCCTTTCCCTTCAGACGCCCTGGGGTCGCATCTTCCTTGTTCTGTCCTCATCTGTCCGTCTGCGATCTGTAAGGTGGTGGGAGCTGCAGGCGGGACTCGGGAGGCCCAGGAACCAGAAATGGTGAGTGTGCGGCCGGGCGCGGGGACGGGGAGGAGGCGCGGGTGGAGCCGCCGTGGCGGGACCGTCTCTCCACGGTCAGGTCCGGAGCCCGCGGACCCGAGGCGCCGGGGGCTCCGCTGAAACTGCAGGCCCCTCGGGCTCGCAGGGTGGGGCCCAGCCGGGACCCGGGCGTCCAGTGTGTCCCCGCGGCAGGGCCTTGGGCTGCGGAGCGCGTCTGGGCAGCTCTGCACCCTCATCCCCGCGGCTCCGCAGTCGGTGCGGGGACCACGGGGAGGGTCATGGGGACAATGGTGACTCGGTCCCCGCGGTTCGTGCACGGGAGGAGCTGTGGTCTGTGGGGCCCCCTGTCCCTCCTTTCTCCCCAGAAGGACCCCGTTTTCTCCTGAGTTTTGATGTTTGTGGAGCAGGCTCTCAAGTCCACCCCCTGTCCCCCAGGCCTAGCTCTGCAGCAAATGCCTGCATTTCCAGTCTCTCCCCGGAATCCTAACCGCCATCTTCCTTCTCTGAATCACAGCATCTTATCAGCTATTTGTTTTGTGCTGCTTTCAAACGGTTAAAAACAAAATTCAACTGAATAAATTGGAAGGTCTAATTGGCTTGATTCCCATTCACGAATCTGAATGGGCAGCATCCCATCTAGGAAATAGAATCTGAGGAGCTGTTCACAATGGAAGGCGTTTACAACAGGCAGAAAGGAAGCGTCATTAAGAGGTTGAATAGTATCTCAGGCAGGGTCACCCTTCCTCAGGGGAAGGAACAGCAGGAGTCTTTAGACGGATTAGTGTTAAACAGCAACTTGCAGATTGATGGGGTTAGATTAGAATTTTAGTCCTGGGAGAGGTGAAACTGCAGTTACCTACAGTCCTGCACCCCTGAACCTGGGGAGGACATCTGGAGGCAGTTTTGTTGTTTTCAGTTCTCTTACAAACCTGCAGGGTGTAGCCTGCTACACACCTAGGCCATATGGCGTAGCCTGTGGGTCCTAGGCAACAAACCTGTGCAACATGCTACTGTACTGAATGCTGTAGGCAATTGTAATGCAATGGTAGGAAGCATTTATGAAAAGGTGCAGTAAAAATGTGGTGTGCAAGGTAGGAAATGGTACATCCGTGTGGGCACTGACCCTGAATGGGCTGCAGGACTGGAGGCTGCTCTGCGGGAGTCAGTGATCGGTGAGTGAATATGAAGGCCTAGGCTGTTAGTGTGCACGACTGTAGACTTTATCACACTGTACACTTAGACCAGGAAATTCACAAAAAAACAGATTCCTCAAGCCCAGGAGGCAATGATGCAATCAACAGGCACAGTCAACACCAGACCTGTGAGGCTGCTGCCCGCATAAAACAGCATACTGCTTCACAGGAAAGTTTTCTGTCACTAAGTAGAAAGCACACAAAGATAAAGAGGATAGTATAGAAAATGCATAAACCAGTTTCTCATCATCAAGTATTCTATGTAGTGACCGTAACTGTGTGTGCTGGACTTTCATAGGACTGGCCGCATAGGGAGCTTGTTTACACCAGCATCACTATAAACTGCATGGTCCTATGATGTTATGGTGGGTATGACATCACTAGGTGATCAGAATTTTTCAAACCCATCATAATCTTTTTTTTTTTTTAATATATTTTATTGATTTTTTTACAGAGAAGAAGGGAGAGAGATAGAGAGTTAGAAACATCGATGAGAGAGAAACATCAATCAGCTGCCTCCTGCACATCTCCTATTGGGGATGTGCCCGCAACCCAGGTACATGCCCTTGACCGGAATCGAACCTGGGACCTTTCAGTCCGCAGGCCGACGCTCTATCCACTGAGCCAAACCGGTTTCGGCCCATCATAATCTTTTTTAAAAATACTCCAAGATACCCTGACCGGTTTGGCTCAGTGGATAGAGCGTCGGCCTGCGGACTCAAGGGTCCAAGGTTCGATTCCAGTCAAGGGCATGTACCTTGGTTGCGGGCACATCCCCAGTAGGGAGTGTGCATGAAGCAGCTGAATCGATGTTTCTCTCTCATCGATATTTCTAGCTCTCTATTCCTCTCCTTCTCCCTTCCTCTCTGTAAAAAAATCAATAAAATATATTTTTTAAAAAAATACTCCAAGATATGTTTTCATTGATTTTAGGAAGAGGGGGGGGGGGGGGAAGAGAGAAATGAACATTGATGTGAGAGAAACATCAAATGGTTGCCTCTCATACCCCCCCCCCCCCCCCCCCCCCCCCCCAGAGATCAAACCTGCAACCCAGGCAATGTGCCCTGACCTGGGATCAAAACTGCAACCTTTTGTTGTATGAAATAATACTCCAACCAACTGAGCCACTCAATTGGGGCCAAATCCATTATAATCTTATGGGACCACCATCCTATATGTGGTCAGTTGTTGACCATAGGTTCATGACTGTACTGGTTTTGATGGTGTGACTTATACAAGTGATCCATTGTGGGCCTGCTGTCTCTTATTGATTGATCGATTGTATATTTTTTATTGTTGATAGTATTATAGATATCTCCCATTCCCCCCCCCCCCATACTCCCCTGCTCCCATTCCCTACCCACCCACCCACAGGTCTTCACTACCCTATTGCCTGTGTCCATGGGCTATGCATATAAGTATATTAGAGGCCTGGTGCATGAAATTCGTGCACTTGGGGGTCCCTCAGCCCAGCCTGCACCCCCTCGCCGTCCAGGAGCCCTCGGGGGATGTCCGACTGACACGAGGAGTGCACCTAAGCCAGCAGTTGGTCATCCTTAGCACTGCCACGGAGGGAGGAGACGCTCCCGCCCCTGCCGCTGTGCTCACCAGCTGTGAACCTGGCTTCTGGCTGAGCGGCACCCCCTCTGTGGGAGCACACTGACCACCAGGGGACAGCTCCTGCATTGAGTGTCTGCCCCCTGGTGGTCAGTGTGCGACATAGTTCTGCCATTCAGTTGATTTGCATATTAGCCTTTTATTTTATAGTATAGGATAAGTTCTTTGGTTTATCTCTTCTTGACCCTCCAACCCCACATTGAGGTATGTCAGTCTGTTCCATACCTCCATGCTTTGGGTGTTTTTTATTTGTCAATTCATTTTGTTCATTAGATTCCACAAATAAGTGAGATTATGTGATATTTGTCTTTCTCAGATTGGTTTATTTCACTTAGCAGGTCCATCCATGCTGTCCCATAGGGTAAGAGATCCCACTTTTAGAGAGAGAGGAAGGGAGAGAAACATGGATGTGAGAGCAGAACATCAATTGGCTGCCTCCTGCACACTCCTTATCAGGTATCAAGTGTGCAACCCAAGCATGCACCCTGACAGGCAATCAAACCAGCAACCTTTCAGTGCATGGGAAGACACTCAGCCAACTGAGCAACACTACCCATAGCCTGTTCTCTCTTTTTCTTTTTTAAAAAAAAATTTTGTTGAGAGTATTACAGATGTCCAGTTTCTTATCCCATACTGCCCGCCTCCACCCGGTTCCCCCTGCCCCAGGCCTTCACCACCCTATTGTCTGTGTCCACAGGTACGATCTTTAATTAATCTTCCCACCTCCACTCCACCCTTCTCTCTGAGATTCTTTTTTTTTTAAATATATTTTATTGATTTTTTACAGAGAGGAAGGGAAAGAGATAGAGAGTTAGAAACATCGATGAGAGAGAAACATCGATCAGCTGCCTCCTGCACATCTCCTACTGGGGATGTGCCCGCAACCCAGGTACATGCCCCTGACCGGAATCGAACCTGGGACCCTTCATTCCGCAAGCCGACGCTCTATCCACTGAGCCAAACCGGTTTCGGCCCCTCTGAGATTCTTTAGTCTATTCCAGGGGTGGGCAAACTTTTTGATTCGAGGGCCACAATGGGTTCTTAAACTGGACCGGAGGGCCGGAACAAAAGCATGGATGGAGTGTTTGTGTGAACTAATATAAATTCAAAGTAAACATCATTACATAAAAGGGTACGGTCTTTTTTTTTTTTAGTTTTATTCATTTCAAGTGGGCTGGATCCGGCCCGCGGGCCGTAGTTTGCCCACAGCTGGTCTATTCCATGCTTTCATGCATCTGGTTCTATTTTATTCATCCAGTTTACTTTGTTCATTTATTTTGATTTTTAGATTCAATTGTTGGTAGATATGTATTTATTGCCATTTCATTGTCTCCTCCTTTTCTCTCTTCTTAAAGAAGACCCTTCAACGTTTCATGTAATACTGGTTTGGCGGTGATGAGCTCCGTTAGCTTTTTCTTGCTTGTGAAGCTCTTTATCGGACCCTCACTTCTAAATGAGAGCTTTGCTGGGGAGAGTCATCTTGGTTGTAGGTCCTTACTATTCATCATTTTGAATATTTCTTGCCACTCCCTTCTGGCTGCAAAGTTTCTGTTGAGAAATCACCTGCCAGTCATATGGGTGCTACCCTGTAGGTAACTAACTGCTTTTCTCTTTCAGCTTTTAAGATTCTCTCTTTGTCTTTAGCCCTTGGCATTTTAATTATGATGTGTCTTGGTGTGAGCCTCCTTGGATTCTTCTTGTTTGGGACCCTGTGCTTCCTGGACTTGTAGGGGAAGTTTTCTGTCATTAGGTAGGGGAAGTTTTTTGTTATTCCTTCTTCAAATAGGTTTTCAATAGCTAGCTCTCTCTCTTCTCCTTCTGGCACCCCCATAATACAGATGTTGGTATGCTTGAAGTTTTCCCAGAGGCTCCTTACACTGTCTTCATATTTTTGGGTTCTTTTTTCTTTTTGCTGTCCTGTTTGGGTGTATTTCAGTTAGTGTATGCTTAATTTCTGACTGGTCATTTTTCATATCTTTGACATTCTCACTAAGATCCTTAAAAATCTCATGAAGATCCTTGAGTAACCTCATAACCATGGTTTTGAACTCTGTATCCAGTAGTTTGATTGCTTCCATTTCTTTCACTTGTGATGTTTCTTTGTCTCTACATTTTGGCTGCTTGCTTCCCTGTGTTTGTTTCTATGTACTAGGTGAAGGGGATTTATCAGGGTAGGGCAAACAGTATGCTCCAGACTGAAGGAGACTCAGATATGGCTGCCAGTCAGCCCTGCCAAAGGGGAGGTCCCAGCACAGAAACAGTGACCCCTGCCAGCACCCCGTTTGGTAGAGAGCTGCCCCCAAGTTCCTGCCCTGATGCCGGATAACCCAGTTCTTCCCCATGTGTGTCTAGGTCCCCCAGCACTGGAGCTCAGAAGAAGCAGGACCGTGTAAGTTTGTGCATGGGCCCTTTAAGAGGAACACCTGGGATTCCACCAACCTCCATGTCACTCAGCCACAATCCCCACTGGTTTTTACAGCCTTTAGTTGTGGGGACTTCTCTTCCCAGCTCTGGAACCCTGGGCTGGGGGTCTGGTGTGGGGCTGCGACCCCTTGCTCCTCACGTGCGGCCTCTGCAGAGATGATCTCCTTCCTGATTAAAACGATGGCACACGTGTGTGTCAGATCAGCTCATTCCACGCCTCCACCCCTCCTACTTGTCTCAATGTGCTTTCTTCTTTACTCTCTAGTTGTAGGACTTCCATTCAGCCAGCTTTCAGGTGGTTCTGAATGATGGCTGTTCTGTATTTTAGTTGTAATTTTGATGTGGTTGTGGGAGATGGCGAGTACCAGCATTTACCTATGCCGCCATCTTGGTTCTCCCTGTTCTCTCCTTTTTAATAAAACAGACTTAATATTTTTTTAAAAAACAATTTTTTAACGTATTTTATTGATTTTTTACAGAGAGGAAGGGAGAGGGATAGAGAGTTAGAAACATCAATGAGAGAGAAACATCGATCAGCTGCCTCCTGCACACCTCCTACTGGGGATGTGCCCGCAACCAAGGTACATGCCCTTGACCGGAATCGAACCTGGGACCTTTCAGTCCGCAGGCCAATGCTCTATCCACTGAGCCAAACTGGTTAGGGCCAGACTTAATATTTTAATTGTTTATCATTTCCCACAGTCAATGAATGGCTATGTTTAAAACGTTTATTGTATGTGTGTGGATATTTTACATGAGAACAGTAGCTGGTAACTACCTGGACCTACTTGCATAAAGTCTTTGTGCCTCTCTTTCGAGAACCTTTCCTGGGCACAGACATCCTATGGGAAGCCCTTTGAGTGGAGGTTCCTCTTGGGTAACCTTTCCACGTGTCCTGGGTCAGTGCTGCCTCACCCTGAGTTTGTCACCTTTAAACGTTTATTCATTTTATGCTAGTCTGGGGTTTATAATGAATAAAAATGTATTTCATCACTGCAACTTGAAACACAGTATAAAATGTTTTTAAATATGCTAGAGACAAGTGGCTTTAGGAGAAATAAAATATTCATTGTTACATCTCATGTATTAAAGTCTTGTTCCCTAGCCAGTTTGGTTCAGTGGGTAGAGCATGGGCCTGTGGACTGAAGAGTCTTGGTTTTGATTCTGGACCAGGGCACATACCTCGGTTGCAGGCTCAAACACTGGCCTTGGTGGGGCGCATGCAAGAGGCAAGCAATTGATAGTATTTCTCTCACTTCAATGTTTCCCTCTCCCTGTCTCTTCCTCTCCCTTCCACTCTCTCTAAAAATCAATGGAAAAATATCCTTGGGTGAGGATTAATAAAAAAGAAATAATAAAGTCTTGTTTCTCTTTTCCTTTTGAGTGTGGGTAGGAATAGTAAAAGGGCTATTCTTTTATTTTGAGTGAGTCAAATGGATTTTCAGGGCTTAGAACAGATGTATAGAAGTATGATTAATAGTTTATAAAATGCCCAGCCAGTGTAGCTTGTGACCAGGAGGTCACAGTTTGATTCCTGGTCAGGGCATATATCTGGGTTTCAGGGTCGAGCCCCAGTAGGGGGCATGCAGGAGGCAACCAGTCGATGGTTCTCTCTCATCACTGATATTTCTCTCTCTTTTTCCCTCTCCCTTCCTCTCTCTGAAATCAATACAAACATTTTTTTTATGATGAAAAATACATTTATTTTTTAATGTATACATGTACACTGATAGTCCGACAGAAAACTTTATGACTCCGTTTGATATTATCAGTGGCAAACATTTTTCAAAAATAGTTTATAAAACACAGTCTTGCCCTGGCTACTGTGACTCAGTTGGCTAAGCATTGCCCCATGCACCAAAAGTTTGGGGGTTCCATTCCCAGTTGTGGTGTTTATGGGAAGAAACTGATCAGTGTTTCTCTGTCACATTGATGTTTCTCTCTCTCCCTTCCCCTTCCTTTCTCTCTGAAAAAAATCAAAAACATTTTTAAAAATCTTGCCATCCTATATAATAAAAGGCTGATATGCAAATTGTCCCCTCGGGAATTCAACTGACCAGGAGTTTGACCGCTCACTATGACATGCACTGACCACCAGGGAGAGGTGCGGAATGAAGGAAGGCCCCGGCCAGCAGCTAGGGGAAGGAAGGCCGTAGCCATCAGATGGGGGAAGGAAGGCCCCAGCTGGCAGTGGGGGTGAGGAAGGCCCCAATCGGCCTAAATCAGCCCTGACTGCCGGCCAGGCCTAGGGACCCTACCCTGCATGAATTTCGTGCACCGGGCCTCTAGTGGAAACAGTAAACAATGAACTTTTTTTTTTTTTTTTTTTTTTTGGCAATGCAATAGATATTTGTGGATTTTCTTGTTGAGCTAGAAAAGTGTCTTACAATTTTTTTCTCTCCTTGACACATAAACACTGGTGGAGTATTTTTAAAAATATATTGTTGGTTTTTTTAAATTTATCTGCATTGTTGAAAGTATCATTGATGTCCCCCTTGTTATTTTATTATTTACTAGAGGCCTGGTACACGAAATTCGTGCACTTGCGCGGGGGGGGGGGGCTCTCAGCCCAGCCTGAGCCCTCTCGCAGTTCAGGACCCCCAGGGGGTCCTTAGCACTGCCACAGAGGTGGGAGAGGCTATGGCTGCACTCAACCAGCCGTGAGCCCAGCTTCTGGCTGAGCGGCTCTCCCCCTGTGAGAGTGCACTGACCACCAGGGGGCATCTCCTGCATTGAGTATCTGCCCCCTGGTGGTCAGTGCATGTCATAGCGACCATCTGCCCCCTGATGGTCAGTGTGTGTCATAGTGACCAGTTGTTTCACTGTTCAGTTGATTTGCATATTAGCCTTTTATTATATAGGATTTCAGAGAGAGAGGGAGAGGGAAAGAGAAAAAAACATCAATGATGAGAGAGAATCATTGATTGGCTGCCTCTTCCATGCCCCCTACTGGGGATGGAGCCCGCAACCCAGCATGTGTCCTGACCAGGAATCAAACCGTGACTTCCTGGTTCATGGGTTGACACTCAGCTACTGAGCCACACCTGCCAGGCTAAATACCGTGTTTAAATGACTTTGCTAGATCGTTGGAACACTGGCAATGTGTCATTTAAAATATCAGTGGTGGCCCAGAGCAATGTCATGGGGAGCAGAGGCCTAAGGCCAGTTACTTAAAGCTCAGGAAGGTTCCCACCCCAGGCCTCCAAAGGGAAGTAGTTGAAGGCCCCTGATTTTTTCTGGGGAGCCTCTCCCTTCAGGTGTCCTACCTGCTCAGACCCACCATGGAAGAAGCCTCTACTGTGAGAAGCTACAGCCCTGGGAAGCTGGGGAAGCAAGTGGACTTGAGGGAGGGTATGATGCCCCTTCTGAGGTTTTAGTTATGGTTCCCTGGGGCCTTTTTCTAGACAGATTGGATTTTGTATCCACAGTGTAATTGCACTGAGTGTATGTAATTTGTGTACATTGAGAAAGTCTGGGAAAGTCAGGGGTCTTTGTCTCGGGTTAGGGATTGTCACTTTGGGAGTTCATTTGGGTCAGAACCTTACACTGAATCCAGCAGTGTTTTCTCACTATGAGCTGAAGCCTGAGAGAGGGAGCAGTTTCGTTATTCCCTGGGAAGAGAAGCTCCCAGAGTTCATTCTGTGGGTTGCTCAGGTGTCCTTCCACCCCTCCCCCAGTGACTATCCCACTGTTTTCAGACAAAGTGGAAGGTCCTCTTCCCCACTGGCTGCTGCCAGGAGTTGAGTTCTTATGATATCTCAAGAAAAATAACTTTCTGAGACTCATGGGGAGAACAAGTGATTTTTTTTTATTTTATTGATTTTTTACAGAGAGGAAGGGAAAGAGATAGAGAGTTAGAAACATCCATGAGAGAGAAACATCCATCAGCTACCTCCTGCACACCCCCTACTGGGGATGCGCCCGCAACCAAGGTACATGCCCTTGACCGGAATCGAACCTGGGACTCTTCAGTCCACAGGCCAACGCTCTAGCCACTGAGCCAAACTGGTCAGGGCTCTATCTGGGTTTCTAAAGTCCCATCTCCCTTAATCCAGTCATAGAAGAAGTGTAGCTTGGGTTTCAGTAAAGCTAGAAGCAAAGCCACTATCCAGAGTTTCCATTCCATGTTGCAGCTGGATCCAGTACAGCATTAGGCTAGCTGCAGTCCACTAGTCCATTGTGGGTGAGGGTCCACATGGCTGTGGGCCACATAGGAGAATGCCAGAGAGCACGCTCCAAGCAACAGGAGCCCCAGGGGTCCTGAAGTTACAAGAGAGGGAATTTCTCTGTTCAGGGATGTTCAGGGGATTAAATATCCCAAATCTTCATGTGCTTGCAGTGGCCATGCCCATTCTGGCCAATGACCTTTGTTCCCAGGTAAGACTGACAGACAAGTACCTTTCCTATTTCACCCCAACTTTACTGGGTATGCATCTATCTTCCCTTTGTCCAGTCCCCTTTCCTCAGGATATGCCTATAATGCCTGGCCTTCCCTTCGTATTATTAATAACAATGGTTATTACAACAGTATCATTCCCCCCCCCCCAACCCTCCCACCCCCGAGAGAAAAGGAACCTCTTTGTAATCTTACAAAGCAAAAATGGACTAAGGTCTCCATCTCTTGTAACTGCATACTGCTGTGAAGGGACATAGTCCTGCCTATCCCAAGGCTCAAAGGTTCTCCCTGTCTGACCAGGAAGGAAGTAGCTAAAGAGACAGCGAATCTTCATGTAGGGATTCTGTAAAGTCCAGGTCATTCTGGTGTCCCTGGGAGGTGACATAGGCAATGTCTAGGAGGGTGGTTCATTGGACAAGCTGGCATTCTTGTTCTGTTCTAGAAATGACAGACTTGACAAGAAGGTTAACAGGCACAATTCAAAAGTGAGGAGACTAAAACATCTAGTGACAGGTAAGAGCCCGTGTGGTAAAGGGAAAGATTAACTTACAGTGTCCCCAGTTAGGTTGGGGGAATAACTTCTTCCCTGGAGGCAGGTGTGTCGCACCTGTCGGAAACTTTTGTCCATCATACATAACACATTGCGGACGGATCCTGAGAATTCTCGTGTTTCTGTTCTAAGGCTTGAGGCCAATCACGAGAACTCTTTAAAAAGATATTAGCTTGTAAGAATATGTAATAAATAACTTAAAAATGCAATGGGTATTTAATTTTAAAGCGTGCCTTTAACATTTATGTAAAACATTTTTTGTACTCGTTCAATATAAACTTACCTGGCCACTGGGTAAAGCTAGCAATAAAACTACTGGTCCGCAATGAGTTAACTCACATTAAGCTAAGGGAAATCTTCTAAGATTTACCTAGTGAGAAACTATGAGCCTTTTCTGTCTGAACCCTTTGGACAGAAAAGGGAACGTAGTTTCTAGTGAAGCCGATAGACTGTCCATACTTCATTGACTCAGCTATGAGTCCAAACCATTGACTCTTATTTTCAGGACGCAGTGATTCAGATGGCTTCTAAGAGAGGCCTATATTGTGTGAGCAAGTAATCAGGTAAATAAGGACATGGGCATACATTCTATGAAAATAGAAGAACACAAAACACAGCGTTAATGCATACAGCAAATCTAAACTAAGTGAAAAGATTTCCAGATACAAGGCTTCTGCTGGGATTAAATCACACCATGACAGTCTGATAGACTGTCTGAAGGTAAAACATCTCTGGTGATGTCATCAGGGCTGAGGCCTGTATGGCAGTGGTCGGCAAACCGCAGCTCACAAGCCACATGCGGCTCTTTGGCCCCTTGAGTGTGGCTCTTCCACAAAATACCACGTGCGGGCGCGCACGTACAGTGTGATTGAAACTTCGTGGCCCATGTGCAGAAGTCGGTTTTCGGCCTGGGCAACTCTATTTTGAAAAAGTGGTGTTAGAAGTAGTGAGGGTTATCGGACGGTCAGGCGAGGGGAGACGGTCAGGCGAGGGGAGACGTGGCGCAGGCGGGGGAGGCGCGCATGATTCATGCACGAGTTGAGTGAGCCAGTCAGTCAGCAGTCTCATTGTGCAGTGGTTAGTGCTAGTCGCATCCACAAATCGTGCGCAGGTGACAAAAGTACCTACTCGAGCCGTAACCGGTTTGGCTCAGTGGATAGAGCGTCGGCCTGAGGACTGAAGGGTCTCAGGTTCGATTCTGGTCAAGGGCATGTACCTTGGTTGCGGGCACATCCCCAGTGGGGGGTGTGCAGGAGGCAGCTAATCAATGTTTCCCTCTCATTGATGTTTCTAACTCTATCTCTCTCCCTTCCTCTCTATAAAACATCAATAATATATATATATATATATATATATAATATATAATATATATATATATTTTAAAAAAAAAAGTACCTACTCAAAGCAGTTACCTGTATTTTTCCAACCGGCTGCAAATCCTACAGGTATTTTTGTCATCAATTTAAGAATTGTAATTATTTTGTGTTGGTGACTTTATTATTATTTTAGCAAAGGCCAGCTTAGGAGTACCCTAATTAAGTTAATAACAATGTACCTACCTATATAGTTTAAGTTTAAAAAATTCGGCTCTCAAAAGAAATTTCAATCGTTGTACTGTTGATATTTGCTCTGTTGACTAATGAGTTTGCCGACCACTGATGTATGGCATACGCAAACATAGCCTTAAAAACAATACTTTGAAGACAGTTCATTGCATTGGAGTCCAATATTCCCAATTGTGATGTCCACTGAAACACAATTTTTCTCCCTAAGATTACTCTCATTTTCAAAGAGATTGCATTAAGTCCCGTTTTAGTTTGGCCTGATTGTTTGAATAAGCACAACAAGAATAGCAACTGATCAAATCAATAACATGGGCTCTTTCAAATTTGCTTTGCTTGATTTTTCACAAGGAATCTTTAAATCAGCGGTTCTCAACCTGTGGGTCGTGACCCCTTTGGTGGTCAAACGACCCTTTCACAGGGGTCACCTAAGACCATCCTGCGTATCAGATATTTACATTACGATTCATAACAGTAGCAACATTACAGTTATGAAGTAGCAACGAAAATAATTTTATGGTTGGGTCACAACATGAGGAACTGTATTTAAAGGGCCAGAAGGTTGAGAACCACTGCTTTAAATTGACCTTTAGTGAGCAGTCAGCCCCTCAGGAGGAGAAGTCAAGCCACAGTTGGCATTAGGCTGAGCCTGAAATACCTGTAGGTTTGGGTCAAGTCCTCAAGTCCTTGATGTCCACGAAGGTGTCTTGAGGTTCCTTCCCTGCCATCTTTCAGGAAAATAACCTTCATACTTTACCTGGAAAGACTGTGATGAACCACATGACCAAGCAAGGTATTAGGCCATTTCTCCATGTGACTTTTGATTGACCGATCAGCTTCAAGAGTCAGTCTCAATTCCTTAAGGCTTTCTGGTGACATCCAGAATCCAGGCATGTCTCTCTTGGACATGGCATTCCAAAGTCTTGGTTAATAGGGCCACATAGTTTGGAACTGGTCTTATTGGATTAATGCGAAGAAATGTACTGCCATGACTCACTCATTAAGAATTGCCAAAATCTGGAGGGATCAGGTAGGGAGGAAAAAAGGTAAAAGTAAGCAATTAGCATTCCCTAAATTGGCAAACACATTTTAGCCTGGCCAGCATGGCTCAGTGGTTGAGTGTCAGCCTATGAACCAGGAGGTCCTGTTTCAATTCCTGGTCAGGGCATATGCCCATTTGCAGGCTCAATGCCCAGTGCAGGAGGCAGCCAATCAATGATTCTATCTCATCATTGATGTTTCTATCTCTCCCTCCCCTTTCCTCTCTAAAATCAATACAAATATATATTAAAATACAAATAAATAAATAAATAAATATATTTTTTTAAAAAGATGAGTTTTCTCACAGGAATTGAGGTACTTAATATAGGAATATTATGTTATTTCAATTTTTTCAAAGTGATCTTTACTCTGACAGTAGAGAGTAATGAAGACTTTAAGTGATCACAATAAAATATCAATAAATTCCATGTGTTCATGAGGAATTGAGTGTGGCTAATAAATAATAGTCTGACAAGCAAGTCATAGAATGAATGTTGGGGACATCGTGTCCTATGTGAACTTCTTATGAACTATGTATAGATCCCTAGTGCTGTCTAACTCACCCATATACATATGTGGGATGTTTTAGGACTCAGTGGCCTTTGAGGATGTTAATGTGGAGTTCACCATGGAGGAGTGGGCTTTCCTGGATCCGACCCAGAAGAAACTCTACACAGATGTGATGCTGGAAACCTTCTGGAACCTGGCATCAGTAGGTAGTGATGACAACTTCTTATTTATTTAGTCAATTAGAAAATTATGTTGCTTGCTCATCAGTGCTGCTTTAGGAACTGAAATGTGGAAAGGGAATACATTAATAATTAAACTAGGCATGATCACAGCTCATCATGAACCTAAAGTCTAACCATTTTTTATACTAGTATTTTTAATAATTTATGATGCTTTTTTTTCTAGCATGTATTTTAGAAGAAAAATGTGAAGATCATGACAGTGAAGATCAGTATGAACATCATGAAATGAATCTTAGGTGAGTCACACTGACATGAGAAAGCAATGTTCCACAAGATAATCTTAATATATGATCAAATATTCCCAGTCAAGGGCAGATACCTGGGTTGCAGGTTCAATCCCTGGCCCTAGTCAGGGTATTTGCGGGAGGCAACCATCGATGGCTCTCTCTCACATCTATCTTTCCTCTCTCTCTTCCTCCTTTCCTCCCTCTTCCTCCCTACCTTCCACTCTCTCTAAAAATGAATGGGGAAAAAAATCCTTTGGTGAGGAATAATAATAATAATAATAATAATAAATAATAATAATAGATACACATGGGCCCTTGTGGGGTGGCTCAGTTGATTGTAGCATCATCCAGTATACCAAAAGGTTGCAGGTTTGATTCCCATTCAGGGCACATACCTAGGTTGCAGGTTTGATCCCTGGTAGGGGCACATACAGGAGGCAACCAATTGATGTTTCTTTCTCACATTGATCTCTCTCTCTCTCTCTCTCTCTCTCTCTCTCTCTCTCTCATCTCAATAAACATATATTCTTTCGGGTAAGGATTTTTTAAAAAGTACATTAGGAACACTATTCAAAACATCATTAATGACTATGACTATTTTCATAATATCTATGATTGAGTCCACCTTCAAGGCTTTTAGTATATCCACGCTCAAACAACCTGAATGTGCAGAAACCCCATACTTTCCTTAAAAATGGTAAAAATGTCACTGTCATACTAGTAATAAATATAACATCATTGATAAGCAAAGTATTAATAACATGCTTTTGGTTTTTACGGCAGTCATTTGGTGGAGAGCCTCTGTAAATGGAAGGATGGGAGTCAATTCAGAGAAACCTTCAGACAGATTCCACATGATAATGAAAGGAAGAAAACTCCTACTGAAATACAAGTACCCACGTCCAGGTTGTGTAGACAAGTCTTCATGCATTATTTATCCTTTAATAACCTCGTGAGCTCTGACACTGGACCCCAACTATACCAGTGTGAGGAATATGAAGAGAAGCCTTATAAATGTAAGGAATGTGGGAAAGCTTTCAAGCATCTCCGATATATTAATGTACATGAAAAGAAACACAGTAGAGAAAGGCCCTATGAATGTACAAAATGTGGTAAAACCTACAGGTATTTAAGTAACTTATGTCGACATGCAAGAACTCATACTCAGGAGAAATTCTATGAGTGTAAGAAGTGTGGGAAAGCCTGGAGTTCTCTCCTCATATTTCAAAGACACATGATCAAGCACACTAGAGATGGACCTTTTAAATGTAAGGAGTGTGGGAAAGAATTCCGATGTCCAAGAAACTTTCGACATCATGAAATGATACACAATGGAGAAAGGCCCTATGAATGTAAGGAATGTGATAAAGCCTTCAGTTCTCTCAAATATCTTAAAAATCACACAAGGACTCATGATGGAAAGAAGCCTTATGAATGTAAGGAATGTGGTAAAGCTTTCCGTTACCCCACTTCCCTTAGAAATCATGAAATAGCTCATACTGGGGAGAAACCCTATGAGTGTAAGCAATGTGGGAAAGCCTTCAGTCGTCTCAGTTACTTTCAAGTTCATGAAAAAACTCATAGTGAAGAGAAACCATTTGAGTGTAAACAATGTGGCAAAGCTTTCCGTTCTCTCAAGTCCTCTCGAGTACACGAAAGAACACACAGTGGAGAAAAACCCTACGAATGTACAGAATGTGGTAAAATCTTCGGTTACTCAAGTAGTTTACATAAACATTTGAAAACACACTCTAGAGATAAACCCTGTTAATGTAAAGAATGTGTGAGAGCCTTATTTATCTTTCAGCTGTGCAATCACATAGGATGCTCCAGATTGGGGATGGGCCCTAGAAATGTCAGGAGTGTTAGAAAGCATTCATTTCTTCCAGTGTATTCTAAAGGATGAAAGAACTCACACTGAAGAGAGGCCTTGTCAGTATAAACATTGTAGAAAAGCCTTGGGTTGCCCTAGTTCTTTACAAAATCATACCCAAGAATAAGTGTATGAATATAAGGAGTGTGGGAGAGCCTTTCTTGGACATGTAAGAACGTACATGGAGAGAGCATATAAATATAGAGAATGTGCAAAAGCCTTCAGCTGTCCCTTTTTCTTGGAAAGACCATGAAAAAAAATTCAAAGCGGAGACAATTCTATTGAATGTAAACGATGTAGGAAAACCTTCATTTAGCCTCATATCCCCACAATGCCATGTGAGTATGTACACTGAATAGGTATTGTATAATGCTAGTGAAGACAAACTTTTAACAAATACTTTCAGAGGAGCTTGTAAACTGCACTGGAAGGCAATCATATTGCTGTAACTAGTACATGTAAACCCAGTGCAAATTAATTCCTATACTTCCAAAAATTCACAACATGAAAGAAATGCTATAAGCATTTAGACATTTATGGTCATTAACACTGACTTATTCTTAAAGTGATTCTCTGTAGTACAGAATTCTACTTTTGCAAGTAGAGGTTATATAATTCTGTAGAGACTTTAAGCCAGAGTTTGTAAGTTTAACAGGTGTTTTTTTTTCCTTTTAGTCCGATAATAAACAATTATTACATCCATGGGTGAATGGAAGTGGTTTACTAATATGCAAGTAGGTTTAACTTTTATATAATTTTTGTAATTGTTCTGTAAGGAAAGGTACATTGAAAAATGGTACTTGGGTACTTGTTCTTTTTTTCCTACTGGCCTCCTGTGACAAGTATTGAATGAATATGCTTCACCCATATATATAATCTATTTTGACAGAAAAGTGCCTTTTCATTGGCTTGAAGAGCCTTACTCCATTTTCCTGTAAATACATGTTTTTTAGTTTTTCAATTACAGTTGACATTCAGTATTATTTGTCAATAAATATTTGCAATATATTTGTACATATGCGAAGTTCATTGTAGAGTCCCATGTGAATTTTTTTCATCTATATCCTTTGCTTGTTATCATTGCTTTTGGCTGGGTTTGAACTATGATGATTGCATTAAGAAGAGAATACCTGTGATAGGACAATAAGATCTAGAGTCAGAGATGATCCTTCCTGACTCTGTTAGGTCAACGTGAGGAATGTTGTGCACTGTATTTTCCACAATCTGGTGCCTTAATGGTTCCGGTTCCGTGTTAGAAATCACTAAGGCCTCACTTCCATGAAACTTGAATGCAGAAATGAAATAGGATTAGATTGGTTTTGAATCCACTTGTATAAAGGAGATGGCCAGAAGCATAGAGCTTTTGTGTACATTTGCTTTGAGTTTGTTCCCTCAATCTTTGCCCAGCCAGCCAAGAATATTCTCAAAACCACCAGCAGCTGTGTCACTTCCCTTGATGTCAGGTGTAAGCTTACAGATGTTCACAATTCAACATTAAAGACCCAGCATAAGTTGGCTTTTCCTGCAAGCCCATAGGTGTCCACCAGGCAACAAACATAGACGGTCATGGTTGAGGCTGTTTTCTGAAGGGTGTGCACTGTTCTCTAGATTGTATTTGCACGAGGTCTAATTTGACCAGTAATCATCTTGTCCTGTTGGTTCTACTACTGACTGTGATTCAGATCCCACTGTGACAGCTGCAATGGTGCAGTGCCATGGAGCCCCGTGACAGTTTGTTCTTGTACCACCCTCTGCAGTGAGGGCTCTGAGCCAGTCCTTCCATGTGAGAATCGGCACTTTCCCCATTGCAGGCAGACTCTGATGTGTGCTGTCACTCAGAGCTGAGCCTAATCTCTCAATGTTTTCAGTTATCTTGGGTTTTATGTGATTAAAATTATGTGCATTTTCTCTCTCTAATCAATGCTTCTGTACTTTTTAAAGAAATATGAACTGTTTGCCAAGCACTCTTATGCTAAGAACTATTATTGTTTTTATTTCCTGAGGATATATTTAAGATTCCAATGTAATTATGTAATTTCAGATCAACCTGTAATTTTTCCCATTTAATCATTATACATTCTGAATCACAATTATCATGTGTGTACAAATTCAGACATGTTTTCCTGAGCCAAATTACATTTTTAATTTGTTTACTTATAGTTTTTGACATGAACTTCTTTCTTATTCATACAATTAAAAACTTCAGTCATTTTTTTTTTAGTCCTCTCCAGTGAAAGTCCAAGAAAATCACATGTAGTAAGAGACATGTAATGGAATGAATTCAAATAATAAGAATGACCACAAACCATAAATGATTGAAGGGTGTAAGAGTAACAGCATATTTAAAAGGATTTCTTTTTTATTTAATCCTATATAATAAAGAGTCTGCCCCTTGAGTGTGTCTCTTATGGATGTGAAGAGTTGTAATCCAGTATGGTCTCACTCTGACCACTGGGTACACTGGCTCTTGGATCTCCAAGGAGGTGCAAGGTCAGCCACTGTCTGGGGCCACCACAGAGACATCTGCAGATTCCTCCTCTTTGTATGGGGTTTGGAAGTGCCCAGACGAGGCCCAGCAGTGAAGCAAGGCCAGCAGGGCCTTGGGCTTCTTTTGGAAGCTCTCTGACCCAGCTGCAGTTTGACAGGTTGTAGGCAAAAGGACAGGCCATTCATATGCAAAAGCTGATGTCCACAGCTTGGGTGGGGTTGTAAATTAGGTGGGGCGGGATCTCTGGGAATCACTAGGGTGGAGCAAACAGCAATGGCTACGAGCCTTGAACTGGAGAAGTCCCTGGTTCTCTGCATCCCGTGCCCCGGTGATCGCTGCAAACCCCTCTAAGAGAAAGCCGCCCTCACGTTCCTGTCCCGATGCCAGACAGTCCAGGTTCTCCCCGTATGTGCCTGGGTCCCCCAGAGTCTCGCCCGGAACTGGAGTTCAGAGCAAGCAGGAGCTTGTATCTCCATCCCAATTAAAAGAGCAGCGCATCCAGGTGCCAGCCCTTTCCACGCCTCCGCACCTCCTACCAGTCTCAGTGCGCCTTGTTCACCTCTCTAGTTGTGGAACTTCCACTCAGCCAGCTTTCCAGTGGTTCTGGGTGGTAGTTGTTCTGCCGTTTAGTTATGGTATTGATGTGGTTATGAAAGGCAGCAAGTACAGGCACTTACCTATGCCGCCATCTTGGTTCTCTCTAAACATTTTTCTTTTTTTTTTTTAATAAATATTTTATTGATTTTTTACAGAGAGGAAGGGTGAAGGATAGAGAGCTAGGAACATTGATGAGAGAGAAACATCGATCAGCTGCCTCCTGCACACCCCCTACTGGGGATGTGCCAGCAACCAAGGTACATGCCCTTGACCAGAATCGAACCTGGTACCTTTCAGTCTACAGACTCTATCCACTGAGCCAAACCGGTTAGGGCTCTAAACATTTTTCTTGATATATAATTCAGACACTATAACATTCACCCTTAATAATTCAGTGGCTTCAGTACATTCAGAGTTACATAACCATGACCATAATCAATTTCAGAACATTTTCATCAATTTCAAAAAACACATCCCCATCAGCAATCACTCCCCAGGTCCTCCCAACTGCCCCATTCTTCCCCCATCATCATTGATGTTTCTCTCTCCCTCTCTGAAATCAATAAAAATATTGAAAAGAAAGGGAAAAAGAGAAAAGAAAAGAAAGAGTTCTGGTCATCTGCATAGTTGTACCCATCATGGGTTTTCTGTGAGTAGAGTGATTCCTGTGCAAGTCCAAGGTGAGTTCCTGGTTAACATGGCAGAAAGCTATCGCTGTTTACGATGATCTAAGGAAAAAATGAGGTGAACTGCAGACACAGTATCAGCAAAGCAAGTAGATTTGATATCGTCAAACTGGGAAATTTTCTGTGCCTTTGATAAGAGGAGTAGCTGGAGGTTTTTTGTTTCAGCAGAAGGCACCAAGCTGTCCAGGGTCATGTTTGCTGTTTGCAGGGGTCATTTCCATGTTTATACTTCCAGGGGATGTTATGAAACATGGGGGGAAAGGTGATGCTTTTATTTCATTGAAGAGGGAAGGAAATCCAGACTTGGCCCCTTTTCTTTGTTTCAGTGCTAATTTATGTTTTCTTAGCGTGTAGAGCTCAAATGATTTTATAGTTATTGCTATCTCCTATGATCCCTTGTTCCCATCATTCCTCCCACTGTACAGATGAAGAAAGTTAAGCAGAAATCTTGTCCAAATTTACATATAATAGTGCAATCTCTCCATTTTAAAGTTATAATGTGTGCTCCTCTACTGTGCAATGTCAAAAATGTGAACTTCAGAAGAATGCCACCAGGCTTGTAAATTTTGTACCTTTACAAATGTGGTGTCAAAGTTTCTGAACAGGACTTAAAAGGCAACACTTCTTTGATATTCTGGAAAAGGTAAGGATCTAGGTGAAAGGGTTAATCAAGAAACAGGGCTAACTTAGCAGCTCGTTCTGCAATCCTAAGCCTGGCACAAACATGCTCCCTTTGAGTGGTTATTTTACATAAATTCCTGAAGACCATAATTCTTGTACAGCCCCCCAGAGGAAGGACGTCTGGCACCAGCGGAAGGACAAAGGGCAAGGCCGTAAAACTATGGTCCTGATACGTGTGTCAAGCTGAAGCCCCGTCTGTAGTTCTCCCTGGGCACATAAAAAGCCTGCTCCCTCCCCATTCACCACTGGTTTATTTTTCGGAATCAGTCCACCTGCATCCAGGTGCCTTGAATAAATATCATATTGATTACACTGAGTCTTGAGTCTGTTCTGTGTAACCCGGCCCTACCCCGAACCTTTCACTTGGAACCTCAAACAGACCTGGGTTTAAAGGTGGTGACGCATGGTGGTCCTTCCTTTGGAAAACTGCTGTTTGAACTACTCTGTTATTTTTAGACAGTCTCTTATTCTATAAAATATAACTTTGTTTTTTAGCTTGAATAATAGAAAAGATAAACTTTACTGTCTGACCTTGCAAGCTAGCCATCTAAAGGGGCTGATACACTGATACTGATATTAATTCACATATTCTCATGCTAAGTGTTTGCTCATCCAAGGTTACAGGTGTCTATATAGATCTGATATGTACTCAAAGTTACAAGTTGTCTGTATAGATATGACAGGTGTTTAATTAGGTATGATATGTACTCAAGGTTACAAGCTGTCTTACACAAAGAACTGGAAGGATATAAAAAGGAAATACTCCCTCCTGTGTTTGTTCAGAATTTGATAGAGGTAATCTGCTCTGAACCTGCACGCAATAAAGATGACTCCTAACTAATTGGCTCATTAGGCGTCTTGTTCAGCTCGCTGATTTGCGATACAACAGTGGGTACAGTATAAACAGGCACCCCGATTGTGCTCCTTTGGGCTGATGGAGTGTTTTTCGTCCTGATGTTGGTGTAACTATGCATTTGTGAAAATGCATAGCTACTCATGGAACTGTATGTTTAAATACTAAAAATAATATAAAACAATAAAAGTTTTCACATGCTGTAAATAATCAAATGACTAATTTATTTTTAATGGGAAGCCACATCTGTATGCATTCACCCACTGAACAACAATTCTTTGAAGTGTGCATTACCTTTTCACAAAACTTAATGCATTTTTTCACTGTATTTACCTATAAAACGACAGGTGATACTCCCTCCTGTGGTTCCATTGTACAGCATGCCAATCCGGAGAGCACCTTCTGATATGGACAGTCTGTTAAATGCATCCAGGTGGTGTGATAATCCAAGGACTTCCACTGACCCACTCCCCCGTGCATCTGTGAAAACTATTTTTAAAACAACCATTGAATCCTCTGGAAATTGTCCTAAAGACAAACAGCAAATGAGGAGTATCTACTAAAGAAAATTAGTGGATTTTCTGTGAGAAAGGGGAGAGTCTGTGGAATCTGAATCATGCTTACTCCCCCCCCCCACCACCCTCCCCCTGCCTCTGAACTCAGCAAGTGGATGTTCCCCTCCAGAGTGCTGTGCCCGGAAGCAGCATACAACTTACTCTCTCCCCAAGTTACCAGAACTAGGCCTTTTCCTAGGAAGAGCAGGATTTCCCATCACCCATCCTGCCCTCATCCGCCTATTGCTGAATTTAAGTCTCTGGGTTCACGTGAAAAGTGGGAATACCCAGCTCCTTCTCAGGATAGAGGCTCTGCCAAGGCCATGCTTTGCTGGGAATTCTAGGGCACCCATCACCCTTTTCCCCAGCTCATGAGGTGGCTGTAACATGAGTCAACCATGAGGCGCCCGAGAGACAGTCCAGGGGACCACCTCTCCCCTCACTGAGCATTCAGCTCCTAAAATGGGATTGTCACCCAGAGAGAGGCTTTCTATTGTCCCCACTGCCGCTCCAGGGTCCTGAGAGTTGTTTTGCCTGAATATGGGAAAGAAGACAGCCATAAAACATAAAGTTCTCAATACCTTCCCAAAGGAATTAACTTGGCTAGAAAAAGATCATGAAAAGTTCAAGGGAAAGGACCGACTCAAGAAAATAAGAATAAGGTGGACGGCAATTAAGAGTAGTTTTGTTATTTGATGAAGATACAGCCAGGACTATAGGCTGACTAGGTTTTGGATAGAGCCTGGAATTCGACTTAGGAGAGTAGGTTTCCAAGGGTGAGGACAAATACCAAACAGTGACTTCAGAAGGAATTTCTACAAAGGATCCAGAATTTTATTGGATTAATGGTGGAGCAAGGGTTGACCCTCAGGGTATTAATAATTCCCAGTCAGCCGAGACCGGTTTGGCTCAGTGGATAGAGCGTCGGCCTGCGGACTGAGGGGTCCCGGGTTCGATTCCGGTCAAGGGCATGTACCTGGGTTGCGGGCACATCCCCAGTGGGAGATGTGCAGGAGGCGGCTGATCGATGATTCTCTCCCATCGATGTTTCTGACTATCTCTCTCCCTTCCTCTCTGTAAAAAATCAATAAAATATATTAAAAAAAAAATAATTCCCAGTCAACAGGCCAATGCTCTATCCACCGAGCATAACCCACCAGAGAATAAAAACACTTTAAAAAATATATATGTATATTTCTTTATTGATTTCAGAGAGGAAGGAAGGAGAGATAGAAACATCAATGACGAGAATCATATAATCAGCTGCCTCCTGCACGCCCCATACTGGGGATCGAGCCCGCAAGCTGGGCATATGCTCTAGGCCAGAATCGAACTTGGGACCTTTCAGTCCGCAGGCTGATGCTCTATCCACTGAGCAAAACTGGCTAGGGAATGAAAACACTTTTGTTTTATATTGTTTTTAGTATTTATACACACTGTTTCAAGAGTTTCCCCAAATGCAGTTACACTACCATCAAGACAGAAGACACTCCATCAACCAAAGAATACAATCATGGTGCCTCTTTATGCAGAATCTACATTTATACACAGGTCTGTTCTTCTACCTTTACCTTTTCCAGAATGTCATCAAAGTGGATGACCATTTTGAGTTTGTAGTCCTGTTTAGAAATTGTGACACCACATTTGTAACAGTACATAATTATACAAGCCTAGCAGGTTCTTCTGAGGTTAAAGTTTTTAACATTCTACAGTAGAGGAGCAAACATTCTGACTTGAAAATGGAGAGATTCCTTTATTATGAGTTATGTAACTTTGAGTAAGATTTCTGCTTATTGTTCTTCATTTACATGATGAAAGCAATGACATAACAGGACATAAAATCACATCAGCTCCACACACTAAGGAAATATAAATTAGCGTTGAAAAAAGCAAAGGGGCCAAGTCTGGATGTCCATGGCTCTTGAATGAAATAGAAGCCATCACTTTGCACCCCATGTTTCATCTCCTGGGAGTGCAAACACATGGAAATGATCCCTGCAAACAGCAAAAAACGAGCATGGAAGGCTTGGTGCCTTCCCCGGATACAAAAAAATTCCAGCTACTCCTCTTATCAAAGGCACAGAAAAGGTCCCAGTTTCACGATATCAAATCTACCTGCTTTGCTGATACTGGCTGTCTGCAGTTCACCTTATTTCTTAGATCATCATCCTCTAAACGGCGATAGCTTGCTGCCATGTTAACCAGGAACCCACCTTGCACTTGCACAGGAATCACTCTACTCGCAGAAAACCCATGATGGGCTACAACTGTGCAGATGACCAGAACTTTCTTCAACATAAGGAAACTCAAAGGTTTCGTAAGGTACACAAATTGCTCACTCAGTTTGAATAGCAGCAAAATGATATGCCATTTCAAAAGTGAATTTCAAATTATTTTACATTGCTATTAAATAGAAAATCAGTACCAAAAAGTATTATGTCCTAAAGCAGTGAGAAGTCCCTCATGTCACATACCCATGTCCATATTCTGAATCAAAGAGCACATGCTCAGAAACTTACAACCATATCCATACCTTTCTGGAAAACCATTGCTGCCAGTCCCAGGAAGACAGAACTTTGGGTAATGTTGTCCATTGTTTAAGTCCACATTCAAGCAGCTCCACAACTATTTAAGATGTTTTAGGTAGAAGAAAAGATGATCAATGATGACTACCCCATTCACTGAGGCCCCTACCCCCCTGTGGAAGATATATAATCCTCCACAGTTCCCTATTATCTCACTTGTCCATGTTTCCTTACCTTCAACACCTTAATTTTGTTAGAAACCAAAGCTTTCTCATTGAATCATCACTCTTTTCCCACAAAAACATAATCACAAGGACTGCAAGAACTTTTTTATTTCATGCCTATATATCACAGCCTATAGTGACTTGAATAGGGGCCAATCTGGATTTCCTTGGCTCTTGAATGAAATAAAATGTGATCACTTTTTACACCATATTTTATAACTTCTCTTCTTGTGCTAAATTTGGTATGTTTTCCATTTAAACTGCCTGGCCTGAGCAGGATGTTGAAAATTAACATCAAGATCATACTATTGCCCTGGCCAGATAGGTCAATTGATTAGAGTGTCATTGGCAAAAACCAAGGTTGCAGGTTCAGTCCTGGGCCAGGGCACACACAAGAATCAATCAATGAATGCATAAATACGTGGAATAACTCACTGGTTTTTCTCTCTTCCTCTCTCCTTTTTTGTTCTTTTTTTTTGTTCTCTCCTTTTTTGTTCTTCCTCTCTCTTCTAATTTTGTTCTTTTCCTCACCCAAGTATATTTTTATCTCTGATTGTTGAACAGATTTGGAAGGAGTGGAGGTTAACGTGCCTGAGAGAAACATCAATGTGAGATACCGATTAGAAGCCTCCTGCACTTGCCCCAACTGGAGACAGGGATGTAAGGCGCAACCAAGGTATGTGCCCTTGACCAAGAAGTGAACCTGCAAATATCCAGTCCTCAGGCCAACACTCTAAACATTGACCCACACCAGGAAGGGCTCTCTCTAAAATTAATATTAAAAAAAATATATCATACTCTCTCAGTAGGAATGGCTTCATTATAAGAGATGCTAATGTTTTTTCTTGCTAGGTTTGTGTTCTTTGATAATATTCCTAAATTTATAAACCTTAGGTAACTCATAAAGGAGATAACAAGTCTCATATATCTTGTTAAGGAGCATGTGATTTTATATATATTTCACTAAGGTACTTTTTGGAAATGCATCCAATACATTATAGTACATATTTCAGTATTTAGATAAGCAAGGCAAGCTATTCCAGACACCTGTTTGCTGGCCTTGCACTCCTGCCAGCCCTAGATATACCTTGTTGAAAACAAAAGGTCACACATGTCCATCATCACACAAAGCTATGCCATGACCACGATGAATCAAGACAAAGGCATTGATGTCTGTATATTTGATGAAAGAGAACAGGTTTCCAAAGAATAAAAATAACAAAAACTCCCCTTTTCTCACTAGTATGATTGTGCTTCTTACAATTTAGGTTTGGCAAATCATATATTCTGTGCTCTATATAAAAATGGTTATCATTACCCGAGGTAGAATTAAGTTCATTCCCTCACAAAATGCAGCGCAGGAAAATGTCTTGTTTTCCTGAATGGCAATCAAATCAACTATCACAAAGGAAATGAAAGAAATCCATTTACGTGTGCTGTTACTGCTGCATCCCAGTCATTTTTGGTTTGTGGTCATTCTTTTTTACAAAATTCTCACAGAGGATGTTTATTGATTTTCTTCTCTTTTTTTGTACAGTAGAACCTCAACTCTCAAACTTAATTTGTTCAGGAAGGCTGTTTGAGAAGGAATTTGTGCGAAAACGAATCATTTTCCCCCCATTAGAAATCATGTCAACTGAATTAATGTTTAGACACCAAAAATGATTCCATTAAAACCTTTCTTATATACTGCACATGTCTAATCTATAAACACTTCTTTTGTTCAATTTATCCAACCACTGCCCACTAACTCAAAGGAATCACTTTTAGCATTCAGATGAAGGGTGTCTTTCAGGTCAGTATGTAGCATCTTTACTTGTTCCATTGCCTCCAAAATGGCTGTCACTGGCTAACTGCTTTCCCTTTATCCAAATCGACAAGTTTTAATACCTCTTCAGTGGCCCGTGATCATTGTTTCGCTCACACCTTTTTTTAAAAATATATATTTCTTTATTGATTTCAGAGAGGAAGGAAGAGGTAGAGAGAGAAATAGAAACATCAATGATGAGAGAGGATCATTGATTGGCTGCCTCCTGCACGCCCCCTACTGGGGATGGAGCCCACAACCCAGGCATGTGCCCTTGGCCAGAACTGAACCTGGGACCCTTCAGTCTGCAGGCCGACGTTCTATCCACTGAACCAAACTGGCTAGGGCTCGCTCACACCTTTAACAACATTAGCACTCCTGTGCTAATCATTGATTCTTCCCCCCCTCCCCCCAAAAAAAAGCACTCTCTCCTTTGTTGCCTAAAAGAAGCTTTTAGTCATGCTGAGGTATCAGCTTGAAGACTGTCAGTTACAAAATTGAAGTTTGGTTCCTCCATAAACACATTTTTTCTGTGTACAATTTAGTTAAGAACAGAATTTTTCGAGATGAGAGGCATTTGAGAAATGATGTTTGACTGTACATATTTTTATATTTATTTTTATTGTTGAATATATTACAGATGTCCTCCTTCCCCCATCCACCGCTATTTATTGATTTTTTCCAAGAGAAAGAAACATCTATGTGAGAGAAACATTGAAAGGATGCCTTTCCTATGTGCCTGAACCAGGGACAAAAACCAAAATCTGGTTTTGTGCCCTGACCCCAAATGGAACCCATGACATTTCAGTGTACGGGAGGATGCTCAACTGAGCAATACTGGCCAGGGCAGTTTATAGTTATTTATATTATTTGAATACATTTAATTACATCCCTTTTAAAAATAAGGATGTGATTTTGTTGATGTTTGGCTAGAAGGAACTTTAAAACTGTCCCGTGGTTCCTTTGCACTGCATCATTGTAGCTGTCACAGTGGGATTTGAATCACAGTCAATATTAGTATCACCAGGACAGGATGATTACTAGTCAAATTAGACCTCATGCAAATGCAATCTAGCAAACAGTGCATACTTTTCAGAAAACAATCTCAACCATGACAGTCTACATTTGTTGCATGGTGGACACCTATGGGCTTGCAGGAAAAGCCAACCTATAGTGGATCTTTAATGTTGAATTGTGAACATCTATAAAGCTTACACCCGACATCAATGGAAGTCAAGCAGTGGCGGGCAGTTTTGAGGATTTCTTAGCTGGCAGGACAAAGATTGAGGAAAACAAATTAAAATATTCTCTTCTTAATGTAAACTTCATAGCACAGTTTCCAGCTAAAAGCAACACAAAAACCAATCATGAAAATAATTCACATGGGACTCTCCAGTGAACTGTAAGTACAAATATATGGCAAATACTTATTAGCTAAAATAGTAGTGAATTTCAAGTGCAATTCAAAAATTAAAAAAGAACATATATGTGTGTAGGGCTTATTCATTCAATACCTGTCAGGGCACATCACTGGGTAGAAGAGTCTATCCCTGGTCAGGCACATGGGAAAACAACCCATCTATGTTTCTCTCTCACATGAATGTTTCTCTCTACTCTCTCTCTCCCTTCCTCACTTTAAAAAAGTAATATAAAAGCTAACAAAAAAAAAGAATGGGTACTGATAATGACCAAATATGTCAAAAGTTTATAGAACTTCTTTAATGCTGTGAGTTTGGGGGAGTATATGACTTAATTTGCAACAGGCTTACATGTACCAGTTAGTTACACTAATAGGATTTCTTTTCAGTGCAGTGTTCAAGCTACTTTGAAAGTATTTGTTAAAATTTTAAAGTTTGTTTTAATTGTCAATTATACAGTGTACATTCTCACATGGTATTATAGGGATATGAGGCAACATGAAGGTTTTCCTACATTTTTACATTCAATACAATTCTCCACTTTGAGTTTTTTCATGACCTTTCCAAGCAAAAGGGACAGTTGAAGACTCCCATCTTCACTATATGTGTACACTATTTCTACAGGTGCATTTTCACATGTCCAGTAAAGGTTCTCCTACATTCCTTATGTTCATACACTTATTGTTGTGTGTGAGTCCCTTCATGATTTTGTAAAGAACTAGGATGGCCAAAGGCTCTTTTACCATCTTTACATGACAGGGCCTCTCTTCAGTGAGTTCTTTCATCCTTCATATTAAATTGGAAGAAATGAATGCTTTCCAACCCTCTTATATTTCTAGGGTCCATCCCAATATGGATTATAGTACATGATGTACAGCTGAGAGATAAATGAACCAGGATCGAACCCAGGACCCTTCAGTCCACAGGCCGACACTCTATCCACTGAGCAAAACTGGCTAGGGCACCAGTATGAGTTCTTACATGACATCGAAGGGAAGCTGGATAAGAGAAAGCTTTGCCACAATGCTTACATTCATAAGGTTTTTCCCCAGTATGAGTTCTTTCATGATTTCTAAGGTAATAGGGATAAAGGAAACTTTTACCACATTCCTTACATTCATGAGACTTCTTTCCATGGTGAGTTATTTTATGTTCCCTAAGACATTTGGTAGAGAAAAAGGCTTTCTCACATTCCTTACATTCATAGGGTTTCTCCCCAGTATGCATCCTTTCATGATTTCTAAGAGAAGTGGAATGTCTGAAAGCTTTCCCACATTGCTTACATTCATAGGGTTTCTCCCCAGTATGCATTTTTTCATGATGTCTAAGAGATGTAGAAAAATTAAAAGTCTTACCACATTGCTGACATTCATAGGGCTTTTCTCCACATTGTGTTCTTTCATGTTCTCGAGAGTACTTGCGACTATGGAAGGCTTTGCCACAATGCTTACATTCATAGGGTTTTTCTCCGGTATGAGTTCTTTCATGATCTTGGAGGGGAGCTGGATAAGAGAAAGCTTTGACACAATGCTTACATTTATAGGGTTTTTCCCCAGTATGAGTTCTTTCATGACATTGGAGGTAAGTGGGATAAGAGAAAGCTTTGCCACAATGCTTACATTTATAGCGTTTATCCCCAGTATGGATTCTTTCATGATCTCGAAAGTAATAGGGATCATAGAATGTTTTACCACATTCCTTACATTCATGAGGCTTCATTCCTTCATGACTTTTTTAATGTTTTCCAAGAGAGCTGAGCCTACTGAAGACTTTCCCACATTGCTTACATTCATAGGGTTTTTCCCCGGTATGAGTTGTTTTATGATTTTGGAGGGAAGTTGAATATGAGAAAACTTTACCACAAAGCTTACATTCATATGGTTTTTCCCCGGTATGAGTTCTTTCATGACGATGGAGGGAAACTACATAAGAAAAAGCTTTGCAACAAAGCTTACATTTATAGGGTTTTTCCCCAGTATGAATTCTTTCATGACGTTGGAGGGACGTTCGATGAGAGAAGTCTTTATCACAATGCTTACATTCATAGGGTCTTGATCCTGTATGAGTTCTTTCATGATCTCTAAGGGAACAGCAGTCACGGAATGTTTTACCACATTCCTTACATTCATGAGGCTTCTTTCCATCATGACTTTTTTTATGTTTTCCAAGAGAGCTGAGCCAACTGAAGACTTTCCCACATTGCTTACATTCATAAGGTTTCTCGCCAATATGTGTTCTTTCATGATTTCTAAGAGAACTGGAACTGAAACTTTCAACAGATTGCTTACATTGATAGGACTTTTCTCCAGTGTGTGTTCTTTCATTTTCTCGAGAATACTTGGGAGAACTGATAGCTTTGCCACATTGCTTACTTTGATATAGGTTCTCTCCATTATGAGTGTTTTTGTGAATTATAAAGTAAATGAGACGACTAAAGCCTTTGCCACAGTGCTTACACTCATATGGTTTCCCACCAATATGTGATCTTTCATGATTTCTAAGGGAAGTTGAATAGTGGAAAGCTTTCCCACATACCTTACATTCATAGGTCTTTTCTCCACTGGGTCTCCCTTCATGTCTTTGAATTTGTTGGTGATGCTTAATAGCTTTCTCAGGTTCCTTACATTTATAAGGGTTTTCTTCATATTTCTGACACAGGTATAGTTTGGGCCCAATGAGAGAGCTCAGGTGGTTATTAAAGGATAAATAATGCATAAAGACTTGACTACACAACCTGGATTTAGGTTGTTTTATTTCAGTAAGCGTTTCCCTCTTTTCATTATGATTTGGAATCTGACTGAAGTTTCCTCTGCATTGACAACCATCCTTCCATTTACAGAGATTCTCTACCATATGACTGCTGTAAAAATCAGAAGCATATTATTAATACTCTGTTAATGATTAATATTTATTAATAATATGACAATGACATATTTACCATTTTCAAGGAAAGTGTGGGGTTTCTGTACATTCTTATTATTTGAAAGTGGATATCCTAACACCTCTGAAATAGATTGGATCATAGACATTATGAAAACATTTATATTCATTAATGGTACTTCTGTATATTGTTTCCAAGTGTAATTGTTTTTAATACACTACATATCTAGGTCATATTTTAGAAAAAACATTTTGATGAGATTATTCTAAGAATCAATACATTTAAAGCTGGGCTGATAAAATTGGATTGCCTGTTTTTAAGATTCTTTCGTGGATCAGAACCAGGTGGCTCAGTTGTTCAGTATAGACCCATACACCAAGGGGTTGTCAGTTCAATTCCCCAACAGGGAACATGGCGAGGTTGCAGGCTTATTAACCCCAGTACAGGATATGCAGGAGGCAGTCTATTCATGTTTCTATCTCTCCCTCTCACCTCCACACTCTAAATCAATAAAAACATATTTCCACACCACCAGCGTGCCTCAATAGTTGAAGTTTGACCTATGAAGCAGGAGGTCATGGTTCGATTCATGGTCAGGGCAAGTGCCCAGATTGTGGGCTTGAATCTGAGTGTGGGGTGAGCAGGAGGCAGCTGATCAATAATTCTCTCTCATCATTGATGTTTCTCTCTTTTCGTCCCTCTCCCTATCTCTCTGAAATAAATAAAATAAATGTTTAAAAAATAAATGAATAAAATAAATATATAAAAACATATTTTCCAAAAAACAGATTCTCTTATGAGACATTGCTTTCTCATGTCAATGCCACTCACCTAAGATTTATCCCATGATTTTCATACTGATCTTCAATGTCATGGCCTTCACATTTTTCTTCTAAAATACATGCTAGAAAAAGCATTATAAACTATTAAGGAATATGAAAAATGGTTAGATTTTAGGTACCCAATGAGCTGTGATCATTCCTAGTTTAATTACCAATGTACTCTCATTCATACTTCAATTCTTGAAACAGCACTGATGAGGAAGCAACACCAGTTTTCTAATTGACTAAATAAGTAAAAAGTTGTTGCCACCCAGCGTAACTCACTGGTTGAACATCAACCTATGAACAAGGAAGTCACAGGTCAATTCCCCGTAGGCCTGGTTTGTAGGCTATATCAGTGATTTTTCCTCATCATTAACTTTTTTTCTCTCTCTCCCCCTCCCTTCCTCTCTAAAATCAATACAAATATATTTAAAAACAAAGAATTTATCATAACTACCTACTGATGCCAGGTTCCAGAAGGTTTCCAGCATCACATCTGTGTAGAGTTTCTTCTGGGTCGGATGCAGGAAAGCCCACTCCTCCATGGTGAACTCCACATTAACATCCTTAAAGGCCACTGAGTCCTAAAACATCCCACATATGCATATAGGAGAATGGTTATGACAGCACTGGCAACCTATACATAATTCATAAGAAGTTCACATAGGACACGTGGTCCCCAACATTCAGTCTATGACTTGACTGTAAGACTATCAAGACTATTTATTTGCCACACTCACGTCCTCATGAACACATGGAATTTATTGATAAGATTTTACTGTAATCACTTCAAGTCTTCATTGCTCTCTCATGTCAGGGTGAAGAGCACCTTGAACAACTTCTATATTAATAAATTAAAATATTTCTATGTTAAGTCCATCGATTTTTTGTGAGAAACTTCATCTCCTTTATAATCACCATTTGATGCATCAGTCCATGGCACACACTGTCATATCTGCATAATGTTTTAATAACTGTGAATACAATAAAGGCCTGGTAGCTTTCTATTCTCATCACCAAACAGGAGAGGCCAGGCAGTGTGTGGAAATTCAACTTGGAATAAAATGTACTTGGCCATACTGACCTGAAGTACTCCAGATTCTTAGAAGTAGTCAGATACACCTGAATGAATGAAAATATTCTTGTGGAGGAGTATGAATGATCATTTATTTTTATATTATTTGTAAGTAACTCAGTTTGACCTTCTTTTGCCTCTTTCATTTCATAGAGGTAGGACATTAGAGTTAAAGCTTAGGCATGAGCAAGACAGGACAATTTGGTCCTCTACAAAAGTCCTCTACTCATGAGCCTGAGGGTTACTTCATACTGATTTTTAGGACACATGGACACATATATTGAAATCATAAGATCACACACAAAAAAGTCTTTCCGGTAGAATTTAACACTGTAACTGGGGCCTGGACCTTGAGGAACAATTTAGGACTTGGCATGAAAGGGGCCTTTATTGAAATCCGCAATATATTCCTGTAGAAATGGCACATGATTACAAAATACATAAGGGGTTAGGGGGGTACTGAAAATATCAGGTGGAAAACACTGTAAATTTTACTTAAACACTATGTTCTACAACTGAAACATACAAAATAAATTAAATGTAAACTGTAATTGCAATGTATACACTGTAAGTGGAACATTATATATGTACACTATATATGTTGATTATGAATAAAAAAATTAATATCACTAAAATGTCCACACTACCCAAAGCAATCTACAGATTCAATGCAATTCTTATCAAGTTACTATCCTATCAAGTATTTCACATAATTAAAACAAATATTCAAAAATTTTATATGGAACCATAAAACACCCTGAATAGCAACAGCAATCTTGAGAAAGAAGAACAAATGTGGATGAATCACACTACCTAATATCCAACTGTACTACAAGGCCATAGTAATCAAAACAGCATGGTCCTGGCATAAAAACAGCATATAAATCAGTGGCATGGAACAGAGAGGCCAGAAATAAAGTCAAGCCTTTATGGTGAAGGAATAATTGACGCAGGAGGCCAGAATATATAATAAAAGTAGTATATTCAATAAATGATGCGACTACATCAAACTAAAAGGAAACCATCAGATGAGAAGGCGATCTGGCTGCGATATCTGTCACCCCATTGATCGCCAGGGTTGATTAGGCTGATCTGGCTGACTAGGCGGGTGTCCTATTCCTCCCTCACTGATCCATGTGCATCCCTCCCAAAACTGCGCGCTCAGACCTTCCCCCGAGAGGAGAGGACCGGTCTTTGGTCAAGGGTATACAAGTAGCTGCGCTCTCCAGCTAGAACCTCCAAAAAAACAGCTCTAAAACAGTGGTTCTCAACCTGTGGGTCGCGACCCCTTTAGGGGTCGAATGAACCTTTCACAGGGGTTGGCTAAAATCATCGGAAAACACATATATAATTACATATTGTTTTTGTGATTAATCACTATGCTTTAATTATGTTCAATTTGTAACAATGAAAATATATCCTGCATATCAGATATTTACATTACGATTCATAACAGTAGCAAAATTACAGTTATGAAGTAGCAACGAAAATAATTTTATGGTTGGGGGTCACCACAACATGAGGAACTATATTAAAGGGTCGCGGCATTAGGAAGGTTGAGAACCACTGCTTTAAAAGGAAACCATCAACAAAATAAAGACAGACAACTAAATGGGAGAACATATTCATATTCATCAATGAAACATCTGAAAAAGGGTTCCTACCCAAAATTATAAAGAATTTATACAACTAAACAACAAAACAAAAGATTGTGGGTTCTGTTTCAGGTCAGGGCACTTGCCCCAGTTTTGTATTTGATTCCCAAACGAGGTATGAATGGGAGTCAACCAACAGATGCCCTCCACCCCCCCCACCCCCCCCGCCTCCCAGCTTCCTATCCCTCTAAAATTAATAAAAAACATATCCGCTGGTGAGGATTTAAAAAGATGAAATAAAAGAAAGTATATATATATATATATATATATATATATATATATATATATATATATATATATATATTAGAGGCCCAGTGCATGAAATTCGTGCACAGATAGGGGCCTTAGGCCTGGCCAGCAATCAGGGCTGATTGGAGCCTTCCAGCTGCCGGCCGGGGCCTTCCGTTGTTCTGCGACATCCCCTGGTAGTCAGTGCATGTAATAGCAAATGGTTGAACTCCCGGTTGGTCAAACTCTCCAGGGGATAATTTGCATATTAGCCTTTTATTATATAGGATATATCCTATCTAATAATAGACAAACATGGTAATTAACCATACCTCCGACACGCTTCCCATTGGCTAATTAGGGTGATATGCATATTAACTGCCAACCAAGATGGCGGCCGGAAGCCAGGCAGCTGAAGCGAACAGGAGGCTTGCTTGCTCCAGTGATGGAGGAAGCCAAGGTTCCCCGCTTGCCACTGCCGGCCTCTGAGCTGCACTCTAAGCAACTATGTTGCAATTATAGAAGCTAAACAATCCCCAGAAACCTGCTTTCAGCCAGCCGGGTCTCAGAGCTGGAGTTGCAACAGTGTTTCAATTATAGAAGCTAAACAAAGCCCAGATACCTGCTTTCAGCAGCCAAGGTCTCAGAGCTGGAGCCAAGCCTCAGAGCTAAAGGCTGCTCTCAGCTCCAGTGACAGCCATAGAAGGTAAATAAATCCCAGAATAAAAAAAAAAAGAAAAAAAGGAGAGCTTGGGAGCTTCAGTCACCCGCCAGCCTGAAAACAACCCTCAGCCCCACACCCAGACTGGCCAGGCACCCCAGTGGGAACCCCTACCCTGAAGGGGCTGTGACCAGCTGCAAACAGCCATCAGCCCCTCATCCACGCTGGCCAGGCACCCAAGCGGGACCCCCACCCTGATCTGGGACACCCTTCAGGGCAAACCAGCCAGCCCCCTCCTGTGCACCAGGCCTCTATCCTATATAGTAAAAGGGTAATATGCAAACTGACCCTAACAGCAGAAGGACTGGGAATGACTGGTCACTATGACACACACTGACCACCAGAGGGCAGACACTCAATGCAGGAGCTGCCCTCAGGTGGTCAGGGCACTCTCACATGGGAGGAGCTCTGTTCAGCCACAAGGCAGGCTAATGGCTGCCAGTACAGCGGTGATGGTGGGAGCCTCTCCTGCCTCCTCAGCAGTGCTAAGGATGTCTGACTGCAGTTTAGGCCTGCTCCCCGCTGGCAAGTGGATATCCCCCAAGGGCTGCCGGGCTGCCAGAGGGATGTCTGATTGCCATCTTAGGCCCAATCCCCAGGGAGCAGGCCTAAGCCAGCAGGTGGCCATCCCCTGAGGGGTCCCAGACTGCGAGAGGGCACAGGCCGGGCTGAGGGACCCCCCTCCTCCCCGAGTGCACAAATTTTTGTGCACTGGGCCTCTAGTACACACACACACACACACACACACACACACACACACATATATATATATATATATATATATATATATGTATATATATATATATAAATAAAAGGGTAATATGCTAATTAGAGCAGAAGACTGAACATCTTCCTAAGGGCAATAGTTGTTTGGCGTAAGGTGTAAGAAAGCAGTTCAATTTTTTATTGACTCGTTTGGCATATAGTTCATATGGCTGGCTATCAGTCCAGATATAGAGATTATGTATTTTTGTCTGCCAAGAGCATCTCCTCCTGCTGAAAAAGGCTTCCCCTTCCCATTTAAACAATCCTATCCTATATAATCTATCTATACTAATAAAGGAGTAATATGCTAATTAGACTGAGTCGACCAACCATCTTCTGGATGTCCTACTTCCTTCCGGACAAAGCCATGGGGGTGGGGGCTGAGGCTGAGGTTGGGGGTGAAATCAGACCAGCAGGGGAGGGCAGTTGGGGGCAACCAGGCCAGCAGGGGAGGGGAGTTAGGGCAGATCAGGCAGGCAGGCAGAGGCAGTTAGGGGCGATCAGGTAGGCAGTCAGAGTGGTTAGGGGCAATTAGGCAGGCAGGTAGGTGAGTGGGCAAGATCAGGCCAGCAGTCCCAGATTGTGAAAGTTATGTCTGATTGCTGGTTTAGGGATCGGGCCTAAACCGGCAGTCGGACATCCCCCATGGGGTCCCCGATTGGAGAGGGTGCAGGCTGGGCTGAGGGAACCCCTGCCCCCATGCACAAATTTCGTGCACCGGGCCACTAGTATATATATAAAATGGGTAAAGACCTGAATAGATACTTCTAGAAAGAGGACATACAGATGACCAATACACATATGAAAAGATGCTCTCTATCACTAATCATCAGAGAACTGCAAATTAAAACGACACTGAAAAATCACCTCACACCTGCCAGAATGTCTATCATCAATAAAGGCACAAATGACAAGTGTCAGTATGAAGTTTCCTCAAAACTTAAAAATACAACTGGCTCATGACCTATCGATTTTACTTCTGGGAATATACCAAAGAAACTCAAAACACTAATTCAAAAGAAAATATGCACCCCTGCATTCATTTAGCATTATTTACAACTAGAGGCTCAGTGCACGAATTCGTGCACATTGAAAGGAAATTAATTAGAAGAAATATTTTAGAGGCCAGGAGAGACTGCAGAAGATCTCCAGGGCATGTCTGGCTGTCTTACCCAGTCCTGATTGGCCAGACCCCAGCAGCAAGCTAACCTACCGGTTGGAGCGTCTGCCCTTGATGGTCAGTGCGCATAATAGCAACTGGTCGAGTGGTCACCCGAATGGTCAGATACTTAGCATATTAGGCTTTTATATATATAAATAGCCCAGATTTGGAAGAAGCTCAAGTGCCCATCAGTAGGCAAGTGGATAAAAAAGCCGTGGTACAACTCAATTGAATATTACTCAGCCATAAAGATGAAGGAAATCTTATTCTCTGTGACAGCACAGATGGACCTGGAGACCATTATGCTAAGTCAATAAGCCAGTAAGAAAAAGACAACTATCTTATGATTTCATTTACACGTGTAATCTAAGGAAGAAAAGAAGCTAACAAGGTATAAAAAGATTCATAGATACAGAAAACAGACTGATAGCTGTCAGAGGTGAGGGACGCTTTGCGGAAACTGGGGAGGGGTGGCGGGGTCACCCTGGGCACAGAACCTAGGTGCTGGGAGACTGGATGAAAAAAGGGGGAGGAATTAAGCAAAACAAATAAACCCTTAGACTCTGACAACAGCATGGACATTACCAGAGGGAAAGCGGGGTGTGAGGAGGTAGAAGAGGGTGAAGGGGAGGATTAAATGGTGATGGAAGGAGACTTTGGGTGGGGAACACACAACACAATGTACACATGATGTATTATACAGTTGTACACATGAAACATACTTTTATTAGCCAATGTCATCCCGATATGTTAAAGAAGTTTTTCTTTTTTCTATTTAAAAACATAAAACTTGCCCTGACCGGTTTGGCTCAATGGATAGAGCATTGGCCTGCAGATTGAAGGGCCCCAGGTTTGATTCCAGTCACGGGCATATACCTTGGTTTCGGGCACATCCCCAGTAGTGGGTGTGCAGGAGGCAACTGATCGATGTTTCTAACTCTCTATCCCTCTCCCTTCCTCTCTGTAAAAAACCAATAAAATATATTTAAAACACACACACACAAACATAAAACTTAAAAAAGTGATTTCCCCCCAAAAACTTGATGCTACTCTAGGGGCACTTCTCCCAACTGGTCTCATTTCTGAGCTCTCCTGTGAGTTCCAGCAGTAGGACAGTCTATCCCAGGCATAGGACCTGCCCAACAGCCTAATTCCCCTAATGCTGCTCCCAGAAAGACATCATACCCACTAATGTCTATGTGTAGGGAACAGAGGAAAGGTTCCCACTCACCACTTGTAATGCCAGAAAAACCAATGATCTATTCAGTAGGGCAATGACAAAATAGGAAAACCTCTCTTGTCTTAGGTCCAGGGAGAGTAAGGAATGAGATAAGCTCCCGGGGGAACCCTATTTATTTTTTTCTACAGAGCAGGGGTTGGGAACCTTTCTTCTGACAAAAACCATTTGGATATTTATAACATCATTCATGGGCCACACAATATCAGCAACTTAAGAATTAGCCTACTTGCCAAGGCTGCCGCGGTGCCGGGAGGAGTCCGCGTCCTCGGTAGAGGCAGGGTGGCTCCAGGCCAGGTTTTGGCGCCACCAGCTGCTGCCTCCTGAACTCCAGCCCCCGATCAGCCTCTCACTCCGTCTCAATATGTCTCCAGATGGCGGCCAATGTGGGATCGATGTTTCAATATTGGAAGCGCTTTGATTTACAGCAGCTGCAGGCCAGGCTTGCCCCGGGGCCCCAGGCTGGGTACGCGGAAAGCCAGACCGAGTCGGGTTCACGTCCCTCTCTCTCTCCCCGGCCCCCGTTGGTAACTCGCTTGATCAGAAATTGATAGTGTTCAATTCATTGATCAGCCCAAGGTGGCGCTGGGATCCACCGCCACTGCTGCCCCCGGGGTCGCCCCCCCCCCCCCCCCCCGGTCCTGCGCCACCACCATGGGACTGGGGAGGGGAGGCCCCGGCAGTGCCCGGGGTGCCGCCAGCGAGCAGGGGGCTGTGGTAGGTCGGTGGCAGCCGTATTTCTGGGGAAAGTTTGTGGGGAGTTGCTGTGGGGGGCGAAGCGCCTGGCCTCTCCAGGAGCCTCCGCCTCCACTGCCGGGCGGAGCTGAGTTGAGCTGGTGACGCAGTCGGTGCGGGCTTTCGCAGCTGCCCCCAGCTGTCAGCGGGCGGGTCGCGCGGCTGCTCCCGCATTTGGTGTCATTTGGTGTCGGCTCCTAAAGCGGACCCCAGGGTTTGTTTACGTCTGGGCGGGAGCCCCGGGGCCACCACAGACCCCCGCAACGCCCTGCTCTTCTGCTTATCCAAGTGGCGCTGCCGGCTCCTCCGCGCTGGGACCCAGCTAGGGACGCTTTGGGGAAACTTGGAGGGGTGGCAGGTCCGGGGAGCCTGGGTGTTAGGGTGCCCGGGAGCTCTCGGAGGTCGGGTGTGCAGGCAGGCGCCTGAGGGCAGGTGCGTGTGGGTCTGTAACCTTCTCCAAGCAGCAGCCCCCCCTCTGGCCCCCGCGCTGTTTCCCTGTGCGGGGGGGGGGGGGCCGGGGGAGGTGCCACCTCGCCGCCACCTGTCCCAGCAGCTCACCGGAGCCCAGGGTTTCCTGCGGCCCCTAGTAACCCTCCTACTCCCCTTTGGCCCTCTCTTCCCAACTAGTTCCGGGGTTACGATGGAGCGCGCCCCAGGTCGGCACCGAAATGCCTTCTCGGTTTGAGTTCTTGAAAGCAGAGCCCGTGGGGACCCGTGGAACTGTGGCGTGTGGGGCCGTGGTCCACGCGCTGAGCCCGGGGCGCCGGGGCTCCGGGCTCTCCATCCGGCGCCAAAGCTGTCGCCGTGCCCAGGGGGTGCGTTCTTGTGGTCCATCTCCCCCACCCCCAGGAGCAGGGCGCCCTCAGAGTGTGCCCCAACCTGCCAGCTCCATGCTCCCCGCGCCTGGACAGCCTCAGGACTCTGCCAGGTGGATGTTGTGCGTAGCGGGAGCCAAGTTGAAGGTGAGCGGCGTGTGAGCCAGAAGCGCCATGAGTGCTGGGGACCCCCTGCAGCTTAAAAGGGCTCAGGGCGTCCTGGCGCTCCCGGGGTCCCTCAGCGTCTCTGAGGACTGGGTGCTGCTCACAACTGTAAGGTGTGCGTGATGGTAAACTTGGCCCAGCTTTCCTAACCCGGAGGACTGGTGACTGTGACCTACAGTACTTTTAGGAGGAAAGCAAATGAAATCCAGATGCAGGCTAATACGAAATGAAGCAGATTAGATTAAAACAGATGTAAATGGAGTCTGACAACTTTAATTGTATACGCTTGTTTCTGCCCTTGACTACGTTAAGAACTTGGTAAGCAGACTCAGCATCGTTATGAAATCTCTTCAGATGTCTCGCTTAACTAGGAAGACTATGTGAAATATGTGTTTCCGATAAGATTAAAACTTAAAGGAGTTTGAGTCTGTATTGACTAAAATAGATTACTCCAAAGTGTCTATTGTGTACATTCCTGAATATACTGAACATAGCCAAATGGCATTTTTGATATGTTGGTCTACCCTGTTTTATTAAAAATAGCTCCTTTTCACCATTTAAAAAACAATTGCCTGCTAAATTTGGTCAAACATTTATTTAACTGGCAGAGCCAGAGCAAATGATTCCAGGACCACTTCAAAGAGGGCCCAATACCATACTCTGCCTGCCAGTTGCCTAGAAATGCATGAAAGCTCCGGCTCTGGTACATAGAAGTGAGGCACAACAGGCTCAGCAATGCCACATGGGACAGCACAGCTCCCAGCACCATCCGCCCCGGCACCCAGCAGCCACAGGTCAGCAAGTCTGAGAAACAGAAGACAGACCCACACGGCTGGTAATGTAGGGATGTGCTGTTCCTGGCAGCAACTTCAAGCGTCATGTTCACCTGCAGAGGTGTGGATGAGAGTGATGCTGGTGTGTCACACCACTCACACCCACACCAGGAGAGCAGGACAAGCCTTAGGACTCACATAGAGGTCTCAGGAGGGCCGGGCTGGCCTCTCAAGCAGCTGAGACCTGGCTTCAGAGCCAGAAATGGAGCCTGGTGTGGTCATGTGGGGCCTCGAAGATGGGTCCTGGGCAAGAGTTCTGCACAGGCAGGGATTCTGTGGTTTGAATCACCTGCCTGCTGTATAGGAGACACCACCCAGGCTTTCTTACCAGCTTGTTCAAGTGCGAGGCAATAGGGACAAGAGTGGCTGAGGCTCAAGCTGTCATCAGGCAACCACCAAAAAATGAAGTTTGGTGTGGAAACCACATGGCTCAGTGGTTGAGCATCCACCTATGAACCAGGTCAAAGACCTGTTCAGGGCACATGCCCAGGTTGCGGGCTTAATCCCTATTGAGGGGGTGTGCAGGAGACAGCCGATGGATTATTCTTCCCATCATGCATGTTTCTAGCTCTCCCTCTCCCTTCCTCTCTGAAATTGTCCCCTTGGGAGTTCAACAGGGAGTTCGATCGCTCGCTATGACCTGCACTGACCACCAGGAGATGGCACGGAAGGAAGGAAGGTCCTGGCTGGCAGCCGGCAGCTGGAGAAGGGGGCCCCCCGGCTGAAAACCTGAGACTAAAATATATATTAGTCTGCCTGGGATCCAAAAGGTCCCGGGTTGGATTCTGGTCAAGGGCACGTAACTTGGTTGCAGTATCCTCCCTGGTCCGGGCCCTGGTCCGGCTCCTGCAGGAGGCAACCAATCAAGATGTTTCTCTCTGTCATTTCCTCTCTCTTCTACTCTCTCTAAAAATCGATGGAAAATATCCTCAGGTGAGGATTAAAAAAAAAATGCCTGAAATCCTAAATACTTTCACTTTACATCTGAAGTTTGTCTTGCCTAAAAGGGGGGGAAAAAACAAACTATTTGCTTTCACAAATTTCCTTGATATTTTTTTTTTCATCTTGTATCTCTCTTTCTCTCTTTTTTTTCCTACCTTGTATTTTCAATCAACTGACATTTTCATTCTCAGGGAAACTAGAGTGAAAGGGCTTCCCCAGTCAGTGGATAAAGGATCTGAAGGAAAGAAACACATCCATTGGATTCAGCTCAGATGAGCAGCCTGCTTCCCACAGGACAGAGGAAAGCCACTTTCAGAAGGTTCCACATTCTTCACTCTCCTGGCCGAGACAGAACCCCTGGAGTGTTACAGTCCCTGGGGAAGCAGAGGAGGGACACCTGAGCAGCCACCCCAGGAATGAAGTCTGGGAGCTCCAATGCCTCCTCTCCCTGGGGAATAATGGAAATGTGCTGGGCAGTTAGACAGACATGAGTAGAGCAAGGGGGAATGGGCCAGGGGCAGAGGGTCATGCCCAGCAACAGACAACTGTAGGCTGGGACCTCATCCCCAGGGAGACCTTTCATCCTGTAACGTATCGCTGGCCATGCAGTTTGGATCCCTGGACCTTTTCCTCCTACAAATAACCTCTAGGCCACACTTCTATTTTAGCTGCAGGCCCAGAAAAGCAGCAAAACCAGGAAAGTGATGCCAGGGCTGACCTCAGGACCAACTGCATTGAATGATGACCTGGGCTCTGGCCACAAACAATCAATCGGTGGAGACCTAGACCGTGAAGGGAAACACCTGGAAAGCTGCTGAATATACTGCTGATATTTTCCCCGGGACCTCCCTTAAAATCTCCACCCTAAAACTTTAGGACAGAGAACCCAGCTCGCTCTCTTTCCTGGGAGCATGTCCCAACCTCTCCTCACACACCCATCCCCCCAGGCATGTAACAGCTACCTTTCTCACTTCTAAGAGCCAAGGGCCCTTCCATTACCTCTGTAACTTGTTTCCTAATTCCTTTCCTTCTAAGAATTACTTCTTCTACCTCTGTGATTTCCCAATTAAATGTTCTCTTATAGTTTGAGTCTTGGCTCTGAATTCATTCCCAGCCAGAACTCAAAACCGAGGTTTCTGAACCCAAATCCGATCTGACCGCAAGGTTCTAACACGAGGTGCTATTCCCACCATGCCTCCGCCAACAGACGTGCTCCCTCTCTCAGGCTTCAGCTCACAGTGAAGGGTGCTCAGTTGGATTCAGTGTAAGGTTCTGACCCAAATGAACTCCCAATGTCACAGTCCCTAACCCGGGACACACACTCCTGACTTTCCCAGATTTTCTCAATGCGCACCCACACCCTGGATACAAAACTTCAACTGATGCCTAGAAACAGGCCCAGGGAGACCACAACTAAAACCTCAGAAGGGGCATCACCCCCTCCCGCAGGTGCACTTGCTTCCCCAGCTTTCCAGGGCGGTAGCTTCTCTCACTGTAAAGACTCCCTCCATGGAGGGTGTGAGCAGGTAGGACACCTGCAGGGAGAGGCTCCCCAGGAAGGTCAGTGGGCCTTCAAGTACTTCCCTTGGCAGGCTCAAGGGTGTGGGCGGCTTCCTTAGCTTAAAGCGCCTGGCCTCAGATCTCTGCTCCCCCCTGACATTGCCCTGGGCCACCACTGATGTTTCAAGTGACTCAAAGCCTGTGTTGGAACAATCCGAAAACAGGCTTAAACCCAGTGTTCATGTGTAAAGAAGGGATTAAAATGGTAAGGCACTTTGCTAGCTCAACAAGAAAATCCACAAGTATCTACTATTGCATTTCAATAAAGGATGCTAATTAATTATTGTTCATATGGCAAGAATTTGTTTTATAAACTACTAATCATACTTCAACACTTCCAGTCTAAGCTCTAAAAATCCATTTGACTCACTCAAGATAATAGGCCTTGTAATATTCCTACCTACACTGGGAAGAAGCAAGCCAAACAATAATTTAATACATGCAGTGTAACAATAAAATGTGTTATTTCTCTGATAGACACTTGTGTCCAGAACACTTGAAAATATTTTACACTTTGTTTTAAGTTGCAATGATTTTTTTAAAAGTATTTTCTTATTTATCTCAGAGAGGAAGGGAGAGGGAGAGAGAGATAGAAACATCAATGATGAGAAAGAACCATTGATTGGCTGCCTGCTGCATGCCCCACACTGGAGATGAAGCCCGCAACCCAGGCATGTGCCCTTGACCGGAATCGAACCTGGGACTCTTCAGTCTGCAGGCTGATGCTCTATCCACCGAGCCAAACCGGCTAGGGCAATTGCATACATTTTTATTCACTGAAAACCTGAGACTAAAATAAAGTGAAAAAATGTTTCAAGGTGACAAACTTGGGGAGAGGCAGGGCTGATGTACAACATCCAGAAAGTTACCCAAGAGAAACCACCCAAAGGACTTCTCATAGGATTTCTGTTTCCCAGAGTAGATCCTGGAAAGAGAGGCACAAAGATTTTATGCAAATTATTTCCAGGTGGTTATAGCTACCTGTAAATACACAAACTGTCTAGGGCGGGGGGATAAAATGGACACATATGTAATACCCTTTGTAATACTTTAAGCAATAAAAAAACAAACAAACAAACAAACAAAAAAAAACAGGCATTCATTGACTCTGGGAAAATAGTAAACAATTAAAATTTTGTGTCTATTCTATTAAAAAAGGGGACAACGGGTGCACAATGAATCACTTGTGTAAAGTCACATCACCAAAAACAAAACTTAGTACAGTCATAAGTCACATAACAATCTGTGGTCAACAACAGACCCCATATAGGATGGTAGACCCATAAGATTAAAATGGATTTGGAATAAAAAATAAAATCCCTAGGAATAAATTTAACCAAGGAGGTAAAAGACCTGTACTCAGAAAATTATAATACACTAAAGAAAGGAATTGAAGAAGATACAAATAAATGGAAGTAAATACTATACTCATGGATAAGAAGAATTAACATCATTAAAATGTCCATACTACCCAAGGTGATCTATAGATTCAGTGCAATTCCTATCAAAATACCAATGACGTTTTTCACAGGACTAGAACAAATAATTCAAAATGTTGCCCTAGCTCAGTGATGGCGAACCTATGACACGTGTGTCAGAGGTGACACGCGAACTCATTTTTTTGGTTGATTTTCCTTTGTTAAATGGCATTTAAATATATAAAATAAATATCAAAAATATAAGTCTTTGTTTTACTATGGAAGCAAACATCAAAAAATTTCTATATGTGGCACGGCACCAGAGTTAAGTTAGGGTTTTTCAAAATGCTGACACGCCGAGCTCAAAAGGTTCGCCAGCACTGCCCTAGCTGGTTTGGTTCAGTGGATAGTGTCAGCCTTCGGACTGAAGGGTCCTGGGGCACATGCCTGGGTTGCGGGCTCAATCCCCAGTGAGGGGGGGAGGGCATGCAGGAGGCAGCCAATCGATGATTCTCTTTCATCAATGTTTCTGTCTCTCCCTCTCCCTTCCTCTCTGAAATCAATACAAATATATTTTAAAAATAATTCAAAATTTCATATGAAACCACAAAAGACCCCAAATAGCCATAGCTATCTTGACAGAGAAGAACAAAGTCAGAGATTCCACCTTACCTGATATCAAACTATACTACAAAGCTATAGTAATCAAACCAGCATGGTACCAGCATAAAAACAGACAGATAGACCAATGGAAGAGAATAGAGAGCCAAAATATAAATCCACACTTATGTGGTAAATTAATGTATGACAAAGGAGACAAGTACATACAATAGAATAAAGAAAGTCTATTCAATAAATGGTGTTTGGAAAATGACAATGCATGCAAAAAAAATTGTAAACTAGACACATTCTTACACCATATACAAGAATTAGCTCAAAATAGATTAAAGACTTAAATGTGAAACTTCTAGAAGGTAACATTAGCAGTAAAATCCCTTAACATTTCTCTTAGCAATATTTTTCTGACATGTCTTCTCGAGCAAGGCAAACAAACAAACAAAAAAAATTAACAAACGAGACCAAAATAAACAAAAGTTTTTGCAGGGCAAAGGAAACTAACAAAATGAAAAGACAACCTACTGAATGGGAAAAGATATTTTATACATCTGATAATGGGTTAATACCAAAGAATTCATACAACTCAACACCATCAAAACAAACAATCCAATTAAAAAATGGGCTGAGGACCTGAATAGCTACATCTCCAAAGAGGAGGTACATTTCAGATGGCCAACAGACATATGAAAAGAAGTTCAGTGTCACTATTCATAAGAAATACAACTTAAAACTACAATTGTTTCCATTGGTTGGAGCATCATCCCTAAAAGATTTCAGGTTCAATTCTGGTCAGGGCACATACCTTTGTGGTGGGCTCAATTCCCAGTAACGGTACGGGAGGCAACCAATCAGTGTTTTTCTCTCTGTCTCTCATCAATAAACAAATCCTCGATTGCGGGTACCCCGCCCCATGTGTGGCCCCGGCCTGCGGGGCTCAGGAGGCGCGATCAGCGAAGCGGGACTGGGGATTGGCGAATGGGCGCAAGGCAGACCTCCTGGTCCTTCCCCGCTGCTGGCAGGCTCCTATCAATCTTTAGTTTCTACTGAAAGGAATGTGGCACCTCCACTGTGCAGCCTCCCAGGACTCGGACTCGCAGGCTCTGGAGTGGAGACTTCAACAAGGACTTCAGCACCTGCTCAGGAGAAAAACTGCCACCTCCCTACTCCACAGCTGTTTCTGTGTCTGCAAGAAACTGCACATGCTCCTCCCTGTGACATGGGCGGGGCCAGAGCCTGAGTTGAGCGGTTCCACGATAGCGATAGCAGCTGGACCAGTGCAGGGATGGAGGGAGGAAGGGCAGGGAAGGAGCAAGGGGGAAGCCCTGGTTCCCTGCTCTCCCACAGGCATGGCCCTTGCTGCTGTTATGATAAAAGGAGTTGTGTTTTTCTAACTCTGTCTGGGCAAAGGAAACAAGTGTCTGTTGACTTCTGATCTTACTGTCTGAGCTGCCAGTTAATCCCTCTGGATGCAGCATATCCAACCTCCAAAGGATCCGAGGGGCAGGATCAACCTTCGTTCCACAGTTGAGGAAACTGACCAATAAACACATGTGTCTCATGCCTCAGTGTCAACTCCCACAGAAATCTCCGGGTAATGACTCAGATTCTATATCTAAGGGTATATTTTCTTCTGTTTTCATGTTTAATTCAGCCCCAGGAATCAAATACTACGATAAAGAATAAAATGAGTTCAGAGGGCTCAGCATTGTATTCCGAGGGCATTTGGTCCCACACAAACTGCAGAGCTCAGTTATCCTGAGATGAAAGGAAAGGAAAGAGAAACTTGGAAGGTTTCCCAGCTCAGTCACAGACACATCTCATAGCCACATATTAAGGACACGACATTAACTTAGGGGTGGAAAGGACACAAATGGAATAGAAGATGGAGCCATTTGGAGTGAGCAGGCCAGCAGGGGGGGCAGTTGAGGGCAAGCAGGCCAGCAGAAGGGGGGGCAGTTAGGGGCAAGCAGGCCAGAAGGGGGGCAGTTAGGGGTGATCAGGCTGGCGGGGGGGCATTTGGGGGCGAGTAGGCTGGCGGCAGGGGGAAGTTGGGGGCAAGCAGGCTGGCAGGCAGAGTGGTTAGGGGCAATCAGGCAGGCAGGCAGGTGAGTGGTTAGGAGCCAGCAGTCCCAGATTGTGAAGGGATGTCTGACTGCCAGTTTAGGCTCGATCCCTATAAACTGGCAGTAGGACATCCTTCCAGGGGTCCCAGATTGGAGAGGGTGCAGGCTGGGCTGAGGGACACTCCCACCCCCACCCCCAGTGCACAAATTTTTGTGCACCGGCCACTAGCACTAACATAATATTCATTCTAACCATGATGGAAGCACTCCCTGCCAGGCAGCATCTCTACAGAGAATGCACAGATTCCTGGTTCTGACCATTGCCTCTCTCTAGTCCCTGAGGAAATACTCACCTTTAGTATCATCTGAGACAAGCAGCCCCACCCAGACTGCAGCAATAATTGAGCCTGGGACACAGAAGAACCTGGAGGCCATCTGACACAGGCAGCCTGAGGGCAGAGCCACAGAACCACAGGTGACCTCAATGGAGAGAGGAAAGGAGGGCACACATTTCACACAAGACTCAGCTTACCAGGAGGACCACATGGGGAGGAGCAGCATCAGTCACCATACACAGCAGGAAGAAAGGTCTGTGGGCATTCACCATGAAGAACTGAGAGATGGAAAATATATTTTCATTTCATCATCTTTTTTTCACCTTCCTTTTCACAGCTATCTCAAAAACAATAGTCTCTAGGCAATTTTTCTAGAAATCATTCTGATTTTCTAGCCTGGAATACCTCTGGTTTTTTGTTTTGTTTTCTCTTTCATTTCAACATCAAATAAATGACCTCCTACTAAGAATGCATGTTCACTGGAAAAGATGCATATGTTTGGTCTCTTCTCTCACACGGTTGAACTTCAGGAACCTGCTGCTTCAGGAATTACATTGCATCCCTGCCCCTCCACACCCTGCTGGTACTTGCACCTGTGGGAATTGTATGGTTCCAGCTGTGGCCTCATTGGGCAGAAAAAGCTCCACTTCTCACATCAAAGATGGTCGCTTTGCTGAGGCCACTTCATGCTGTTCTCCAAGGTGCTTGAATTACTGGGTTGTGTGTGGTAAGAGGAGGTGGTTCTGTGATCTCTATCATGGCAAACACAAAGGCCAGAATAGACTTAGTGTTGCTGCATCCACCTGCACCATGGAAACCATGAGGTCTCAAGACTCACCCTACGAGATGATCTTTTCTTCAAAGAGCTCCACTGAAAAGGCACAAAGAGTTCCTTGTATGTATAGAGATTTTCCCCGTAGCCTTGGCATATGGCTCTAATAGAAAGAGTTACACACGGTTCAAGCAGCTGCTCTATGGGAGGGTCACTGAGAAAACCTGACTGCTCATCAACCCATGAGCTGGGCAATGAGATTCCTTCCTCCCACCCCTGTCCTTGGGATATATGTTCTGCCCATGGATGGAGAACTAAGAGTCATTTCAAGGACACAGCTTTGAGAGAACAATGTGTTGCTGATCCCATCTGAACTGTGTTCATGACCCAGTGAAGGCTTCTAGGTAAACTTTGAAGATTCTGGTGGGCAGTGTGGAGATCTACTCCTCTTCTGTCCATCCAAGATCACTCTGGTATAGAAGTTCCTTTGCTTTTTTAAAACTGACACTTAAAACTCAGGAGTAGCCCAGCTGGCATGGCTCTGTGGCTGTCAACCCATGAATCAGAAGTAAAGTATGGGTAATACAACATTTTTTATCGTAAATTGTTTATTTGAAGATCGTGTCAAAAACTAAAGCTGAGATGGAGAAGTGTGCCTGAGGAAACACTTCTAGCTTGTCCTTGAACAAAGGGGGCTAGTTTCCCTATAGAGAGCAATGTAGTTTGCTTCTTTTCAATCTTTTCAGTGTTCATGCAAAAGAAAACCATTTGAAGTATAGTGTTCTCTCTCTGCAGGAAGCCATCCATTGTCAATACTATCATGAGAGTGCATCAAGGAACTGATGAACCTTGAGCTTTAGCAGGGCTAAACTTATGCACCGATTGTTCTGTGTTGAGATAGCGATGGCTCAAAGCAACTTCCTGACCTGATAGTCTCAAAGTAAATCTTTACTAACCTTTGAGATGGTCCATCTACTATCTGTTTGCCATGCTTTACTAAGGGCAAGATGTGTATCTAAAACTGAATAAAAAGTGGACCGGCCAGAGTTTCAGTATGTGCTCTTCATGAGAGAGACACCCCTGGCCCCCAATGCCTTCTAAATTCATAATTCTTGTATAGCATTTTCATTTGTGCACAGCCCCTTCTTCAGATCCTGAACCCTAGCCATAAAAGATTGCAGCATCTCTCCACTTTGATATGCACAGGAGATATTTTGAAATATGCTTTTCCTCTCTCGTTCATTTAAAAATAAATCCTGCTCTAATTTTCATGTCCATGGTGCTGTGCCACCAGCACACGTGATGGAGAAGAGATCCCTGGAGAGCTGCTGCGACTGACCCTAACCTGGCCATCCCTGCTCTGAAATGGGACCCAATGAACAGCAAGATTAGTCACCTCCAGGCAATCATGCCACAGGATGTCCTGGCTAATAGTTGACCTCATCTGTACATTTTCACAACTTTTAGACCATTGCAAATGGTCCAGCTCTCTGGCACCAAGAGCAAGAACTCATAATCGAAGATCACCCTTTGGGATATAGCGCTCTGGAATAACCCTGCTCATAATTACTCAAAAAGAAGAGAATGTCACATGTCTCTGAACATGGGACAAATTAAACCACAGGGCTTCATTTCAATCACAGCCACATAAATTGGTGCAGGTTTCTGAAACATACTGACACTTCAGGTGCATTCAGAAGCAGAGAGAAAAACGGGTGAGGGAACCTGAGGATGTAGTATCAAGACAGTGAGGTGTCCCTGTGCTTCATGGGAGGATGTAATAGGGTTGTTAATACTTCTGTGCACAGACATGGAAATGACCCCTGCTACCCTGTAGGCTGAGAAGACTGCAATACTATTCTGTAAAATTATGCTATATGCTACCCTGTAAAATAAATTATATGTTAATTATATAATATATTCTAATTATCCAAAACATATGCTAAGATACACTACTGTACAATATACTACCAATACTATATGAATATACTACATACATTACATATACTACATTGTACATTATATATACACTAGAGGCCTGGTGCACAAAATTCATGCACAGGGGGGTTCCCTCAGCCCAGCCTGCACCCTCTCCAATTGGGGACCCCTTGGAGGATGTCCAACTGCCGGTTTAGACCCCATCACACAGGGATCAGGTCTATATTGGCAGTCAGACATCCTTCTCTCAATCTGGGACCGCTGGCTCCTAACTGCTCACCTGCCTGCCTGCCTGATTGCCCCTACCCCCTCTGCCTGCCTGCCTGATGGCCCCTAACTGCCTCTGCCTGCCTGCCTGGTCTCGTCCCCAACTGCCCTCCCCTACTGGCCTGACCACCCCTAACTGCCTCGGCCTCAGCCCCCACCACCATGGCTTTATCTGGAAGGAAGTCGGATGTCTGGAAGATGGTGCGTTGACCAGGTCTAATTAGGATTTTACCCTTTTATTAGTATAGATTGATTATATAGGATAGGATTGCTTAAAGGGGGGGGGGGCTTTTTAAGCAAGAGGAGATACTCTTGGCAGACAAAAATACATAATCCCTATATCTGGCCTGAAAGCCATCCATATGCACTATACTGCCAAACCGGTTATTAAAAAAATTAAACTGCTTTCTTATACTTTATACCAAACAGCTGTTGCCTTTAAAACCTCTTTTCAGCCCCCACATTAGGTTCTGTCCTCGCAGTTCACCCAGTTAGGTTCTAATTGGTCAGATTCTATGCCAGTGAGCATCAAAAGCTCCGCCTCCTAGGCAGCCATTGGCTCCTCGCAGTTCACCCAGATTTGGTTCTGATAGATCGGTTTCTATGCCAGTAAGCATCAAAAGCTCTGCCTCTTAGGAAGCCATTGGCTCTTCTGGGAAATCCAGAATGGCCCAGCTGACAGCTATCTCTCTCTCTGGGCCTATCTCCGGGCCTGATCTGTAGCCTCACCAGCAGCTGCTGCGCCTGAGGATCAGGCCCTGCCTCTCTCTCCAAGCCTCTCTCTGAGCCTTCTCTGCAGCTGCAGTGCCTGCCTTGCCCCGCCCACCCCCCAGCTGCCCCGCCAGTCACCAGCCTTGCTATGATAGGAGCCTGTGGGTCACCGGGGAGGGACTCAGAAGTGCTCCATTCACTTCCTAGTGACTGGTCATTCGTCTGGTCATTTAGGTCATGACAGCCCTAGGAGATTAGTTGTATAGATACACAGATACACATAGATACACACTATATGTAATAATTTTGCATTATATAATACATTACACAGAGAACACTTAAAACTTCTTAATTGTTTTCAGAGAGGAAGGGAGAGAGAGAGGGAGTTAGAAACATTGATGATGAGAGAGAATCATTGATCAGCTGCCTCCTGTATGTCCCCCACTGGGAACCAAGCCCACATCCCAGGCATGTGTCCTTGACCAGAATCCAACCTGGGATGCTTCAGTCCGCAGGCCGATGCTCTATCTACTAAGCAAAACCAGCTAGGGTCACAGACCACTTTTTATGTAGATGCAAAAGCCTTAACGAAATACAAACAAACTGAACTGAGCAATATACAACACGACCTCTACACCATGACCAAGTGAGATTTAACCAGGAGAGAGGGTTGGTTTTGCATCTGGAAACGAATTAATGTAACATACCGTTAATAGAATAAACCTCAAAAACGACAAGATCATCTCAATAGATACAAAGCACGGGCCCTTCCCTCACTTTGCTTCCCCACTGGAAACTCACGGAGGATAACAAAGGGTCGCCTGTCTTCACTCAGCTGCCAACTCCTCACCTGCAGGTTCATGGACAAGGTGTCCACCACCTCCCTGAGGTCTCCCCTGTGCACTGGTCTCCCTGGGTCAGCCCCCCCGAGCCTGTCCTCACCCAGCCTTTCATCTCTGCCTCTCACTGAATGTCCCTTGATGGGGATGGGAGGTAGCCTGGGGACCTTGAACCACAAACAGGTGGCCTTGGGGACCCAGGAAAACATGAGAAGTGGTTGCAAGACCATGGAGGAGTTTGGGCTCATTTCACACTCTTCCTGCAAAAACAGGGAGTGGCTCCAGCAAGGGGACCAGGAGCCACCTCCTGTGCCTGCTCACTTCAGGGAAGAGGCAAAATTCTTGGCATTCTCAGCCTCTTATTAGATGTGGTGCTGCACTGCATTCTGGGAGCCAAGTGAGGTGAGAGGGGATCCCACAGGGATGCTGATTTCCTGGCTGGGATGTTATTTCCCTCAGCCCATGGGGCTGACATTCTGCAGGGGGAGTCCTGTTCCAGAAGAGTAGGCACCAGATTTGGTGGGTGGGCTCCACACTCACTCTGGAGGCAGCTCTGAGGGGGGTCGGGTGTGGTCAGCTTCTTCTCTTCTCAAATCACAGGGTTGATGGCCCGCAGGATCAGGGAAGGTGCTTTAGGGACGGCCTGGTTCCTGAGGGACTCCTAGAGCTAGGACAGGCAGGACATCTCCTTTTCACATTGTTGGGGGGTTTGAGACTCCTGTGCAATGTGCTTCTTGGCACAGGAGTGATGGTCACGCAACAGTGGGGATCTCTGTGTTTGAGGGGCCTGCTCCTCGTGACATGGGCTCTGGGTTCTATCACTGTTTCACCACAGTCACCTGAGGTGGCAACAGAAAATTTCCAGAGTCGGACTGACGTTGCCTATAAACACGTTACCCAGAGAGCAGGCAGAGTCGGCTTGAGATGGGAAACTTAAGAGCTGGAAACAGGCTCAAGACCTGCTGATGCCCAAGGATTAGATTAGGACATTCCCAGGCTGACCTCACCTGTGCTGACCAGTTGGTTTCCCCATTTCAGATCATAGCATTTCCTGAATAGGACTCCAGAACCCTAGCATCACCTCAAAGGTGGGGGCCAGGAGCCTATCGCTGTCTCAGCAGTTGTGTGAATGAGGGCGGAGGTTGCCCGAGAGGGTGCTTCCTGAAATTCAATCCTGTTGTGTCCTCCCCCAGACCTCTCAGTTCTTTATAAGAACCCCAAGGCGGGGGAAGGAAGTGTTACACATGTAGTGCTCCAAGTTCAGGACAGTTCAGCATTCTCCTAGCAGAGGAAACACTTTTGTCATTTCATTTATTTATTCATAGATATAGTTTTATTGCTTTCAGAGAGGCTGGGAAAGGGAGAGGTAGAAACATCAATGATGAGAGAGAATCATTGATCGACTGCCTCCTGCACGCTGCCTGTGGAGATCGAGCCCACTTTGGGCATGTGCCCTTGAATAGAATTGAAACCGGGACCCCTCAGTCACAGGTCAGTGTTCTCACCACTGAGTCAAACCAGCGAGGACCAATTTTGTTATTTTATATTGTTTTTAATGTTTGCACACAGTTTCTGGAGTAGTTATGAGTTTTCAGTAATACAATTACATCACCACCAAGACAGAGATCTCTCCATCGACCAAAAGGAACACAATTGTGGTGGCCGTTTACTGGATTTGTTACAGCTTCCTCTAAACCAGTGGTTCTCAACCTTCTGGCCCTTTAAATACAGTTCCTCATGTTGTGACCCAACCATAAAATTATTTTCGTTGCTACTCTACTTCATAACTGTAATGTTGCTACTGTTATGAATCATAATGTAAATATCTGATATGCAGGATGGTCTTAAGCGACCCCTGTGAAAGGGTCGTTCGACCGCCAAAGGGGTCGTGACCCACAGGTTGAGAACCGCTGCTCTAAACCTTTACCTTTTTTCTTTTCTTTAAATATTTTTTTAATTAATTTCAGAGAGGAAGGGAAATGGAGAAATAGAAACCTCAATGATGAGAATCACTGATTGGCTGCTTCCTACATACCCCATACTGGGGGTCAAGTCTGCAACCCAGGTGTGTATCCTGACCATAAATTGAACCATGGCCTCCTGGTTCATAGGTCAACACTCAACCATTGAGCCACACCAGCCAGACCAAACCTTTTCCTTTTCCAGAATGTCATGTAGTGGATCACTATGTTGTTTCTCAACCTGGCCGGGAAGCAAAGATGGTTAGAGCATCATCTGAATGTGCCGATAGCAGGTTAAATCCCAGGTCACACAAAAATCAACCAATGAATGTAGAAATAAGTAGAACAATTGATGTTGCTCTCTCTCTCTCTCTCTCTCTCTCAAATTAATTATATATATATATATAAAGTAAAAGAAGCCCTAACCGGTTTAGCTTGGTGGATAGAGTGTTGGCCTGCAGACTTAAAGGTCCTAGGTTCGATTCCGGTCAAGGGCATGTACCTTGGTTGCAGGCACATCCCCAGTGGGAGTGTGCAGGAGGCAGCTGATCGATGTTTCTCTCTCATCGATGTTTCTAACTCTCTATTCCTCTCCCTTCCTCTCTGTAAAAAATCAATAAAATATATATTTAAAAAAGTAAAAAAAAAAAAAGTAAAAGAAAGCTCTTGCTGGTTTGGATCAGTAGATAGAGCATGGGCCTGCCGATTAAAGTGTTCAGGGTAAGATTCCTGTTAAGGGCAAATGCCCAGGTTGCAGGCTTGATCCCCAGTAGGGGGAGTGCAGGAGGCAGCCAATCAATGATTCTCTCTCATCATTGATGTTTCTAACTCTCGGTATCTCTCCCTTCCTTTGTGAAATCAATAACAATATATTTAAAAATAAAAAGTAAAAGAAAGTCATACTCTATCACTAAGAACAGCTTCTTTGGAATAGAGTTCTAACTTTGTTTTCCTGCTTGGATTGTATTGTTGGACAATATTCCTAAATTTATGAACTTCAGGTGACTCATAGAGGAGATAACTTTTCAAGGAGTAAATGATTCGAAATTATATATAGATCACTTTTTGGAAATGCACCCAATACCCTCTAGGAAATATTTCAGTATTTAGATAACAAGGAAGGCAAAAGTTGTTCCAGAAGAGTTGCAGGCCTTGCACTCCCTGCCAGCCCTAGACATACCTGGTTGAAAAGAAAAGGTCACACATGTCCATCATCACACAGAGCTACTCCATGACCACAATGAATCAAGACACACACAAAAAGGCATTCATGTCTGTACACCAAATGAAAGAGAACAGGTTTCCAAAGAATATCACAGAATCCAATGCAGAAAAATGTCTGGCTTCCCTGAATGGCAAACAAATGACCTATCACAAGAAAACGACAGCAAAAAACTAAAAAACAAACAAAGAAAAACATGGTTGAAGTTTTAAATATTTTGAACGAATAAAAAAGCAGTCTGTTCCAAACAAATATAAACAATATAATTTCCCTGAGAAAACATGTCTGAGTTTATACACACATGATAATTGTGACTCAGATTGTATGATTAAGTGGAAAAGATTACATGTTGATCTGAAAATACATAATTACAATGGGACATTTACACATATCTCAGGAAACAATAAAATGCAATAGCTATTAGCATAAGCGTGATTGGCAAACAGTTCATATTTCTTTAAAAAGTACAGAAACATTGATTAGAGAGAAAAAATGCACATAATTTTAATCACATAAAACCCAAGATAACTGAAAACATTGAGAGATTAGGCTCAGCTCTGAGTGACAGCACACATCAGAGTCTGCCTGCAATGAGGAAAATGCCGATTCTCACATGGAAGGACTGGCTCAGAGCCCTCACTGCAGAGGGTGGTACAAGAACAAACTGTCACATGGCTCCTTGGCACTGCACCATTGCAGCTGTCACAGTGGCATCTGAATCACAGTCAGTAGTAGAACCAACAGGATAAGTTGATTTCTAGTCAAATTAGATCTAATGCAAATGCAATCTAGAGAAGAGAGCGTACCTTTCAGTAAACAGCCTCAACCATGACAGTCTATGTTTGTTGCCTGGTGGACACCTATGGGCTTGAAGGAAAAGCCAACCTATGCTGGCTCTGTAATGTTGAATTGTGAAAATCTGTAAAGCTTACACCTGACATCAAGGGAAGTGAAGCAGTCGCTGGTGGTTTTGAGGATATTCTTGGCTGGCAGGGCAAAGATTGAGAAAAGAAACTCAAAGCCAATGTACATAAACGCTCTATGCTTCTGGCCATCTCCTTTGTACAAATGGATTCAGAACCAATCTAATCCTATCTCACCTCTGCATTCAAGTTTCATGGAAGTGAGGCCTTGCTGATTCTAACATGGAACCATAAAGGCACCAGATAGTGCAAAATGTAGCTCACAACATTCCTCACGTTGACCTAACGGAGTCAGGAAGGGTCATCTCTGACTCTAGATCTTATTGTCCTATCACAGGTATTCTCCTCTTAATGCAAACTTCATAGTCCAAGCCCAGCCAAAAGGAATGACAACAAGCAAAGGACATAGATGAAAATAGCTCACCTGGGACTCTACAGTGCACTTTGCATACTTACAAATAGACGGCAAATATTTATTGACTAAAATAATACTGAATGTCAACTGCAATTGAAATATTACAGAAACATTTATTGACAAGAAAATGGAGTAAGCTTCTTCTGGTCACTGAAAAGGCACTTTTCTATTAAGGTAGAATATATATATGGGTGAGACACATTCATTCAATGCTTGCCGTGGGTGGCCAATAAGACAACATGAAGAAATACCAAAGTAACCTTTTTCTTATTTTTCCATTGATTTCTTAGAGAAAAGAAGAGAGAGGGAAAGAGAACATTGTTGTGAGAGAAAGATACCAATTAGTTGCTTCCTCAAGAGCCCTGACCATGGCCCAGCCAGGGAAGAGCCTGCAACCAAGGTACCTGCCCTTGACTGGATTCTAATCCAGGACCCTCTGGTCTGTAGGCCAACACTCTAATCCTTCAGCCAAACCGGCTAGGACTGTCTTACATCTTTTAAATATATTTTTGTAAATTTCAAATAAGAAGAGACAGGGAAAGAGATATAGAAACATCAATGATGAGAGAATGATTGATTGGATGCCTTCAGGGGATCGAGACCCCAAGCAGAGCATATGCCCTGAGGACTCTAACCATGACCTCATGGTATGTAGGTTGACATTCAACCACTGAGCCACACTGACTGGGCTGTATATGCTAACTTTTTAAAAACAGTGCCTGGAACTTGGAAAGAACAAATTACATGATAGCTATTACGACCTCAAGTGAGGATCATTTCCTTCATCTAATATGGTAGAGAAACTAGATACAATGACTCTATAATAAAACACAGAAACCTGATTATTTTTTCTGTGACATCACCTTCCAAAATTAAAAAAAAAAAATTTCCTAGACCAAGAGAAGTAAGGAATCTATTTCTTTGTCTCCTCCCCTGTCAAGTAGAAGCCATTTGTCTTTTACCTCTTTACCAATGCGCTCAAATAATTTCCAAATATTACCCAAGATTTTGGTTTCTAGCACTCGAATAGTTTTTTATTTACATGTTTTTATTGATTTCAGAGAAGGGAGAGATAAAAACATCAATGATGAGGGAATCATTGATCAGCTGCCTCCTGTAATGCCCCTAATGGGGATCATCTCCGCAACCGGGCATGTGCCCTTGACCAGAATCTAACCTGGGACCCTTCAGTCCCCAGGCTGATGCTCTATCCATTCAGCAAGACTGGCTAGAGCTTAGTATGTCTTTTTATTACAGGAATTTCTCAGCTCAGAACCTAGGAGGGTAGAGGGACAATTGTATTTCCTTATACAATATACTGTAGAGGAGTAAGGTTGAAAAAGCAAACTGAATTTGGTAAATGTGAATTTGGAGCCATTATAAATACTGTCTCAAGACCAGGGCTTTCTTAAACTCCTATAGTCTCATAAAACAAAAAATTATAGTGATATTATTATTCTTATATACCTTACTCTAAAGAGTTTGGGATTGTATGGGAGGAACAAATTTCCCATATACCATTCTAGGCTGGTCTAAGAATTGAATGGACATAAGAAACATTTGTTGCAGGAAATGGGAACAACAACAGATGTCTGACTGGTATGGTCAGATAAAACCTGGGTTCAGCAACCTCGGTACTTGGGTTCTGGCTGGGAAAGAATTAGGAGCCAACACCCCAGACTGTAAGAGAACATTTATTTGGTAAATCACAGATAGAAGAAGTAATTCCTAGAACAGATGGGCTGAGGAAACAAATTAAAGAGATAAAGGAAGGTCCCTGGGAGCTTGGGAATGAGGAAGCGAATGGTACCGTTCCTGGGGCCGGAGGGGGCTAGGCAAGGAAAGATGAAGGAAAAGTGATGGGGATGTTCTCAGGTTTTTCAGACCTAAGAGTTTTAACGGTAGAGATTTAAAAATACATATATTTTTACTGATTTCAGAGAGAAACACCAATGATGAGAGAATCATTGATCAGTTGTTTCCTGCATACCCCCTATTGGGAGTTGAGCCCGCAACCCAGGTATGTGCCCTCGACCAGAATCACACCCAGGACTCTTCAGTCCACAGACTGACACTCTATCCACTGAGCCAAACTGGTTAGGGGAGGTCCCAGGGGATGAGCTCAATTGAATATTCTGCAGTTTTCCAGGTGTGTCCTTTCAGGGTTGAAGTCGCCACTGATTGATTGGCAGGCACTAGGGCAAGGACTCATTATTCAATGCAGCTGGTCCTCAGGCTGATTTTATTGCTTACCTGAGCCTGGACCTGAAATAATACTGAGGAATAGAGGTTGTCTACAGGGAGGAAAGGTCAAGGGGCCCAAACTGTGTGGATATGCAGGGTGAGGAAGTCACCCTGGGAGAAGGGCCCCACCCTACAATGGATTGTTCCTTGCTTGACATCTGGGGCTTTTTTACCCTGGTGACCTTCAGTACTGGCCCTTCTTCCTTGCACCCCTCATGCCTAACTGCCTAACACGGGTTATGAAGAAACAAAAAAAAAAATTTCATTAGGATTTTTTACATGCAGAAATTTCACAAAGATTTGAGACTTAACTGGCAGTCAGAGAAGTGAGACTTCTATGCCATCTGGAGGTGAGCAAGGTAGGGGTCTGGAGCTTCTGGGGTTATGGGAGACAATTCACTTGAAGGTGAGAGGAAGCAATGTTTGTTAAGCAAAGGTGGTCCAGTTAATAGGCAAGTCTCTTAGGTGAAAAAGTTATCTATACTAATAATAGAGGAATACGCAAATTGTCTGGGACGCCCTCACACGTAACAACCAGAACAGCAGGTTGCCTGGGGAGACCAGGCCGGCAGGGGGTTTACTGAGGGACGACCAAATGCCCAAACAGCAGGCCATGTGAGGTGACCAGGCCGGCAGGGGTGTTAGTGAGGGACGACCAAACGACTGAACAGCAGGCTGTGTGGGGTGACCAGGCCAGCAGGGGAGCAGTTGACAGCAACCAGGCCAGCAGAGGGGGGCAGTTGAGGATGACAAGGCTGGTGGGAGGGGGGGCAGTTGGCAGCAATGAGGCTGGCAGGCAGAGGTGGTTAGGGATGATCAGGCTGGCGGGGGGGGGGGGTAGTTAGGGGCTATCAGGCAGGCAGGCAGGTGAGTAGTTAGGAGCCAGCGGTCCCGGATTGTGAGAGGGATGTTCGACTGCCGGTTTAGGCCCATTTCCTGATTGGGCCTAAACCGGCAGTCATACATACCCTGAGAAGTTCTGCATTGGAGAGGGTTCAGGCTGGGCTGAGACCCCCTCCCATGCACAAATTTCGTGTACCGGGCCTCTAGTCCTATATAAAAAGAGCTAAATATGCACATTTTCCCTCTGAAGGAGTCCGACCGGGAGTCTGACCATTCGCTATGACGTGCACTGACCACAAGGAGGCTGCACGGAACATGGTAGGCATCAGTGAGGCGGCACTGGCAGTGGGTGGCAGTGGAGGCACTTCCTGCCCCGATGGGCCCTGAAGAGAGCAGGACCAAGGCGCCATGCCAAAGCATGTGTGAGCAGGTGCCTGATCGCCTCGTAGATGGAGGCCAGCGGTGGCCACGGGGGTTGAGGCTGGTACCCGGCTCCCAGGTGCTGAGGGAGCCAGGAGAGGCTGCGGGCGCATGCTGGGGCTTCGAGCTTGGGGGTTGATCCCCACAGAACACCCCAAGGGACCCACTGGTGCACACATTTGTGAATTGGGTCTCTAGTGTCTGACAATAGTTCTCTTCCAGATACAAAGGCCCCAATTCTAGTGTAAATTTCCTTTATAATTGCTGATTATCTCACAAATGGGGAATGTTATACTTTCTTAGGTTTGGGGGGCAGTGCAGGAAGAACTAAGGGCTTTTCCTGAGTCTATTGGGTTTTGATTGCCTTCAACTCAAAATAAGCCACATCCAAAATGGTGAACGGAGCTTTTGGGGGCAAAATAGGCAGGTTTAGGAAATTTTAAAAAATGAAGGGTTCCATAGGGAAAGCACACGGCTGCAAAGACCATACATTCACAGAATAAGGGAGCTGCCAGAAGGTACACATTTCCATAGAATAAGGGAGCTGAGAGCTGCAGAAGAAATAGATTTAAAAATAAAGGGAAGGAAGCCCCTTCTTCAAAGAGGGAAGAGGAAAGCCCAAAAGGAACTAGGAAAACAATAAGGGAAAAGAAGAGAACCTCAGGTACCTCACCTGTGGTTTGAGCTCTGGTTTGGCTATATTGACAAATCAGAGGGGATAGTGACCAATCAGAGGGGATAGTGACCAATCAGAGGGGATATCAAGGCCCAAAGAAGTACACCCTTTATAAACCATAGAAAAAGGGACATAGTGGGATTCTCTCACTCTCCCCACATGGGAGTCTGTGCTTCTTTCTCAATAAATTTCCATCCTTTATTATACCATCTGTTGTCCATGGTTTCCTTCAACTCCACTTGGACAAGGACCTGGGAATCATCCTGCCCAGAAGGACACCATGCTTTCTAGTCCAACTTTTGTGTTTCAATGTTTTGAGGTGCCATGCTCTGCACCCCTTAAGGAGATAAAATAAATTCTTTCAAAATATATGGATAGGTGACGAAGGCTGCATTGTAATTTGGGTGTGGTCCATCCCTCTGTCCCAGAGCCTGTGCACTTCCCATAGCCCCAGGTGGGTGAATGGAAAGTTGATGGGATTCATGGATGGTGGTGCTCAGTGAGTAGAAGTAGATGGGCTTAATAATAAAAACATGAGGCCCTGGCTGGTTTGGCTCAGTGGATAGAGCGTCAGCCTGTGGACTCAAGGGTCCCGGGTTCGATTCCGGTCAGGGGCATGTACCTTGGTTATGGACACATCTCCAGTGGGGAGTGTGCAGGAGGCAGCTGATCGATGTTTCTGACTCTCTATCCCTCTCCCTTCCTCTCTGTAAAAAATCAATAAAATATATTTAAAAAATAAAAAAATAAAAACATGAGAATGAAAGATTGGGTTTAGGAGAGAGAAATCTGTTTGACTGGAACCACTTGAAATAAACTCAGGGATTGAAGGAAAAAATACTTTCTCACACACAACAACTAATGATTTCAGGTAACGACTGTTCCTCTGACCAAAAAGCTGCTTAGCTGGCTTCATTTTCTTTCAGCTCCCAAATCGGGAGGAGCAGGTGTCCAGCTCAGCTCTGACTGGCTGCAGGTTGGGGGAAGGGCTTCTCTTGGCAGCTGAAATTAAAAGGTCAAGGGACCTGCAGGACTCATAGGCCACCGTCTAAGTGAGGACTGCGATTTCTGGGGCATCCACTTCTCATTGCAGAGCCCAGCTTCCCGAAGAAACCCACCTCAGTCATGCCTTCTTTCGGGGCCCACTGGTGGTTGAAGCAGCTCTGGCAGGACTCCTGGCAGAAATCAACTATCCCGTCTGACTGGATGACCTGAAAAAGCCTGTCACTATGGAAGGTGAGCACAACGTCCGTCACTCCTGCATCCAGCAGTCCTGGGCTGATCTACAGGACAGGTTCCCTTGCCCTGTGTGCCGTCACCCATGCAAAGAGAGGCATGTGAGGAGCAACACCCAGCTGGGAAGGATGGTGGTCATCACCAAGCTCCTCCAGACCACCAGGGGCAAGAGGAGGCAGAAAGAGGTGCTTGTTGCACAGGCACATGGTCCTGACCCTATTCTGAGAGGAGGACATAGAGCTGTTGTGTCACCTGTGCAATCTGCCCCCTGACCACCAGGAGAGGCCCATGGAGGGGGCTGCCTGTCATCACAGGCAAAGGCTCAGCAGTTACACTGAGCCCCTGAAGAAGCAGGTGGCAGACGTTCAGAAATTCATAAGCATTCAAAGCAAAAAACTCTTAGAACTTAGAAGGAGAAAACCAAAGGCTGGAATTATTCTCTGAATTTGAGCACCTCAGGCGGTTTTTAGAACATGAGCAAGAAGCAGATCTTTCAAGATTAACCGATGAAAAAACTACTGAAAAGAAACTTGGAGCTAATATAACTGCATTTCCAAAGTACAATTCCACATCCAAAGATCTACCAAGTAAGGTAGTAGAGTGCACTGCGCTGAGGGAAGTGGAATGCCTGTTTATTTATCTTCCATGACTTCGCTTTCATGCTCCTCCTCTAGCCTAAATAAGCTTTCTGGAGTGCCCCACCAATACACTCTTTTATCTTTTCAGAATCCAACTCATCTTTCAAGAACCCAGCCAAACAAAAAAGTTATTCTCTGTAAAACTTGTCTAGACAAGTGTCTTCTTTCTACTTGAAAACTCCTATGAAACATACTACCCTTAATATTTAGTTGCAATATTTCTCATGCTGCCTTGTATAATTTTACAAGACTACATTGAAGGGGTTGGGTCTACAATAGTGTCTTTTCTCTGCCTCTCATTTGATGTTCAAGAAATACATGGCTATATCAAAGACACTGTCCAATGGATCGCACAGGAATTATAATAAAGCTGTACAAATAGCACCCATCATTCTCTAATTCACATCTCCAAGTGAAAGGGGGAAGGAAGATGCCTCCCTATACCAGTATTTCTTCATTTTCACCATTAATAACTACATTCCTACCTGTAGAACATCTCTCTTGTTTTTGCCCACACCGTATCTCTTCTCTCTTCTTTTGTGACAATAACTCTATTTTTGATGGGAACAACCATCTACCTCTGCATTAAGTCTCAATGGGAACAGCTTTCAACACTCTTCCCCCTCCTCTGGCCTAGGGATGGTCATGGAACTAAAGGGATCTGGGCAATTCAACTCTGTGAGCAGTAAAGCCAAGGGAAAGCCAAGGGATCTGGTTAACGCTGATCCATTCCAGGGCAGACCCTGACAAGACTTGAGCTGCCCTTGTTGAGTCCTTTCAGAGGCCTGTGTTCATCTGCCCCGTTTCAGAGAAACGCCTGCCTTCCTTAAATTAACCAGAGTTCCTTTCACTGCTAGCAAACATTAACCTCCACTAAAAAGCCTTCACCTTTTTGAAGTCATTAAAGTGTCTGGGCCTATGACATAGCAGATCATTTTTAACTTTTTACGGAATGGTAGCATTCATGTCCACAAAATACCAATACAGGCAACTTGCTCAAATAGACAGTGATTTAGCTATGTAATTGTTGTTGAGACAGATTTCTAGAATTGTACTCATTGTAAAGCTAAAAGCTACAGATGCCAGAACTCTGGGTTAGCTAAGCATCAACGCAAAAGAATTTATCAGAGAGAGAGAGAGAGAGAGAAAGAGAGAGAGAGAGAGAGAGAGAGAGAGAGAGAGAGCCATTTGCTGCATGAATTTGTCTAAGTCTCGCATTTTATTTATTCATTTTATTTCCATACATTGTCAATTCATGAGTCCCTTAAAAATTTAGACTCAATCAAATTATCCTTAAAGTTTATTTCATTCTCTATAAGATATATATTCTTAAAACTATATTTTTATTGATTTCAGAGAGGAAGGGAGATGGAGAGATAGAAACATCAATGATGAGAGATTATCAATGATCAGCTGCTTCCTGCTCACCCCCTACCAGGCATCGAGCTAGCAATCCGGGCATGTGCCTTTGACTGGAATTGAACCAGGGATACTTCAGTACTGAGCCCAATGCACTATCCACTGAGCCAACCCTGCTAGGGCCAAATTGTCTTTAAATATGAGTCTCAAATCTACTTCCAGGTAAAAAAGGAGGAATTTTTAGTCTTATTAAAAACTGTTTGGTTATTTTTTACTAGATTAATTAAATGACAGTAACTACTTACCATCTAAGCTCTCATAGGACTGGAACTGTGTTTCATGTCTTGCTTGATGGACCTCATTCAGTGATAAGAGCACAATAATATTTCTATTAATTTATTAATCCAAATTAGTGCTTTAATGTCTCTCAGCTGTGTATTTTTAAAAGGTCACTCATTTTATTTTGTGCCAGTAGAACTCAGTTAATTCTAGGTACAACTATGCTTTCCCTAAAAATGTTACAATATACTTAAGAAAAGATTTTTTGCAATTATGCTATCACTCCATATACTGTAAAATAGGGCACTGTATTCTAGTAATCTGCTTTGGATCCATCTAAGAAAGGAGACTCAAAAATCCTTATTCGTACCATGCCTGGCTAAATTCAAAATATCCATTGTTTTTCTCCAAAGTCGGTTTCTTGATGATGACAGCCACAGGTCTGGCGGATGGTCTGCCTATTGCAGCTGCTCCAGGTCCCACAGCCCTTCAGAGCCAAGGCAGGAGACCCACAAGGAGGGGAGATTCGCCATGCATTCGCCAGTGGGACAGAGTGAAGCCCAGCAGCCGGGCGAGTCCAGGCCACGCATGGAGCCTAGACTGTGAGGCCATGCGCAGCACACAGTTCCTGGAGCAGATGCAGCACGCACGAGGGCTGTGCCCAGCAGCCAACCCTGGCAGGGAACTAGGAAAATAAGGCTGAAGCTAATACGTCAGAGCCTCTCTGGAGTCTCTTCCTGCAACCCCACACTCCGGGCCAAGCCTGTTCTTGAGGCTTATTTCCATCATGTCTTCTTTTATGTCTTCCAAGATGTGACACAACGGAAGGTTTTCCCACATCGCTTACATTCATAACGTTTTTCCTCAGTATGTGTTCTTCCTTCCATGCTAAGAGACTTGGAGAAACTGAAAGCTTTACCACATTCCTTCCATTCATAGAGCTTTTCTCCACTGTGTGTTGTTAAATGTCTGGGCATGTGCAGGAGGGCAACCAATTGATTTGTTTCTCTCATATCAATATGGTTCTCTTTCTCTTTGACTTCCACTCTCAATGGAAAACGATTCTCAGGTGAGGATTAAAAAGAAAGAACTAGGATGGTCAAAGGCTTTTCTACAATCTTTACACAATAGGGCTTATTTTCAGTGTGAGTTCTTTCATTTATTATGATTTCTCCCCACTATTAGTGCTTTTGTGATTTTGAAGGGAACTGGGATGAATAAAGGGTTTGGCCCATGGTTTACAGTCATAGGGTTTTTCCTTACTATGAGTTCTTTCATGATATCAGAGGGAAAGTGGATAATAGAAAGTTTTACTGGACTGCTTTCATTCATAGGGTTTTCCCTCACTATGAGTTCTTTCATGATGTCAGAGGGAACTTGGATAAGAGAAAGTTTTACCACAATAGGTTACATTCACAGGGTTTTTCCCAAGTATGAATTTTTTCATGATTTCTAAGCAAAGAGGGATAAAGGAAAGTTTTATCACATTCCTTACATTCATGAGGCATCTTTCCATGATGAGTTATTTTATGTTCTCTAAGGCATTTGGCAGAAAAAAAGGCTTCCTCACATTGCTTTCTGTCATAGTTTCTCTCCAGTATGTATTTTTTTCATGATCTCTAAGAGATGCAGAAAGACTAAAAGCCTTACCACATTGCTAACATACGTGGGGCTTTTATCCAGTGTGTGTTCTTTCATGATATCGCAGGTAAGCTGAAGAAGATACAGCTTTACCACAATGCTTACATTTATAGGGTTTTACACCAGTATGAGTTATTTCATGTCTTTTAAGGAAAGAGGGATAAATAAAGGTTTTACCACATTCTTTACATTCATGAGGCTTCTTTCCATCATGGCTTCTTTTATGATTTCCAAGAGAGCTGGGAGAAATGTAGGCTTTCCCACATTCCTTACATTGATAGGGTTTTTCCCCAGAATGGATTCTTTCATGATATTGAAGGGAAGTTGAAGAAGACAAAACTTTACCACATAGCTTACATTCATAGGATGGTCTAACAGTATGAGTTCTAACATGACTTTGGAGAGAAGATTGATAATAGTAACCTTTACCACACTGCTTACATTCATAGCGTTTTACACCAGTATGAACTCTTTCATGATTTTGGAGGGCAGATAGAAAACAGAAAGCTTTGCCACAATGCTTACATTTATAGGGTTTTTCCCCAGTATGAATTCTTTGATGATATAGGAGGTAAGTGGGATAAGAGAAACCTTTGCCACAATGCTTACATTTATAGGGTCTTTCCCCAGTATGAGTTCTTTCATGACATTGGAGGGAAGATGGATAAGAGAAAGCTTTGCTACAATGCTTACATTTATAGGGTTCTTCCTTATGATGAGTCCTTTCATGACTTCGCAGGGAAGATGGATAACAGAAAGCTTTACCACAAGGCTTACATTCATAACGTTTTACACCAGTATGAATACCTTCATGAAGTTGGAGGTAATATTGATAATAGAATGTTTTGCCGCATTCCTTACATTCATGATTCTTCTTTCCGTCATGTCTTCTTTTATGATTTCCAAGAGAGCTGGGAAAAATGAAGGCTTTCCCACATACTTTACATTGATAGGGTTTTTCCCCAGTATGCATTCTTTCATGATATTGAAGGGAAGCTGAAAGGGAGAAAACTTTACCACAAACCTTACATTCATAGGGTTTCGTCCCAGTATGAGTATTTTCATGATTTCTAAGGGAATAGTAATGATGGAATGTTTTACCACATTTCTTACATTCATGAGGCTTCTTTTCATCATGACTTATTTTATGATTTGCAAGAGAACTCCTGGAACTGAAGGCTTTTCCACATTGCTTACATTCATAGGGTTTTTCCCCAGTATGAGTTCTTTTATGATATTGGAGGGAAGTTGAATAAGAGAAAACTTTACCACATAGCTTACATTCATAGGGTTTTTCCCCAGTATGAGTTCTTTCATGATATCGAAGAGAATATTGATAATAGAAACCTTTACCACAATGCTTACATTTAAAGCGTTTTACCCAAGTATGAGTTCTTTCATGATTTCTAAGGAAAAAGGGGTGATGGAATGTTTTACCACATTCCTTACATTCATGACGCTTCTTCCTGGCATTACTTCTTTTATGTTTTCCAAGAGAGCTGAGCCAACTGAAGATGTTCCCACATTCATAAGGTTTCTCACCAGAGTGTATTTTTTCCTGATTTCTAAGATAAGTGGAACTGAAAGCTTTTCCAGATTTCTTACATTGATAGGGCTTTTCTGCAGTGTGTCTTTCATTTTCTCCAGAGTACTTGGAAGAACTGAAAGCTTTGCCACATTGCTTACTTTGACATGGTTTCTCTCCACCATGAGTATTTTTGTGAAGTTTAAAGTAAGTGAGACGACTAAAGCCTTTTCCATATTGCTCACAGGCATACGGTATCCCAGGAATATGTGTTCTTTCATAACTTCTAAGGGAAGTTGAATAGTGAAAAGTTTTCTCACAGTGGCTGCCTTCACGACTCTGAATATGTTGGTGAGGCTTGAAAGCTTTCTCAGCTTCCTTATATTTATAATGTTTTTCTTCATATTCCGGACACAGGTACAGTTTGGGTCCAATGTGAGAGCTCAGGTGGTTATTCAAGGATAAATAACGTATAAAGATTTGCCTACACAACCTGGATATAGGTTGTTTTATTTCATGAATTTCCTTCTTTTCATTATGATTTGGAATCTGGCTGAAGTTTTCTCTGCATTGACTACCATCCTCCCTTGTACAGAGTCTCTCTACCATATGACTGCTGTAAAAATCAGAAACATATTATTAATACACTGTAAATGATTTAATATTTAATAATAGCATGACAATGACATTTTTACCATTTTCAAAGAAAGGGTAGGGTTCCTGAACATTCCATTTTTGAAAGTGGATATCTTAAAACTTCTGTTATAGGCTGGATAACTGATATTATGAAAACATTTATATTCATTAATGGTACTTCTTTATATTGTTTCCAAGTGTAATTTTTTTTTTTAAAGGAGAGAATGATGATTTTTATTTTTATTTTTTAAAAATATATTTTATTGCCTAAACCAGTTTGGCTCAGTGGATAGAGCGTCGGCCTGCAGACTGAAGGGTCCCAGGTTCGATTCCGGTCAAGGGCATGTGCCTGGGTTGCGGGCATATCCCCAGTGGGAGATGTGCAGGAGGCAGCTGATCGATGTTTCTCTCTCATCGATGTTTCTAACTCTCTATCTCTCTCCCTTCCTCTCTGTAAAAAATCAATAAAATATATTTTTTAAAAAATATATATATATATAAAAAAAATATATATTTAAATAAATATATATTTTATTGATGTTTTTATAGAGAGGAAGCGAGAGGGATAGAGAGTGAGAAACATTGATGAGAGAGAAGCATCAATCAGCTGCCTCCTGCACGCCCCCCACTGGGGATGTGCCTGCAACCAAGGTACATGCCTTGGCCGGAATCGAACCTGGGACCCTTGAGTCCGCAGGCTGACATTCTATCCACTGAGCCAAACTGGTTAGGGCATGTAATTATTTTTTATACACTAAACATGTAGGTCATATTTCTGAAAAAAACATTTTGATGATATTATTCTGAAAATCAATACATTTAAAACTGGGCTGATACAACTGGATTATCTGTTTTTAAGATTCTTTTGTGGACTGGGCCTATATGGCTCAGTGGTTCAGGATGGACCCATGCACCAGGGGCGTACCAGTTTAATTCTCTGAAAGGGAACATGGCCAGACTGCAGATTTATTAAACCCAGTACAGGGCATGCAGGAAGCAGTCTATTGATTTTTCTATTTCTCACTCTCACCTCCATAGTCTAAAATCAATAAAAACATATTTTTGTACCACCAGCGAGGCTCAGTGCTTGAGCACGGACCTCTGAACCAATTTCTGGTCAGGGCATATTCCCAGGTTCTAGACATGATTCCGGATGTGGACATGCAGAAGGCAGTCATCAATAATTCTCTCTCATCATTGATATTTCTTTCTCTTTCTCCTTCTTCCTAACTCTCTGAAATAAATGTTAAAAATATTAAATGTATAAATAAGTAAATAAAATATATAAAAACCTATTTTAAAAAAACACAAAGATGCCCTTAATGCTTTGTCATAAATAATTTTATGAATTACTTATAGGTCAATGCGACTCACCTAAGATGCATCCAATGATTTTCATACTGATCTTCATTGTCATGGTCGTCACATTGTTCTTCTAAAATACATGCTAGAAAAATCATTATAAACTATTATAGAATTTAAAAATGGTTAGATTTTAGGTATACAATGAGCTGTGATCATTCCTGGTTTAATTACCAATGTACTCCCTTTCCATATTTCACTTCTTGAAACAGGATTAATGAGCAAGCAACACTAGTTTTCTAATTGCCTAAGTAACAAGTTGTTGCAAGCCAGAGTTGCTCTGTGGTTGACGATCAATGTATGAACTGGTATGAACCGAAAGGTCACAGGTCAATTTAAAGTAGGACTGGTTTGCAGGCTAGATCCCCAGTGTGATGCTCGCACCAGGTACCCAGTCAGTGATTCTCTCTAATCATTGACTTTGCTGTCGTTCTCTCCCTCTCCTTCCTCTCTAAAATCAGTAAAAATATACTAAAAAAAAAAAAAAGAATTTGCTATAACTACCTACTGATGCCAGGTTCCAGAAGGTTTGCAGCATCACATCTGTGTAGAGTTTCTTCTGGGTCGGATCCAGGAAAGCCCACTCCTCCATGGTGAACTCCACATTAACATCCTCAAAGGCCACTGAGTCCTAAAACATTCCACATATACATATAAGAGAATGGGTGAGACAGACAACACTGGGGACCTACAAATAATTCTTAGAAAGTTCACATAGAACAGGTGGTCCCCAACATTTAGTGTATCACTTGATTGTAAGACTATTATTAATTTGCCAAATTCATTTCCTCAAGAACATGTGGGATTTATTGATATGATTTTACTTTGATCACTTCAACTCTTCATTGATCTCTAATGTCAGGGTAAAAAACACCTTGAACAACTTCTATATTAATAAGTTAAGATACTTCTGTTTTAAGCCCATCGAGTCCTTGTGAGAAAACTCATCTCCATTATAACCACCATTTGATGCAGCAGTCCATGAAACATATTGTCATGTCTGCATAAAGTTTTAGTGACTTTGAATACAATAAAGGCCTGGTAGCTTTCTCTTCTAGTCTCATCACCAAACAGGAGAGGCCAGGCGGTGTGTGGAAATTCAAACTAGAACAAAATGTGCCTGGCCATATTTCCTGAAGTACTCTAAATTATCAGAAATAGTCAGATACACCTGAATGAATGAAAATATTCTTATAGAGGAGTATGAACAATCATTTCTTTTTATATTATTTGTTAGTAACTCAGTTTGACCTTCTTTTGCCTCTCTCATTTAATAGAGATAGGATGTTCAGTTAGAGCTCAGGCATGAGCAAGATAGGGCAACTTAGCCCACCACAAAAGTCCTCTACTCATGAGCCTCAGTTACTTCATACTGATTTTTAGGACACATAAACACGTGTATTAAAATCCTAAGATCATACTCAAAAGAAGTCTTTCTGGCAGAATTGTGACACTATAACCAGGGCCTGGCCCTTGAGGAACAATTTAATACTTGGCATTACAAGGGCCTTAATTGAAATCTGCAATATTTTCATGTTGAAATTAATTTCACCTGAAACTTATACAAAAGAAAATTAAATGTAAAATCAAATTGGATTGTAAAATATAAATGGAAGCATATATGGGGTTTATGGAGAGGAAAAATTAATATAATTAAAATGTCCATACTACCCAAAGCAATCTAGTGCTTCAATGCAATTCCTATCAATATACCCAGGATAGATCTCACATAACTAGAACAAATATTCAAAAGTTTTATAGAGACCACAAAACACCTATAATAGCAACAGCAATCTTGAGAAAGAAGAACAAATGTGGATGAATCACACTACCTAATATCTAACCATACTACAAGGCTATAGTACTCAAAACAGCATGGTCCTGCCCTAAAAACAGCATATAAATCAGTGGAACAGAACAGAGAGCCTAGATATAAACCCATGCCTTTATGGTCAGAGAATAGTAGAAAAAGGAAACAAGAATATACATTAAACTAAAGGTAGTATCCTGTATAATAAAAGGCTAATATGGAAATTATCACTGGGAGTTTGACCAACCAGGATTTCCACGGCTCGCTATGATGTGCACTGACCACCAGGGGGTGGCACAAAACATGGCAGGTTTCCGCGACGTGGTACTAGTAGCGGGCGGCAGTGGAGGCGGTGCTGGCCCCGATGGGCCCTGATCAGACTGGGACTGCTACGGGATTGTGCAGTAGATGAGTGGTCGGTGCCAGGCCAAGGTGGATGCGAGTGGGGCTCCCGAAAACCCCTCCTGTCACCCCAGAGATGGAGACAGGCCAATACGGTGGGGGGCGGTGCCAACGAGCGGGCAGCACCAGGCCAATGTGGGTGGGAGCAGGGCTGATGGCCCCACTGTGTGCACCACAAATGGCAACAAAATACAACAGTGGTTAAACAGTTGTGAAAAGCAAATGGTGCCTTGGTTACAAGGAAACACTTAAAGGGCCTTTTGGAGACTATTATAACTTATAACCCTTGCTTCCCTGATGCTAGAACATTAGACCTTGATCTCTAGGAACAAGAAGGTAGGAATTGAAAGAGAAATCAGGCCCAGGGAAAACAAGTGCCTTTGTCATCGTTCATTATGTGGGTTCTTGTGGAAGCTGCACTGTGCCCACTTCATATTGAGAATCAAAAGCCTACAGAACACCAGGAAGATTTATCACCATCCCTCCTCCTGAAGTAGAGCCTGTAAAGCTGGTAACACTGAAGGCCCCTGATCCTCTGCCTCCAGTGTGGGAAGCTCATCAAACAAATCCTCAGTAATGGGATCATGTGTCAGGCAAGCTATGTTAGGAGAGCTTTTGGCTTGCCCATTTATGCAAGATGCAAGGTAACTGGATACATGAACCAGTCTCCTTTAATGCCTTTAATGAAATAAGGAAAAGTATGAGAGAAAATGGGCCATTTACAAAAGGACTCCTTCATGCCTTGTCTGAAAATTACCATAAGATGCCTTGGGACTGGCAGATTTGGGGCAAAAGAACACTAGACTCCAGTCAATATATAATTCTGAGAGCAGAATATGATGAGATCTGTGAACAACAGGCTGTTTGTAGGTGTTTACTGGCAATCCTACCTGGGAGTCCTCTGGGCTGCATTCCGGCTACAAGCCCCGGGCACTGTAACACATCAGAAAGATCCCAGAAAAGGACTGATTCATTAAGTCTTGGCTGTGGGTTATACGCGCCTGTAAAAATTGTCCATAGAGTGTCTCTGTTGATTATTGTTTTTTGTCTTTGTTGTTTGGTTTAATTTGTTTAAGGATAGGGCATATTTCACTTTGCTAGAGGCCCCAGCTATCTGTGTTAGGCTGAACATGTGGCAGAAATTACAGGAACTTCCCAGCAGGGGCCAAGAATTCTTATCTTGGGGACTCTTCCGCGCTCCCTCTCAAGTCATCAGCCATTATCTAGTGAAAGTCATTATCTAGTGCTCTAACCGGTTTGGCTCAGTGGATAGAGCGTCAGCCTGCGGACTGATGGGTCCCAGGTTCAATTCCAGTCAAGGGCATGTACCTTGGTTGTGGGCACATCCTCAGTAAGGGGTGTGCAGGAGGCAGCTGATCGATGTTTCTCTCTCATCGATGTTTCTAACTCTCTATCCCTCTGCCTTCCTCTCTGTAAAAAATCAGTAAAATATATTTCAAAAAAAAAGAAAGTCATTATCTAGTGAAAGTTATTCCCTGTCTCTAATGCAGTGGTTCTCAACCTGTGGGTCGCGACCCCTTTGGGGGTCAAACGACCCTTTCACAGGGGTCACCTAAGACCATCGGAAAACACATATATAATTACATATTGTTTTTGTGATTAATCACTATGCTTTAATTATGTTCAATTTGTAACACTGAAATTGGGGGTCACCACAACATGAGGAACTGTATTAAAGGGTCACAGCATTAGGAAGGTTGAGAACCACTGCTCTAATGTAACTTGGTTATTGAGGTTCTGTGCTTGTTTTCTTATCTTTGGGGGACTTTGCTGTTTTATGAACACAGGGAATCCTCTGTCTCTACTGTTTGGCCTTTGTGCCACTCAGAACCCATTTGCTGTGATGGGTGAGTGTGAGGTAAGATTCTAACACTAATCTGCCAGTCCACACTTTTATGAGTACCCATTTATTTACTGTAGGATTTTTTCTGTTTCTGTTTTTAACATCTCTTCTCTTTTTTTAAAATACCTTTTTATTTATTTCAGAGAGGAAAGGAGAGAGAGATAGAAACATCATTGACAAGAGGGAATTGTTGCTTGGCTGCCTCCTGCACGTTGGACTGTGCCCACAACTCAGGCCTGTGCCCTTGACCGGAATCAAACCTGGGACTCTTCGGTCCATAGGCTGACACTCCATCCACTGAGCCAAACTGGCTAGGACAAGATCTCTTCTTATAGGTAAGATTTCATGTTGTAAGACTACTCAGAAAGAAAAAATATGGGAAATAGTTATTTAAACCCTCAAGTCTTTTTCACAGGAGGATTAGACCCGTAGAAGTGCCTTAGAGCAGGCTGCAGAAATAGCAGTGGAGGGCCACTCCCACTTTTGTAAAAAGAAAAACAAAACATTAAAGCCACTAAAGGTCAGTGAGTTGTCCCTATTACAAAATTTGCCAAGAAAATGCCTCGGGTAATAATAATTGGCTTTAAAATCTCACTACATTGTTAAGGCAAAATAAATAAAATGAAGGGTATATGATAAAGCTTTATCCGGGGTAATTATATATGCCTGAACAGTTTTCCAAAGTCTTTGGTAACTTAAAACTTTGAAGTTTGCTGGATTAAATAGTAAATTATTAAATATCTAGGCATTTTGAAATAACATGATACTGAAATATTAATCTGAATTTGCCTCATATGGAGAATCTAAAGGGTAAATTTGAATCTGTTAATAAGTAAGTCTTGAATTTTATTTGAAGCAACTCTTAAAATATGAATGTATTGCTCATCTGAGGAATGTTAATTACTTACATGCTACCTAAAAATTAAGATTTTTAAGGGTTAAGAATTCTAACCAATTGGAAAGAAAGCATGGCTTTGGTGTAATGGAAGGCATGAGGCACGCAGATGCATTTTGAAGGAAAAAGAAAGTGGAATCTAAAGCTGGCTAATTCTGAGTTGTAAGGTATCTGAAGAAAGATTTGTGAAAGTGGTAGAAAGTCTGTGGAAGCTGTGGGATTTTGTGATGAGAAATGTTGAAAGGAAATTGTATAAATGACACAGGCCAGTAAGCCAGGACAAGGGGAACAGTGAAACTGAGATGGTTAAACAGCGATTTAGAGCCATCTAGTAAATGGAGCAGACTGGAGCTGTGTGAGCAGAAGCCAGGGTTGGGAACTCGGAGGGTAGAGATCAGAAGACAGACATCCCCAGATTCCTGGGCAGACATCCCCTGTTTCATTCCCTCACACAGCAGAGGACATCTTTCCCACACAGACATTTGCCTTGTATGGAGGAAGGCGGTTGACACACCCGACTAGAAAAACACCTTGCCTTGAGGCCACGTAGACTAAAAATTATAATTAGCCTCCAGGCAGAAGCAACTGCTCCATCCTGCTGAAAAAACCTCTCGCCATAACTCAGGACTATTGCCTGGGGGGACAATTCAAGTCTGAATCTCATCAGTGTGTAGGTAGAGGTGGTCTCTGGAGACTGAGTCTTTGCCTGGCCTATTTAGTCAGAAATAGCATTTGACACTATCCTGAACTAGAGTTTGAGAGGCGTAGAGGATTTACCTAACATATAGTCCCAAACCCAAACAGATAGCCAAAATGAGGCAATGAAACAACCCTCCAATGAAAGAACAAGAGAATTCTCCAGAAAAAGAAATACATGAAGCAGAGATAAGAAATTTATCTATAACGAAGTTCAGAGTATGATGTTAAAGATGCTCAACAGTATGAAAAATGATATAGTAACTATGGAAAAAGAAGAGTTGGATATAAAGAATGATATAACACTAATAACACACTGGAAGGAATACACTGCAGATTAGGGGAAACTGAGGATCAAATCAATGAATTACAAGACAGAATTGAAAATATCACTCAATCAGAGAACCAAGAAGAAAAATCAATTAAAAAACATGAAAATAGCTTAACGAAGCTATGAAAGAACAAGAAATGTAACAATAGTAGACTAGCATGTGGGCCAGATAGGCAGAAAGGGAGAAGTGACCTTGTTTGAAGAAATAATGGAAGAATACTTCCATAATCTGGTAAAGGAAAAAGTCTCACAAGTTCAGGGGTCACAATGAACCCCAAGCAAGAAGAACCCAAACAGACCCAAGACCCAGACACATCATAATTAAAATGCCAAAAATTAAAGACAAAGAGAGAATCTTCAAGGCAGCAAGAGAAAAGCAAACTGTTACCTAAAAAGGAGTTCCCATAAGGCTGACACCTGATTTCTCATCAGAAACTCTACAGGCCAGAAGGGAATGGCATGAAGTACTCAAGGTAATGGGAAGCAAGGGTCTGAAACCAAGATTACTGTATCCAGCAAGGCTATCATTCAAAATCAACGGTCAAATAAAGAGCTTCCCAGATTAAAAAAAAAAAAAGGCTAAAGGTTTACATCACCACCAAATGCTAAAGGGGGCAAAGGACCTAAATAGACACTTTTGCAGAGTGGACATACAGAAGGCCAAGAGACATAGGAAAACATGCTCAAAGTCACTAATCTTCTGAGAGATGCAAATCATAATGACAATAAAGTGCCACCTCACACCTGTCAGAATGGCTATCAACAAATCAACAAATGACAAGTGCTGGTGAGGATGTGGAAAAAAGGAACCCTGGTGCACTGCTGCTGGGAATGCAGACTGGTGCAGCCACTGTTGAAAACAGCATAGAGTTTCCTCAAAAAATTAAAAATGGGACACCCATTTGACCCAGTAATCCCACTTCTAGAAATATATCCCAAGAAATCAGAAACATCAATCAGAAAGGATATATGCACCTCTATGTTCATAGCAGCACACTTTGCAATAGCTAAGAGTTGGAAACAGCCTAAGTGCCCATCAGCAGATGAGTGGATTAAAACAAACCAACCTGTGGTACATCTACACAATGGAATACTATGCTGCTGTAAAAAAGAAAGAATTCTTACCATTTGCATCAGCATGGATGGACCTGGAGAGCATGATGCTAAGTGAAATAAGCCAGTTGGAGAAAGATAAATATCACATGATCTCACTCATCTGTGGAATACTGTATAATGAACAACATAAACTGATCAACAAATATAGATCTATAGACATCGAAGCATCAAACAAACCGTGAAACCTCAGAGGGAAGGCAGGGGAGGGGTGTGGGATAAAAGATCAACCAAAGGACTTGTAAGCATGCATAGAGGCATAATCAATGGACACAGACAGGAATGAGGTGAGGGCATGTGCCGGGGGTGGGGAGTAGCTGGGGAGAGGTCAATGGGGGAAAATGGAGATATATGTAATACTTTAAACAATAAAGACTTTAAGTTTTTTAAAAAAGAAGAAATGCTAAAGGGACTGCTGTAATGAGAACAAGAACCAGAGAGAAACCTAGGCATACACAATTAAAATGGCAATAAATAAGTACCTAACAATAATAATCCTAAATGTAAATTGATTAAATGCTCTAATCAAAAGGCATAGGGTAGCTGAAGGGATACAAAACATGACCCAACTATACGTTGTCTACAAGAGACCGACCTCAGAACAAAAGACACACACAGGATGAAAGTGAAGGGATGGAATCAATTTTTCCATGCAAATGGAAAAGAAATGAAAGCTGGAGAAGCAATACTCATATCCAACAAAATAGACTTTAAAATGAAGGCCATCACAACAGAAACAAAGGGATCGATCCAACCGGGGACATAACCTTGGTTAACATGTATGCACCCAATATAGTAGCACCTATCAGGTGTACTGGTTAATAATGTGGGTTTTGTAATCAAAGAAAACACAATAATTCCAAGAGAAACATAAAAAGTGCTTTATTCAAAGTAACGTCCATCGCAACTACACATTTCCCCATCTTTCAGGTAATTTGTGGACACTGTCCCAATAGAACTTTTCTTGTTTTGAGGCAAACCATTGAGAGACCCAATTTTCCACTTCTTAATACGTTTTGAGGTGCTGCTCAGACAGTGTGGAACAAGTGGCAATTTGTAGGAGCAAGGTCTGGTGAATACGGCAGGTGGATTAATACTTCCAAGGCAAGATCTTTTATCGTGTCTTTTCTGGTCTTGACGTGTGTGATGGTGTGTTATCATGAAGCAAAATTACTTTGCTGTGTCTTCTGGCCCATTCTGGTCGTTTTACAATCAAAGCGTGGTTCAAATTGATTAACTGTTGTCAGTAATGATCAGTATTAACGATTTCACCTGGTTTTAGAAGTGCATAATACGCCACATTTGATCCCACCAAATGCAGAGCATTGTCTTCTTTCCTAAGGGATTTGGCCTTGCAGTCAATGTTGATGGTTGACCTGGATCAACCCATGATTTTGTGCCTTTGGGACTCAAAAAATAAATCCACTTTTCATTGCCAGTCACAATTCAATACAAAGTAGATTCTCTTTTGTTCCATTGAAGCAACATTTTTAAAAACATATTTTATTGATTTTTTTACAGAGAGGAAGGGAGAGGGATAGAGAGCTAGAAACATTGATGAGAGAGAAATGTCAGCTGCCTCCTGCACACTCCCTACTGAGTATGTGCCCACAACCAAGGTATATGCCCTTGACCTGAATCAACCCTGGGACCCGTCAGTCCGCAGTCTGACGCTCTATCCACTAAGCAAAACCGGTTAGGGCTGAAGCAACATTTTACAGATGACTTTTCGGTTTTCCATTTGTCTTTCGTTAAGTTGATGTGGAACCCATTTTCCTGCCTTTAAAATCTTTCCCATTGCTTGCAAACTAGCTGAGTTTGAAACGCATCTTTATCCAATAATGCTTGTAATTGTTGGTCTTCAAACTTTTACAATTGACCTGCACGTTCTTTCACATAGAAATCATCACTTTTAAAGCGTTTAAACCAGTATTCACAAGTATCTTGAGGTGGAATATGTTCACCATAAGCTTCCCAAAGTATATGATAACTTTCAGCAGCACTTTTCTTCAAAATAAAGTAATGAATTAAAACTTGCCGCAAATGCTATTTTCTTGGCACGAAATTCGACATTTTTAAACCTAAAAATATCTATGATGTTAACACCTGCAGAAAATTTGACATATGAAGTTTTGAAGCTTGTTGTCAATACAACAAAATAGCATACATATCAAATCGCATATATATCAATATATGTGCAACTCCATCGATTGAAAAAAATCCGCATTATAAACTGGTACACCTAGTACATAACTTCTAGTGAACTTTAACAGAGAGATCGACAACAATACAGTCATAGTACGAGACTTCAACACCCCACTGACTTTACTAGATAGATCTTCCAGACAAAAACTTAAAAGAAGACAGTAATTCTAAAAGAAACAGTGGATCAGGATGATTTAACTGACATTTATAGAACATTTCACCCCAAAGAGCAAAATATACATTCTTCTCAAGTGCGCAAGGATCATTCACAAAGAAAGACCACATTAGGACACAAAACATGTCTCTAGAACAGTGGTTCTCAACCTTCCTAATGCCGTGACCCTTTAATACAGTTCCTCATGTTGTGGTGACCCTCAACCATAAAATTATTTTCGTTGCTACTTCATAACTGTAATTTTGCTACTGTTATGAATTGTAATGTAAATATCTGATATGCAGGATGTATTTTCATTGTTACAAATTGAACATAACTAAAGCATAGTGATTAACCACAAAAACAATATGTAATTATATATGTTTTTTCTGATGGTCTCAGGCGACCCCTCTGAAAGGGTCGTTTGACCCCCAAAGGGGTCGCGACCCACAGGTTGAGAACTGCTGCTCTAGAATGTCAAGAAGATTGAAATCAAATCAAGCATCTTCTCAGATCACAGTGGAATGAAATTAGAAATCAACTACAGTAAAAACACCCAAAAACATTCAAACACATGGAGGCTAAAGAGCATAATATTAAACAATGAATGGGTTACCAATGAGATCAAGAAAGAAATCAAAATCTTCCTGGAAACAAATGAAAATGAACACACAACAGCCCATAATCTCTGGGACACAACAAAAGCAGTCCTGAGAGGGAAGTTCATAGCACTACAGGTATACCTCAAAAAACAAGAAAAATCAACAATATATTATTTAACACTACACCTTAAAGAACTAGAAAGAGTACAATAAGAAAAGTCCAGAGTAAGCAGAAGGAAGGAAATAATAAAGATTACAGAACAAATAAATTACATTGAAACAAAAACTAACAAACAAAAACAATACAAAAAAATCGAATGAAACTAAAAGCTGGTTCTTTGAAAGGATAAACAAAACTGATAAACTGTTAGCCAGACTTATCAAGAAACAAAGAGAGAGAATCTAAATAACTAAAACAAGAAACGAAAGTGGAGAAGTAACCAACTACACCACAGAAACGCAAAGGATTGTAAGAAAATACTATGAACAACTATATGCCAACAAGCTGGACAATGTCGATGAAATGGACAAATTCCTAGAAAAATGCAATCTCCTAAAACTGAATCAGAAGGAATCAGAAAACCTGAATAGGCCAATAACAACTGATGAAATAGAAGCAGTAATTAAAAAACTCCCAGCTAACAAAAGCCCAGGTTCAATGGCTTCACAGGGGAGTTCTTCTTCATTCAAAGAAGAACTAACACCTATACTCCTCAAAGCATGTCAGAAAATTCAAGAGGAAGGAACTCTTTTTATGAGGCCAGCATTATTCTAATTCCAAAAGCAGATAGAGACACTACAAAGAAAGAGAATTACAAGCCAATATTCCTCATGAACATAGATGTTAAAATCCTCAACAAAATATTAGCAAATCGCATCCAGTAATATCTTAAAAAGATATTGTATGCACCATGACCAAGTAGGATTTATTCCAGGCTGGTACAATATTCCTAAATCAATAAACGTGATACATCACATAAACAAATTGAAAGACAAAACTCACATGATCATATCAATAGATGAAGAAAAGGCATTTGACAAAATCCAACACCCAGTTTTGATAAAGACTCTCATTAAAGTGGGATTATAGAGAGCATATCTCAACATGATAAAGGACATATAGGACAAACCTACAGGCAACATCATATTCAATGGGCAAAAATAATTGTTTTACGATCAAAGCGTGGTTCAAATTGATCTGGAACAAGACAGGGATGTCCGCTTCCACTACTCTTATTCAACATAGTACTAGAAGTCTTAGTCACAGGGTTCAGACAAGTAGAAGAAATAAAAAGCACCCAAGTTGCGAAGGAGGAAGTATACTCTCATTATTCACAGAAGGAGGAAGTATACTCTCATTATTTACTGTACACAGAAAACCCTAAAGACTCCACCAAAACACTGCTAAATTTAATCAATGAATTTAGCAATGTAGCAGGATACAAAACTAATACCCAAAAATCGATAGTTTGTTTATATACCAACAATGAATTATCAGAAAATGAAACTAAACAAACAATCCCATTTACATTGGCAACAAAAGAAATTAAGATACTTAGGTATAAACTTAACCAAGCAGGCAAAAGACCTGTACTCGGAAAACTACAGGACATGGAATAAAAAGGTAGAAGAAGATATAACCAACTGGAAGAATATATTCTGTTCATGGATTGGTAGAATCAACATCATTAAAATGTCCATACTATCCAAGGCGATCTATAGAGTCAATGAAATCCATTAAAATACCAATGTCATATTTCACGGAGCTAGAACAAATACTCCAGAAATGTATATGGAATCAAAACACACCCTGAATAGTTGCAGCAATTTTGAGAAAGAAAACCAAAGTCAGAGGAATCACAACACCAGATTTCAAGTTATACTACAAAGCCACCAAAATGAAAGCAGCCTGGTACTGGCACAAGAACGGGCATATAGATAATGGAACAGAACAGAGAACCCAGAAATTGAACCAATCCATTATGCTCCATTAATATTTGACAAAGGAGGCAAGAGCATACAATGGAGTCAAGAGAGTCTTTACAATAAATGTTGTTGGGAAAACTGGACAGATACATGCAAAAGAAATGAAACTAGACCACCAACTTACACCATACACAAGAATAAACTCAAAATGGATAAAAGACTTAAATGTAAGTCGTGAAACCATAAAAATCCTAGAAGAAACCATAGGCAGCAAAATCTGAGACATCTCTCCTACCAATATGTTTATAGACACATCTCCTAAAGCAAAGGAAACTAAGGAAAAATATACAAGTGGGACTTCCTCAAAATATAAATCTGCACAGCAAAAGAAACCATCAATGAAACGAAAAGGGAGCCCACAGTATGGGAGAACATATTTAGCAATAATACATCTAAAAAAGGGTTAGTATCCAAAGTATATAAGGAACTCATACAACTTAACAGAAGGAATACAAACAATCCAATATAAAAAGATGGCCAAGAGACATATAAAAAAAAATGCTGAAAGTCACTAATCATCCAAGAGATGCAAATCAACAGGACACCTTGTCAGAATAGCTGCCATCAACAAATCAACAAATGACAAGTGCTGGTGAGCATGGGGAGAAAAGGGAACCCTAGTACACTGCATGTGGGAATACAGACTGGTGCAACCATTATGGAAAACAGTATAGTTTCCTAAAAAATTAAACATGGATCTGCCATTTGACTCAGTGATCCTACCTCTAAGAATATATCCTAAGGAAACCTGAAACACCAATCAGAAACAATATATGCACCACTGCGTTCACAGCAGCACAATTTACAATAGCTAAGATCTGCAAACAGCCCAAGTGCCCATCAGTAGATGAGTGGATAAAAAAGCTGTGGTACATTTATACCATGGAATACTATGCAACAGCAAAAAAGAACAATCTCTTACCATTTGAGACAACATGAAGGGACCTGGACAATATCATGCTAAGTAAAATAAATCAGTCAGAAAAGGACAAGTATCATATGATCTCTCTCTTCTGTGGAATCTAAGTAACAAAAAATAAACTAATAAAAGGAGTGGATCCAGACACATGAAAGCCTGGAAGAGAGTGCAGAATCTCAGAGGGAAGGCGGGGGAGGATGGGAGGATGGGAGCTCATCAACTAAAGGCCTTGCATGCATATAAGCATAACCCATGGACAAAGACAAAAAGGTGCTGAACACCTAGGGTAGGGGGCAGGATGCGGGGGGAGGGGGCAATTGGAGAAAAAAGGTGATAGAGTAGGTCCTCCTCTGTTCCTATGGCACAACGTAACACAACCTAACACGACCGTAAGTCAGAACCCACCTACATAGCAGTAATGAAGTGAAACAGTAAAAAAAATTTAAAAGAAAGATAACAATTCCTGACCTTTACTTGTAAATACAGGAAATAATAAAAAACATAAAGCACATATGTATAGTACATATGTAGAAATGACGGAACTTTTTTTTTTTAATAAATAAAAGGGAAATAGCGACATAACCATGAAACAATGTATGTCGAGTCCGAAGTAACCCAAGGTCTGCCTGTATATGTAATACTTTCAACAATAAGGAATTATTAATTTTTTTAAGGAAGTACATACCCTGCCTGGTTTGGCTCAGTGGATAGAACATCAGTATGCAGACCAAAAGGTCCCAGGTTCAATTCCAGTCAAGGGCATGTACCTTGGTTGCAAGCTCCTCCCCGGCCAGCTCTGGTCAGGGCTCGTGCAGGAGGCAACCAACCAATGTGTTTCTCTCTCACATCAATGTTTCTCTCAGTCTTTCTCTCTCTCTTCCAGTCTCCCTAAAACAATCAAGGGGAAAATATTCTCAAGTGAGGATTAACAAACAAAAACAACAGCAGAAAGGAAGCACAAATTGGTAGATACAAAGTAATCAGGGGGATGTAAAGTAGAGCATAAGAAACACAGTCAATAATATTCTATTAACCATGTGTGCTATCTGATGGGTGTTAGACTTTGTAACTTATGTCATGTCTAATCACTATGTTGACACCTGAAACTAATGTATTGTGTCAACTTATTGAAAAAAAAAAGTTTAAGCCCTAGCCAGTATCACTCAGTGAATAGAGCGCTATCCGCCTGTGGACTGAAGGGTCCCGGGTTTGATTCTGGCCAAGGGCACACCTTGGATGCACGCACCCTTCCTGGCCTGGGCCCTGGTAGGGGTGCATGCAGGAGGCAACTAGTAGATGCGTTTCTTTCACATCAATATTTTTCTCTGTCTTTCCCTTTCTCTTCCCCACTTTCCAAAAATCAATGGAAAAATATCTTCTGGTGAGAGTTTAAAAAAAAATGTTTAAAAGAAAATGGTGCATGATTTGGAAACAGCCTTAGTGGCCATCAGTAGATAAGTGGATTAAACAACTGTGGTACATCTACACAATGGAATACTACACTGATGTAAAAAAGAAGGAACTTTTACCATTTGCAACAGCATGGATGGACCTGGAGAGCATTATGCTAAGCCAGGGGTCGTCAAACTTTTTAAACAGGGGACCAGTTCACTGTCCCTCAGACCGTTGGAGGGCCGGACTATAGTTTAAAAAAAAAACTAAGAACAAATTCCTATGAACACTGCACATATCTTATTTTGAAGTAAAAAAACAAAACGGGAATACAGTATTTGTATTTGCATGTGGCCCGCGGGCCGTAGTTTGAGGACCCCTGTGCTAAGCGAAATAAGCCAGTCAGAGAAAGATAAATATCACATGATCTCACTCATATGTGGGATATAATGAACATAAACCTATGAACAAAAATAGATCCAGAGACTAAGAAACACTGAACAGACAGGACAGTCCAACCTCAGAAAGAAGGGAGGAGAGGGGGTAAGAGGTCAACCAGAGGACTTGTAGGCATGCATATTAGCATAACCAATGGACATGGACACTGGGGCAATGGGGGCTTGTCCTGGGGGCAGGCGGGGGGGGGGGTCAATAGGGGAAAAATAGATATATGTAGTATAAAAAAAGAAAATATAAATAATAAAAAAAGAAAAGAAAATGGTGCACACATACACAGTGGAATATTATTATATTATTCAGCCATTAAAAAAAAAATTCTGTCACTTGTAATAACACATTCATGGACCTTGAGGGCAGGATGCTTTGTGAGATAAGTCAGAAAAAGGGAATTACCACGCGTGCTCACTTATCTGCAGAACCTTTAAAAAAGCAAGTCCATAGATACAGAGCACAGACTGACTGATGGTTGCTAGAGGTTGCGAGAGTGGTGTATGGGGGTGCAGTGGGGTCAAATGGATGAAGGGTGTCAAAAGGCACAAACTTCCAGTTATAAAATAAGTCATGGAAATGCAGCTTACAGCATGATGACTGCAGTTAGTAATACTATATTTCAGATGTGAAAGTTGCTAAGAGTAAATCTTAAAAGTTCTCTTCTCAAGAAAAAAAAATTCTGTAAGTATGTATGAAGACTGATGCTAACTAGACTTATTGTAATGATCACTTCACAATACACACAAATATCAAATCATTATGCTGTACACCTTAAACTAATAGAATGTTGTCAATTGTAACTTAATGAAAAATAAAATCCCTTCTATAAAACAAAAAGATCACAGTGGATTTGAAAAACTGCAATCACCTAGTGGTGTCATACCCACCACGATGTCATAGGGAAATGCATTACTCAGATGTTTATAATGACGCTGGTGTAAACAAGCTCCCTATGCAGCCAGTCCTATGAAAGTCCAGCACACACAGTTATGTTCACTACTTTATGTATTTGCTATACTAACCTTTTTATCTTTGTGAGCCTTGTACTTAGTGACAGAAAACTTTGCTGTGAAGCAGTATGCTGTTTCATGCGAGCAGCAGCCTCAGAGGTCTGGTGTTGACTGCGCCTTTTGATTGCATCATTGCCTCCTGGGCTTGATTGAATCTGTTTTTCCTAAATTTCCTGGCCTAAGTGTACATTGTTATAAAGTCTACAGTCGTGCACAGTAACGTCCTAGGCCTAAATATTCACTCACCAATCACTGACTCCTGCAGAGCAGCCTCCAGTCCTGCAGCCCATTCAGGGTCAGTGCCCCACACGGATGTACCATTTCCTACCTTGCACACCACATTTTTACTGCACCTTTTCATAACTGCTTCCTACCACTGCATCACAATTGCCTACAGCATTCAGTACAGTAGCATGTTGACAGGTTTGTTGCCTAGGACCCACAGGCTACACCATATGGCCTAGGTGTGTAGCAGGCTACACCATGCAGGTTTGTAAGAGAACTGAAAACAACAAAACTGCCTCCAGATGTCCTCCCCAGGTTCAGGGGTGCAGGACTGTAGGTAACTGCAGTTTCACCTCTCCCAGGACTAAAATTTTAACCCAGTCACTGCAACTCGCTGCTCAACACTAATCTGCCTAAAGACTCCTGCTGTTCCTTCCCCTAAGGAAGGGTGACCCTGCCTGAAGCAATCCCATCTTTTCTTTTACTAATAACCTCTCAAAGCCACTTCCTTTCTGCCTGTTGTACAGACCCTCAGATTCTATTTACTAGAGGAGATGCGGCCCGATTCGTGAAAGGGGAATCAAGCCAGTTAGACCTTCCAACTTACTCAGCTGAATTTTGTTTGAAAAGCACCACAAAACAAATAGCTGATAAAGATGCTGTGACTCAGAGAAGGAAGATGGCGGTTAGGATTCGGGGGAGAGACTGGAAGTGCAGGCATTTGCTGCAGAGCTAGGCCTGGGGGACAGGGGGTGGACTTGAGAGCCTGCTCCACAAACATCTAAACTCAGGAGAAAACGGGGTCCTTCTGGGGAGAAAGCAGGGACAGGGGGCCCCACAGACCACAGCTCCTCCCGTGCACGAACCGCGGGGACCGAGTCACCATTGTCCCCATGACCCTCCCCGTGGTCCCCGCACCGACTGCGAAGCCGCGGGGATGAGGGTGCAGAGCTGCCCAGACGCGCTCCGCAGCCCAAGGCCCTGCCGCGGGGACACACTGGACGCCCGGGTGCCGGCTGGGCCCCACCCTGCGAGCCCGAGGGGCCTGCAGTTTCAGCGGAGCCCCCGGCGCCTCGGGTCCGCAGGCTCCGGACCTGACCGTGGAGAGACGGTCCCGCCACGGCGGCTCCACCCGCGCCTCCTCCCCGTCCCCGCGCCCGGCCGCACACTCACCATTTCTGGTTCCTGGGCCCCCCGAGTCCGCCTGCAGCTCCCACCGCCTTACAGATCGCAGATGGACGAATGGCGGAAGAACGGGCAGATGCGATATGAGTGAACTTCCACGTGGTAGCAGAGCGTAGCCCCACCCACCTGCCCCCCAATAGCCCCACCCATGTGCCGGAACCGTAACCCTACCCACCTGTCGCCCAGCGCCCGTGACAGACACTTCTCTGGACATCGCCCCCTAGCGCCTGAAGTGCACAGGCCTGAGCCCAAAGCAGCCAGATCTCCTGTCCAGGGACATTTGCTGCTATGGGGGTGGAGTGGGGTCAAATGGATGAAGGGTGTCAAAAGGTACAAACTTCCAGTTATAAAATAAGTCATGGAAATGCAGCTTACAGAGGCAGCGCTGAGAGTCCCCAGGGAACAGTGGTCCTTCCTTGCAAACACACACACTGAAAAGGCACCTAAGGAATCTGGCTCCATTTTCATCTTTGTTGACACCTGGAGTGTGACGTGTGGATTTGCCAAAAAGGTGCACAGGCTCAGGGACCAAGGATGCCTTAGGACAGTGGTTCTTAACCTTCTGGCCCTTTAAATACAGTTCCTCATCTTGTGACGCCCAACCATAAAATTATTTTCGTTGCTACTTCATAACTGTAATTTTGCTACTGTTATGAATCATAATGTAAATATCTGATATGCAGGATGGTCTTAGGTGACCCCTGTGAACGGGTCGTTTGAGCCCCAGAGGGGTCGCGACCCACAGGTTGAGAACCGCTGCCTTAGGGTGTTATCCTTCCAGATTACAGGCAGATTCCCAAAAAGAGCATTGAATCCAGAAACAAGCCATCATTTCCAGCGTGAAAAGTGACTTCTGTGTATTCAGAATGGTTAACTTTAGAAAATGTTTTTCACATGAAATCATGTGTTCCCACAGGTGATTCAGTCACGCTCCTCTGAGGTCATGAGCCACCCCTTACTTGTGGTTGTCTTGTGGGCAGTTCCACAGACCTACCCAGAGCAAGGAGATGGGCCAGGCACAGAGGTCACCAGGGTGGGAAGCCCAGGTGTCCAGCAATGGGCAACCAATTGTAGGGTGGAGTCTTGTCCCCAGGGTGACTTTTCCTCCTCTACCTCCAGGCCCAGATAAGCAACAAAATGCCAGAGCTGACATCAGGACCAGCTGCACTGAATAATGACCCCTGCCCTGGTGCCGGCCAATCCATCAGTGGAGGCCACATCCCTGAATGGACACACCTGGAAAGCTACAGAATATTCCATTCAGCTCTTCCCCTGGGACCTCCCCTAAAATCTCCACCCTTAAAACCTTTAGGAAGGAGGACCCAGTGCGCTCTCCCTCCTTGGAGCACACCTGTACCTTCCCCTTCCCCCCCTTCTCCTCCTGCCCCAGGCAGGTTACCATTAGCTTGTGCTCCCAAGCTCCAAGGGCACTTACGTTACCTCCTTAACACCTTTCTGAAGCTCATTTCTTCTAAGAATTACTTCTCCTACCTCTGTAATTCAATAGTAAATGTTGTCTTATAGTTTGGGTCTTGCTGTGAATCCTTTCCTAGCCAGAACACAAGTACCCAGGTTGCTGAACCCATATTTGGTCTGAGCCCAGTCAGACACCTGGGGCCATTCCTGTTGCCACCACAGTTACACTGTTTAATCCAGCAATAATGAGATTCATCAGAATACTGGGTTCCATCTGTCAATGTAAGAATCATTCACGAGAATTTTTGAGTTTATTGTCAGGAAGCAAAATGTCAATGGATTGAGATATTGTTCCTGGGAATGGCAGTTTTCTACCTTATCTATAACTAGTAACCCTGTGCATGAAATTTGCGCACATTAAAAGGGAATTAATTAGAGGATATATTTTAATATTGCTATTCGCCATTTCTCTGTAATAGAAGAGTCAGAGATGGAAGAAAATTAGTAAAATATATTTGAAAATCTTCTTCCTGTCAGAGTCTGGGGCACGCCACAGGAACCAGTGTCAAGTCCCTGCCCACCCATGTGCGCCTCAAAATCCAGTGAGACCCAGACCTGGACTGCCCCACCCCCATTTGGCTATATCCAGACCTGGCCAGCCCCACCTCTTACAACCCCCACTGGGTGGGGGGTGGGGGAGAAAGGGGGCATAGCCTAAAGTCACCTGGCCTGGTGCAGAGGTCCCCCAGCCCGGGCTGGGGTGGTGGGCATGACTTGAGGTTTCCTGTCAAGCCCCGCTGGGCAGGGGGACACCGCCTGAGGTCCTTGTCAAGCCCCGCTCGGTGGGGGGCACGGCCTCAGGTCCCACAGACCAGCGCTGGGGCATGGGGTGCAGCCTCAGGTCCCCTGGCTCAGGGCCTGGTTGGGGGGCACAGCCTGAGGTCCCCCCGCCTGGCGCTGGGGTTGGGGGTGTGGCCTGAGGTCCCCTGTCAAGCCCTGCCAGGCAGGGGTGGCACAGCTTGAGGTCCTCCAGCCTGACACCAGGGCAGGGGACATGGCCTGAGGTCCCCTGTCAAGCCTCAACAGGCGGGGGGCACAGCCTCAGGTCCCTGCTGATTGCTCCTTAAGGCTCCTTACTGGAACTCCGCGGTGGACACAGCCATCTTGTGTTATAGAATCCCTGCCTCCACTGTTAGTGCAGCTATCTTGACTGTTAGGGCATGTATTCCCTCTTTATTAGATAGAATAATAAAAGCGTAATATGCTAATTAGACCACCTGTCCTTCCAGACAAAGCCGGGGCTGAGAGGGAGGCCTGGGTCCTAGGTTCCACAGGCGGCCAGAGGGAAGCCAGTGCCAGAGCCGGGGGAAGGAAGGCTTACTCTTGCACGAATTTCATGCATTGGGCCTCTAGTTTTATATATTACAATCAGAAGACAAGATCCAAGCGGGTTACAAATCCATTGGTGATACAGTAGGGGGTAAGAGGAGGTGGTTCCTGTAGTCTCCATCATGGCAAACACAAGGGCCAGAATAGACTTAGTGCTGCTGCATCCACCTGCACCATGGAAACCATGAGGTCTCAAGACTCACTCTACAAGATGGTCCTTTCAGCCAAAGAGCTCCACTGAAAAGGCACAAGGAGTTCCTTGTATGTACAGAGAGATTTTCCCCGTAGCCTTGGCATATGGCTCTAATGGAAAGAGTCACACAAGGTTCAAGCAGCTGCTCTGTGGGAGGGTCACTGAGATAACGTGACAGCTGGTCAACCAATGAGCTAGGCCAGTGGTCGGTTGCCCAGATTTTTAAGTGGCAGTTCTAATAAGCACAGGAACTTGCATACCAGGGTGTTCTTGGGGGGCCATTAGAGCAGTAGACCTCCACACTGCCCACCAGAATCTTCAAAGTTTACCAAAGTTACTCATTAGTCAACAGAGCCAAATATCATCAGTACAACGATTGAAATTTCTTTTGAGAGCCAAATTTTTTAAACTTAAACTGTATAGGTAGGTACATTGTTATTAACTTAATTAGGGTACTCCTAAGCTGGCCTTTGCTAAAAACGTCCTCAATCTGATTGAGGTACGTTCGCTGGGGTCGACCCCTTCCAACTCTCCCATCCACACTTCTCTTGTATACTTGTTTCGTCTATCTCCTTTCTGAAAACCGACTTCTGCACATGGGCCACGAAGTTTCAATCGCACTATACGCGCGCGCCCGCACATGGTATTTTGTGGAAGAGCCACACCCAAGGGGCCAAAGACCCACATGTGGCTTGCAAGCCACAGTTTGCCGACCACTGAGCTAGGCAATGAGATTCCTTCCTCCCATCCCTGTCCTTGGGATATAGATTCTGCCCACTGATGGAGAACTAAAGCCATTTCAAGGACGGAGGTTTGAGAGGACAATGCTGCTGACCCCATCTGACCGGGTGACCCAGTGAAGGCTTCTAGGTAAACTTTGAAGATTCTGGTGGGCAGTGTGGAGGTCTACTGCTCTAATGGCCACCCAAGACCACCTTGGTATGCAAGTTCCTTTGCGTATTAGAACTGCCACTTAAAAATCTGGACTGGTCTGTCTCTTTCTTTGGTCTTTCCTTTTCCTTCATGTGCTGGGCCAGTTTCAGTGTTCACTGGAGAACTCCCAAGTTGCACTCCAGCCTCTTATATCTGAGTGAAAACAAGGAAGCAATGGATCCTTTTTGTGGTAGAAAGCATGAAGTACCTTTAAATGGCAGAAGAACAGATATTTGTTTGTACCTACAAATATTTTTCCTTGTGGTCTGACTGAAATATAGACATGGTGTTTGAAGCAGTAATGGAAGAATCAATGACATTTTTTTTTTAATCTAGTTAAGAAGGCAATACATCATAATCACAGCATATATTTTGAAGGTTTCAGAGGAAATATAACCACCCATAGATGAAATCAAAACAGTCATCACAGAATTATATTAAAAGCATTACTTCATAGTTATTTTACCTGTCAGTTTAGATTTGACGTTTTAAAAATGATATACAGTGGGGCCTTGACTTACGAGTTTAATTTGTTCTGAGACCGAGCTTGTTCAGGAGCTCGTAAACTCAAATTACTCTATCAACTCAATGCAAAACATCGGCCAAGAGACAGCTGGTATTTCAAAAACCTCGTTAGTTGGGACACTCGTAAGTTAAGGCCCCACTGTATATGTATGTCTATATATTTTATTTATTTCAGAAAAGATAGGAGAGGGAGAGAGAGATATAAACATCAATGAAAAAGAAACATAGGTAGGCTATCTCTTGCACTGAGGACTGACTTTATAACTCAGACATGTGCCCTGACCAGGAATCAAACCAGCAGTCTCTTGGTGCAAGGGTTGATGTTCAACCACTGAGCAACACTCTCTGAGCAACTGTTTTAGTGTTTATAAGATAATGACAACAATGACAATGAGAATAGGAACAGGAATGCTAACACTAATAATAAAGACACTTTACGACACACGCACTTGTATAGTATATGACCATCTAAAATCTAACCACTGAACGGTACAACCAAACCAATACATGAAAATGAATACTTAAAATAAATGCACTGGTAGAGGCTTACCAAGTGTAAGACACTCAGCACCATGAGAGGATTGGCTCAGTACTTTACATCCTCAGAGATTCCTAAACATGGAAGCACTAATCTGATCACCTTTGGTTAGAGAGGCAACTGAGACTTTGGGAGCTAAATGACTTGCCTCACTTACATAGGCAGTCAGTAGGGCAGCTCAGGCTCATCACCACAAAAACAAACAAACTGCAGACATATTTCTCCTGTGAATATAGATTATAAAAAAGAAAATATCTTGCCAAAACCGGTTTGGCTCAGTGGATAGAGTGTCGGCCTGCGGACTGAAAGGTCCCGGGTTCGATTCCGGTCAGGGGCATGTGCCTGGGTTGCGGGCATATCCCCAGTGGGAGGTGTGCAGGAGGCAGCTGATCAATGTTTCTCTCTCATCGATGTTTCTAACTCTCTATCTCTCTCCCTTCCTCTCTGTAAAAAATCAATAAAATATGTTAAAAAAAAAAGAAAAAGAAAATATCTTAACCCAGTGGTCAGCAAACTGCGGCTCTCAAGCCACATGCGGCTCTTTGGCCCCTTGAGTGTGGCTCTTCCTAAGCCTTAGGAGTACCCTAATTAAGTTAATAACAATGTACCTACCTATATAGTTCAACTTTAAAAAATGTGGCTCTCAAAAGAAATTTCAATCGTTGTACTGTTGATATTTGGCTCTGTTGACTAACGGGTTTGCCAACCATTGCTTTAACCAATAGTACAGCCGTGGGCAAACTACGGCCCGCGGGCCGAATCCGGCCCGTTTGAAATGAATAAAACTAAAAAAAAAAAAAAGACCGTACCCTTTTATGTAATGATGTTTACTTTGAATTTATATTAGTTCACACAAACACTCCATCCATGCTTTTGTTCCGGCCCTCCGGTCCAGTTTAAGAACTCATTGTGGCCCTCGAGTCAAAAAGTTTGCCCACCCCTGCAATAGTAGCACCTAATCCAACAACATCTGAAAAGAAGTATGCAGCATGACCAGGTAGATATGTGAGGGTGGGTTACATCTCAAAATCAACTAATGTAATACATCAGATTAATAGAGTAAAACGCAAAAATATCAGGATCATTCGTAAGAGACTCAGAGGAAATTCTTGAGAAAATCCAACGTCCTTTCATGAGAGAAATGCTCAGCAAATCAGGACTCGAGATTTTCCTGAACCTGAGAATGAGCGAATATGGGACATCCACAGGTACTTCTACCTTTAATGCTAAAGTCTGGATGTTTTCTCCAGAAAATGAGGAATAAAGCCAGGATGCCAGCGCTTTCCACTTCTATTTGGCAATTTACTATTGATTTTAGCCAGAACAATTTAGACAATAAAGAAAATAAAATGTATCCAGATTGAATAGAAAGCAGTAAAACTACCTTCACTTGCTATGACTGACCGTGTGTACAGAAAACTCTAAGGAACCCACTGAAAATAGCTATTAGAGCTGATGATTTAGTACAGCAAATTGGTATGAAACAAGATCAGTATATAAAAATAAACTGTGTTTCTATACACTGCAATGAACAATCTGATCACAAAATTAACAAAAGAAACCTATTTGCAATAGAATCAAATGAAACAAATGGGAATAAATTTAATAAAAGTAGAAAAAAATACTCATAAAAGTGCCAAACATTATTAAAATTTTAATAAAGATCCACAACTGTGAAATGACAAGTGTTGGTGAGAACGCTGAGATAACAGAATCCTTGTGCACTGTTGGGGGGAATGTTAATTGGTGAAGCCACTGAAAAAAACTATGGATGTTATTTAAAAAATTTTAAATAGAGATACCATATGATTCAACAATTCCACTTCTGTGTATTTATTTGACAAAAAGAAAAGAAAACCGTGTCTTGAGAAGATATATGCACCCCCATGTTCACTGCAGCATTATTTACAATCACCAAGATATGGAAACACTCTAATGGTGCACCCATGGATGAGTAAATAAAGAAGATGTGGTAGCGCCCTCCCCCTTCCGGGTGCATGCATCTGCCTTTCACTCCCTCCTGTTCTTTCCCCGCACACAAGCATCTCCTAAATTCTAAGGTTCCCATGAGACTTGCAACCAGGGGAGCTATTGGCAGCATCTGGTCATCCAAGGCTCACCCCCTGATCCCATGCCAAGGGCCCCTTTTGTCTGACTTTCCAGTGAGCCAACGCAGCCCTGCCCAGGCTCTCTCCTACTGCTTCTTCTATCCTAGTCCCTTCCTTGTTTCACTGTCCCCAGCTTTAATTTAATTTGCCCTCCAAATCATCTAGACCAGTGGTTTTCAATCTTGGCTTCACATTAGAATCACCTGGGAATTATCTTTTTAACATCCTGATTTCTGGGCCTCATCCTCCGGAAATTCTGTTTCTTTGTTACTAATGTTGTGGCCTTACCCCATAACAAAGAAACAGAATTTCCGGGGATGAGGCCCTGAAATCAGGATTTTAAAAAGAGTCCCAGATGATTCTAATGTGCAGCCAAGGTTGAGAACCACTGATCTAGACCCTGCTGCATACATTGCTTTGACCATTTTTGTTATGCCGGTCATGGTAGGCTCCCTCAGTGTAGAAGTGACCTGACTGGCTTGTAGCACGGTAAAAGCCGTGAATGCCACCTCCAGGGCTTTACCTGGGATAAATCCAGAGCTCAGCCAGGTCAGGGAGGCAGTTCTAGAAAATCGGGCAGCAATAGATTACTTGCCGTTGCAGCATAAACATGGTTATGAGGGCTTTAAAGGAATGTTTCTGACAATTCTCAGTAAATAGAAAACATAGCCAAGATCCTGCATTTTGTGTATTCCATCACTGGGAACTGCTTTCAAGGCAGAAGCAGATGCAGTCCAGCAGGATGAGACTTTTCATCTAAAAGTAACGTCATAGATGTGAAATGATAGAAATAGCAGTGGGGAAATGTTAGGGGCAGGAATAGAATATTGGGACGAGCTATGCTTATGCAAAACATTAATCATGCTCTGTTAACCAGGGTTGCCTTGTGTTGGTTCAAGAAAGGTCATTCTGACCTGGCTGGGAGTTGTATGCCCCTGGGACCTGGGAGTCAACCTTGGACCTGGGAGTCAACCATGGAATGTGGTCCATTCCCATGGAAAGATTAACAACCTTATTGCCCAAACAATGGAGTCCACCCCAGCCTCCTACTTCCCCATGCTTGTAATCCCTGCTTCCCCATATCATACATATAATCCATATTTCCCTGTGTAATCTATATCTTACCCTACAAAAGCAGCTGGTTTATGAGGGGCTGCAGAGGAGATTTTTGTGGATGACCTGCTGCTCTCCCATACTGCTGGCATTATTGGAATACACACTCATATATAATTTATTTATTTTTATTTTTTATATATTTTATTGATTTTTTACAGAGAGGAAGGGAAAGGGATAGAGAGTTAGAAACATCGATGAGAGAGAAACATCGATCAGCTGCCTCCTGCACACTCCCCACTGGGGATGTGCCCGCAACCAAGGTACATGCCCTTGACTAGAATCGAACCTGGGACCCTTGAGTCCACAGGCCGATGCTCTATCCACTGAGCTAAACCAGTTAGGGCTATAATTTAAAAAATAATCTAGAAAAATGATAAAAAATAAAATTTGGTTGAAGAAAAAGATACCAAATATTGTATGTTCATGATAATAATAATTCATAATATATCCTATAAAATAAAAGGCTAATATGCAAATCTATTGAATGGCAGAATGACCAGTTGCTATGATGGGCACTGACCATCAGGGGGCAGATGCTCAATGCCAGAGCTGCCCTTTGGTGGTCAGTGCACTCCGACAGGGGGAGCACCACTCAGCCGGAAGCCCTAAGCCAGACTCATGGATGGCGATCAAAACGGTGGTGGCGGGAGCTTCTCCAATGTCTGCAGCAGCGCTAAGGATATCTAACTGCCTAAGGCATCAGTCAGACAGCCCCCAAGGGCTCCCAGACTGCTAGAGGGTGCAGGCCAGGCTGAGGGACCCCCCCACTCCAGTGCACAAATTTTGTGCACCAGGCCTCTAGTAATTAAATAAAGGTAACAACAATGTTTACCTGAAAGGCCATATTAGAATGGAATATTTTCTATATCGTCTCCATATGTGAAAACACAATATCAGTTAGCATTAGATGGCTTAGTAAAAGTTAATAAAATATTCTTTTTAATACATTTTTATTGATTTCAGAAATGAAGGGAGAGGGAGAGAGATAGAAACATCAATGATGAGAAGGAATCATTGATCAGCTGCCTCCTGCACACCCCACATGAAAGATTGAGCCCACAACCCATGCATGTGCCCTTGACCGGAATAAAAACCGGGACCCTTCAGTCTGCAGGCCGATGCTCTATCCTCCGAGACAAACCAGGTAGGGCAATAAAATATTTTTATAAAACAGGAAATGCATTCCTTTATTAGAAAAATGTACATGCAGCCCTTATCAAGTAGCTCAGGTAGTTAGAGAGTTGTCGCGCTACCCCAAGGTTGCAGGTGAGATTCCCAGTCAGGACACAAGTAAGAGGCAATCAATGAATGCATAGATGAGTGAAATAACAGATCAATGTTTTCTTTTTCTCTCCAAAATCAGTTTTTGAAAATTGAAAATAGTTTAAGGGAGCTCTGAGATGACATCAGGCATAACAACATTTGTGTTATAGAGATAGCAGAAGAGACGAAAGAAAGCAAAGAATTGGAACCTTTTTAAAAAATAATTACTGAAAATTTCCATAATCTGGCAAAAGAAAATAGACAGAAGTCCAGGAAGTACAGACAGTCCCAAGCAAGATGAACCAAAGGCCTATTTTAAGACCCATCATAATTAAATTGCCAAAGATCAAAGACAAAGACGATCCTAGAAGCAGTAAGAGAAAACCAGCTGGTTACATACAAGGGAAATCCCATGAAAGTGTCAGCTGGATTCTTAATAGCAACTTTACAGGGATGTGCCCACAACCAAGGTGCACGACCTTGGCCTGAATCAAACCTAGGACCTCTCAGTCCGCAGGCTGACACTCTACCCACTGAGTCAAACCTGTTAGGGCAAGCCTGGATATTTTTATTGATGAGAGAGAGAGAGAGAGAGAGAGAGAGAGAGAGAGAGAGAGAGAGAGAGAGAGAAAGAGAGTGAGAGAGACACATCAATGTGGGAGGAAAACATGAATTGGTTGCCTCCCATACCTTCACAACCAGGGATGGAACCAGCAACATGGGTATGTGCCCTGACAAGGACTCAAACTGGCAACCTTTCTGTGCTCAGGCAATGTCCAACCAACTTAGCCACACTGGCTAGGGCCGGCATGGCATATTCCTAGTAATGAAAAGACCTACAACCTAGATTATCCTACCCAGTGAGACTAAAATTCAGAATTAAAAACAAAAAACAGATAAAGACTTTCCCAGACAAGAAAAAGGTAAAGATGTTCAGTGCCATTAAACCAGTTTTACAAGAAAAGTTAAAGGGCCTTACTTAAAAACAAAAGAAAATATTAAAAATATGAATAATAAAATGTTAATTAATTATTGTTCCCATAACAAGAATTTATTTTATAAATTATTAATCATACTTCAACACCTCCAGTCTAAGCTCTAAAAATCTATTTGACTCACTCGAAATAATAGATCTTGTAATATTCCTACCAACACTCGGAAGTAACAAGCCAAACAATAATTTAATACATGCAATGTAACGATAAAATGTTATTTCTCTGAGAGGCACTTGTGTCCAGAATACGTGAAAATACCTTTTTTTAAAAAATATATTTTATTGATTTTGTACAGAGAGGAAGGAAGAGGGATAGAGAGTTAGAAACATCGATGAGAGAGAAACATTGATCAGCTGCCTCCTGCACACTCCCTACTGGGGATGTGCCCGTAACCAAGGTACATGCCCTTGACCGGAATCGAACCTGGGACCCTTGAGTCCACAGGCCGATGCTCTATCCACTGAGCCAAACCGGTTAAGGCCTTGAAATTATCTTATACTTTAAGTTGCAATGATTGCATACATTTTTATTCATTAAAAACCTGAGACTAAAATAAAGTGAATAAATATTTAAAGGTGACAAACTTGGGGAGAGGAAGTGCTGCATCCAGAAAGATACCCAAGAGGAACCACCAAAGGACTTCTCATAGGATTTCTGTTCCCCAGAAAAGATCCTGGAAAGAGAGACACAAAACGTTTATGCAAATTACACCCAGGTGGTTATTAGCTACCTGTAAATACACACACACACACACACACACACACACACACACACACAATACACCTTTTAAAAACAGCCATTCATTGACTCTGGGAAAATAAACAATTAAAATTTGTGTCTGGCCCAGGCCGGTTTGGCTCACTGGATAGAGCATCAGGCTGGGGACTCAAGGGTCCCAGGTTCGATTCCAGTCAAGGGCATGTATCTTGGTTGCAGGCACATCCCCAGTAGGGGTGTGCAGGAGGCAGCTGATCGATGTTTCTCTCTCATCGATGTTTCTAACTCTCTATCCCTCTCCCTTCCTCTCTGTAAAAAATCAATAAAATATATATTTTTAAAAATTTGTGTCTGTTCTATTAAAAAAAAAAGTGTCAATGGGCACACAATAAATCCCTTGTGTAAAGTCACATCACCAAAAGCAAAACTTAATACAGTCATGAGCCACATAACAACATATGCTCAACAACACACCCCATATAGGATGGTAGACCCATAAGATTAAAATGGATTTGGAATAAAAATATAAAATCCCTAGGAATAAATTTAACCAAGAAGGTAAAAGACCTGTACTCAGAAAATTATAATACACTAAAGAAAGGAATTGAAGAAGATACAAATAAATGGAAGTAAATACTATACTCATGGATAAGAAGAATTAACATCAAAATATCCACACTACCCAAGGTGATCTTTAGAATCAGTGCAATTCCTATCAAAATACCAATGATGTTTTCCACAGGACTGGAATAATTCAAAATGTGTCCCTAGCTGGTTTGGTTCAGTGGATAGAGTGTCAGCCTGCAGACTGAAGGGTCCTGGGTTTGGTTCCGGTCAGGGGTACATGCCCGGATTGCAGGCTCGATCTGCAATGCGGGGCATGCAGGAGGAAGCCGATTGATGATTCTCTCTTATCATTGATGTTTCTGTCTCTCTCCCTCTCCCTTCCATTCTGAGATCAATAAAAATGTATTTAAAAAGATATTAGTAATTCAAAATTTTATATGGAACCACAAAAGACCCCAAATAACCATAGCTATCTTGAAGAAGAATAACAAAGTCTGAAGTATCCATCTTATATAAAAACTGCTGTTTGAAATTTTAACCCTGCTATTCTGGCTTCTGTCTTAAATAATAAGGAAAATAGGACTACTCCTATTCCAGAGAGGCCGTAAACTATGCCCCAGACAGAGTTGTCAGTGCTGACACCAGGCCAGGCCTTGGGATGTGGTCTCATGGCCCCTTCCCAGCACACAGGCCTTCTTTCTCAGAAGGCCCGGAGGTGCTGGGCTGCATATCTGGTGCTTCGGCCAGGAGTGGCATGCTGTGCTCTCTGTTCCTAGAACACATAGATAGGAAGGTGGACACTGTACTGATGCTGTACTGTGTCGGGAACAAATTGTGTAAACAAGACTTTGTAACTAACTTTGTGGTTTTTGCAAATAAAAATGCTGTAACTCCTGTAGTTGGCACTGCAGTTCAGCCTTTGTTTCGGCAGGGTGCTGTAACTGTAGTCGCTGGCCAGCTTAATAAAGGCTCCTAAATCTTGATCTGAGTCCCTGATGGTCGTCTCCGCAGGTCGCCCCATTACAGTCAGAGATACCACATTAACTGATATCAAACTATACTACAAAGCTATAGTAATCAAACCAGAATGGTACCAGCATAAAAACAGACATATAGAACAATGGAAGAGAACAGAGAGCCCACAAATAAGTCCACACTTCTATGGTAAATTAATATATGACAAAGGAGACAAGTACACACAATGGAGTAAAAACAGTGTATTCAATAAATGCTGTTGGGAAAATTGAAAAATGTGTGCAAAAAAATGAAACCTAGAGAGAAACCAAGATGGCGGCATAGGTCAACACTGGAAATTGCTGGCTCACACAACCACTTCAAAAATACAACTAAAAGACGAAACAGACATCATCCAGAACTACAGCAAGGCTGGCTGAGAAAAAATTCTACAACTAGAAGGAAAGAGAAAAGCACACTGAGACTCAGATGAGGTGAAGAAGTAAAGTGCAGAGGTACGGAGGTGCACTCGGAAAGGGCTGGCAACTGAGGACACAGTTGTCTTTTTCAATCAGGAGGGTGTCTCAAGCTCCAGACTGCTCTGAACTCCAGTTCTGGGTGAGTCTCTGGGGACCCAGGCTCATACAGGAGAAACTGGACTGTCTGGCATCGCTCGGAACTCGAGGGCGGCTTTCCCTCAGGGGTACTTGCAGTGATTACTGGGACACTGAGAAGCGGGGCATCTTAGGGTAGGACTGAGGAGCAGCTATAGCTGCTTGCTCCTCCCTGTTGATCCCCAGAGATCCCGCCCCACCCAAGCTGTGCACAGAGGGTTTTGCATATGAAAGGCCTGGCCCTTTGCAATCTGAAAATTACCTAACAAACTGCAGCTGGATCAAAGAAACCCAGAACTTCCAAAAGAAGGCCCAAGGCCCCACAGCAGTTTGCATTGCTTCACAGCTGGGATTCGGCTGGGTAGCCTCAGGCAGAGTCTAAATTAGCACCTCTTTAGAGATCCAAGAACCAGTGTACCCAGTGGTCAGAGTGGGACCATCCAGATTACAACTCCTCAGATCCATAAGGGACACACTCAGGGGGCAGACTCAGTGAGCACCAAAGCCCCACTGAAGCAAGTCTTGCCCCCGGGGGGCGTCTCCAGCACAGAATTTCTCCCACTGCAGACACAGCTGACTCTCACAGCCAATTGGCCTCGAGGTCAATTTCTCCCAATGATACCTACAACAATCAAGGCTTAACTACAACAAGGCTGTGCACAAAGCCCACAAAGGGGTGCACCAAGAGTGTCCACCTCAGGTAATTGGGAAGGCTGAGCCACTGGGCCCTATAGGATACCTAGCACAGAAAGCCACTCTATCAACACAGGGAAGCATAAAAAATGTGGAGACAGCCAAAACCGGTTTGGCTCAGTGGATGGAGCGTCGGCCTGCAGACTGAGGGGTCCCGGGTTCGATTCCGGTCAGGGGCATGTGCCTGGGTTGCGGGCATATCCCCAGTGGGAGATGTGCAGGAGGCGGCTGATCGATGTTTCTCTCTCATCGATGTTTCTGACTCTCTATCTCTCTCCCTTCCTCTCTGTAAAAAATCAATAAAATATATTTAAAAAAAAAATGTGGAGACAAAGAAACAGGTCACAAATGAGAGAAATGGAGGAAAGCAAACTACTCGATATAGAGTTCAAAACCACAATTTTAAGGTCTTTCAAGAATTCTCTAGAAACTGCCGATAAACTTAGTGAGACCCTCAAGAAATATAGTGAGACCCTCCAGGTTATGAAAAAAGACCAACTAGAAATTAAGCATACACTGACTGAAATAAAGAATATTATACAGAGTTCCAACAGCAGACTAGAAGATCACAAGAATCAAGTCAACGATTTGAAATACGAAGAAGCAAAAAAACACCCAACCGGAAAAACAAAAAGAAAAAAGAATCCAAAAATATGAAGATAGTGTAAGGAGCCTCTGGGACAACTTCAAACATACCAACATCCGAATTATGGGGGTGCCAGAAGAAGAGAGAGAAAGATATTGAAAACCTATTTGAAGAAATAATGACAGAAAACTTCCCCCACCTGGTGAAAGAAATAGATTTACAAGTCGAGGAAGCACAGAGAACCCCAAACAAAAGGAATCTAAAGAGGACCACACCAAGACACATCATACTTAAAATGCCAAGAGCAAAAGATAAAGAGAGAATCTTAAAAGCAGCAAGAGAAAAAAAGTCAATTACCTACAAGGGAGTACCCATACGACTGTCAGCTGATTTCTCAACAGAAACTATGCAGGCCAGAAGGGAGTGGCAAGAAATATTCAAAGTGATGAATAGCAAGAACCTACAACCAAGATTACTTTACCCAGCAAAGCTATCATTCAGAATTGATAAAATGAGCAGATCCAGAGACATGGAAGCATGGAAGAGAGTGCGGAATCTCAGGGGAAAGGAGGGGGAGAGTGGGTGGGTGGGAGGTAATCAACCAAAGACCTTGCATGCATATATGCATAACCCATGGACACAGACAATAGGGTGCTGAACACCTAGGGTGGGGGGTAGAGTGGAGGAGGCCAGGAGACAGCTGGATGGGGTTAATGGGGTGGAAAAGGCGACATATGTAATACTTTTAACAATAAAGAATTAATTTTTTTTTTAAAAAAAGGAAGTACAGCCCTAGCTGGTTTGGCTCAGTGGATAGAGCATCGCCATCGGCCTGTGGACTGAAGGGTTCAAGGTTCAATTCCAGTCAAGGTTACATACCCAGGTGTGGGCTCGATCCCCAGTAGGGGGCGTGCAGAAGACAGCCAATCAATGATTCTCTGTCGTCATTGATGTTTCTATCTCTCTCTCCCTGTCTCCCTCTCTGAAGTCAATAAAAATATATTTTAAAAAGGAAGTATAGCCGAAACCGGTTTGGCTCAGTGGATAGAGCGTTGGCCTGCGGACTGAAAGGTCCCAGGTTCAATTCCGGTCAAGGGCATGTACCTTGGTTGCGGGCACATCCCCAGTAGGAGATGTGCAGGAGGCAGCTGATCGATGTTTCTCTCTCATCGATGTTTCTAACTCTCTATCTCTCTCCCTTCCCCTCTGTAAAAAATCAATAAAAATATATTTAAAAAAAAAAAAGGAAGTATAACCCTAGCTGGTTTGGCTCAGTGGATAGAGCGTCATCCTGCAGACCAGAGGGTTCCAGGTTCGATTCTGGTCAAAAGCACATGCCCAGGGTTGCAGGCTCGATCCCCAGTAGGAGGCATGCAGGAGGCAGCCAATCAATGATTCTCTGTCATCATTGATGTTCCTATCTCACTCTTCCTCTCTGAAATCAATAAAAATGTATTTTTTAAAAAGGAAGTACAAATTGGTAATTACAAAATAGTCAGGGGGATGTAAGGTACAGCACAGGAAATATCCTACCCTATATCTATACTAATAAAAGCATTGTATGCTAATTGACTGTCACTCCATGACAAATGGCGGTGCCCATAGCCACAAAGATGGCGGTGCCCATAGCCACAAAGATGGAGGATGTGGCCTGGAGGCACCCCGCGGGCTCCCCCTCCCTCTGCCTCTGCTGTCGCTGAGATAGGCCCAGAGGCGCCCAGAGTGTATGGGGCGCTGGCTTGCTCCGGTCGCCGGGGCGTTCCTGCTCTGCCACCATGGGGGGGGGCGCCTCTCTCAGCAGTTGACTCTGCAGGGGGCGGAGGACTTCCTCCTCCCTGCTGTCAGTCTCCACAGAGGCGATGAGGAAGCAAGCTTAAACTTCCTGAGGGTCCATTTTATTCTTTCCCCCAGTTCTGGGAAGCCAGCGCAGTACACTGGGGTAGAACACTATACTGGAGCATGGGTGAGAGCCCATGTGGCCACAAGATGGTCACCACAAGATGGCCTGCAGTGGGGGGAGTTAGGGGTGCCTGGGCCGGCAGTGGAGGGTAATTGGGGATGACCGGGCTGGTAAGGGAGGGCAGTTGGGGATGACTAGGCCTGCAGGGATGACAGTTGGGGGATGACCAGGCCTGCAGGGGAGGGCAGTTGGGGGAGACCAGACCTGCAGGGGAGGGCTGTTGGGGGTGACCAGGCTGGCAGGAGAGGGCAGTTTTTCCATTCAGATCTTCCCCTGGGACCTCCCCTGAAATCTCCACCCTTAAAACCTTTAGAAAGAAGGACCCAGTGAGATCTCCCTCCCTGGGGCACACCTGTACCTTTTTCTTTCCCCTCCATCTCTGCCCCCCCCCTTTGACCCCTACCTCAGGCAGGTTACCATTAGCTTGCACTCCTAAGCTCCAAGGACCCTTCTATTACCTCCTTAATGCCTTTCCTAAGTCCATTTCTTCTAAGAATTACTTCTCCTACCTCTGTAATTTACCCAGTAAATGTTCTCTTACACTTTGGGTCTTGCTCTGAATTCTTTTCTAGCCAGAACCCAAGTACCCAGGTTGCTGAACCCACATTTGTTCTGAGCCCAGTCAGAGACACTTGGTGCCATTTCTGCTGCTACCACAGTTACGTTGTTTAATCCAGAAATAATGAGATTTAACTGAAAACTGAATCCCAGCAATGTAAGAATCATTCAAACCGATAGAGAATTTTTATGAGTTCATGTCAGGAAGCAAAATGTCAATGGATTGAGATATTGTTCCAGAAAAATGGCAGTTTGGTGCGTTATTTTATACATTGCAATCAAAAGAGAAGACCCAAGTGGGTTACATGAAATCCATTGGTGATAGATTAGGGTTCAGATCCTGAACCCTAGCCGTAAAATATTGCAGCATCTCTCCACTTTGATATGCACACGAGATGTTTTGAAATATGCTTTTCCTCTCTCATTCATTTAAAAATAAATCCTGCTCTAATTTTCATGTCCATGGTGCTGTGCCACCAGCACACGTAATGGAGAAGAGATCCCTGGAGAGCTGCTGCGACTGACCCTAACCCAGCCATCCCTGCTCTGAAATGGGACCCAATGAACAGCAAGATTAGTCACCTCCCGACAATCATGAAACACAATGCCCTGGCTAATAGTTGACCCCATCTGGACATTTTTACAACTTTTAGGCCATTGCCAATGGTCTGGCTCTCTGGCACCAAGAGCAAGAACTCCTAATTGAAGATCACCCTTAGGGCTTTAGCGCTCTGGAATAACCCTGCTCATATTACTCATAAAGAAGAGAATGTCACACATCTCTGAATATGGGACAAATGAAACCACAGGGCTTCATTTCAATCACAGCCGCATAAATTGGTGAAAGTTTCTGAAACATACTGACACTTCAGGTGCACTCAGAAGCAGAGAGAAAAACAGGGGTGAGGGAACCTGAAGTTGTAGTATCAAGACAGTGAGGTGTCCCTGTGCTTCATGGGAGGATGTAATAGGGTTGTTAATACTTCTGTGCACAGACATGGAAATGACCCCTGCTACCCTGTAGGCTGAGAAGACTGCAATACTATTCTGTAAAATTATGCTATATGCCACCCTGTAAAATAAATTATATGTTAATTATATAATATATTCTAATTATCCAAAACATATGCTAAGATACACTACTGTGCTATATACTACCAATACTATATAAATATACTGCATACACTACATATACTAATTCTACATTATATATATACGAGAGGCCTGGTGCACAAATTTCATGCACGGAGGGGTTCCCTCAGGCCAGCCTACACCCTCTCCAATTGGGGACCCCTTGACGGATGTCTGACTGCTGGATTAGGCCCCTGTGGGATGGGGCCTAAACTGGCAGTCAGACATCCTTCTCTCAATCTGGGACCGCTGACTCCTAACTGCTCACCTGCCTGCCTGCCTGATTGCCCCTAACCCCTCTGCTTGCCTGCATGATCGCCCCTAACCTTTCTGCCTGCCTGCCTGCCTGATCGCCCCTAACCACCTCTGTATACCTGCCTGATCACCCCTAATTGCTCCCCTGCCAGCCTGATCGCTCCCAACTGCCCTCTCCTGCTGGACTAATAGCCCCTAACTGCCTCTGCCTTGGCCCCCACCACCATGGCTTTGTCCAGAAGGAAGTCAGACATCCAGAACATGGCTGGTCGACCAGGTCTAATTAGCATATTACCCTTTTATTTGTATAGATTGATTATATAGGATAGGATTGCTTAAATGGGTGGGGGGCAGGGAGCCTTTTTCAGAAGGAGGAGATGCTCTTTGCAGACAAAAATACATAATCCCTATATCTGGACTGATAGCCAGCCATATGCACTATACTGCCAAACAGGTTATTAAAAAATAGAACAGCTTTCTTACACCTTACACCAAACAGCTGTTGCCCTTAAAACCCCTCCTCAGTCCCCACCTTAGGTTCTGTCTTTGCAGTTCACCCATATTAGGTTCTGATTGGTCGGTACCTATGCCAGTCAGTGTCAAAAGCTCTGCCTCTTAGGCAGTCTTTGGCTCTTCTGGGAAACCCAGAACCCCAGCTGACAGCTGTGTCTCTCTCCCCGACTATCTCTGGGCCTGATCCACAGCCTCTACAGCGACTGCGGGTCAGGCCTTGCCTCTCTCTCCAGGCCTCTTCTGGGCCTGTTCTGCAGCTGCCACACTTGCTTTGCACCGCCCTCCCAGTCCCCCGTCCCCCTTTACCCCCCACCGCCCTGCCTGCTAGCCTGCCCCCAGCCTTGCTGTGATAGGAGCCTGTGGGTCGTGGGGGAGGGACCGAGAGGTGCTCCATGCACTTCCTAGTGTCCAATCGTCTGGTCATTTAGGTCATGATGACCCTACGCTATTATTAGTACAGATACTCAGATACACATAGATACACACTATATGTAATAATTTTACATTATATAATACATTATAATACATTACATAGGGACCACTTAAAATTTTTTAAATTGATTTCAGAGAGGAAGGGAGAGGGGGAGAGAGAGAGAGAGATAGAAACATCAATGATGAGAGAGAATCATTGATCAGCTGCCTCCTGCATGTCCCCCACTGGGAACCGAGCCCACAACCCAGGCATGTGCCCTTGACCAGAATGCAACCCAGGACTCCTCAGTCCACAGGCTGATGCTCTGTCTACTGAGCCAAACTGGCTAGGGTCACAGACTAGTTTTTAATATAGATGCAAAAGTCTTAACAAAATACAAACAAACTGAACTGAGCAATATACAACATGACCTCTACACCATGACCAAGTGAGATTTAACCCAGGAGAGAGGGTTGGTTTTGCATCTGGAAATGAATTAATGTAACATACCGTTAATAGAATAAACCTCCAAAACTGCAAGATCATCTCCATAGATACAAAGCACGGGCCCTTCCCACACTTTGCTTCCCCACTGGAAGCTCAGCAGGGACAACAAAGGGTTGCGTGTCCTCACTCAGCTGCCAAGTCCTCAGCTGCAGGTTCATGGGCAAGGTGTCCACCACCTCCCTGAGGTTTCCCCTGTGCACTGGTCTCCCTGGGTCAGCCCCCCTGAGCCTGTCCTCACCCAGCTATTCATCTCTGCCTCTCACTGAATGTGCCCTGATGGGGATGGGTGGTAGCCTGGGGGCCTTGAACCATAGACAGCTGACCTTGGGGACCCAGGAAAACACGGGAAGCTGTTGTAAGACCATGGAGGAGTTTGGGCTCATTTCTCACTCTTCCTGCAAGAACAGGGGCGTGGTTCAAACAAAGGGACCGGGAGCCACCTCCTGTGCCTGCTCACTTCAGGGAAGAGGCAAAATACTTGGCATTCTCAGCCCCTTATTAGGAGTGGTGCTGCACCGCATTCCGGGAGCCAAGAGAGGTGAGGGGGGATCCCACTGGGATGCTGATTTCCTGTCTGGGATGTTATTTCCCACAGCCCATGGGGCTGACATTCTGCAGGGGGAGTCCTGTTCCAGAAGAGTAGGCACCAGACTTGGTGGGTGGGCTCCGCACTCACGCTGGAGGCACCTCTGAGGAGAGGGGGCCGGGTGTGGTCAGCCTCTTTCCTTCTGAAACTACAGGGTGGACTGGCCCGCAGGATCAGGGAAGGCGCTCTAGGGACGGCCCGGCTCCTGAGGGACTCGTAGAGCTAGGACAGGCAGGGCATCTCCTTTTCACATTGCTGAGGGGTTTGAGATTCCTGTGCAACGTGCTTCTTGGCACAGGAGTGATGGTCACGCAACAGTGGGGATCTCTGTGTGTGAGGGGCCTGCTCCTCGTGACATGGACTCTGGGTTCTGTCACTGTTTCACCACAGTCACCTGAGGTGGCAACAAAATTTCCAGAGTTGGACTGATGTTACCTTTAAACACGTTACCCAGAGAGCAGGCAGAGTCAGCTTGAGATGGGAAACTTAAAAGCTGGAAACAGGCTCAAGACCTGCTGATGACCAAGGATTAGATTAGGACATTCCCAGGCTGATCTCACCTGTGCTGACCAGTTGGTTTCCCCATTTCAGATCATAGCATTTCCTGAATAGGACTCCAGAATCCTGGAATCACCTCAAAGGTGGGGGCCAGGAGCCTATCGCTGTCTCAGCAGTTGTGTGAATGAGGGCAGAGGTTGCCCGAGAGGGTGATTCCTGAAATTCAATCCTGTTGTGTCCTCCCCCAGACCTCTGTTCTTTATAAGAACCCCAAGGGGGGGGAAGGAAGTGTTATACATGTAGCGCTCCAAGTTCAGGACAGTTTAACATCCTCCCAGCAAGAGGATATACTTTTGCCATTTTATTTATTTATTTATAGATATAGTAGAGGCCCAGTGCACGAAATTTGTGCAGGGGAATGGTACCCTCAGCCCAGCCCGGGCTCTCTCCAATCCGGGACCCCTCGGGGGAATGTCCTACTGCCAGGGATCGGGCCTAAACAGGCAGTCAGACATCACTCTCACAACCCTGGACTGCTGGCTCCTAATCGTTCACCTGCCTGCCTGGTCACCCCTAACTGCCCTTCCTTACCTGCCACCCTGCAGCCTGATAGCCTCTCACTGCCTCTGCGTGCAAGCCTAATCCCTCCTAACTGCTGGCCTGGTCACTCCCAACTGCCCCCCTCTGCTGGCCTGGTTGCTCCCAATTGCCCCCTGCTCTGTTGGCCTAGTCTCCCCTCACTGCCCCCCCACCAGCCTGGTTACCCCTCACTCCCACCACCAACCACCAGCCTGATCGCCCCACGCAGTCTGCTGATCAGTTGTTTTATAATCCCACACTAACCCCCTGCTGGGCTGGTCAAAGACAGCCATCTTGTGAGCATTAATTTGCATATTACCTCTTTATTATATAGGACTTTTATTGATTTCAGAGAAGATGGAAGAGGGAGAGATAGAAATATTCATGATCAGAGAATCATTCATCAACTGCCTCCTGAGGATGGAGCCTACAACTCGGGCATGTGCCCTTGACTAGAATTGGACCCCGGTCACCTCAGTTGCAGGACGATGTTCTTGCCACTGAGGCAAAACAGCTAGGACCACTTTGTTATTTTTCGTTGTTTTTAATATTGCACATACTGTTTCTAGAGCAATTATGAGTTTTTACGAATGCAGTTAACACCACCAAGACAATGGAAAACATTCCATCAATTCAAAAGAACACATTCGTGGAGGCTGTTTATATGGATTTGTTAGAGGTTCCTCTAAACCTTTAACCTTTTTCTTTTATTTAAATGTGGTTGGTTTTTTTTATTGATTTCAGAGCGAAAAGGAGAAATCGAAACTTCAATGACTAGAGACAATCACTGATTGGCTGACTCCTACACACCCCCTACTGAGGATCAAATCTGCAGACCAGGCTTGTGTCCTGACTGGAGATCAAACCATGACCTACTGGTTCTTAGATCAACACTCAAACCACACAGCCATACCACCCAGGCCCAACCTTTACCTTTTCCAGAATGAGATGTAGTGGATCACCATGTTGTCTTCACCCTGGCCAGGTAGCTCAGTTGGTTACAGCATCGTCCAACATGACAAGGTAGCAGGATAAATCCAAGGTCACACAAAAATCAACCCATGTAGAAATAAATAGAACAGAGTACTGTTTCTCCCTCTCTCTACCAATTATTAAAAAAACAAAACAAAACAAAACAAAACATAAAAGAACGCTCTAGCTCAGTGGTTCTCAATCTTCCTAATGCTGCAACACTTTAATACAGTTCCTCATGTTGTGACCCCCAATTTCATTGTTAAAAATTGAACATAATTAAAGCATAGTGATTAACCACAAAAATAATATGTAATTATATGTGTTTTCTGTTGGTCTTAGGCAACCCCTGTGATAGGGTCGTTCGACCCCCAAAGGGATTGTGAGACACAGGGTGAGAACCCCTGCCCTAGCTGGTTTGGCTCAGTGTTTAGCGAGTAGGCCTGTGCATTGAAGGGTCCCAGGTTCGATTGGGTTTAAGGGCACATGCCTGGGTTGCAGGCTTGATCCCCAGTAGGGGGCGTGCAAGAGGCAGTCGATCAATGATTCTCTCTCATCATTCATGTTTCTCTCTCTCTCTCACAATCTCCCTTCCTCTCTGAAATCAATAAAAATATATTAAAAAAAAAAAAGTAAAAGAAAGTCATACTCTATCACTAAGAACAATTTCTTTGGAAAAGAGAGTCTGACTTTGTTTTCCTGCTTGGTTTGTATTCCTTGAACATATTTCTAAATTTATGAACTTCAGTTGATTCATAAAGGAGATAACTATTCAAGGAGTAAATGATTAGAAATCATAGACATATCACTTTTTGGAAATGCACCAGTATCCTCTAGGAAATATTTCAGTATTTAGATAACAAGAAAGGCAAAAGCTATTCCAGACACTTGGTTAAAGGCCTTGCACTCCCTGCCAGGCCTAGAGATACGTTGTGGAAAATGTATCTCTACTAATGGGATTAGACCATCATCACAGAGCTACTCCATGACCATGATGAATCAATACAGAAGCAAAGGCATTCATGTCTGAATACCTGATGAAAGAGAACAGGTTTCCAAAGAATAAAAATAACAAAACTCCCCTTTCTTCACTAATATTTTTTTCCCTACAATTCAAAGTTAGCATGACTTTATTTTTTCCTGCCTTTAAAATAAAAATTAGCATCACCCCCCAATGTAGAACTAAGTTCATTTCCTCACAGAATCCAATGCAGAAAAATGTCTGGCTTCCCTCAATAGCAAATAAATGATCTATCACAAGGCAAAATACAATAACAAACCCTTTCAGTGTGCTGTTACTGTGACACCCGACAGCTATTTATGGTTTGTGGTCATTGGGTCATTGTTATTATTCGTATTCATCCCATTCCATGTCTCTTTTAGCACAGATGCGATTTTGTTGGTATTTGGCTGGAAGGGACAGAAAAAACATGATTGAAGTTTTTAATATTTTGAACGAATAAGAAAGCAGTCTGTGCCAAATAAATATAAAAGAGTTTTAATTTCCCTGAGAAAACATGTCTGAATTTATACACACATAATTGTAATTCAGATTATATGATTAAATGGAAAAGATAACATGTTGATCTGAAAATACATAATTACAATGGGATAGTTAAAGATATCTTCAGGAAACAATAAAATGGAACAGCTATTAGCATAAAAGTGATTGGCAAACAGTTCATATTTCCTTAAAAAGTACAGAAGCATTGATTAGAGAGAAAAAAAATACAAGAAATTTTAATCATATACAACACAACATAACTGAAAACATTGAGATTAGGCTCAGCTCTGAGTGACAGCACACATCAGAGTCTGCCTGAAATGAGGAAAGAGCCGATTCTCACATGGAAGGACTGGCTCAGAGCCCTCACTGCAGAGGGTGGTACAAGAACAAACTGTCATGGGGCTCCTTGGCACTGCACCATTGCAGCTGTCACAGTGGCATCTGAATCCCATTAGTAGTAGTATCAATAGGACGATATGATTACTAGTCAAATTAGACCTCAAGCAAATGTAATCTGGAGAACAGTGCGTACCCTTCAGAATACAGGCTCAACCATGACAGTCTACATTTGTTGTCTGGTGGACACCTATGGCCTTGCAGGAAAAGCCAACCTATGCTGGATCGTTAATGTTGAATTCTGAACAACTGTAAAGCTTACACCAGACATCAAAGGAAGTAAAGCAGTGGCTGGCAGTTCTGAGGATATTCCTGGCTGGTAGAGTAAAGAGTGAGAAAAACAAACTAAAATATTCTCTTCCTATTGTGAACCCCATGGCACAATTCCCAGCCAAAAGCAACACAAAAGCCAACCATGAAAATAATTCACATGGGACTCTATAGTGAACTGTAAGCACAAATATATGGTGAATACTTATTACCTAAAATAGTAAATTTCAAGTGCAATTGAAAAATTAAAAAAGAATACATATGTGTGTAGGGCCTATTCATTCAAAACCTGTCAGGTCACATTACTGGGTAGCTGGATCAATCCTTGGTCAGGCACATGGGAAGATGTTTCTCTCTCACATCGTTGTTTCTCTCTACTACTCTCTCTCCCTTCCTCACTCCAAAAAAGCAATTTTTAAAAAAACTAACAAACAAATAATGAGTATTGATAATGAATATGTCAAAGTTTATAGAATTTTTTTTTTAAAAGGGACTTTTTCTTTTTTTTTTAAATATATTTTATTGATTTTTTACAGAGAGGAAGGGAGAGAGATAGAGAGTTAGAAACATCGATGAGAGAGAAACATCGATCAGCTGCCTCCTGCACATCTCCTACTGGGGATGTGCCTGCAACCCAGGTACATGCCCTTGACCGGAATCGAACCTGGGACCTTTCAGTCCGCAGACCGACGCTCTATCCACTGAGCCTAACCGGTTTCGGCTATAGAATCTTTTTAATGCTGTGAGTTTTGGGAAGTATATGACTTTATTTGTAACAGTCTTAATTATATGCAGCAGTCAGTTACACTAATAGGATTTCTTTTAAGTGCAATTTTCAAGTTACTTTGAATTATTTGTTAAAATTTTAAAGTTTGTTTTCATTGTGAAATATACAGTGTATATTCTCGCATGGTATTATAAGGATACTAGTGGCCCGGTGAATGAAATTCGTGCACATTAAAAGAAAATTAGAGGAAATATTTTAATACTAGAGGCCTGGTGCATGAAATTCGTGCACTGGGGTGGGGGTCCCTCAGCCCAGTCTGCACCCTCTCCAATCTGGGACCCCTCAAGGGCAGTCAGACATCACTCTCATAATCCAGGACTGAACCCCAACCGCTCGCCTGCCTGCCTTCCGGATTGCCCCTAACCGCTTCTGCCTGCCAGCCTGATCACCACCTAACAAATTCCCTGCCAGCCTGATCAATGCCTAACTGCTCCCCTGGCGGCCAAATTGGCCCTAATTTTCCTCCAGTGCTGTCCAGTCAACCCTAACTGCCCTCCACTGCAGGCCTGGTTGCCCCCAACTGGCCTCCCCTTCAGGCATGGTCCCTCCTAACTGCCCTCCCCTCCTGGCCTGATTGCCCACAAGTGCCTTCCCCTGCAGGCCATCTTGTGTCCACGTGGGGCAGCCATCTTATGTATTAGAGTGATGGTCAATTTGCATATTACTCTTTCAATACATAGGAGTGCTATTTGCCCCTTCTCTATAATAGAAGTGTCAGAGATGAAAGAAAATTAGTAAAAAGTGTACGAAAATCTCCTTCCTGTCAGAGTCTGTGTTGGGCTGTGGGACCCAGAGTCAAGTCTCCGCCCACTTGCACAAAGCTTGAAATTGCAAGAGACCCAGACCCGGCCGGCTGCACCCCTGTCAAGCCCCAGAGGGGAGGAAGTGCACCCCCAGATCTCCCATCAAGACCTGCCAGGCGGGGGGTGCAGCCACAGGCTCCCCAGCCCCAAGGAGGGGGGGCACGAACTCAGGTCCCCTGTCCCAGCCTCAGGTTTTCCAGTATGAGCATGTGACAGCCAATTGCATATTAGCTCTTTATTATATAGGATGAGGCAACATGTAAGTTTTCCTACATTTTTACATTCAATAAATTCCACCACTTTTTTTTCATGACCTTTCAAGGAAAATGGACAGCTGAAGGCTTTCCCATCTTCTCTATATGAATACACTATTTCTCAGGTGTATTCTCACATGTCCAAGAAAGGCTCTGCCACATTCCTTATCTTCACACACTTAGTCTTGGGTGTGAGTCCCTTCATGAGTTTGTAAAGAACTAGAATACCAAGCGCTCTTCTATAATCTTTACATGACAGGCCTTCTCTTCAGTGACTTCCTTCATCCTTTACATTAAATGGAAGAAATGAATACTTTCATTTCTAGGGTCCATCCTCAATATGAATGGATTATATGGCACAGCTGAGCGATAACAGAAGGTTCTTTGCTATTCTTTACATTAAGAGTGTTTATCAACCCATTTTGTTTTCACATGTCTGCAAAAACTAGTTGGAACCTGAAAGGTTTACCATTTTCCTTTCATTCATATGGTTCTCTCCACTATGTGAATTTTTGTAAATTTGAAAGGATCTGGGATGACTATAGGCCAGGGGTGGGCAAATTTTTAGACTCGAGGGCCACAATGGGTTCTTAAACTGGACCAGAAGGCTGGAACAAAAGCATGGATGGAGTGTTTGTGTGAACTAATATAAATTCAAAGTAAACATCATTACATAAAATGGTACAGTCTTTTTTTTTTTTTTTTTTTTTAGTTTTATTCATTTCAAATGGGCCGGATCCGGCCCGTGGGCCGTAGTTTGCCCACGGCTGCTATAGGGTCTCCCACATTGCTTGCATTCATAGGGTTTCTTCCCAGTATACATTTCATATCTAAGAGAAAAGAAGTGACAAAAAGGTTTAACTCATTCCTTATTCATGAGGCTGCTTTCAATCATGACTTATGTCTTCCAAAATGTGTGACACAATGGAATGTTTTCCCACATTGCTTACATTCCTAAGATTTTCCCCCAGTATGTGTACTTCCATGCTTTTGAAGAGACTTGGAGAAACTGAAACCTTCACCACATTCCTTACATCCATAGAGCTTTTCTCCACTGTCTGTGCTTTCATGTCTGGGCATGAGCAGGAGCCAACCGACTGATGTTTCTCTCTCACATCAATATTGCTCTTTATCTTTCTCTCGGACTTCCACTGTATAGATGGAAAAATATCCCAAGGTGAGTATATATATATATATATATATATATATATATATATATATATATATATATATAAAGAATATTAAAGGCTTTTCTACAATCTTTACAGGATAGGGGTTATTTTCAGTGGGCGTTCTTTCATTCATTATGAATGTCTCCATTATGAGTATTTAGGTATATTTCAGGAAACTGGGTGAATAAAGGCTTTGCACATTGCTTATATTCATAGGGTTTTTCCTCATTATGAATTCTTTCATGACATTGGAGGGTAGCTGTATAAGAGAAAGCTTTACCACAACGATTACATTCATAAGGTTTTTCACCAGTATGAATACTTTCATAAAGTTGGAGGTGATATAAATCATGGAATGTGTTACCACATTCCTTACATACATGAGGGTTCTTTCCATCATGACTTCTTTTATGTTTTCCAAGAGAGCTGACAGAACTGAAGGCTTTCCCACATTGCTTACATTCATAGGGTTTTTCCTTATTATGAGTTCTTTCATGACATTGGAGGGAAGTTGGATAAGAGAAAGCTTTACCACAATGGTTACATTCATAGGGTTTTTCCCCAGTATGCATTCTTTCATGAATTCTAAGGAAAGAAGGATAAAGAAAAGTTTTACCACATTGGTTACATTCATGAGGCTTCTTTCCATCATGATTTCTTTTATGCGTTGCAAGAGAACTGGGAGAACTGAAAGCTTTCCCACATTGCTTACATTCATATGATTTCTCCCCAGTATGCATTCTTTCATGATTTCTAAGATATTTGGAACATCTGAAAGCTTTCCCACATTGCTTACATTCATAGGGTTTCTCTACAGTATGAATTTTTTCATGTATTCTAAGATATTTGTAACATCTGAACGCTTTCCCACATTGCTTACATTCATAGGATTTCTCCACAATATGTATTTTTTCATGAGTTCTAAGCGATTTGGAAAAACTAAAAGTCTTACCACATTGCTGACATTCATATGGTTTTTCCCCAGTATGAGTTCTTTCATGACGTTGGAGGGAAGTTAAATTAGAGAAAGTTTTGCAACACTGCTTACATTTATAGGGTTTTTCTCCAGTATGCATTCTTTCATGATGTTGGAAGGCATCTAGAGCAAAGAAAGCTTTCCCACATTGCTTACATGCATAGGGTTTTTCCTTATTATGAGTCCTTTCATGAATTCGGAGGGAAGATGGATAAGAGAAAGCTTTACCACAATGTTTACATTCATAACGTTTTTCCCCAGTATGAATACTTTCATGAAATCGGAGGAAATATCGATCATAGAATGTTTTACCACATTCCTTACATTCATGAGGCTTCTTCCCATCATGACTTCTTTTATGTTTTCCAAGAGAGCTGGGAGAAATGAAGGCTTTCCCACATTCCTTACATTGATAGGGTTTTTCCCCGCTATGCATTCTTTCGTGATATTGAAGGGAAGTTGAATAAGAGAAAACTTTACCACAAACCTTACATTTATAGGGTTTTTCCCCAGTATGAGATCTTTCATGATCTTGGAGAGAAGACTGATAATAAAAACCTTTTCCACAATGCTTACATTCATAGCGATTTTCCCGAGTATGAGTTCTTTCATGACGTTGGAGGGCAGATAGAAAATAGAAAGCTTTGCCACAATGCTTACATTCATAGGGTTTTTCCCCAGTATGAGTTCTTTCATGATTTCTAAGGGAAGAAGGATGATGGAATGTTTTACCACATTCTTTACATTCATGAGGCTTCTTTCCATCATGAATTCTTTTATGATATCCAAGGGAGCTGTACAAACTAAAGATTTTCCCACATTGCTTACATTTATAGGGTTTCTCCTCAGTATGCATTCTTTCATGATTTCGAAGAGAAGTGGAAAATATGAAAGCTTTCCCACATTGCTTACATTCATAGGGCTTTTCTCCACATTGTGTCCGTTGATGCTCTCGATAAGACTTTGGACAACTGAAGGCTTTTCCACATTGCTTACAACCATAGGGTTTTTCCCCCGTATGAGTTCTTTTATGATTTTGGAGGGAAGTTGGATAAGAGAAAACTTTACCACAAAGCTTACATTCATATGGCTTTTCCCCGGTATGCATTCTTTGATGAATTATAAGGGCATAGCGACGACGGAATGTTTTACCACATTCCTTACATTCATGAGGCTTCTTTCCAGCATAACTTCTTTTATATTTTTCAAGAGAGCTGAGCCAGCTGAAGACGTTCCCACATTCATAAGGTTTCTCACTGGTGTGTGTTCTTTCCTGATTTCTAAGAGAAGTGGAACTTAAAGCTTTTCCAGATTTCTGACATTGATAGTCCTTTTCTTCAGTGTGTGTTCTTTCATTATCTCCGGAGTACATGGGAGAACTGAAAGCTTTGCCACATTGCTTACTTTGATGTGGTTTCTCTCTGGTATGGGTGTTTTTGTGAAGTTTAAAGGAAATGAGACGACTAAAACCTTTCCCACATTGCACACACTCATACGGATTCCCAGCAATATTTGCTCTTTCATAATTTCTAAGGGAAGTTGAATAGTGGAGAGCTTTCCCACTGGGGCTGCCCTCATGGCTTCTAATACGTTGATGATGCTTAAAAGTTTTCTCAGGTTTCTTACACTTATAAGGGTTTTCTTCATATTCCTGACTCAGGTACAGTGTGGGTCCAATGTGAGAGCTCAGGTGGTTATTCAATGATAAATAATGCAAAAACATTTGCCTACACAACCTGGGTTTAGTTTGTTTCATTTCAGGAAGAGTTTCCTTCTTTTCATTATGATTTGGAATCTGGCTGAAGTTTTCTCTCCATTGACTACCATCCGTCCTTGTACAGAGTCTTGCTACCATATGAATGCTGTAAAAATCAGAAGCATATTATTAATACTATGTTAACGATTTAATATTTATTATTAGCATGACAATGGCATTTTTAACCATTTTCAAAGAAAGTGTGGGGTTTCTGAACATTCCAATTTTTGAAAGTGGATATCCTAAAACCTCTGAAATAGGCTGGATCACAGATATTATGAAAACACGTATATTGATTAATGCTACTGATGTATATTTTTTCCAAGTGCAATTATTTTCATGCATTAAACATCTAGGCCATATTTCAGAAAAAGCATTTGGATGAGACAATTCTAAGAACCAATATATTTAAAACTGGGCTGTTACCATTGGATTACCTGTTTTTAAGATTATTTTGTGGACTGGGCCCATTTGTCTCAGTGGTTCAGGATAGAGGCATGCACCAGGGGCTTGCTGGTTCATTTCCCTAAAAGTGAACATGGCCAGACTGCAGACTTATTAAACCCAGTACGGGGCATGCAGGAAGCAGTCAACTGATTTTTATATCTCTCCCTCTCACTTCCATACCCTAAAATCAATGAAAACATACTTTTGCACCACCAGAGAGGCTCAGTGACCTCTGAACCAGGTGGTCATAGTTCAATTTCTGGTCAGGGCACATGCCCTGGTTCTTGATTCTGAATGTGGGGCATGCAGGAGGAAGCCATCAATAATTCTCTCTCATCATTGATGCTTCTTTGTCTTTCTCCCTCTTCCTACCTCTCTGAAGTAAATTTTAAAAAATTAAACATACAGATAAATAAAATAAATATATAAAAATATATTAAACACACACACACACACACACACACACACACACACACACACACACAAAGATGCTCTTAATGCTTCTTCATGTCAATGCAACTCACCTAAAATTCATCCCATGATTTTCATATTGATCTTCACTGTCATGGTTGTCACACGGTTCTTCTAAATCACATGCTAAAAAAACCATTATAAACTATTAAAGAATATAAAAACTGGTTAGATTTTAAGTACACAATGAGCTGTGATCATTCCTAGTTTGAGTGCCAATGTATTCCCTTTCCATATTTCAATTCTTGAAACAGCATTGATGAGCAAGCAACACTAGTTTTCTTTTTTTAAAAAAATATATTTTATTGACTTTTTACAGAGAGGAAGAGATAGAGATAGAGAGTTAGAAACATTGATGAGCTCCTTCCTGCACCCCTCCTACTGGAGATGTGCCCACAACCAAGGTACATGCCCTTGACCGTAATTGAACCTGAGACCTTTCGGTCCACAGGCCGATGATGCTCTATCCATTGAGCCAAATGAGTTATGGCTAGTTTTCTAATTGAATAAATAAGTACCAAGTTGTTGCAGGCCAGAGTTGCTCTGTGGTTGATGGTCAACCTATGAACTGGTATGAACCGGGAGATCACAGATCAATTCCCAGTAGGACCAGTTTGCAGGGTAGATCCCCAGTGTGAGGCACGCACAAGGTACCCAATCAGTGATTCTGTCTCATCATTGACTTTTCTCCCGTTCTCTCCATTTTCTCTCTAAAATCAATAAAAATATATTAAAGAAAGAAGAAGAATTTATGATACCTACCTACTGATGCCAGGTTCCAGAAGGTTTCCAGCATCACATCTGTGTACAGTTTCTTCTGGGTCGGATCCAGGAAAGCCCACTCCTCCATGGTGAACTCCACATTAACATCTTCAAAGGCCACTGAGTCCTAAAACATCTCACAGATACATAGAGGAGAATGGATGAGATAGACAACACTGGGGACCTATACATAATTCATAGCAAGTTCACATAGAACACATGGTCCCCAACATTTAGTGTATCACTTGATTGTAAGATTATTATTAATTTGCCACATTCACAGCCTCAAGAACACATGGAATTTATGGATATGATTTTACCGTGATCACTTCAAGTCTTCATTGCTCTCTAATGTCAGGGTAAAGAGCACCTTGAACAACTTCTATGTTAATACATTAAAATACTTCTATTTTAAGCCCATCGATTTCTTGTGAGAAAACTCATCTCCATTACAACCATCATTTGATGCAGCTGTCCATGGAACATACTGTCATGTCTGCATAAAGTTTTAGTGACTGTGAATACAATAAAGGCCTCATAGCTTGCTCTTCTATACTTATCACCAAACAGGAGAGACCAGGAGGTGTGTGAAAATACAACTTGGAACAAAATGTACTTGGCCATATTGTCCGGAAGTACTCCAGATTATGAGAAGTCGTTAGATACACCTGAATGAATGAAAATATTCTTGTGGAGGAGTATGAATGATCATTTGTTTTTGTATTATTTGTTAGTAACTCAGTTTGACCTTCTTTTGCCTCTCTCATTTTATGTAGATAGGATGTTAGAGTTAGAGCTCAGTCATGAGCAAGACAGGACAACTTAGCTCACTACAAAAGTCCTCTACTCATGAGCCTGAGGGTTACTTCATACTGGTTTTTCAGACACATAAACACATATATTGAAATCATAAGATCACACTCAAAAGAAGTATTTCTGGCAGAATTGTGACACTATAACCGCAGCCTAGACCTTGAGGAACAATTTAAGACTTGGCATGTCCAAGGACCTTTATTGAAATCTGCAATATTTTCATGTTGAAATTAGTTTCACCTGAAACTAATACAAAATAAAATTAAATGTAAACTGTAATGGGAATGTAAATTATATGGTGTTTGTGGAGAGGAAAAATTAATATAAATAAAATGTGCATACTACTCAAAGCAATCTATAGCTTCAATGCAAGATACCCATCTTCCTATCAAGATACCCATGACGAATCTCACATAACTGGAACAAATATTCAAAAATTTTACACAGACCACAAAACACCGTGAGTAGCAACAGTAATCTTGAGAAAGAAGGACAAATGCAGGTGAATCACATTACCATAGTAATCAAAAAGCATGGTTCTGGCCTAAAAAAGCATATAAAGCAGTGGAATGGAACAGAGAGCCTAGATATTAAACCTATGCCTTTATGGTCATGGAATTCTTGACAAGGAAGGCAAGAACACACAATAAAGTAAAGGTAGTATGCTGTATTATAAAAGGCTAATATGTAAATTGTCTCCAAGAGTTTGACTGACCGGGAGTTCCACAGCTCGCTATGATGTGTGCTGACCACCAGGGGGTGGCACAAAACATGGCGGGTGTCAGCGACACCGCACTAGTAGCAGGTGGCAGTGGAGGTGGTACTGGCCCTGATAAGCTCTGATGAGAGTGGGACTGCTACAGGATGGTGCAGTAGGTGAGCGGTCGGCGCCTGGCCAAGGTGGATGTTCCTGGGTGTCCTGAAAACCCCCCCAGTCACCCCAGAGATGGAGATGGGCGCTAATGGTGGGCAGCAGTGCCGGAGAGCGGGCAGCACCAGGCCAATGTGGGTGGGAGCAGGGCCCCTGATGGCCCCACTGGTTGCAGCACAGATGGCAACAATATATAACAGTGCTTAAACAGTTGTGAAAAGCAAATGATGCCTCAGTTATAAGGAAATAATTTAAGGGCCTTTTGGAGACTGTTATAACTTCTAACCCTTGCTTCCCTGATGCTAGAACGTTAGACCTTAATCTCTAGGAACAAGTAGGTAGGAATTTAAAGAGAAATCAGGCCCAGAGAAAACAAGTGCTTTTGTCATCTTTAATTATGTGGATCCCCACCCACCTTCCCCCTGCCCCGGCGTGAGCCCCCTCCAGTACACCCTGCCTCGGTGCCACACTGCGCCCCTTGGGTCTCCTGCCTCCTGGCCATCCACTTTGCCGAAGCCGTGGCGCTTGCCCGGGAGCCGCTTCTGAGGCGGCCCCGCAGCGGGGCATCTTGCAGCTGCTAGGTCTCCACCCTCACCTAGGTCACCTTTCTTCCACATTCGCCCTTCATCCATTCCTCTCTCCTGCTGGGATTGTGCTCCGGGCATGAAAGAAAAGGACCAAGGCCAAGAAGGACAAAGCCCAAAGGAAGTGAGTCTTGAACCCCCACATCTCATTCTCTGGATTTCCTCTCCCACCTCCTTTCTGTTTCATGTCTTGAATGGGCACTGGGTTCAGGCATCCTGGAGCCCAGGCATGTGGCCTCTGCGCGGCCTAGTAGAGTCAGTCTCTGTGAAGCTGTGGATCTGTGGCCAGATGCCCTGTAGTGATGTTATGGCGTCCTGGCTAATTAGCATATTCCTCTATGATATAGATAGATAGAGCAGGGACTGGGAACCTTTTTTCTGCCAAGGGCCATCTGGATAGTTATAACAACATTCATGGGCATATAACATCATCAACTTAACACATTGTTTGAGGGTAGTTTTTATCGCGCGATAACAGGTGGCGCGGGCCATTTTTGATAATTTTTTGCGCAAATGGCAACGTTCACTAAGATTACAATAACTTTAGTTTACGTATTTAAATGTTACCCGCATTCTACCGCTAGTCTATAAAAAACGTATTAATATGTGTCCCGTGCTCTACTACACTGGTAGAACGTATAAATACGTAAAACGTATTAATACGTTTCCCACATACAATGTGCTAAAAACTAGCCTGCTATATTTGCACAGACATGCTCACAGGAACAAACTGCAAGTACAACTAATATACACAAAAACATCCTGAATAATCAACGGAAGATTTGCTGCAGAGAACCCTGATACCCGAGGACTGAAAGTGGAGACCCCAAAGAGACTGGTAGGCGGGGCAGAGGCGGGAAGGGCTGGCATCTGCATCCAAAGACAGCAGTTGAAGCTCCAGAGAGATATCTCAGCTGTGGAGGATTGCCATAGAGAACTCTGGGATGTAATCCCTAAGCTGGGCACCCCAGCAGAGAGCACAACTGAGAAGCATACCCACGTAACATCTGGATGTGAAAAGCAATGTAGTTGCTGTTTCTCAAGGAGTGATAGCTGCAAATTCAGCCACCATCTTAAAGGGCCAATGCACAAAATTCCCTTCCAGCCAACCACCTTGTGCTTCAGCAGAGGGAGGGCAGAGCAGACAGGAGCTGTATAAGCCGAAGCCAGGATTGGGAACTCGGAGGGTAGAGATCAGAAAACAGACACCCCCAGATTCCTGGGCAGACATCCCCAGTTTCATTCCCTCACACAGGAGAGGACATCTTTCCCACATAGACATTTACCTTGTCTGGAGGGAAGGCAGTTGACACACACTATTGGAAATCACCTTGTCCTGAGGCCACATAGGAAACTAAAAATTACAATTAGCCTCCAGGCAGAAGCAACTGCCCCACCCTGTTGAGAAAAACTCACCATAACTCAGGACCACTGCCTGGAGGGACAATTCAAGCCTGAAACCTATCAGTGTGTAGGTAGAGGCGGTCTCTGGAGACTGAGTCTTTGCCTGGCCTAATTAGTCAGAAACAGCATTTGACAACTATCCTGTACTGAAGTTTGAGAAGTGTAGAGGATTTACCTAGCATAAAGTCCGAAATCCAAACAGATAGCCAAAATGAGGAGACAACAAAACAACCCCCAAATGAAACAACAAGAGAATTCTCCAGAAAAAGAAATAACTGAAGCAGAGATAAGAAATTTATCTATAACGGAGTTCAGAGTATGATGTTAAAGATGCTCAACACTATGAAAAATGATATAATAACTATAAAAAAAAGAAGAGTTGGAAATAAAGAACAATACAACACTAATAACAATGGGAAGGAGTACACTGCAGATTAGGGGAAACTGAGGATCAAATCAGTGAATTACAAGACAGAATTGAAAATATCACTCAATCAGAGAACCAAGAAGAAAAGCCAATTAAAAAAACATAAGAATAGCTTAACAGAGCTGTGAAACAACATGAAATGTAGCAATATTAGAATAGCAGGTGGGCCAGGAGAGCCAGAAAGGGAGAAGTGAACTTATTGAAGAAATAATGGAAGAAAACTTCCATAATCTGGTAAAGGAAAAAGTCATACAAGTTCAGGAGGCACAGAGAACCCCAAGCAAGAAGAACCCAAACAGACCCAAGACCCAGACACATCATAATTAAAATGCCAAAAACCAAAGACAAGGAGAGAATCTTAAAGGCAGCAAGAGAAAAGCAAACTTTTAACTATAAAGGAGTTCCCATAAGGCTGACACCTGATTTCTCATCAGATCAACCAAAGGCCTTGTATGCATGCATGGAGGCATAACCAATGGACACAGACAGAGCGGGGTGAGGGCATGTCCTGGGGGTGGTAGTAGCTGGGAGAGGTCAATGGGGGAAAATGGAGATATATATAATACTTTAAACAATAAAGAATTTAAATTAAAAAAAACACACAAAGAAATGCAAAAGGGACTGCTGTAATGAGAACAAGAACCAGAGAGAAACCTAGGCATACAGAATTAAAATGGCAATAAATAAGTACCTATCAATAATAATCCTAATATAAATTGATTAAGTGCTCCAATCAAAAGGCATAGGGGTGCCCTGACTGGTTTGGCTCAGTGGATAGAGCGTCGGCCTGCGGACTCAAGGGTCCCAGGTTCGATTCCTGTCAAGGGCATGTACCTTGGTTGCAGGCACATTCCCAGTAGGGGGTGTGCAGGAGTGTAGAGGATCTACCTAGCATATAGTCCCAAACCCAAACAGATAGCCAAAAGGAGGAGACAACGAAACAACCCCCAAATGAAACAACAAGAGAATTCTCCAGAACTACAGTAAAAACACCCAAAAGCATTCAAACACATGGATGCTAAACAGCATAATATTAAACAAGGAATGTGTTATCAATGAGATAAAGAAAGAAAGAAATCAAAAACTTCCTGGAGACAAATGAAAATGAACACACAACAACCCCAAATCTCTGGAACACAGCAAAGTAGTCCTGAGAGGGAAGTCCATAGCACTACAGGCATACCTCAAGAAAACAAGAAAAATCAACAATAAATTATTTAACCCTACAAGTTAAAGAACTAGAAAGAGTATAATAAGAGAAGTCCAGAGTAAGTAGAAGGAAGGAAATAATAGCGGCATAGGTAAACACCTATACTTGCTGCCCCTCACAACCACATCAAAATTACAACTAAAAGGCAGAACTACTACCCAGAACCACGGGAAAGCTGGCTGAGTTGAAGTTCCACAACTAGAGAGGTGAAGAAAGCCTACTGAGACTGGTAAGAGGTGCAGAGGCGCAGAAAGTGCTGGCACCTGGATGTGCTGCTCTTTTCATCAGGAGAGAGACACAAGCTCCTGCTTGCTCTGATCTCCAGTTCTGGATGAGACTCTAGGGGACCCAGACACATATGGAGAGAAACTGGACTGTCTGTCATTGGAACAGGAACGTGAGGGCAGTTTTCTCTCAGAGGTCCTCACAGCAATCATTGTTCCTGCACGGGGGGCACAGGACACGGAGGCCCTGGACGTCTCTGGTGCAGGGCTGACTGGCAGCCATTGCTGTTACCTCTGCCCTGGTGATTCCCATAAACACTGCCCCACCCAATTTATAACCCCACCCAAGCTGTGAGCATCAGCTTTTGCATATGAATGACCTGTCCTTTCTCCTCCTAAAACCTATCAAACTGCAGCTGGGTCAGAGAGCCCGAGAGTTTCCAAAAGAAGGCCCAAGGCCCAGCAGCAGCAGCAGACTGCCTTGCTTCACCGCTGGGCCTCATCTGGGCACTTCCAAACCCCATACAACGAAGAGGAATCTGCAGATGTCTCTGTAGCTTCTGCTGGGCGGCCCCAGACAGTGGCTGACCTTGCACCTCCTTGGAGATTCAAGAGCCAGTGTACCCAGTGGTCAGTGTGAGACATGCCAGATTACAACTTTTCACATCCATAAGAGACACACTCAGGGGCAGACTGAGTGAGGACCAAACCCCAACTGAAGCAAGTCCTGCCCCATAAGGGTGTCTCCTGCACAACAGATCTTCCGGTGTAGACACAGCTGGTCCTCATAGCCAATTGGCCTGGAGGTCAATTCATCCCAGTGATACCAACAGCAATCAAGGGTTAACTACAATAAGATTGTGCATACAGCCTACAAAGGGGTGCACCAAGAGTGTCCAACTCAGGTGACTGGGGAGGTTGAGCCACTGGGGCCTATAGGACACTTACCATACAAGGCCACTCTATCAAATCAAGGGGGCTTAGCAGCTACCCAGTACATAGAAACAAACACAGGGAAGCAGCCAAAATGCAGAGAAAAAGAAACAAGTCACAAACGAAAGAACTGGATGAAAGAAAAATTCTGGATATAGAGTTCAAAACCACAGTTATAAGGTTACTCAAGAATCTTCTAGAAACATCTGAGAAATTTAGTGACACCTTCAAGGATATGCAAAGGGACCAATCAGAAATTAAGCATACACTGACTGATAAAGAATAATATACAGAGATTCAACAGCAGACTAGAGGATCCCAAGAATCAAGTCAAAGATTTGAAATATGAAGAAGCAAAAAATGCCAAACAGGAAAAGCAAAAAGAAAAAGGAATCCAAAAATATGAAGATAGTGTAAGGAGCCTCTGGGACAGCTTCAAGCGTACCAACATCTGAATTATGGGGTTCCAGAAGAAGAGAGAGCAAGATAGTGAAAACCTATTTGAAGAATTAATGACAGAAAACTTCCCCTACCTGGTGAAAGAAATAGACTTACAAGTCCAGGAAGCGCAGAGAACCCCAAACAAAAGGAATCCAAAGAGGACCACACCAAGACACATCATAATTAAAATGCCAAGAGAAAAAGACAAAGAGAGAATCTTAAAAATAGCAAGAAAAAGACAGTCAGTTACCTACAAGGGAGTACCCATACGACTGTCAGCTGATTTCTCAGGAGAAACTAAGCAAGCCAAAAGGGAGTGGCAAGAAATATTCAAAGTGATGAATACCAAGAACCTACAACCAAGATTACTCTACCCAGCAAAGCTATCATTTAGAATTGAAGGTCAGATAAAGAGCTTCACAGATAAGAAAAAGCTAAAAGAGTTCATCACCACCAAACCAGCATTATATGAAATACTGAGGGTATTCTCTAAGAAGAGGAAGAAGAAAAAAAAGGTAAAGATAAAAAATTATGAACAACAAAGTGACAACAAATACATATCTATCAACAAGTGAAGCTAAAAATATAATGAATAAAAAAACCCTGATGAACAGAACAAACTGGTGAATATAATAGAATCATGGGCATGGAAAGGGAGCAGACTGACAATTTCGGAAGGAAGGAGTTGTGTGGGTTGCAGGAAGAGACTGGACAAAGAGCTTAGACCTATAGATGAAGCCAGTGTGGGGTCAGGGGGAAGGCCTGGAGTGGGGTGGGAACCAGGTGGAGGAGAGCTATGGGGGGAAAAAAGAGGAACATCTGTAATAATATGAACAATAAAAATTTAAAGTTTAAAAAAAAAAGAAACAAAGAGAGAGGACCAAAATAAGTAAAACCAGAAAAGTGGAGAAGTAACCAACGACACCACAGAAATACAAAGGATTGTAAGAAAATACTATGAACAACTAACTATATGCCAACAAGCTGGACAATGAAATGGACAAATTCCTAGAAAAATACAATCTCCTAAAACTAAATTAGAAGGAATCGGAAAACCTGAAGAGGCCAATAACAACTGACGAAATAGACGCAGTAATAAAAAACTCACAACAGCCCTAACCGGTTTGGCTCCTTGGATAGAGCATTGGCCTGCGGACTGAAGGATTCAAGGTTCAATTCCAGTCAAGGGCAGGTACCATGATTTCGGGCAGATCCCCAGTAGGGGGTGTGCATAAGGCAGTGGATTGATGTTTCTCTCATCAATGTTTCTAACTCTCTATCCCTCTCCCTTCCTCTCTGCAAAAAATCAATAAAACATATTAAAAAAAAACACCAAAAAATCTCCCACCAAACAAAAGCCCAGGTCCGGACAACTACACAGGGGAGTTTCTCCTAACATTCAAAGAAAAACTAACACCTATACTCCTCAAAGCCTGTCAGAAAATTCAAGAGGAAGGAACTCTTTTTATGAGGCCAGCATTATTCTAATTCCAAAAGCAGATAGAGACACTACAAAGAAAGAGAATTACAGGCCAATATCCTTCATGAACATAGATGCTAAAATCTTCCAGAAAATATTACCAAATCGCATCCAGCAATATCTTAAAAAGATCATACACCATGACCAACTGGGATTTATTCCAGGCTGGTACAATATTCCCAAATCAATAAATGTGATACATCTGACTTCACAACAAATTGAAAGACAAAACTCACATGATCATATTAACAGACACAGAAACGGCAATTGACAAAATCCAACATCCAGTTTTGATAAAAAGTCTCAGCAAAATGGGAATATAGAGAGCATATCAACATGATAAAGGCCATATATGACAAACCTATAGCCAACATCATAGTCAATGAACAAAAATAAATTGTTTTACGATCAAAGCTTGGTTCAAACTGACCTGGAAAAAGACAGGGATGTCCGCTTCCACTACTCTTATTCAACAGAGTACTGGAAGTCCTAGTCATAGCGTTCAGACAAGCAGAAGAAATAAAAAGCATCCAAGTTACAAAGGAGGAAGTATAACTCTCATTACTCACAGAAGACATGATACTGTACACAGAAAACCCTAAAGCAGTGCTTCTCAACCTTCCTAATGCTGAGACTCTTTAATACAGTTCCTCATGTTGTGGTAACGCCCAACCATAAAATTATTTTCAAGCTACTTCATAACTAATTTTGCTACTGTTATGAATCATAATATACGTATCTGATATGCAAGATGTATTTTCATTGTTACAAACTGAACATAATTAAAGCATAGTGACACTGGGGTGGTGGGGGCTTGTCCTGGGGGCAGGGTGGGGTGTCAATAGGAGTCGAAACTGGTTTGGCTCAGTGGATAGAGCCTTGGCCTGCGGACTGAAAGGTCCCAGGTTCAATTCCGGTCAAGGGCATGAACCTGGGTTGCGGGCACATCCCCAGTAGATGTGCAGGAGGCAGCTGATCGATATTTCTATCTCTCTATCTCTCTCCCTTCCTCTCTGTAAAAAATCAATAAAATATATATATTAAAAAAAAAGATATATGGAGTATGTTAAACAATAAAAAAAAGAAAGAAAATGGTGCACACACACACACAGAGGATTATTATTGTATTATTCAGCCATTAGAAAAAGAAATTCTGCCACTTGTAACAACCTGGATCTTGAGGGCAGGATGCTTTGTGAAATAAGTCAGAAAAAGAGAAATGCCATGTGCTCTCACTTGTCTGTGGAACCTTTAAAAAAGCACCTCCATAGATACAGCGCACAGACTGATGGTTGCTAGAGGTTCCAGGAGTGGTGTACAGGGTGCGCTGAGGGTCAAATGGATGACGGGTGTCAAAAGGTACAAACTTCCAGTTATAAAATAAGTCATGGAAATGCAGCTTACAGCATGGTATCTGCAGTTATTAATACTATATTTCAGATTTGAAATTTGCTAACAGTAAATCTTAAAAGTTCTCTTTACAAGAAAAAATATTCTGTAACTATGTATGATGACAGATGCTAACTAGACTTATTGTGATCACTTCACAATACATACAAATATCAAATCTTTATGCTGTACACCTTAAACTAATATGTTATATGTCAATTGTAACTTAATAGAAAATAAAATCCCTTCTATAAAAAAAAGATTACAGTGGATTTGAAAAACTGTAATCACCTAGTGATGTCACACCCATCACAATGTCATAGGGAAATGCATTACTCAGATGTTTATGATGACGCTGGTGTAAACAAGCTTCCTGTGCAGCCAGTCCTATGAAAGTCCAGCACACACAGTTATGGTCACTACATAGAATACTTGATGATGAGAAACTGGTTTATGCATTTGCTATACTATCCTCTTTATCTTTGTGTGCTTTCTACTTAGTGACAGAAAACTTTGCTGTGAAGCAGTATGCTGTTTCATGCGGGCAGTAGCCTCACAGGTCTTGTGTTGACTGTGCCTTTTGATTGCATCATTGCACCCTGGGCTGTTTTTTGTAAATTTCCTGGTCTAAGTGTACAGTGTCACAAAGTCTAGAGTCGTGCACACTAACAGCCTAGGCCTTCATATTCACTCACCAATCACTGACTCCTGCAGAGCAGCCTCCAATCCTGCAGCCCACTCAGGGTCAGTGCACCACACGGATGTACCATTTTCTACATTGCACACCACATTTTTACTGCACCTTTTCATAAATGCTTCCTACCATTGCATCACAATTGCCTACAGTATTCAGTACAGTAGCATGTTGCACAGGTTTGTTGCCTAGGACCCAGAGGCTACACCATATGGCCTAGGTGTGTAGCAGGCTACACCATGCAGGTTTGTAAGAGAACTGAAAACAAAACTGCCTCAAGATGTCCCCCCCAGGTTCAGGGGTGCAGGACTGTAGGTAACTGCAGTTTCACCTCTCCCAGGAGTCAAGTTTTAACCCAGTCACTCTGCAACTTGCTGTTCCACACTAATCTGCCTAAAGACTCCTGCTGTTCCTTCCCCTAAGGAAGGGTGACCCTGCCTGAAGCAATCCCCTCTTTTCTTTCACTAATAACCTCTCAAAGCCACTTCCTTTCTGCCTGTTGTAAACGCCTTCCATTGTGAACAGCTGCTCTGAGATTATATTTACTGGACGGGATGGGGAATGGGAAATCCAGCCAGTTAACCTTCCAGTTTATTCAGTTGAATTTTGTTTTTAACTGTTTGAAAAGCAGCACAAAACAAATAGCTGATAAGATGCTGTGACTCAGAGAAGGGAAGATGGCGGTTAGGATTCCGGGGAGAGACTGGAAGTGCAGGCATTTGCTGCAGAGCTAGGCCTGGGGGACAGGGGGTGGACTTGAGAGCCTGCTCCACAAACATCAAAACTCCGGAGAAAACGGGGTCCTTCTGGGGGGAAAGGAGGGACAGGGGGCCCCACAGACCACACCTCCTCCCATGCACGAACCGCGGGGACCGAGTCCCCATTGTCCCCATGACCCTCCCCGTGGTCACCGCACCGACTGCGGAGCCGCGGGGATGAGGGTGCAGAGCTGCCCAGACGCGCTCCGCAGCCCAAGGCCCTGCCGCGGGGACACACTGGACGCCCGGGTCCCGGCTGGGCCCCACCCTGCGAGCCCGAGGGGCCTGCAGTTTCAGCGGAGCCCCCGGCGCCTCGGGTCCGCAGGCTCCGGACCTGACCGTGGAGAGACGGTCCCGCCACGGCGGCTCCACCCGCGCCTCCTCCCCGTCCCCGCGCCCGGCCGCACACTCACCATTTCTGGTTCCTGGGCCCCCCGAGTCCCGCCTGCAGCTCCCAACGCCTTACAGGTCGCAGATGGACAGACGAGGACAGAACAAGGGAGATGCGATTGACTGAACTTCCGCGTAGTTGCAGAGCGTAGCCCCACCCACCTGCCCCCCAATAGCCCCAACCACCCGCCCCCACAGAAACCCCACCCATCGGCCTCAAGAGCAACTCCACCCACCTGGCGCCCAGCTCAGATGACAGACACTTCGCACATCATCGCCCCCTAGCGCCTGAGGTGCACAGGCCTGAGCCCAAAGCAGCCAGATCTCCTGTCCAAGGACATTTGCACTGAGAGGCAGCGCTGAGAGTCCCCAGGGAACAGTGGTCCTTCCTTGCAAACACACACACTGAAAAGGCACCTAATGAACCTGGCTTCATTTTCATCTTTGTTGACACCTGGAGTCTGACGTGTGCATTTGCAGAAAAGGTGCACAGGCTCAGGGACCAGGGATGCCTTAGGGTGGTACCTTCCAGAACCACAGTCAGATTCCCATAAAGAGCATTGAAACCAGAAACAAGCCATCATTTCCAGCGGGAAAAGTGACTTCTGTACATTTAGAATGGTTAACTTTAGAAAATGTTTTTCACATGAAAACATGTGTTCCCACTGGTGATTCAGTCACACTCCTCTGAGGTCATGAGCCACCCCTTACTTGTGGTTATCGTGTGGGCAATTCCACAGACCTACCCAGAGCAAGGAGACAGGCCAGGTACAGAGGTCACCAGGGTGGGAAGCCCAGGTGTGTAGCTATGGGCAACCAATTGTAGGGTGGGAGCCTTGTCCAGAGGGTGACCTTTCCCCCTCTAACTCCAGGCCCAGATAAGCAGCAAAATGCCAGGGCTGACATCAGGACCAGCTGCGTTGAATAATGACCCCTGGCCTGGTGCCAGCCAATCCATCAGTGGAGGCTACATCCCTGAATGGACACACCTGGAAAGCTACAGAATAGTCCATTCAGCTCTTCCCCTGGGACCTCCCCTGAAATCTCCACCCTTAAAACCTTTAGGAAGGAGAACCCAGTGCGCTCTCCCTGGAGCACACCTGCACCTTTCCGTTCCCCTTCATCTCCTCCTGCCCCAGGCAGTTTACCATTAGCTTGTGCTCCCAAGCGCCAAGGGCCCTTCCCTTACCTCCCTAACTCCTTTCCTAAGCCCACTTCTTCTAAAAATTACTTCTCCTACCTCTGTAATTTACCCAGTAAATGTTCTCTTACAGTTTCGGTCTTGCTCTTACTTCTTTCCCAGCCCAGTGATGGCAAACCTTTTGAGCTCAGCATGTCAGCATTTTGAAAAACCCTAACTTAACTCTGGTGCCCTGTCACATATAGAAATTTTTTGATCTTTGCAACCATAGTATAACAAAGATATATATTTTTTATATTTATTTTATATATTTAAATGCCATTTAACAACGAAAAATAAACCAAAAAAATGAGTTCGCGTATCACCTCTGACACGCGTGTCATAGGTTCGCCATCACTGTCCTAGCCAGAACCCAAGTACCCAGGCTGCTGAACCCATGTTTGGTCTGAGCCCAGTCATACATCTGGTGCCATTCCTGTTGCCACCACAGTTACACTGTTGAATCCAGCAATAATGAGGTTTATCACAAAACTGGGTTCCATCTGTCAATGTAAGAATCATTCAAACCTCACGAGAATTTTTGTGAGTTTATTGTCAGGAAGCAAAATGTCAATGGATTGAGATATTGTTCCAGGGAATGGCAGTTTTGTGCCTTATCTATAATAATAAAAGCATAATATGCTAATTAGACCAGATGTCCTTCGGGGCGAAGCCGGGGCTGAGAGGGAAGCCCAGATCCTAGGTCCTACAGGTGGCCAGAGGGAAGCTTGTGCCAGAAGCCTGGGGAAGTAAGGCCTACTCTTGCACGAATTTCCTGCATTGGACCTCTAATTTTATATATTACAATCTGAAGAGAAGACAAAGTGGATTACATGAAATCCATTGGTGATACATTAGGGGGTAAGAGGTGGTGGCTCCTGTAGTCTCCATCACGGCAAACACAAGAGCCAGAATAGACTCAGTGTTGCTGCATCCACCTGCACCTTGGAAACCATGAGGTCTCAAGACTCACCCGACAAGGTGCTCTTTTCAGCCAAAGAGCCCCACTGAAAAGGCACAAGAAGTTCCTTGTATGTATAGAGAGATTTTCCCCGTAGCCTTGGCACATGGCCCTAATGGACAGAGTTACACACGGTTCAAGTAGCCGCTCTGGTGGAGGATCATTGAGAAGATGCCACAGCTGGTCAACCAATGAGCTGGGCAATGAGATTCCTTCCTCCCATCCCCGTCCTTGGGATATATGTTCTGCCCACGGATGGAGAGCTAAAGCCATTTCAAGGACGGAGGTTTGAGAGGACAATGCCTTGCTGACCCCATCTGACCGGGTGACCCAGTGAAGGCTTCTAGGTAAACTTAAGATTCTGGTGGGCAGTGTGGAGGTCTACTGCTCTAATAGCCACCCAAGACCACCCTGGTATGCAAGTTCCTTTTCGTATTAGAACTGCCACTTAAAAATCTGGACTGGTCTGTCTCTTTCTTTGGTCTTTCCTTTTCCTTCATGTGCTGGGCCAGTTTCAGTGTTCACTGGAGAACTCCCAAGTTGCACTCCAGCCTCTTATATCAGAATGAAAACAAGGAAGCAATGGATCCTTTTTGTGGTAGAAAGCATGAAATACATTTAAGTGGCAGAAGAACAGATATTTGTTTGTACCTACAAATATTTTTCCTTATTGTCTGACTGAAATATACACATGGTTTTCGAAGCAGTAGGGGAAGAATCAGTGACATTTTTCTATCTAGTTAAGAAGGCAATACATCGCCCTAACTGGTTTGGCTCAGTGCATAGACCATTGGCCTGCAGACTGAAGGGTCCCAATTCGATTATGGTCAAGGGTGAAAGAACAAAGGAGAACTGACTATCCTCATCTTGTAAAGCTGGGTCCCCAACCAGACCGCAGGAATGTCCTAACCTACCCAACCCCCACCTGAATGGACCAATGAAGCTCCAGGAACGCGGCTAAGGTCCAAATTAGGCTATACCATAGAGGGGTGTTTCCAGCACAGTTCTCCCACTGCAGACACAGCTGATTCTCACAGTCAATTGACCTGGAGGTAAATTCCTCCCAGTGATACCTACAACAATCAAGGCTAAACTACAACAAGACTGTGCACAAAGCCCACAAGGGGGTGTACCAAGAGAGTCCACCTCAGGTAATTGGGGAGGCTGAGCCACTGGGCCCTATAGGACACCTAGCACAGAAAGCCACTCTATCAACACAGGGAAGCATAAAAAATGTGGAGACAAAGAAACAGGTCACAAATGACAGAAATGGAGGAAAGCAAACTACTGGATATAGAGTTCAAAACCACACTTTTAAGGTTTTTCAAGAACCTTCTAGAACCGCCGACAAATTTAGTAAGACCCTCTAAAAGACAGGTGAGACCACCGATAATATAGTGAGACCCTCAAGAAATCTAGTGAGACCCTCGAGGTTACGAAAAAGGACCAACTAGAAATTAAGCATACAATGACTGAAATAAAGGAGATTATGCAGAGTTCCAACAGCAGACTAGAGGATCGCAAGAATCAAGTCAAAGATTTGAAATATGAAGAAGCAAAAAACACCCAACCAGAAAAGCAAAATGAAAAAAGAATCCAAAAATACGAAGATAGTGTAAGGAGCCTCTGGGACAGCCTCAAGCATACCAACATCCGAATTATAGGGGTGCCAGAAGATGAGAGAGAGCAAGATATTGAAAACCTATTTGAAGAATTAATGACAGAAAACTTCCCCTACCTGGTGAAAGAAATAGACTTACAAGTCCAGGAAGCGCAGAGAACACTAAATAAAAGGAATCCAAAAAGGACCACACCAAGGCACATCATAATTAAAATGCCAAGAGAAAAAGACAAAGAGAGAATCTTAAAAACAGCAAGAGAAAGAAACTCAGTTACCTACAAGGGAGTACCCATACGACTCTCAGCTGATTTCTCAACAGAAACTTTGCAGGCCAGAAGGGAGTGGCAAGAAATATTCAAAGTGATGAATGCCAAGAACCTACAACCAAGATTACTTTATCCAGCAAAGCTATCATTCAAAATTGAAGGTCAGATAAAGAGCTTCACAGATAAGGAAAAGGTAAAGGAGTTCATCACCACCAAACCAGTATTATATGAAATGCTGAAAGGTATCCTTTAAGAAGAGGAAGAAGAAGAAAAAGGTAAAGATACAAATTATGAACAACAAATACACATCGATCAACAAGTTAATCTAAAATCAAGTGAATAAATAATCTGATGAACAGAATGAACTGGTGATTATAATAGAATCAGGGACATAGAAAGAAAGTGGACTGACTATTCTTGGGGCGGGGAGGGGTGTGGGGGATGTGGAAAGAGACTGGACAAAAATTGTACACCTATGGATGAGGACAGTAGGGGGGTGGTGAAGGCAGAGAGTGGGATGGGAACTGGGTGGAGGGGAGCTATGGAGGGAAAAAAGAGGAACAACTGTAATAATCTGAACAATCAAGATTTCATTTCAAAAAGAAAAGAAATGGCAGTGGGGAAATGTTAGGGGCAGGAATAGAATATTGGGGACTAGCTATGATTATGGAAAACATTAATCATTCTCTATTAACCAGGATTGTCTTGTGTTGGTTCAAGAAAGGTCATTCTGACCTGGCTGGGAGTTGTATGCCCCTGAGCCCTGGGAGTCAACCTTGGACTTAGGAGTCAACAATGGAATGCGGTCCATTCTAATGAAAGGATTAACAACCTTATTGCCCAAACAATGGAATCCAACCCCAGCCTCCTACCCCTACCTCCCCCTACCTTACATATAATCCATATTTCCCTGTGTAATCTGTGTCTTACCTTACATAACCAGCTGGCTTATGAGGGGCTGTAGAGGAAATTTGTGTGGATGACCTGCTGTTCTCCCATACTGCTGGCATTATTGGAATAAACACTCATATATAATTAAAAAAATAATCTAGAAAAATGATAAAAAATAAAATTTGGTTGAAGAAAATGTATCGAATCTTGTATGTTCATTATAATAATAATTCATAATATGTCCTATAAAATAAAAGGCTAATATGCAAATCGATTTAATGATGGAACAACCGGTTGCTATGAGGGGCACTGACCATTAGGGGGCAGATGCTCAATGCTGGAGTTGCCCCTTGGTGGTCAGTGCACTCCCACAGGGGGAACACCACTCAGACAGAGGCCCTAAGCCAGACTCATGGCTGGCAAGCAAAATGTTGGTGGCGGGAGCTTCTCCAATGTCTGCAGCAGCACTAAGGATATCTAACTGCCTAAGGCATCAGTCAGACAGCCCCCAAGGGTCCCAGACTGCTAGAGGGTGCAGGCCAGGCTGAGGGACCCCCCCCCTCCAGTGCAAAAATTTTGTGCACCAGGCCTCTAGTAACTAAATAAAGGTAACAACAATGTTTACCTGAAAGGCCATATTAGAATGGAATATTTTCTATATCGTCTCCATATGTGAAAACACAATATCAGTTAGCATTAGATGGCTTAGTAAAAGTTAATAAAATATTCTTTTTAATATGTTTTTGATTTCAGAGATGAAGGGAGAAAAAGAGAGATACAAATATCGCTCCCTCTGCCACTTGCTGCTGCGTCAGTAAGGAGGGTAGGAGAGCCAACACCGGGTTTGAATAAAGACTCTTATGCTTTTGCATCAGAACTGGCTGGTTCCCTGGTGTGGTTTCTTGGGGATCCTGAAATCTGGGCATAACATTTGGGGGCTCGTCTGGAATCCCCAAGTCCTTCAAGGGACCCCTGATCCGGAGAGTCTGACTGACCACGTTTGTCTCTGCCAGGTCACAAGCCCAGCTCCTTCTGTGCCCAGGACAGCAGGGAGCCTGAGTGGAAGATGACCTCTAACCAGACACACCCACTGCAGATCACCCTCAAGAAGAGAGCGGACCTCGCCGGACCCCTTGTAATCCTCCTAATGCTGTTGACTTCCGGCCCTTGACTAGTCTAATTTGTCAAGAACCGTCCACCTCATGATTGAGCCAGAAGTTCCAAGACAAAGGGGGGGAATGAAAGGGCGAGGGCTATGTCCTCCATCTTGCCCGAGTAAGGACTATGCCCTCCATCTTACCCTGGATCCTCCATTTTTGGGCAGCCATGTGCTCCGCAAGGAGCTTCTTCCTGGAAGCCCAAGCCTCTGCTAGACACACCCAGGACTTCTTTAAACTAACCAATGACAATCAAGGGAAGTGCACGCCATAGATATACCACATCCTGTGTAACAAGACAGCGACTTGCGCCTGGCCAATTGGCAGAGCCCACAGTCCTTTCTCCTCCCCTTACTCCAACCCCCTATAACACCCCTCTCCCCACAGGGCTGGCTCTCTCTGCCACTTGCTTCTGAGTCAGTAAGGAGGGTAGGGGAGCCAAGCCCAGTTTGAATAAAGACTCCAATGCTTTTGCATCGGGGGGGGGGGGGGAAGAAATATCAATGATGAGAAGGAATCATTGATCAGCTGCCTCCTGCACAACCCACATGAAAGATTGAGCCCACAACCCATGCATGTGCCCTTGACCGGAATAAAAACCGGGACCCTTCAGTCTGCTGGCCAATGCTCTCTATCCACTGAGCAAAACCAGGTAGAGCAATAAAATATTTTTATAAAACAGGAAAAGCGTTCCCTTATTAGAAATATGTAAATGCAGCCCTTGTCAAGTAGCTTAGCTAGTTAGAGAGTTGTCCCGCTAGCCCAAGGTTGCAGGTGAGATTCCCAGTCAGGACACAAGTAAGAGGCAATCAATGAATGCATAGATGAGTAAAATAACAAATCAATGTTTTCTTTTTGTCTTTAAAATCAATTTTTGAAAATTGAAAATAGTTTAAGGGAGCTCTGAGATGACATCAGGCATAACAACATTTGTGTTACAGGGATAGCAGAAGAGAAGAAAGAAAGCAAAGAATTGGAACCTTTTTAAAAAAATAATTACAGAAAATTTCCATAATCTGGCAAAAGAAAATAGACAGAAGTCCAGGAAGTACAGACAGTCCCAAGCAAGATGAACCAAAGGCCTATTTTAAGACCCATCATAATTAAATTGCCAAAGATCAAAGACAAAGACGATCTTAGAAGCAGTAAGAAAAAACCAGCTGGTTACATACAAGGGAAATCCCATGAAAGTGTCAGCTGGATTCTTAATAGCAACTTTACAGGGATGTGCCCACAACCAAGGTGCACGCCCTTGGCCTGAATCAAACCTAGGACCTTTCAGTCTGCAGGCTGACACTCTACCCACAGAGACAAATCGGTTAGGGCAAGCCTGGATATTTTTACTGATGAGAGAAAGAGAGAGAGGCATCAGTGTGGAAGGAAAACATGAATTGGTTGCCGCCCACATCTACACGACCAGGGATGGAACCAGCAACATGGGTATGTGCCCTGACAAGGACTCAAACTGGCAACCTTTCTGTGCTCAGGACAATGTCCAACCAACTTACCCACACTGGCTAGGGCTGGCATGGAATATTCCTAGTAATGAAAAAGACCTACAACCTAGATTACCCTACCCAGTGAGACTAAAATTCAGAATTAAAAACAAAAAACAGATAAAGACTTTCCCAGACAAGAAAAAGGTAAAGATGTTCAGTGCCATTAAACCAGTTTTACAAGAAAAGTTAAAGGGCCTTACTTAAAAACAAAAGAAAATATTAAAAATATGAATAATAAAATGTTAATTAATTATTGTTCCCATAGCAAGAATTTATTTTATAAATTATTAATCATACTTCAACACCTCCAGTCTAAACTCTAATAATCTATTTGACTCACTCGAAATAACAGAGCTTGTAATATTCCTACCAACACTTGGAAGAAGCAAGCCAAACAATAATTTAATACATGCAATGTAGCGATAAAATATGTTATTTCTCTGAGAGGCACTTGTGTCCAGAATACTTGAAAATATTTTATACTTTATTTTAAGTTGCAATGATTGCATACATTTTTATTCATTAAAAACCTGAGGTTGCCGAAACTGGTTTGGCTCAGTGGATAGAGCGTCGGCCTGCGGACTGAAAGGTCCCAGGTTCGATTCCGGTCAAGGGCATGTACCTGGGTTGCGGGCACATCCCCAGTGGGAGATGTGTGGGAGGCAGCTGATCGATGTTTCTAACTCTCTATCTCTCTCCCTTCCTCTCTGTGAAAAATCAATAAAATATATTAAAAAAAACAACAAAAAAAACACCTGAGGCTAAAATAAAGTGAATAAATATTTAAAGGTGACAAACTTGGGGAGAGGAAGTGCTGCATCCAGAAAGATACCCAAGAGGAACCACCCGAAGGACTTCTCATAGGATTTCTGTTCCCCAGAAAAGATCCTGGAAAGAGAGGCACAAAATGTTTATGCAAATTACACCCAGGTGGTTATTAGCTACCTGTAAATACACACACGCACACACACAATACACTTTTTAATAACAGCCATTTATTGACTGAGAAAATAATTAAAATTTGCGTCTATTCTATTTTTAAAAAAGTGTCAATGGGCACAAAATAAATCACTTGTGTAAAGTCACATCACCAAAAGCAAAACTTAATACAGTCATGAGCTACATAACAACATATGCTGAACAACAGACCCCACATTTAGGATGGTAGACCCATAAGATTAAAATGGATTTGGAATAAAAAAATAAAATCCCTAGGAATAAATTTACCCAAGAAGGTAAAAGACCTGTACTCAGAAAATTATAATACACTAAAGAAAGGAATTGAAGAAGATACAAATAAATGGAAGTAAATACTATACTCATGGATAAGAAGAATTAACATCATTAAAATGTCCATACTACCCAAGGTGATCTATAGATTCAGTGCAATTCCTATCAAAATACCAATGATGTTTTCCACAGGACTGGAATAATTCAAAATGTGTCCCTAGCTGGTTTGGCTCAGTAGATAGAGTGTCAGCCTGCAGACTGAAGGGTCCTGGGTTTGGTTCCGGTCAGGGGTACATGCCCGGATTGCAGGCTCAATCCGCAGTGCAGGGCATGCAGGAGGAAGCCGATTGATGATTCTCTCTTATCATTGATGTTTCTGTCTCTCTCCCTCTCCCTTCCATTCTGAGATCAATGAAAATATATTTTAAAAAATATTAGTAATTCAAAATTTTATATGGAACCACAAAAGACCCCAAATAACCACAGCTATCTTGAGGAAGAATAACAAAGTCAGAGATACCACAATAACTGATATGAAATTATACTACAAAGCTATAGCAATTAAACCAGAATGGTACCAGCATAAAAACAGACATATAGAACAATGGAAGAGAACAGAGAGCCCACAAATAAGTCCACACTTATATGGTAAATTAATATATGACAAAGGAGACAAATACACACAATGAAGTGAAAACAGTGTATTCAATAAATGCCATTGGGAAAATTGGAAAATGCGTGCAAAAAAATGAAACCTAGACCACGTTTTTACACAATATATACAAGAAAATAAACAATCCAATTAAAAGATGGCAGACGACCTGAATCTCCAAAGAGGATGTACATTACAGATGGCCAAAAGACATATGAAAAGATGTTCAGTGTCACTGTTCATCAGAAAAATACAAATTAAAACTAAAACTGTGCCCTAACTGGTTTGGCTCAGTGGCTAGAGCTTTGGCCTGCGACTAAAGGGTCTCAGGTTCGATTCCAGTGAAGGGCACATCCCCAGTAGAGGGTGTGCAGGAGGCAGCTGATTGATGTTTCTCTCTCATCAATGTTTCTGATTCTCTATCCTTCTCCCTTCCTCTCTGTAAAACAATCAATAAAATGTATTTAAAAAATAGACAAGTGGATAACGAAGAAGTGGTACATATATACAATGGAATATTACTTGGCCATAATAAAAAATGAAACCTTACCTTTTGCAACAGCATGAATGGACTTAGAGGTTAAACTCAGTGAAATAAGTCAGACAGAAAGATAATTACCATATGATTCCAATTATATTTGAAATCTAAAGAAAAAAATCAATGAGCAAACAAAATAGAAAGACTCATAGAGATCAAACTGATGGTTGCCAGAGGAGAGAAGGTTTGGAGGCTGGAGGAAATGGTGAAGGGATTAAGAAATACAAATTGGTACGATTAAAAATGGCGGCAGAGTACTAGTAAGTTGATATTGCACAGACATGGTCCTGGAACAAACTTGAAGAGCAACTAATATACAGAAAAACTTCCTGAATAATCAAATGGAAGATTCACTGGATAGAACCCTAATCCTTGGGTGGAAGTAGATGGGCTTAATGGTAAAAGCATGAGAGTGGAAGATTGGGGTTAGGAGAGAGAAATCCGTTTGACTGGAATCACTTGAAATAACCTCAGGGATTGAAGGAAGAAATATTTTCTCACACACGGCAACTAATGATTTCAGGTAAGAACTGTTCCTCTAACCAAGAAGCTGCTTAGCTGGCTTCATTTTCTTTCAGCTCCCAAATCGGGAGGAGCAGGTGTCCAGCTCAGCTCTGACTGGCTGCAGGTTGGGGGAAGGGCTTCTCTTGGCAGCTGATATTAAAAGGTCAAGGGACTTGCAGGACTCATAGGCCACCGTCTAAGTGAGGACTGAGATTTCTGGGGCATCCACTTCTCATTGCAGAGCCCAGCTTCCCGAAGAAACCCACCTCAGTCCATGCCTTCTTTCGGGGCCCACTGGTGGTTGAAGCAACTCTGGCAGGACTCCTGGCAGAAATCAACTATCCCGTCTGTCTGGATGACCTGAGAAAGCCTGTCACTATGGAAGGTGAGCACAACGTCCGTCACTCCTGCATCCAGCAGACCTGGGCTGATCTACAGGACAGGTTCCCTTGCCCTGTGTGCCGTCACCCATGTGAAGAGAGGCATGTGAGGAGCAACACCCAGCTGGGAAGGATGGTGGTCATCACCAAGCTCCTCTAGACCACCAGGGGCAAGAAGAGACAGGAAGAGGTGCTTGTGGGACAAGCAGAAGGTCCTGACCTGCTTCTGAGAGAAATACCTAGAGCTGGTGTGTCACCTGTGCACTCAGCCCCCTGACCACCAGGAGAGGCCCATGGAGGGGGCTGCCTGTCATCACAAGCAAAGGCTCAGCAGCTACTTTGAGCCCCTGAAGAAGCAGGTGGCAGACATTCAGAAATTAATAAGCATTCAAAGCAAAAAACTCTTAGAATTTAGAGAGAAGATGGAAAACCAAAGGCTGAAATTATTCTCTGAATCTGAGCACCTTTGGCACTTTTTAGAACATGAGCAAGAAGCAGATCTTTCAAGATTAGCTAATGAAGAAAAGGCTCTTGAAAAGAAACTCAGTGCTAATATAACTGCACTTTCAAAGTACAATTCCACATCCAAAGATCTACCAAGTAAGGTAGTAGAGTGCACTGCGCTGAGGGCAGTGGAATGGCTGTTTATTTATCTTCCATGACTTCGCTTTCATGCTCCTCCTCTAGCCTAAATAAGCTTTCTGGAGTGCCCCACCAATACACTCTTTTATCTTTTCAGAATCCAACTCATCTTTCAAGATCCCAGCCAAACAAAACTTATTCTCTGTAAAACTTGTCTAGACAAGTGTTTTCTTTCTACTTGAAAACTCCTATGAAACATACAACCCTTAATATTTAGTTGCAATATTTCTCATGCTGCCTTGTATTATTTTGCAAGACTACATTGAAGGTGTTGAGCCTACAATAGTGTCTGTTCCCTGTCTCTCATTTGATGTTCAATAAACACATGGCTATATCAAAGACACTGTCCAATGGATCGCACAGGAATTATAAGTCCATACAAATAGGACAAATCATTCTCTAATTCACATCTGCAAGTGAAAGGGGAAGGGAAGATGCCTCCTGAAAACAAATAATTTCATTTCCCCCATTAATAACTACATTTCTACCTGCAGAACAAATCTCTTGTTTTTGCCCACACCAAATCTCTTCTCTATCTTTTGTGACAATAACTATTTTCGTTGGGGACCCACCATCTACCTCTGCATTAAGTCTCAATGGGAACATCTTTCAACACTCTTCTCCCTCCTCTGGCCTAAGGATGGTCATGGAAGTAAAGAGATCTGGGCAATTCAACTCTGTGGGCAGTAATGCCAAGGGAGACCCTGGTTAACACAGATCCACTCCAGGGCAGACCCTGACAGGACTTGAGCTGCCCCTGCTGGGTCCTTTCAGAGACCTGTGTTCCTCTGCCCATTTCAGAGAAATGCCTGTCTTCCTTACATTAGCCAGAGTTGGTTTCTCTGCTTGCAAACAATTAACCTCCACTAAAAAGCCTTCACTTTTTTGAAGTCACTGAAGTGTCTGGGCCTATGACATGGCAGATCATTTTTAGCTTTGTACTGAACGATAGGATTCATATCCACAAATTCAGTGATAAGATCATAGTAATATTTCTACTAATTTATCAATCCAAATTAGTGCTTTAATGTCTCTCCACTTTATATTTTTCAAAGTTCACTCATTTTATTTTGTGCCAGTAGGGTAATTCAGTCATTTCTAGGTACAAATATGTTTCCCCTAAAAATGTTGCAATATACTTAAGAAAATATTTTTTGCAATTATGCTTTCCCTCCATACACTGTAAAATAGGGCACTGTATTCTAGTAATCTGCTTTGGCTCCATCTAAGAAAGAAGAGTAAAAAATCGTTGCATTCCTACAATGCTGCCGCCTAAATTCAAAACATCCATTGTTTTCCTCCAAAGTCGGTTTTCAGGTAATGATAGCCACAGGTCTGCCCATGGGATGCTGGTGGCTGGCCTGCCTGTTGCAGCCGCTCCAGGTCCCACAGCCCTTCAGAGCCAAGGTAGGCGACCCGCAAGGAGGGGAGATTCTGAAAGGACAGAACAGGACTGATAGCTGTGTCCCTAACCCCTCTTCCAAGAAAAAGCCACAGAATGTATCAGTTACTCAGCCTGCCCTTATCTCGGCCAATGGGAAAGCGGGGGAAACTAGCCCAAGGCCAAAAGTATGCTAGCCACCCCCCGTGTCTTTGTGTAACCAGACCCTAGCTGCACCCTGCCCTTGCATCACTAGCCCCCGGCCCTCACTCAACCACCGGAATCGGCCAAATCAGTGGTCAGAGTGTGCCCCCACCCCCCGACCCCAAGCCCTATAAATTCTTTGTTCTCTTGGAACTACGGGCTCTCTCGCACCCTACTGCTGCGTCGGTAGGGGAGGCAGAGGGACCAAGTCCCAGGCTGGAATAAAGACTCTATGCTTTTGCATCGGACTCAGTGCTCCCTGGTGATGTCCTTTGGGGCATGTTGAAGTCTGGGCATAACAATTCGCCCTGCACGTGCCAGTGGGATAGAGGGGAGCCCAGCAGTCGAGCACCGAGGCCACACACAGAGCCTGGACTGTGAGGCCAGGTGCAGAGCTCAGTTCCCAGAGCAGATTCACACTGCATGTGGGCTGGGAAGCCCCCACACAACCATCACCCAGCAAACTACCCTGGTGAAGAACCAGGATAAAAAGGCAAAGCCGATGTGTTAGGGAACCCACCCCACCCTGTAACTCCTCCTGCAACCCCGCACTCTGAGCCAGGCCCCTTCATGAAGCTTATTTCCATCATGTCTTCTTTTATGTCTTGAAAGATGTGTGACACAACATAAGGTTTTCCCACAATGCTTTCATTGATAATGTTTTTCCCTAGTATGTGTTCTTCCTTCAATGCTTTCTAAGAGACTTGGAGAAACTGAAAACTTGACCACATTCATTACATTCATAGAGCTTTTCTGCACTGTGTGCTTAAATGGCTGGGGATGTGCAGGAGGCATCGAACTGATTTGTTTCTTTCATATCAATATTGCTCTCTGTCTTACTCTCTGACTTCCACTGTCTCAATGGAAAAATATCCTCTGGTGAGGATGAAAAAAAAAAAAAAAAAAAAAAAAAGAACCGGGATGGTCAAAGGCTTTTCTACAATCTTTACACAATAGGGCTTATTTTCAGTGTGAATTCTTTCATTCTTTATAATTTCTCTCCACTATTATTAGTGTTTTTGTGATTTTGAAGGGAACTGGGATTAATAAATGGTTTTCCACATGGATAACATTCATAGAGTTTTTCCTTAGTATGAGTTCTTTTATGATGTTGGCAGGAACGTGGAGAAGAGAAAGTTTTACCACAATGGTTACATTCATAGGGTTTTTCCCAAGTATGAATTTTTTCATGATTTCTAAGCAAAGAGGGATAAAAGAAAGTTTTACCACATTCCTTACATTCATGAGACATCTTTCCATGATGAATTAGTTTATGTTCACTAAGACATTTGGCAGAAAGGGCTTCCTCACATTGCTTTCAGTCGTAGAGTTTCTCCCCAGTATGTATATTTTTATGATCTCTAAGAGATGCAGGAAGACTAAAAGCCTGACATACATGGTTTTTTTTTTCCAGTACGTGTTCTATCATTTTATGGGAGGGAAGCTGGATAAGATACACTTTTACCATAATGCTTACGTTCATAGGGTTTTCATCCAGTATGAATTGTTTCATGTCTTCTAAGTAAAGAGGGAAAAGGAAAGGTTTTCCCACATTCCTTACATTCATGAGACTTCTTTTCTTCATGACTTCTTTTATGACTTCCAAGAGAGCAGGGAGAAATGAAGGCTTTCCCACATTCCTTACATTGATAGGGCTTTTCCCCAGTATGGATTCTTTCATGATATTGAATGGAAGTTGAAGAAGACAAAACTTTACCACATAGCTTACATTTATAGGATTTTACAACAGTATGAGTTCTATCATGACGTTGAAGAGAAGATTTATAATAGAAACCTTTACCACACTGCTTACATTCATAGCATTTTATGCCAGTATGAGTTCGTCCATGACTTTGGAGGGCAGACAGATAATAGAAAGCTTTACCACAATGCTTACATTCATAGGGTTTTTCCCCAGTATGAATTCTTAAATGATATCTAAGTTTACAGGGATGATGGAATGTTTTACCACATGCCTTACATTCATGAGGCTTCCTTCCATCATGAATTCTTTGATGACATCGAAGAGAACTGAGGTAACTGAAGACTTTCCCACATTGCTTACATGCATAGGGTTTTTCCTTATTATGAGTCATTTCATGATTTCGGAGGGAAGATGGATAATAGAAAGCTTTACCACATTGCTTACACTCATAACGTTTTACACCAGTATGAATACTTTCATGAATTTGGAAGTAATATTGATAATAGAATGTTTTACCACATTCCTTACATTCAAGAGGCTTCTTTCCATCATGAATTCTTTTATGCTTTCCAAGAGAGCTGGGGAAAATGAAGGCTTTCCCACATTCCTTACATTGATAGGGTTTTTCCCCACTATGCATTCTTTTGTGATATTTAAGGGAAGTTGAATAAGAGAAAACTTTACCACAAACCTTACATTTATAGGGTTTTTCCCCAGTATGAGATCTTTCATGATCTTGGAAAGAAGACTTGTAATAGAAACCTTTTCCACAATGCTTACATTCATAACGATATTCCCGAGTATGAGTTCTTTCATGACGTTGGAGGGCAGATAGAAAATAGAAACCTTTGCCACAATGCTTACATTCATAGGGATTTTCCTCAGTATGAGTTCTTTCATGATTTCTAAGGGAAGAGGGATGATAGGGTTTTTTACCCGTATGCATTCTTTTATGATATAGAAGAGCAGCTGAATAAGAGAAAAGTTTACCACAAACCTTACATTCATAGGTTTTCATTCCAGTATGAGTATTTTTACGATTTCTAAGGGAATAGTGATGATGGAATGTTTTGCCACATTCCTTACATTCATGAGGCTTCTTTTCATCATGACTTATTTTATGATTTGCAAGAGAGCTGCTGGAACTGAATGCTTTCCCACATTGCTTACATTCATAGCATTTTTTCTCAGAATGAGTTCTTTTATGATCTTGGAGGGAAGTTGAATAAGACAAAACTTTACCACATAGCTGACGTTCATTTGATTTTTCCCCAGTATGAGTTCTTTCATGATCTTGCAGGTAAGAGTGATAATAGAAACCTTTACCACAATGCTTACATTCATAGCATTTTACCCAAGTATGAGTTCTTTCATGATTTCTAAGGGAATAGGGATGATGCAATGTTTTACCATATTCCTTACATTCATGAGGCTTCTTTCCGTCATGACATCGTTTATGTTTTCCAAGACAGCTGCTATAATGGAAGGCTTTCTCACATTGCTTACATTTATAGGGTTTCTTCTCAGTATGCATTCTTTCATGATTTCGAAGAGAAGTGGAAAATACGAAAGCTTTCCCACACTGCTTACATTCATAGGGCTTTTCCCCAGTATGCATTCTTTGGTGAATTATAAGGGAATAGCGATGACAGAATGTTTTACCACATTCCTTACATTCATGAGGCTTCTTTCTGGCATGACTTCTATTATGTTCTCCAAAAGACCTGAGCTGATGGAAGACGTTCCCACATTCATAAGGTTGCTCACCAGTGTGTGTTCTTTCCTGATTTCTAAGTGAAGTGTAACTTAAAGCTTTTCCAGATTTCTTACATTGATATGGCTTTTCTGCAATGTGTGTTCTATCATTTTCTCCAGAGTACTTGGGAGAACTGAAAGCTTTGCCACGTTGCTTACTTTGATAAGGTTTCTCTCCGCTATGAGTATTTTTGTGAAGTTCAAAGTAAGTGAGACGATTAAAGCCTTTCCCATATTGCTCACACTCATATGGTTTCCCAGCGATATACGTTCTTTTATAATTTCTAAGGGAAGTTGAATAGTGGAAAGTTTTGCCACTGGGGCTGCCTTCATGGCTCTGAATATGTTGGTGAGGCTTGAAAACGTTCTCACATTCCTTATATTTATAAGGTATTTCTTTGTATTCCTGACACAGGTACAGTTTGGGTCCAATGTGAGAGCTCAGGTGGTTATTCAAGGATAAGTAACGTATGAAGATTTGCCTACACAACCTGGATTTAGGTTGTTTTATTTCAGTAGGAGTTTCCTTCTTTTCATTATGATTTGGAATTTGGCTGAAGTTTTCTCTGCATTGACTACCATCCTTCCTTGTACAGAGTCTCTCTACAATACGATTGCTGTAAAAATCAGAAGCATATTATTAATACTCTGTTAACAATTTAATATTTATTAATAGCATGACAATGACATTTTTAACATTTTCTAAGAAAGGGTGGGGCTTCTGAACATTCCATTTTTGAAAGTGGATATCTTAAAACTTCTGATATAGGCTGGATCATAGATATTATGAAAACACTTATATTCATTAATGGTACTTCTGTATATTGTTTCCAAGTGTAATTATTTCTTATATACTAAACATTGAGGTCATATTTCAAAAAAAAAAACACATTTTGATGAGATTATTCTAAAAATCAATACATTTAAAACTGGACTGATACAATTGGATTATCTGTTTTTGCTTTTCTGGACTTGGGTCATAGGGCTCAGTGGTTCAGGATAGACCCACACACCAGGGGCTAACTGGTTCAATTCCCTGAAAGGGAACATGGCCAGATTGCAGACTTATTAAACCCAGTACAGGACATGCAGGAGGCAGTCTCCTGATTTTTTTATCTCTCACTCTCAACACAATATATCAAAATCAATAATAGCATATTTTTGCACCACCAGCGAGTCTCACTGAACCTCTGAACCAGGTAGTCATAGTGCAATTTCTGGTCAGGGCACAATCCCAGGTTCCAGTCATGATTACAAATGTGGTGCATGCAGGAGGCAGCCATCAATAATTCTCTCTCATCATTGTTTCTTTCTCTTTCTCCCTCTTCCTACCTCTCTGAAGTAAATTTAAAAAAAATTAAACATACAAATGAATAAAATAAATATATAAAAAATATATTAAAAAACACACACACACAAAGACGCTCTTAATGCTTTCTCATGTCAATGAAACTCACCTAAGATTCATCCCATTCTTCTTATACTGATCTTCACTGTCATGGTCATCACGTTGTTCTAAAATACAGGCTAGAAAAAGCATTATAAACTATTAAAGAATATAAAAAATGGTTAGATTTTAAGTACACAATGAGTTGTGATCATTCCTGGTTTAATTACCAGTATACTCCCTTTCCATATTTCAGTTTTTGAAACAGCATTGATGAGCAAGCAATACTCGTTTTCTAATTGCTTAAGTAACAAGTGGTTGCAGGCCAGAGGTGCTCTGTGGTTGACTGTCAACCTATGAACCAGTATAAACTGGGAGGTCAAAGGTCAATTTCCAGTAGGACTGGTTTGCAGGCTAGATCCCCAGTGTGAGGCACGCACGAAGTACCAAATCAGTGATTTTCTCTCATCATTGATTTTTCTCCCATTCTCTCCCTCTCCTTCCTCTCTAAAATCAGTAAAAATATATATTAAAAAATAATTTGTGATACCTACCTACTGATGCCAGGTTCCAGAAGGTTTCCAACATCACATCTGTGTACAGTTTCTTCTGGGTGGGATCAAGGAAAGCCCACTCCTCCATGGTGAACTCCACATTAACATCCTCAAAGGCCACTGAGTCCTAAAACATCCCACATATACATATAGGAGAATGGATGAGATAGACAACCCTGGGGACCCATACATAATTCATAGGAAGTTCACATAGGACACATGATCCCCAACATTCAGTCTATGACTTGATTGTGAGAATATTATTAATTTGCCATATTCACTTCCTCAAGAGAGGAATTTATTGATATGATTTTATGGTGATCACTTCAACTCTTCTTTGCTCTCTAATGTCAGGGTAAAGAACACCTTGAACAACTTCTATATTAATAAGTTAAAATACTTCTGTTTTAAGCCCATCAATTCCTTGTGAGAAAATGCATCTCTATTATAACCACCATTTGATGCAGCAGTCCATGAAACATACAGTAATGTCTGCATAAAGTTTTAATGACTTTGAATACAATAAAGGCCTCATAGCTTTTTCTTCTATTCTCATCACCAAACAGGAGAGGCCAGGCAATGTGTGGAAATTCAAATTAGAACAAAGTGTACTTGGCCATATTTCCTGAAGTACTCCAAATTATCAGAAATAGTCAGATACACCTGAATGAATGAAAATATTCTTATGAAGGAGTATGAATGATCATTCGCTTTTATAATATTTGTTAGTAACTCAGTTCAACCTTCTTTTGCCTCTCTCATTTCCTGGAGATAGTAAGTTAGAGTTAGAGCTCAGGTATGAGCAAGATAGGGCAACTTAGCCCTCTACAAAAGTCCTCTACTCATGAGCCTCAGGGTTACTTCACACTGATTTTTAGGACACATAGACACGTATATTGAAATGATAATATCACACTAAAAAGAAGTCTTTCCAGCAGAATTGTGATACTATAACCAGGGCCTGGACCTTGAGGAACAATTTAAGACTTGGTATGTCCAAGGGCATTTAGTGATAGCTGCAATATTTTCATGTTGAAATTAATTTCAACAGAAACTAATATAAAATGAAATTAAACGTTAACTGTAATTGGAATGTAAACTATAAATGGAAGCATATATGGTATTTATGGAGGAAAAATTAATATAATTAAAATGTCCATACTACCCAAAGCAATCTATAGATTCAATGCAATTCCTATCAAGATACCCAAGATAAATCTCACATAACTAGAATAATCAAAAATTTTATATAGACCACAAAACACTCTGAATAGCAACAGCAATCATGAAAAATAAGAACAAATGTGGATGAATCACACTACCTAATATCCAACTGTACTACAAGACTATAGCAATCAAAACAGCATGGTCCTGGTATATAAACAGCATATAAATCAGTGGAATGGAACAGAGAGCCTAGATATTAAACCCATGCCTTTATGGTCACGGAACTGTTGACAAATGAAGCAAGAATGCACAATAAAGTAAAGATAGTATCCTGTATTATAAAAGGACAATATGGAAATTGTCCCCAGGAGTTTGAGCAACTGGGAGTTCCACTGCTTGCTATGATTTGCGCTGACCACCAGGGGGCAGCACGGAACATGGTGGGCTTCAATGTGTAGAGGGTGGCAGTGGAGGCAGTGCTGGCCCCGATGGGCCCTGATGAGAGCAGGACTGCTATGGGTTGGTGCAGTAGGTGAGCAGATGGCACTAGGCCAAGGCGGATGAGAGTGGATGCCCCCAAAACCCCGCCTGTTACTGCACAGATGGGGAAAGGCCATTAAGGTGGGGGGGCAATGCCGGCGAGCGAGTGGCACCAGGCCAATGCAGGTGGGAGCAGTGCCCCTGATGGCCCCGCTGGTTGCACCACAGATGGCAACAATATATAATAGTGTTTAAACAGCTGTGAAAAGCAAATAGTGCCTTGGTTACAAGGAAACAATTAAAGGGCCTTTTGCAGACTATTATAACTTACTAGAAGCCCGGTGCACAAAATTCGTACACGGGGAGGTGAGGGGTGGTCCCCTTAGCCCAGCCTGTACCCTCTCCAATCCGGGCCCCCTCAGAGGATGTCTGACTGCCAGTAAACCAGCAGACGGACATCCCTCTCACAATCCAGGACCACTGGGTGCTAACTGCTCACCTGCCTACCTGCCTGATCGCCCCCAACTGCCCCCCCTGCTGGCCTGGTTTTCCATCACTGCCCCCCCGCCCCGCTAGCATGTTCGCCCCTAACTGCCCCCTCCCGCCAGCATATTTGCCTCGTACTGCCCTCCCTGCCAGCCTGGTCACTCCCAACTGTCTCTCCTGCCATCCTGGTTGTCCCCAGCTGCCCCCCACACTGTCCTAGTCAACACCTACTGCCCCTCATGCCAGCCTGGCATCCCTTCACTGCCCCCCGCCCCGCTGGCCTGGTCATCATACTTATTTTGTTAAGGCAAAACAAATATAACTAAAATGAAGCTGGTTTGGCTCAGTGGATAGAGCATCAGCCTGTGGACTGAAGGGTCCCAGGTTCGATTCCAGTCAAGGGCACATGCCCAGGTTGCAGGCTCGATCCCCACAAGGGGGTGTGCAGGAGGCGGCCTATCAATGATTCTCTCTCATCATTGATGTTTCTATCTCTCTCTCCGTCTCCCTTTCTCTCTGAAATCAATAAAAAATATATAAATAATAAATAAATAAATAAAATGAAGGGTATATGATAAAACTTTATTAGGGCTAATTATATATGCCTAAAGAGTTCCCCAAAGTCTTTGGTAACTTAAAACTTTCGAGTTTGCTGGCTTAAATAGTAAAAATTATTAAATATCTAGGTATTTTGAAATAACAGGATACTGAAATGTTAATCTGAATTTGCGTCATATGGAGAATCTAGAGCAGTGGTTCTCAACCTGTGGGTCGCAACCCCTTTGGCAGTTGAACGACCCTTTTACAGGGGTCGCCTAAGACCATCCTGCATATCAGATATTTACATTATGATTCATAACAGTAGCAACATTACAGTTATGAAGTAGCAATGAAAATAATTTTATGGTTGGGTCACAACATGAGGAACTGTATTTAAAGGGCCAGAAGGTTGAGAACCACTGATCTAGAGAATAGATTTGAATCTGTTAATGAATAAGTCTTGTATTTTATTTGAAGCAGCTTTTAAAATGTAATGTATTGCCCATCTGAGGAACGTTACTTACATGCCACCTAAAAATTAAGATTATTAAGGGTTAAGAATTCTAATTGGAAAGAAATATGGCATTGGTGTAATGGAAGGCATGAGGCATGAAGCTGCAGTTTGAAGGAAAAAGAAAGTGGAATCTAAAGCTGGTTACTTCTGAGTTATAAGGTGTCTGAAGAAAGATTTGAGAAAGTGGTAGAAAGTTTGTGGAAGTTATGGGATTTTGTGATGAGAAATGTTAAAAAGAAATTGTAGAAATGACACAGGACAGTAAGCCAGGACAAGGGGAATGGGAAAATTGAAGATGGTTAAACAGCAATTTGGAGCCATCTAGTAAAACCCATCTTCCCTAAATCAAGGACACTTAAGAGTAAATGATTTGGCTGAAACCAGTTTGGCTCAGTGGATAGAGCGTCGGCCTGCAGACTGAAGGGTCCCAGGTTCGATTCCGGTCAAGGGCATGTACCTGGTTTGCGGGCACATCCCCAGTTGGAGATGTGCAAGAGGCAGCTGATCAATGTTTCTCTCTCATCGATGTTTTTAACTCTCTATCTCTCTCCCTTCCTTTCTGTAAAAAATCAATAAACTATATTTTTTAAAAAAAGAAAGAGTAAATGATTTGCATTTTGCCTCCCTAACCAGAGGGTATAACCAGATGGTAAATGCCTTCTATCAATGGACTCAAGGAGACAGACAGCAGAAATCCAATTAGTGTCATTTGCTGACCACACCCAAGGACAAATGAAGTTAGAGAATAAACCTTATTTTGGATAATCCTTTTCTAGTCTGTTAAAAGGAAAAGGATCTTTCCTGTTTTTGTACCCAGGAAGCAAGAGTTCTATAAATTATTAAAATGGCTTTATTAATCAGGAAGTTCTTTTAAAGCCATCTTTTCATCATGGGAACTGAAGTTCACTAGCCTGTTTGTGCTTAATACACTTTGATATATGAACTTCTGGAAAAATAAATTTGACAATCCTTCCAGGGTTTGAATTTTAAGAAACTTTCTCTTTCTTTTTTTTTTTTTTTTTAAATATATTTTATTGATTTTTTTACAGAGAGGAAGGGAGAGAGATAGAGAGTTAGAAACATCGATGAGAGAGAAACATTGGTCAGCTGCCTCCTGCACATCTCCTACTGGGGATGTGCCCGCAACCCAGGTACATGCCCTCGACCGGAATCGAACCTGGGACCCTTCAGTCCGCAGGCCGACGCTCTATCCACTGAGCCAAACCGGTTTCGGCAAGAAACTTTCTCTTGACATAGAATTGGCTTTAGATCGCTCCAATAGTCTCTGGAATGCATCAAGTAGTTGTTTCCTCTCCCATGAAGGAAAATTTTCTGCTTAAAGCACATGGAAAACTTTGTCAAATAATAACTATATTTTGCTTTCATCTATAGCTCTGTTATTCAGGAATATTGTGTTTTGCAGATAAGACAATATTCCATGTCATTTGCAAGTACTGCTGATTCTTTTTGTTTTTTAGATAGAAGGAAGCATTTTTAAAGCAATTTTGTAAGTTATATATTTCTCTACCTACCTGTCCCTCCAGTAATTGGCAATCTACACTAATAAAAGACAAAGATGCTAATAGACCGTACCTCTGCTATGCCCACCAGCCATTCAGAGCAACTATATGCAAATTAACCCAACCAAGATTGCGGCAGGCAGCCACGGAGCTGGAGCAAGCAGAAGGCTTGGTTGCCCGGGCGATGGAGGAAGCCAAGCTTCCCGCCTGCCCTGAGCTGGTTGTGGCCTCCGCTCATGGCAACAAAGTTTCAATTATAGAAGACAAATAAATCCCAGATACCTGCTTCCAGCCAGCCTCCACTGGGAGCTTGGGTGGCTGGGAGTTGTGGCCAGCTAACAAACAGCCAACAGCCCCTCACCCAGGCTGGCCACACACTCATAGGGTGATGGTCCCCACTGAAGGGCTTAGTCAGCCTGAAAACGGCCCTCAGCCCCTCACCCAGACAGGCCAGGCACCCCAGTAGGACCCTGCACCCTGAAGAGGCTGTGGCCAGCCTGCAAACAGCCATCAGCCCCTCATCCAGGCTGGCCAGGCACCCCAGCAGGGACCCCCACCCTGAAGGGGCTGTGGCCAGCCTGCAAAGAGCCATCATCTCCTCACCCAGGCTGGCCACACCCTCATCGGGTGAGGGTCCCCGCTGAAGGGCTTAGCCATCAGCCACTCACCCAGGCAGGCCAGGCACTCTTATATAATTAAAGGGTACTATGCAAATTGATCCTAACAGCAGAATGGCTGGGAATGACTGGTCGCTATGACACACACTGACCACCAGGGGGCAGATACTAAATGCAGAAGCTGCCCCCTGGTGGTCAATGCACTCCCACAGGGAGAGCTCTGCTTAGCCACAAGTCAGGCTGCCGGCTGCCAGTACAGCGGTGGTGGTGGGAGCCATTCCCGCCTCCTCAGCAGTGCCAAGGATGGCCAACTGCAGCTTAGGCCTGCTCCCCAATGGCAAGTGGACATCCCCCAAGGGCTCCCAGGCTTCTAGAGGGATGTCTGATTGCCAACTTAGGCCCAATACCCCATGTGCCTTGGTTGTGGGCACATCCCCAGTGGGGGGTGTGCAGCGGGCCTAAGCCAACAGGTGGTCATCCCCCAAGGGGTCCCAGACTGCGAGAGGGCACAGGCCGGGCTGAGGGACCCCCTCCCCCCCGAGTGCACAAATTTTTGTGCACTGGGTCTCTAGTTTTTAATAAGTAGCAATAAAGTTCTTTGCATGAATTCAATAAGACCTGTTTTCAATTTTAGCTATATAAACCAAGAAAAACTGATAATGGGCCTGCTTATAGCAGCCTTGGCTTTCCTCCCTTTTGCAGACCTTTGTCCATTCAGCATTCCATGGGAATGCCTTACAATCCACAAGGGCAGGCCACCATTGAATGTGCGCATGGTACCCTGAAGGGTATGCTAGTAAACAAAAAAGGGGGGTACTGGACTGAAGGACCCTGCTACACTACTATCTAAAGCATTCTTTATTCTTAATTTTTTGAATCTGAATGATCATTTTCAATCCTCTGTAGAACAGCACTTGACCTAAACCCCATCTCAGAAATCACAAGTCTTGTGGCGAGATAGGACACTAATAACTAGATGAGACCCAATGAATTATTAACATGGAGGAGAGGATATGTGTGTGCTTCTAGCTCTACAGGGCCATTGTGGATTTCAGCTCGCCAGATTAAACCCTGCCATGGCATGGCACGGGACCAATCCTCTTCCCGAAATGAAGAATTTGGGCCTGGGAACTCCACAGCCCCGAATGATGCTCCTTCCCCAGACCTAGATGGCCCCCGAATATCCTGGGGAATGATGATGAAGCTGACGGCCAATGATTAGCAATTATTGGAGTGTACTCACACTCTACACATTCCAGATAACTAACCATTCCTCTTTTTGTTTTTCTCATAGCCTGTAAAATCAGAACTGGAACAGTAAATGCATTTCACAGACTCCAATATTCCAAAGCAGAAAGTTCATCACCTCTCTCTGTCTTCTACCAATACATTCAGCAAAACAAAAAGGGGAAGATGTTGGGAAGCACCCGAGACTTGGTTGGAAAGTTTGTAAGGACATTCTGGAAAAAGGGAAGTGTGTGGATGGCTGCCTGCCCTGTTTATGAAAATTCTGACCTAGTGCCCTGACCGGTTTGGCTCAGGGGATAGAGCGTCGGCCTGCGGACTGAAGGGTCCGGGTTTGATTCTGGTCAAGGGCATGTGCCTTGGTTGAGGGCACATCCCCAGTGGGGGGTGTGCAGGAGATGGCTGATTGATGTTTCTCTCTCATCAATGTTTCTAACTCTCTATCCCTCTCCCTTCCTCTCTGTGAAAAATCAATAAAATATATTTAAAAAAAAAAAATTCTGACCTAGGGGTGTGCCAAAGGCAGTGCCCCTAATTATTCCTTGACCTTTCCAAACAATTCTGTGCATGTGCAGAGACCGGGTGTTTACTGGAATCCTTATACTTAATCTTTGGGGGTCCTTGCTTAAAGGATATTACAAACACAAGTCTTTGGGGGTCCTTGCTTAAAGGATATTACAAACACAAGTGTCCTCCCAAAATTACATCTCTTACTGAATATACCTGAAAGATAAACTTTATCTTAAACTGCTGTTACAATAACAGCCTAATGTGGCAGGCAATCAAGGCTCCCTGGGTTCCTTTAGCCAGGTAGTACCTTAGGCCTCTCTTTCACAGCAAACTTTGTGCCAGAGTAATCCATTCATCTATCACTCAGAATCTGTAGGTCAACCGGGCAATGACCCAGCCATTTCACTTCTGGGAATATATCCAAAAAAACTCAAAACACTAAAGCAAAAGAAAATATGCACTCCTGCCCATCAATAGGTGAGTGGATAAAAAAGCCATGGTACAACTCAATTGAATTTTACTCAGCCATAAAAATGAAGGAAAACTTACCCTCCATGACAACATGAATGGACCTGGAGTGCATTATAATTAGTGAAGAAAAGCAGTAAGAAAAACATAAATATCACATGATATCATTTATATTTACAATGTAAAGAAGAGAAATTAATGAAGTATACAGAGACTCATATAAATAGAGAACAGACTGACAGCTGTCAGATGGGAGGGGATGAGAAAAGGGGGAGGGAGTAAACAACACAAACAAAATCTTAGACTCAGAAAACAGCATGGGGTTCCAGAGGGAAAGGGGAGTGTGAGGAAGTGGAAAAGGGTAAAGGGGAGGATTAAATGGTGATGGAAGGGGACTTTGGGTGGGGAACACACAATACAATATAGACATGATGTGTTATGGAATTATACACTTGAAACTTCTATAATTTTATCAGCCAATGTCATCTCAATAGGGTTTTTTTTTTAAATCTTCAATTTGTAGACATAAAACTTACAAAGTGATTTTCTCCAAAAACTTGATGCTACTCTAGGGGCTCTTCTCCCAACTGGTCTCATTTCTGACCTCACCTTTGAGTTCCAGAAGCAGCAGGACAGTCTATCTCAGGCATAGGACATGCCCAATAGCATATTTCCCTTAATGCTGCTCCCAGAGAGACATCATACCCACTGATGTCTTATGTGTAGGGAACAGAGAAAAGGTTTCCACTCACCACTTGTGATGCCTGAAAACCAATGATCTATTCAGTAGAGCAATGACAAAATAGGAAAACCTCTCTTGTGTTAGGTCCAGGGAGAGGAAGGAGTAAGACAAGCTGCCTGCTTGAGCCCTGCTTATTTTTTCTACAGAGCAGGGGTTGGGAACTTTATTTCTGCCAAGGGCCATGTGGCTAGTTATAATGTCATTCATGGGCCATACAATATCATCAACTTAAAAATCAGCCTGCTCTATTTGGTCACACATTTATTTAAGTGGCAGAGCCAGACCAAATGATTCCAGAACCACTTTCAAGAGGACCCAATACCATACTCTGCCTGCCAGTTGCCTAGAAATGCACGAAAGCTCCCACTGAGGTACAAACAAATGAGGCACAACAGGCTCAGCAATGCCACATGGGGAAGCAAAGCCTGGCACCCAGAGCCACAGGTCAGCAAGGCTGAGAAACAGAAGTCAGACCCACATGGCTGGTAATGTTGGGATATGCTGTTCCTGGCAGCAAGTGCAAGTGTCATGTTCACCTGCAGAGGTGTGGATGAGAGTGATGCTGGTGTGTCACACCCCTCACACCCACACCAGGAGAGCAGGAAAAGCCTTAGGACTCACATAGAGGTCTTAGGAGGGCCGGGCTGGCCTCTCAAGTAGCTGAGACCTGGCTTCAGACCCAGAAATGGAGCCTGGTATGGTCATGTGAGGCTTTGAAGATGGGTCCTGGGCAAGCGTTCTGCACAGGTAGGGATTCTGTGGTTTGAATCATCTGCCTACTGTATAGGAGACACCACCCAGGCTTTCTTATCAGCTTGTTCAATTGGGAGGCAATAGGGACAAAAGCAGACTGAGGCTCAAGCTGTAGCAGGCAACCATCAAAAAATGCATAGTTTGGCCCTAGATGGCTTGGCTCAATGGATAGATCTTCGGCCTGTGGACTGAAAGGTCCCGGGATTGATTCCGGTCAAGAGCACATGCCTGGGTTGGGGGCTTGATCCCCAGTAGTGGGCGTGCAGGAGGGAGCCAATCACTGATTCTCTCTCATCATTGATTTTTTTTCCCTCTCTCTCTGCCTCTCCTTTCCTCTCTGAAATCAATAAAAAAAAATATTTTTTAAAAAAAATGCGTAGTTTGGGGAAACCACATGACTTACTGGTTGAGCGTCCACCTATTAACCAGGAGGTCACAGTTCCATCCCTGGTCTGGCCACATGCCCAGGTTACAGGCTTGATCCCTAGTGAGGGGATGTGCAGGAGGCAGCTGATGGATTATTCTTCTCATTATTCATGTTTCTATCGCTCTCTCCCTCTCCCTTCCTCTCTGACATCAATAAAGATATATATATATATATATTTTTTTTTTTAAATGAATAGTCCGAATGCTAATTACAAGGTAAGAAAAACCCTGCAGATTTTGTACTCTGCTGAGGAGTCAGCTGCCTGTGCCTGAGTGTGAGCAGACTCTACAGTGACTGACTTGTGTGCCTCCGGGGAAGGAGTCATTTCCCAAAGATTCCTGTGAACCTGACTGGTGCCTCCTTCTCAAGAGAGATGCTCTAGTCCCACCTCTGGACTCCCAGCAGCACGCCCCTCCTGGTGGCTCCACCATGCTGAGGGTTGGGCAGAATACAGAACAGCCTGAGTTGGGTGCTCAATACTGAGTGCCACTCCACCCACCTTCCCCCAAGCCTGACGGACACCTACCCCTCAAGGGAGACCCCCAATCCCCGCCTGCCTCACACTTAGTGGGCCTGCCCTGCAGAGATCAGGATCCTGGAGAATCTGGCACAAACTGAGTTGTGTGGCTCTAGGTCTGGGGTCACTTTTTCTTTCCAGGCATGACTTGTACAGAGTCCTCCCTTCACAAGACCAAATTTTGGTCTGTTTGCATCTGATAAACTCTGCTGGCCTCATCCTGAGGACTTCCTGAGGCCCTGCCCCACCATAAAAGTGTGGAGCATCCAGCCGTAGTGGCTAGTTTTGGTATAAGTTGGACATTTGCTAAGAAATGATCAAAACTGTATTGGGGGTGGGGGTGGGGTCGGGGAGCCTGGAGAAACAGTGCTGCAGGGATCAGCATATGTGGATAGTGAGCCTTAAATTGGACCTTTCTATTTTACAGATTTATTTAAAATAAATGCGGAGATTTACATACTCTTTTTTAAAAATATATTTTTATTATTTCAGAGAGGAAGCAATAGGGAGAAATAGAAACATCTATGATGAGAGAGAATCATGGATTGGCTCCCTCCTGCAAGTTCCCCACTGGGGATCGAGCCTACAACCTGGTCATGTGTCCTTGACTGGAATAGAACCTGGGACCCTGTAGTTCACAGGCAGAAGCTCTTTCCACTGAGCCAAACAGTATGGAGTTTCCTCAAAATCAACAAACGGAACTCCCATTTAACCCAGTGATCCCAAGAAATCAGAAACACCAATCAGAAAGAATATATGCACCCCTATGTTCACAGTAGCAAAATTTACAATAGCTAAGAGTTGGAAACAGACTAAGTGCCCATCAGTAGGTAAGTGGATTAAAAACCTGTGGTACATCTACACAATGGAATACTACACTATGGTAAAAAAGAATTCTTACCATTTGCATCAGAATGAATGGACCTGGAAAGCATGATGCCAAGTGAAGTAAGCCAGTAGGAGAAAGATAAATAAAATATCACATGACCTCACTCATTTGTGGAATATAGTGAACAACATACTAGTAAACTGATGAACAAAAATAGATGCATGACCTACAAGCATCGAACAGACTATCAAACCTCAGAGAGATGGCAGGGGAGCGGGGGATAAGACATCAACCAAAGGACTTGTATGCATGCAAATAAGCATAACCAATGGACACAGACAGGACGGGGTGAGTGCATGTGCTGGGCGTAGGAGCATCTGAGGAGAGGTCAATGGAGGAAAAAGAAGTTATATGTAATACTTTAAATCATAAAGAATTTAAATTTTAAAAAATTGCTAAAGGGACTGCTGTAAATAAGAACAAGAAACAGAGAGAGAAGCCTATGCATACAGAATTAAAATGGCAATAAATAACTACCTACCAATAATAACCCTAAATGGATATGGATTAAATGCTCCAATCAAAAGGCATAAGGTAGCTGAATGGATACAAAAACATGACCCAACTATATGCTGTCTACAAGAGCCCCATCTCAGAACAAAAGACACACACAAGATGAGAGTGAAGGGATGGAATCCATTTTTCCATGCAAATGGAAAACAAAAAAAATGCTAGAGTTGCAACACTCATATCTAACAAAATAGACGTTATAATGAAAGCCATCACAAGAGACAACAAAGGTCACTTGTAAGACCCCCAGAGGGAGACCCTTACTCTGTCCCGCGGATCGACGGCAACCCCAATCAACCGCAGGAGGCGTCAACTTGATGCAAACAGCAAGAAGCTTTATTCCAGCGCGCTGGGGCTCAACTCGTAACTCACGCAGGAGCAGAGGAGTCGAGCCCCGAGCAGAAAGTCTTACAAGTATATATAGGCAAAAACCACACATTGGGAGGGGTTACACACGGAAGGGGGAAGAGGGGAACAAAGGAATTCCAAAGGGGAACTGGGCTCGTTAATAACATGTTTCATGACAGGGCTTAAGCTTAGTCAACAGTCCCATCTGGTAATCTCATATCCTGTCTTTCTTAACTGTCAGAGCACTGTTTGCTCTGCTTGCTCTTTGCTCGGGGCTGTTTCCTGGGACAGCTTTAAGGGCTTTGTTCCCATCACTGGCAGGGACCTTGGGGAGTTGAGATAAAACAGGCAGCTTTTAAACACAGGCAGCCTTTAAACACACACAGCTTTTAAACACTTTTATTCTTTCAACTACACAATATTAAAGGGATCGCTCCAACAAGGGGACACAACCCTGCTAAACATATATGCACTCAATATAGGAGCGCCTAAACACATAAAAAAAAAAAACTTCTAGAGGACTTTAACAGAGAGATCAACAACAATATAGTCATAGTAAGGGAATTCAACACCCCGCTGACTTCACTGGATAGATCTTCCAGAAAGAAACTTAAGGAGACAATGACTCTAAGTGACACACTGGATCAGATGGATTTAATCAACATTTATAGAATATTTCACACCAAAGCAGTAGAATATACATTCTTCTCAAGTGCACATGGATTATACACAAAGATAGACCACATTAGGACACAAAACAAGTCTCTACAAGGCCAAAAAGACTGAAATCATATCAAGCATCTTCTCAGATCACAGTGGAATGAAATTACAAACCAGCTACAGTAAAAAAACACAAAAACATTCAAACACATAAAGGCTAAATAGCATATTATTACACAATGAATGAGTTACCAACGAAATAGAAATAGAAATCAAAAGCTTCATGGGAAAAAATAAAAATGAACACACAATGACTCGAAATCTCTGGGACACAGCAAAAGCAGACCTGAGAAGGAAGTTCATAACACTACAGGGATACCTCAAAAAACAAAGAAAATCACAATAAACTATTGGACCCTACCACTTAAAGAATTAGGAAGAGAACAAGAAGAAAAGCCCAGGTAGAAGAAAGGAAGGAAATAATAAAGATTAGAGCATAAACAGATAACATAGAGACTAAAAAAAAAAAAAAGAATGAAACCAAGAGCTGGTTCTTTGAAACGATAAACAAAATTGATAAGCTAGCCTGACTTGAAAGGACCCAAATAAAACCAGAAACAAAAGTGGAGAAGTAACCACCGACACCACAGAAATACAAAGGATTGTAAGATAATACTATGAACAACTATATGCCAACAAGCTGGACAATGTGGATGAAATGGACAAATTCCTAGAAAAATACAATCTCCTAAAACTGAATCAGAAGGAATCAGAAAACCTAAATAGGTCAATAACAACTGATGAAATAGAAGCAGTAATAAAAAAAAACTCCCAGCTAACAAAAGCCCAGGTCTGGACGGCTTCCCAGGGGAGTTTCACCAAACATTCAAAGAAGAACTAATACCTTTATTCTTCAAACTATTTCAGAAAATCCAAGAGGAAGCAACACTTAACACTTCCAAACTCTTTTTATGGCGCCAGCATTATCCTAATTCCAAAACCAGATAAAGACACTACAAAGAAAGAGAATTACGGGACAATACTACTGATGAACATAGATGCTAAAATCCTCCACAAAATATTAGCAAATCGCATCCAACAATATCTTAAAAAGATCATACACCATAATAAGTGGGATTTATTCCAGGCTGGCACAATATTTGCAAATCAATCAACATGATACATCACATAAACAAATTGAAAGATGAAAATCACATGATCATATCAATAGAGAGAGTAAAAGCATTTGACAAGAGTCAACACCCATTTTTGATAAAAACTCTCAGCAAAGTTGGAATAGAGAGAGCATATCTCAACATGATAAAAGCCATATATAACTAACCTATAGCCAACATCATACTCAATGGGGATAAACTAAAAGCATTTCCCCTATTAACTGGAACAAGACAGGTATGTTTGCTTTCATCACTCTTATTCAACACTAGAGCCTAGTGCAAGACATTCTGGCACTTGGGTTGCAGGAGGGGGTGGGGGGGAGGGTCCCTCAGCCTGGCCTGTGCCCTCTTGCAGTCTGAGATCCCTCGGGGGATGTCCGACTGATGGCTTAGGACCAATCCCTGTGGAGAGGAGCCTAAGTCAGCAGGCCAACATCCCCCAAGGGGTCCTCAGCACTGCCCCAGAGGCAGGAGAGCCTCCCGCTACCGCCAGCTGTGAGCCCGGCTTCTGGCTGAGCAGTGCTCCCCCTGTGAGAGCACACTGACCACCAGGGGGCAACTCCTGCATTGATCATCTGCCCCCTGGTGATCAGTGCACATCATAGCAACTGGGCATTCCACCATTTAGTCAATGTGCATATTAGCCTTTTATTATATAGGATACTACTGGAAGTCCTAGTCACAGCATACAGAGAAGAAGAAATAAAAGGCATCCAAATTAGAAAGAAGGAAGTAAGACTCTCATTATTCACAGATGACATGATATTGTACACCAGGGGTCCTCAAACTTTTTAAACTGGGGGCCAGTTCACTGTCCCTCAGACCCTTGGAGGGCCGGACTATAGTTTAAAAAAAAACTATGAACAAATTCCTATGCACACTGCACATATCTTATTTTGAAGTAAAAAAAAATAAAAAAATAAAAAATAAAAAAATAAAATGAAAAAATAAAAACAAAAACAAACAAACAAAAAAAGGGAACAAATACAATATTTGTATTTGCATGTGGCCCGCGGGCCGTAGTTTGAAGATCCCTGTTGTACACAGTAAAACCTAAAGACTCCACCATAAAACTACTAGATTTAATAGTGAATTTGGCGCTTTTTTTGCCGCATTTATTGCGAGGATGAAGACCGTTCTCTGCAATCAGACTGTAGACATCCCAGAAAATGTGGACATCACTCTGAAGGGATGCACAATTATTGTGAAGGGTCCCAGAGGCACCCTGGGGAGGGACTTCAACCACATCAATGTAGAGCTCAGTCTCCTTGGAAAGAAAAAGAATAGGCTCCGGGTTGACAAGTGGTGGGGAAATAGAAAGGGATTGGCCACAGTTCACAGTATCTGCAGTCATTGTACACAACATGATCAAGGGTGTTACACTGGGCTTCTGTTACAAGATGAGATCTGTGTATGCTCCCTTCTCCATCAACATTGTTATTCAAGAGAATGGTTCTCTTGTAGAAATTAGAAATTTCTTGGGCAAAAAATACATCCTCAGAGTTCAGATGAGGTCAGGTGTTGTTTGTTCAGTATCTCTAGCCCAGAAAGATGAGTTGATTCTTGAAGGAAATGACATTGAACTTGTATCAAATTCAGCTGCTTTGATTCAGAAAGCCACAACAGTTAAAAACAAGGATATCAGAAAATTTTTGGATGGTATCTATATTTCTGAAAAATGGAACAGTTCAGCGGGCTGATGAATAAGATCTAAGTTATCCAGCTATAGAAACACCGAGATGCCGAATGATTTGTCACACTTCTTTGTGAAACTAAAAAGATGTACAATAAAAGCCTTGTATTGATTTGGGGGGGGAGGGGGAATGAATTTGGCATTGTAGCAGGATACAAAATCAACACCCAAAAATCGATGGCTTGTTTATACACCAATAATAAATTCTCAGAGAAACTAAACAACAATCCCATTTACTTTGGCAACAAAAAAAATTAAGATACTTAGGAATAAACTTAAACAAGGTGGCAAAAGACCTGTACTTGGAAAACTACAGGATATTGAAAACAGAGCTAGAAGAAGATATAAACAAGTGGAAGAATATACTCTGTTCATGGATTGGTAGAATCAACATCATTAAAATGTCCATACTATCCAAGGCAATCTACAGAGTCAATGAAATCCCATTAAAATACCAATGTCATCTTTCACAGAGATAGAGCAAATACTCCAAAAATGTATATGGAATCAAAAAAGACCCCAAATATCTGCAGCAATTTTGAGAAAGAAAAACAAAGTAGGAGGAATCACAACACGGAATTTGAAGTTATACTACAAAGCTACCAAAATGAAAACAGCCTGGTACTGGCACAAGAACGGGCATATAGATCAATGGAACAGAACAGAGAATCCAGAAATTGAACCAATCCATTATGCTCCATTAATATTTGACCAAGGAGGCCAGAGCATACAATGGAGTCAAGAGAGTCTCTTCAATAAATGGTGTTGGGAAAATTGGGCAGATACATGCAAAAAAATGAAACGAGACCACCAACTTACTCCATACACAAGAATAAACTCAAAATGGATAAAAGACTTAAATTAAATGTAAGTCATGAAACCATAAAAATCCTAGAAGAAACCACCATAGGCAGCCAAATCTGAGACATCTCTCCTAGCAATATGTTTATAGACACATCTCCTAAGGCAAAGGAAACTAAGGAGAAAATAAGCAAATGGGACTACATCAAAATATACATCTTCTGCACAGCAACAGAAACCATCAATAACACAGAGAGCCCACTGTATGGGAAAAAATATTTAGCAGTGGTACATCTTATAAAGGGTTAATATTGAAAATATATAAGGAACTAATACAACTTAACCGAAGGAAGGCAAACAATCGAATTAAAAAATGGGCAACTTCTCCAAAGAGGACATACAGATAGCCAAGAGACATGAAAAATGCTCAGTCCCTAATCATCCCAGAGATGCAAATCAACAGGACAATGAGGTATTGACCATAGCACTGTCACAAAGATGGCGGAGCCCACAGTGGAGACTGGGTTTCCATAACACAAGATGGATGCACCCACAGCAGAGGCCAAGTTCCTGTATCGAGCCTTAATGAGCAATTAGCAGGGACCTCACACCTTGTCAGAATGGCTACCATCAACACATCAACAAATGACAACTGCTGGTGAGGATGTGGAGAAAAGAGAACCCTAGTATACTGCTGGTGGGAATGCAGACTGAGTGCAAACATTATGGAAACCAGTATGGAGTTTCCTAAAAAATTAAATATGATTTGCCATTTGACCCAGTGATCCCACTTCTAGAATATACCCTAAGAAAACCTGAAACACCAATCAGAAACAATGTACGCAACCCTATGTTCATAACAGCACAATTTACAATAGCTAAGATCTGCAAACAGCCCAAGTGCCCATCAGTAGATGAGTGGATATGAAAGCTGTGGTACGTTTATACCACAGAATACTATGCAGCAATAAAAAAGAAGAATCTCTTACCCTTTGAGACAGCATGGAGGGACCTGGCGAGTATCATGCTAAGGAAAATAAGTCAGTCAGAGAAAGACAAGTATCACATGATCTCAGTCATATGTGGAATCTAAGTAACAAAAAATAAACTAATGATAGGAGTGGATCCAGAGACATTGAAGCATGGAAGAGAGTGCAGAATCTTGGAGGGAAGGGGTTGGAGGGTGGGTGGGTGGGAGCTAATCAACCAAAGGCCTTGAATGCATATATGCATAACCCAGGGAGACAGACAATAGGGTCCTGAAGACCTGGGGTGGAGGGTGGGGCGGGGAGCAGGAGGACGCGAGAAGGCTGGAGGGGGGCCAATGGGGGGAGAAAGGTGACATACATAATACTTTCAACAATAAAGAATTATTTTTTTAAAAAAGGAAATACACGCCCTAGCCGGTTTGGCTCAGTGGATAGAATATCAGCATGCAGACAAAGGGTCCCAGGTTTTATTCCGGTCAAGGGCATGTATCTTGGTTGCAGGCTCCTCCCTGGCCCAGGCTCTGGATCAGACTCCTGCAGGAGACAACCAACTGATGTGTTTCTCTCTCACATCATTGTTTCTCTCTGTCTTTGCCTCTCTCTTCCACTCTCCCTAAAAAATTAATGTGAAAATAGCCTCAAGTGAGGAATCACAAACAAAAAAAACAGAAAGGAAGCACAAATTGGTAGATACAAAATAGTGAGGGGTATGTAAAGTACAGCATAGAAAATATCCTATCTAATAAAGAGGGAATATGCAAATTGACCATCGCACTGTCACAAAGATGGCGGAGCCCACAGTGGAGACTGGGTTTCCATAACACAAGATGGATACACCCACAGCAGAGGCCAAGTTCCTGTATCGAGCCTTAATGAGCAATTAGCAGGGACCTGAGTCTATGCCCCCCACCCAGTGGGCTTGACAGGGGACCTCAGGCCACGCCCCCTGCCCCTGTGCCAGGCTAGGGAACCTCAGACTGCACCCCCAGCCCGGCAGGGCTTGACAGGGGACCTCAAGGCATGACCCTGCCCTGGTGCTGGGCAGGGGACCTCAGGCCACGCCCACCACCCCGGGGGCCCTGAGGCTGCGCCCCCGCTGCCCAGCAGGGCTTGACGGGGGACCTGAGGCTGCGCGCCCCACCTGGCGGGGCTTGACAAGGGTGGGGCCGGCCAGGTCTGGATCTCGCCCAGTGAGGCCGGCCGGGTCTCGGTCTTGTACAATTTTGAGGCTCCATGGGTGGGCAGAGACTTGACTCTGGGTCCTGCGGCACACCCCAGACTCTGACAGGAGGAAGATTTTCACATACATTTTACTAATTTTCTTTCATCTCTGACACTTCGATTATAGAGAAAGGGCAAATAGTAATATTAAAATACTTCCTCTAATTAATCCCTTTAATGTGCACGAATTTCATGCACTGGGCCACTAGTAGTCAATAATATTCTATTAACCACGTGTGGTATCTGATATGTATTAGACTTTGTAAGTTTATACATGTCTAATCACTATGTTGACACCTGAAATTAATATATAGTGTCAACTTATTGAAAAAAAAATTAAGCCCTAGCCAGTTTGGCTCAGTGACTAGAGCGTCAGCCTATGGACTGAAGGGTCCCCAGATCAATTCCAGTCTGCAAGCAACCTTCCAAGCAGGGCCCTTGTTAAGGCACATGCAGGAGGCAACCAATCGATGTGTTCCTCTCACAGCGATATTTCTGTCTTTCCCTTTCTCTTCCACTCTCTCCAAAAATCAATGGAAAAACATCCTCAGGTGAGAATTAAAACAAAAAAAAAAAACATTTTAAAGAAAATGGTGTATACACACACATAGAGGAATACTATTGTATTACTCAGCCATTAGAAAAAGAAATCCTGCCACTTGTAATAACACATTCATGGACCTTGAGGGCAGGATGCTTTGTGAAATAAGTTAGAAAAAGAGAAATACCATGTGTTCTCACTTATCTGTGGAACCTTTAAAAAAGCAAGTCCAGCCGGAACCGGTTTGGCTCAGTGGATAGAGCGTCGGCCTGCGGACTGAAAGGTCCCAGGTTCGATTCCGGTCAAGGGCATGTACCTGGGTTGCAGGCACATCCCCAGTAGATGTGCAGGAGGCAGCTGATCGATGTTTCTCTCTCATCGATGTTTCTAACTCTCTATCTCTCTCCCTTCCTCTCTGTAAAAAAATCAATAAAATATATTTAAAAAAAAAAAAATCAAGTCCATAGATACAGCGCACAGACTGATGGTTGCTAGAGGTTGCGGGAGTGGTGTATGGGGGTGAGGTGGGGGTCAAATGGATGACCGGTATCAAAAGGTACAAACTTCCAGTTATAAAATAAGTCATGGAAATGCAAGTTACAGCAAGGTGACTGCAGTTAGTAATACTACATTTCATATTTGAAAGTTGCTATGAGTAAATCTTAAAAGTTCTCTTTACAATAAAAAAAATATTCTTGTTTGAAATCCCAGCAGCGGCCGTGGGAAGATGGCTGCTGGGCTGCAGCGGCATTGCTCTTCGTATGCAAAGCTGCGGGAGGCTGACTTTTGTGATGGCGGATCCTCTTTTAGGACTTCCATGGAGTGGAACACACAGGGGTCACAAGTAACGTTGTTTTGGAAACTCCCTTCCTTGTTGGCATTGAAGGTTTACTCCAAGGCAGCACTTACAGCCTTTTATTCTGTAGTTCCTGTGGGATTCCCATTGGTTTCCATCTCTATTCTACCCATGTTGCCCTGGCTGCATTGAAAGGTCACATCTGCCTTTCCAGGGACAAAATGGACAAAATGGAATGCTATCTCTTAAAAACAAAAGCCGTACTAAATGCATCTGAGATGGACATTCACAACATGCCTCTACCAGAAAAGACTGCAGAGCTAAAAGAGAAGATAATATTAGCGCATAAGCACTGAAGTTCACTGATGAAGATGCTGAAGGAAGTGACTCCTGACCAGTCCAATGCAAAAAACTGATCTAGAACCACAGCTTGAGTATCAGGGTCAGGCCTCACTGCCACCTTCAAAGACAGGTGCTGTCGATCGTTTCTTGAGAAAGATCAACTTCAAGAATGGACAGGAAATGTGGTTTATTATGTTTACATCTAGGTTGATTTTCCAAATGATTTGTGAAGCAGCTTATAGAAGATGAGAAATTAAGGAGCTCTCTGGCCATGATTCATATCTACTTGACTTTTGAAATTATTTTAGCTCTCTGATCAGTTTCATAGTAATTTCTGAAAACACCGTTAACTGCATATTCAGGGATTAAGGGGCAATGTGCCATGAATGAGCTTAAGAAATACATGGTAATAAAGTTGTACTTAATGTTAACTACTGCGATTCCTACATGGAGCAGTTATATGAATAGTTGTAACCAAGAATTAACATTTCAGTTAAGCAATAAAGGTTTTATATTCTGCATTTTCTCAAAAAAAGAAAAAATATTCTGTAAGTATGTATGATGACAGATGCTAACAAGACTTATTGTGATGATCACTTCACAATACACACACATATCAAATCATTATGATGTACACCTTAAACTAATATAATGTTGTATGTCAATTGTAACTTAATGAAAAATAAAATCCCTTGTATAAAAAAAGATTACAGTGGATTTGAAAAACTGGAGTCACCTAGTGATGTCACACCCATCACAATATCATAGGGAAATGAATTACTCAGATGTTTATAATGACGCAGGTGTAAACAAGCTTCCTATGCGGCCAGTCCTATGAAAGTCCAGCACACACAGTTACCTTCACTACATAGAATACTTGATGATGAAAAACTGGTTTATGCATTTGCTATGCTATCCTCTTTATCTTTGTGTGCTTTCTACTTAGTGAAAGAAAACTTTGCCGTGAAGCAGTATGCTGTTTATGCGGGCAGCAGCCTCAGCAGTCTTGTGTTGACTATATCTTTAGATTCCATCATTGCCTCCTGGACTTGATTGAATCTGTTTTTTGTAAATTTCCTGGCCTAAGTGTACAGTGTGAAAAGTCTACAGTGGTGCCCTAGCTGGTTTGGCTCAGTGGATAGAACATCCGACTGAGGACTGAAAGGTCCCAGGTTTGATACCTGTCAATGGAACATGCCAGGGTTGGAGGCTCGATCCCCACTAGGGGCCATGCAGGAAGCAGCCAATCAATGATTCTCCCTCATCACTGATGTTTCTGTCTCTCTCTCTCCCTTTCCCTCTCCCTCTCTGAAAGCAATAAAAATATATTTTTAAAAAACAATAAATAAAGTCTACAGTCGTGTACAGTAACATTCTCTGCTTTCATATTCACTCACCGATCACTGACTCCTGCAGAGCAGCCTCCAGTCCTGCAGCCATTCAGGGTCAGTCCCCACACGGATGTACCATTTCCTACCTTGCACACCACATTTGTACTGCACCTTTTCATAACTGCTTCCTGCCATTGCATCACAATTGACAACAGTATTCAGTACAGTAGCATGTTGCACAGGTTTGTTGCCTAGGACCCACAGGCTACACCATATGACCTAGGTGTGTAGCAGGCTACACCCTGCAGGTTTGTAAGAGAACTGAAAACAACAAAACTGCCTCCAGATGTCCTCCCCAGGTTCAGGGGTGCAGGACTGTAGGTAACTGCAGTTTCACCTCTCCCAGGAGTAAAGTTTTAGCCCAGTCACTCTGCAACTTGCTGTTCCACACTAATCTGCCTAAAGACTCCTGCTGTTCCTTCCCCTAAGGAAGGGTGACCCTGCCTGAAGCAATCCCCTCTTTTCTTTCACTAATAACCTCTCAAAGCCACTTCCTTTCTGCCTATTGTAAACGCATTCCTTTTGAACAGCTGTTCTGAGATTCTATTTCCTAGATGGGATGCAGCCCGATTCGTGAACGGAATCAAGCCAATTAGACCTTCCAATTTTATTCAGGTGAATTTTGTGTTTTAACAGTTTGAAAAGCACCACAAAAATAAATAGCCGATAAAGATGCTGTGACTCAGAGAAGGGAGGATTTAGGATTCGGGGGAGAGACTGGAAGTGCAGGCATTTGCTGCAGAGCTAGGCCTGGGGGACAGGGGGTGGACTTGAGAGCCTGCTCCACAAACATCTAAACTCAGGAGAAAACGGGGTCCTTCTGGGGAGAAAGGAGGGACAGGGGGCCCCACAGACCACAGCTCCTCCCATGCACGAACCGCGGGGACCGAGTCACCATTGTCCCCATGACCCTCCACGTGGTCACCGCACCGACTGCGGAGCCGCGGGGATGAGGGTGCAGAGCTGCCCAGACGCGCTCCGCAGCCCAAGGCCCTGCCGCGGGGACACACTGGACGCCCGGGTGCCGGCTGGGCCCCACCCTGCGAGCCCGAGGGGCCTGCAGTTTCAGCGGAGCCCCCGGCGCCTCGGGTCCGCAGGCTCCGGACCGGACCGTGGAGAGACGGTCCCGCCACGGCGGCTCCACCCGCCCCTCCTCCCCGTCCCCGCGCCCGGCCGCACACTCACCATTTCTGGTTCCTGGGCCCCCCGATCCGCCCGCAGCTCCCACCACCTTACAGATCGCAGATGAGGAAGCCAGAACAAGGGAGATGTGATCCCAGGGCCGCTGAAGCAAAGGAACAACAGGGAGGAAGCTGAACATAGGCCCGCCCCCCGCCGCGTCCCCACCTCTCCTCATAGGACGGACACTTCACAGGAAATCGCCCCCTAGCGCCTGAGGTGCACAGGTCTGAGCCCAAAGCAGCCAGATCTCCTGTCCAGGGACTTTTGCACTGAGAGGCAGCGCTGAGAGTCCCAGGGAACAGTGGTCCTTCCTTGCAAACACACACACTGAAAAGGCACCTAATGAATCTGGCTCCATTTTCATCTTTGTTGACACCTGGAGTCTGACGTGTGCATTTGCCAAAAAGGTGCACAGGCTCAGGTACCAGGGATGCCTTAGAGTGTTATCCTCCTAGAACTACAGCCAGATTCCCATAAAGATCATTGAATCCAGAAACAAGCCATGATTTCCAGCGGGAAAACTGACTTCTGTGCATTTAGAATGGTTAACTTTAGAAAATGTTTTTCACATGAAAATCTGTTCCCACTGGTGATTCAGTCACGCTCCTCTGAGGCCATGAGCCACCCCTTACTTGTGGTTGTCTTGTGGGCAGTTCCACAGACCTACCCAGAGCAAGGAGATGGGCCAGGGACAGAGGTCACCAGGGTGGAGAGCCCAGGTGTCCAGCAATGGGCAATCAATTGTAGGGTGGGGGCTTGTCCCCAGGGTGACTTTTCCTCCTCTAGCTCCAGGCCCAGATAAGCAGCAAAATGCCAGGGCTGACATCAGGACCAGCTGCACTGAATAATGACCACTGGCCTGGTGTTGGCCAATCCATCAGTGGAGGCCACATCCCTGAATGGACATACCTGGAAAGCTACAGAATATTCCATTCAGCTCTTCCCCTGGGACCTCCCCTGAAATCTCCACCCTTAAAACCTTTAGGAAGCAGGACCCAGTGTGCTCTCCCTCCCTGGAGCACACCTGTACCTTTCCGTTCTCCTCCTTCTCCTCCTCCCCCAGGCAGGTTACCATTAGCTTGTGCTCCCAAGCTCCAAGGACACTTCCTTTACCTCCTTAATACCTTTCCTAAGCCCATTTCTTCTAAGAATTACTTCTACCTCTGTAATTTAGAAAGTAAATGTTCTCTTACACTTTGGGTCTTGCTCTGAATTCTTTTCTAGCCAGAACTCAAGTACCTACGTTGCTTAACCCACCTTTGTTCTGAGCCCAGTCAGATACCTGATGTCATTCCTGCTGCCACCACAGTTACACTGTTAAATCCAGCAATAATGAGATTTAAGAAAACTGGATCCCATCCATGTAAGAATCATTCAAACCTATACAGAATTTTTATAAGTTCATGTCAGGAAGCAAAATGTCAATGAATGGAGATAATGTCCGGAATATGGCAGTTTGGTACCTTATTTTATACATTACAATCAAAAGAGAATACTCAAGTGGGTTACATGAAATTCATTGGGGATAGATTACGGAGCTGGGAGGAAGCAAAGCAGGAAATCCTCTGGGATAAGATGAAAAGCAAAATGATAGACATACATATATTTTACATAGCTGGGTACAGGGTAGTTAATAGTTAATGATAGCATGATAACAATAACAATGAGAGGAGCTATGGTCTCAGCCCTGGTGTGTTAGTTGTGCACTGAGGGGTCTGAAATAGGGGGATTCACCCTGACATTGCCAAGGTATGCTATCTTATATGCAAAAGACAATGGACAGGCGTAGGAAAGGGAGATTCTAGCCTGGAACATGACTATCTAGCATAAACTGCTTTTAGTTAAAATCTTTTCATTTCAGACCATCCTTTTTGGTTATTTTAGCTCTTTTAATTTGCAAGGCCATCACACACAGGCCTTCTCTAAACTTGGCAGGTGGACTCTTTTCATCCCCACATCTCAATAATATTCACCCCGATTGGTGAGTCTGTGATACTAGCATAACATTCATTCTAACCATGATGAAAGCACTCCCTGCCAGGCAGCCTCTCCATAGAGTATGCACAGCTTCCTGGCTCTGACCATTGCCTCTCTTCAGTCCCTGAGGAAATGCTCACCTTTAGTATCATCTGAGACAAACAGCCCCACCCCAACAGCAGCAATAACCCCATCGAGCCTGGGACACAGAAGAACCTGGAGGCCACCTGACACAGGCAGCCTAGGGCAGAGCCACAGAGCCACAGGTGACCTCAATGGAGAGAGGAAAGGAGGGCACACGTTTCACCCAGGACTCAGCTTACCAGGAGGCCCACACAGGGAGGAGTGGCATCAGTCACCATACACAGCAGGATGAAAGGTCTGTGGGTATTCACCATGCAGAACTAGGATGGAGAATATGTTTGCATTTCATCATCTTTTTTACACCTTCCTTTTCACAGCTATCTCAAAAACAATAGTCTCCAATCACTATTTCTAGAAATCATTCTGATTTCCTAAAGTCTGGAACACCTCTGGTTTCTTGTTTTGTTTCCTCTCTCATCTCACCCTCAAATAAATGACCTCCTACTAAAAATGCATGTTCACTGGGGAAGATGCCCATGTTTGGTCTCTTCTCTCACACCGTTGAACTTCAGGAACCTGCTGCTGCAGAAATTACATCCCATCCCTGCCCTTCCACACCCTGCTGGTACTTGCTCCTGTGGGAATTGTATACTTCCAGCTGTGGCCCCATCTGGGCAGAAACGCTCCATTTCTCACAGGTAACAAAACTGGTTGCTTTGCTGAGGCCACTTCATGCTGCTCTCTAAGGTGCTTGAATTACTGGGTTGTGTTTAGTAAGAGGAGGTGGTTCCTGTGATCTCCGTCATGGCAAACGCAAGGGCCAGAATAGACTTAGTGTTGCTGCATCCACCTGCACCATGGAAACCATGAGGTCTCAAGACTCACCCTACAAGATGGTCTTTTCAGTCAAAGAGCCCCACTGAAAAGGCACGAGGAGTTCCTTGTATGTATGGAGAGATTTGCCCTGGTAGCCTTGGCATATAGCTCTAATGGAAAGAGTTACGCAAGGTTCAAGCAGCTGCTCTGTGGGAGAGTCACTGAGATAACGTGACAGCTGGTCAACCCATGAGCTGGGCAATCAGATTCCTTCCTCCCACCCCTGTCCTTGGGATATATGTTCTGCCCACGGATGGAGAACTAAGAGCCATTTCAAGGACACAGCTTTGAGAGAACAATGTGTTGCTGACCCCACCTCAGCTGTGTACATGACCCAGTGAAGGCTTCTAGGTAAACTTTGAAGATTCTGCTGGGCAGTATCTACTCCCCTTCTGTCCACCCAAGACCACCCTGGTATGGGAGTTCCTTTGCTTTTTAAAACTGACACTAACACTCACGATTGGCCGGGCTCTGTGGTTGAGTGCCAACTCATGAATCAGAAGTAAAGTATGGGTAATACAAACATTTTTATCATAAATTGTTTATTTGAAGATCAAGTGTGAAAACCTAAAGCTGAGATGGAGAAGTGTGCCTGAGGAAACACTTCCAGCTCATCCTTGAACAAAGGGGGCTAGTTTCCCTATAGAGAGCAATGTAGTTTGCTTCTTTCCAGTCTTTTCAGTGTTCATGCGAAAGGACACCATGTAAAGCATACTGTTCTCTCTCCTCTTTGACAAGCACAGGAGATGTTTTGAAATATGCTTTTCCCCTCTCGTTCATTTAAAAATAAATCCTGCTCTAATTTTCATGTCCATGGTGCTGTGCCACCAGCAAAGGAGATGGAGAAGAGATCCCTGGAGAGCTGCTGCGACTGACCCTAACACAGCCATCCCTGCTCTGAAATGGGACCCAATGAACAGCAAGATTAGCCACCCTCCAGGCAATCATGCCACAGGATGCCCTAGCTAATAGTTGACCCCATCTGTACATTTTTACATTTTTTAGGCCATTGCCAATGGTCTAGATCTCTGGCACCAAGAGCAAGAACTTGTAATTGAAGATCACCCTTTGGGATAAAGTGCTCTGGAATAACCCTGCTCATAATTACTCAAAAAGAAGAGAATGTCACACGTCTTTGCACATGGGACATATGAAACCGCAGGGCTTCATTTTAATCACAGCCGGGTAAATTGGTATAAGTTTCTGAAACATACTGACACTTTAGGTGCACTCAGAAGCAGAGAGAAAAACAGGGGGGTGAGGGAATCCGAGATTGTAGTATGAAGACAGTGAGGTGTCCCTGTGCTTCATGGGAAGATATAATAGGGTTGTTAATACTTCTATGCACAGACATGAAAATGACCCCTGCTACCCTGTAGGCTGAGAAGACTGCAATACTATTCTGTGAAATTATGCTATATGACACCCTGTAAAATAAATTATATGTTAATTATCCTATCTAATAAAAGAGAAACATGGTAATTAGCATACAGCTGCTACCCTTCCCATTGGCTAATCAGGGCGATATGCAAATTAACTGTCAGCCAAGATGGCGGCCGGCAGCCAGGCAGCTGGAAACTAACATGAGGCTTGCTTGCTTCAGTGATGGAGGAAACCAACGTTCCCCGGCTGCCTTGCCGGCCTCTGAGCCTGCAGTTTGAAACATTGTAACAAATATAGAACCTAAACAAAACCCCAGAAACCTGCTTTCAGCGAGCCGGGATCTCAGAGCTGGAGTTATACATTGTTTCGATTATAGAACCGAAACAAACCAGATACCTGCTTTCAGCAACAGAGGCCTCAGAGCTGGAGCGCCAGAGCTAAAGCCGGCCCAGAATAAAAAAGAAAAGAAAAAAAGGAGCAGTTGGGAGCTTCCGTCACCCGCCAGCATGAAAACAGCCCTCAGCCCCTCACCCAGACTGGCCAGGCACCCCAGTGGGGACCCCCACCCTGAAGGGTGTGTGACCAGCTGCAAACAGCCATCATCCCCTCACCCAGGCTGGCCAGGCACCCTAGTGGGGACCCCCACCCTGATCCAGGACACCCTTCAGGGCAAACCAGCTGGCCCCCACAGGTGCACCAGGCCTCTATCCTATATAGTAAAAGGGTAATATGCCTCCCAGCACCGGGATCAGCAGAGACGAGAGGCCTCCTGGCACCAGGATCAGCGTGACAGGGGGCAGCGCCCCAACCCCCTGATCACCCTGAGGCTCTGTGTGTGACAGGGTGCAGCACCCCAACCCCCACCCCCTGCTCTGTGTGTGATGGGGTAGAGCCATAACCTCCCCATCGGCCCTCCCCTGAGTGTGACAGTGGCAGCACCCCAACCCCCTGATCGGCCCTGCTCTGTGTGTGATAGAGGGCAGCGCCCCAACCCCCTGATCCACCCTGCTCTGTGTGTGACAGGGGGCGGTGCCCCAACTCCCCTATCGGCCCTACTCTGTGAGTGACAGGGAGGAGCTCCTCAACCCCCTGATCAGCCCTGCTCTGTGCATGACAGGGGGGAGCTCCCCAACCCCCTGATTGACCCTGCTCTGTGCATGACAGGGTATGGAGCCCCAACCCCCCTGATGGGCCCTGCTCTGAGCCCGACCAGGGACTGCACCTAGGGATTGGGCCTGCCCTCTGCCACCTGGGAGCAGGCCTAAGCCAGCAGGTCGTTATCACCCGAGGGGTCCCAGACTGCGAGAGGGCACAGGCCTGGTTGAAGGACCCCCCCTCCCCCCCGAGTGCACAAATTTTTGTGCACCAGGCCTCTAGTATAATATATTCTAATTATGCAAAATATATGCTAAGATACACTAGTGAACTATATACTACCTATACTATACAAATATACTACATACACTATATATACTACATTATACATCATATATACATACACAGATACACATTGATATAGACTATATAAAATAATTTTGCACTATATAATCTTCTATATCTATATATATAAAAGGCTAAGTGACCATCTGTCCATCTGTCCATCTGGCCATCTGGTACACATGAGGCGCACTGGCAATCCTATATAATAAAGAGGTGATATGCAAATTGACTGTCACACCCTCACAAGATGGCTGCCTATGACCAGGCCAGCAGGGGGGTTAGTGAGGGACAACCAAACGACTGAACAAGAGGCTGCGTGGGTCACCCAGGCCAGCAGCGGGGTTAGTTAGGGATGACCGAACAACTGAACAGCAGGCTGCATGGGGCAATCCGGCCTGCAGGGGGGCAGGTGGGGGTAACCAGGCCGGCAGGGGAGGCAGTTGGGGGTCATTAGGCTGGCAGGGGGGGACAGTGATGGGCGACTAGGTCAGCATGGGGGGCAGTTGGGCATGACCAGGCCAGCAGGGGGTCAGTTAGGGGTGACCAGGCCAGCAGAGTGGGGCAGTTGGGGGTGACCAGGCTGGAAGGGGGGAAATTAAGGGGTGAACAGGCCGGTGAGGGGGGCAGTTCGGAGCGACCAGGCCAGCACAGAGGGAGTAGTTTGGGGTGACCTGGCCAGCAGCGGGGGACAGTTGGGGCAACTAGGCAAGCAGGCAGGCGAGCGATCAGGAGCCAGCAGTCCAGGATTGTTAGAGGGATGTCCAACTGCTGGTTTAGGCCCGATCCCTGGGATCAGGCCTATACTGGTAGTCGGACATCCCCTGAGGGGTCCCAGATTGGAAAGGGTGCAGACTGGGCTGAGGGGACCACCCCCATCCATGAATTTCATGCACCAGGCCTCTAGTCTATAATAATAAAAGGGTAATATGCTAATTAGACTGAACGTCCTTCTGGGCATCATTCCAGACATCCTTCTGGACGAAGCCAGGGCCAGAGCAAAGCCAGGGTTCCGGGTGCTGGAAGGAAGCTGATGCCGGTAGCTGGGGGAAGGAAGGCCTACTTTTGCATGAATTTTCATGCATTGGATCTCTAGTTTAAAAATAAACATTGATTTGTGCCTTAACCGGTTTGGCTCAGTGGATCGAGCGTGAGCCTGCAGACTCAAGGGTCCCAGGTTCGATTCCGGTCAAGGGCATGTACCTTGGTTGCAGGCACATCCCCAGCAGGGAGTGTGCAGGAGGCAGCTGATCAATGTTTCTCTCTCATCAATGTTTCTAACCCTCTATCCCTCTCCCTTCCTCTCTGTAAAACATCAATAAAATATATAAAAATAAATAAATAAATAAATAAATAAATAAATAAAAATAAACATTCATTTGTGCATGCACTCTACATATAAAGCTCTCATTGGCACCAATTGCACACGTGTGCTTCAATCTGTCATTGTCAACAAGTTTAAAGTATTGTAGTGTCTGGGGATGTTTCAAACAGTTGTCTCTTAAAATGAATATGAGGTCAGAGGATTCTGTTTATAGTGAACTAGTAGCTTTGCGCACAAATCCGTGAGCCAGTAGGTTGCTGCCGCCCTCCTGTAGCTCTCCTCCTGATGCCCCAACCTCCTGTAGCTTCCCTGACCCCTGCCTCCTCCCCCCTCTTCATACCTTGCCACCCTGCCCCTTCCTGTAGCTCTCCGCAGCCCGCTTGTACCTCGCTGGTACACCCTCCTGCTGATCATGATCTGGTCCTGACCCACTTGGTCGTTACACCTCAGGGCATAATGGCTAATTAGCATATTCCTCTCTTATTATATAGGATGGTTAGTAAAACTTGGAGATGGCAAACTTGATTGCAGATTTCATTTAGGAATGGATATTATTGAAATCCCCCATGAAATGATTTGTAATGGATCTATTATTGAAGCTACCTTTGGAAATAGTATATCTATAAATAATGTTAAAAATATATCTAAACATACAGTTCTTTGTCCTAAAAATGAGCATGTTCATAAATTAAATGAAGAAATTTTGGATGGGCGGGGGTAAGGGGAAGAGATCAACCGAAGGACTTGTATACATGTATATAAGCCATACCAATGGACATGGACAACAGGGGGATGGGAGCATGAGTTTGTGTGTGTGGGGGAGGTTGGTGGTTAATGGGGGGGGATGAGGACACATTTGTAATACCTTAACTAATAATAAAAAAAAAAAAAAGAAATTTTGGATATACTCGATGGAGATTTTTGCACCTGTTTGAGTGATGATTTCCATGGATTCAATGGATGGATAAATTTTCCCATCAAATTTCTTCAATCCGCAGGCTGACGCTCTATCCACTGAGCCAAACCGGTCTGGCAGCCATCAAATTTCTTAATAGTATTACTCCTTTGGGAATGCTGTGTCATAAATTAAAATTGAAAGTAGGTGCAATCATCATGCTACTGAGAAATCTTAATAGTAAATGGGTCTTTGTAATGGTACTAGATTATTATCAAAAGATTGCGACCTAACAAATTGAAGCTGAAGTTAACAGGATCTGCAGGAGAGGTTGTTCAGATTCCTAGAATTGATTTGTCCCTATCTGACACTGGCCTCCCATTTAAATTAATTCAAAGACAGTTTCCCGTGATGCCAGCATTTGCAATGACTATTAGTAAAGCACAGGACAAACTCTAGACAGAGTAGAAATATTCCTACCTGAACCTGTTTTCAGACCTGATCATTTATATGTTGCTTTCTCTTGAGTTCAAAGAGCGTGTGACGTTAAAGCTGTAAATACTTCATCACAACGAAATTGCTCAAGCACTCTGACAGTGTTTTTACTCTTAACGTGGCGTACAGGGAGATAGTAGAATAAGTTTAATCAATTTATCAGTCATTGTTTTTATCAATGTTGTTTTTATATCATGTTTTTTTCTGTCTTTATATCATGTTTTGGTTGTTTTCATATGTTTTTGTTGTTTTGATATCGTGTCTTTGTTGTTATATCATGGTGTTATTGTTTATTAATCAATTTATATATTATTTTCACATACATTTTACTAATATTATATAGAAAGGGTAAATAATGATACTAAAATATTTCTTCTAATTAAGTTCCTTGCAATATGCATGAATCCATGCACTGGGCTACTAGTACATTATAATTCACTAGAGGCCCAGTGCACAAAATTCATGCACTGGAGGGTGTCCCTCAGCCCAGCCTGCTCCCTCTACAATCTGGTACCACTTGAGGGTTGTCTGAATGCCAGCAGTCAGACATCCCTCTCACAATCCAGGAGTGCTGGCTCCTAACTGCTAACGTGCCTGTCTGCCTGATTGCCCCTAAGTGCTTCTGCCTGCCAGTCAGATCACTCCCTAACTACTCCCCTAATGGCTTGATTAACACCTAACTGCTTCCCTGACAGCCTGATGGCCCCCAATTGCCCCCCCCCAAGTTCCCTTGGTTGCCCCCAACTGCCCTCCTCTGCCGTCCAATTTGGTTCTGATTGGTCAGTTTCTATGCCAGTCAGTGTGAAAAGCTCCAATTCCTAGGCAGCCATTGGTTCCTCACAGTTCACCCAGATTTGGTTCTGATTGGTCAGTTTCTATGCCAGTCAGCATCTCTGAGACTATCAACGGGGCCTAATCAGAAAGGCGGGGCTGATCAGCAGCCATGGTGGAGGCCTGGAGAGAAATGGACATGTGGCTGCTGGCCAGGCCCAGAGAGAATGAGAGGCAAGTGCTGATCAACAGCTGCCACAGAGGCTACGGATCAGACCCTGCCTCTCTCTTCAGGCCTCTCTCCGGGCCTGATTCCCAGATCCCTCAGCAGTCAATACTGGGTCACCGGGACTGCAGGACTGACTTCCGGATGGTCAAGCCTCCAGTCATTGTGGATGTGATGGACCCAGGGATTTTTGTTTTTAAAAAATATATATTTTATTGATTTTTCACAGAGAGGAATGAAGAGGGATAGAGACTTAGAAACATCGATGAGAGAGGAACATTGATCAGCTGCCTCCTGCATACCTCCCACTGGGGATGTGCCCACAACCAAGGTACATGCCCTTGGGCGGAATTGAACCCGAGACCTTTCAGTCTGCAGGCCGATGCTCTATCCACTGAGCCAAACCAGTCAGGGCTAAACCCAGGGTTTTTATTTATTAAGATTACACAGAAACCACTCTTAAAAGAATTTTTTAAATTGGTTTCAGAGGTGATGAGAGAAGGAGACAGAGAAAATTTCAATGATTCTCTGGTGAGATAGAATCAATAATCAGATGCTTCCTGCATGTGCACCACTGGGAATCAAGACTACAACACGGGCATGTACCCTTGCCCAGAATCTAACCCAGGATCCTTCAGTCCAAAGGCCGATCCTGTACCCATTTAGCCAAACTGGATAGGGACAGAGACCACTTTCTACTATAGATGCAAAAGCCTTAACAACATATGAACAAACTGAACTGGGCAATATATAACACAACCTATACACCATGACCAAGTGAGATTTAACCCAGGAGAGAGGGTTGGTTTTGCATCTGACAATGAATTAATGTAACATACCGTTAATAGAATAAACCTCAAAACTACAGGATCATCTCAATTGAGATAAAGCACAGGCCCTTCCTCACTTTGTTTCCCCACTGGAAGCTCAAGGAGGACAAAAAAGGGTCGAAAGTTCTCACTCAGCTGCTAAGTCTTGTGCTGCAGGTTCATGGGAAAGGTGTCTACCACCTCCCTGAGGTCACCCCTGTGCACAGGCCTCCCTGGGTCAGCACCCCCTGAGCCTGTCCTCGCCCAGCCTTTCATCTCTGCCCCTCACTGAATGTCCCTTGATGGGGATGGGTGGTAGCCTGTGGACCCTGAACCACAGACAGGTGGACTTGTGGACTCAGGAAAACACTGGAAGCTGTTGCACGACCATGGGAGGAGTTTGGGCTCATTTCTCACTCTTCCTGCAAGAACAGGGACAGGGCTCCAGCAAGGGGACCAGGAGCCACCTCCTGTGCCTGCTCACTTGAGGGAAAGCAAAATACTTGGCATTCTGAGCCCCTTATTAGGTGTGGTGCTAAACTGCATTCTGGGAGCCAAGTGAGGTGAGGGGTATCCCACAGGGATGTGATTTCCTGTCTGGGATGTTACTTCCCTCAGCCCATGGGGCTGACATTCTGCAGGGGGAGTCCTGTTCCAGAAGAGTAGGCACCAGATTTGGTGGGTGGGCTCCGCACTCACTCTGGAGGCAGCTCTGAGGAGAGGGGGCCGGGTGTGGTCAGCCTCTTCCCTTCTGAAACTACAGGGTGGACTGGCCCGCAGGATCAGGGAAGGCGCTCTAGGGACGGCGTGGCTCCTGAGGGACTCCTAGAGCTAGGACAGGCAGGGCATCTCCTTTTCACATTGCTGAGGGGTTTGAGATTCCTGTGCAACGTGCTTCTTGGTACAGGAGTGATGGTCATGCAACTGTGGGGATCACTGTGTGTGAGGGGCCTGCTCCTCGTGACATGGGCTCTGGGTTCTGTCACTGTTTCACCACAGTCACCTGAGGTGGCAACAGAAAATTTCCAGAGTCGGACTGATGTTGCCTATAAACACGTTACCCAGAGAGCAGGCAGAGTCAGCTTGAGATGGGAAACTTAAGAGCTGGAAACAGGCTCAAGACCTGCTGATGACCAAGGATTAGATTAGGACATTCCCAGGCTGACCTCACCTGTGCAGACCAGTTGGTTTCCCCATTTCAGATCATCGCATTTCCTGAATAGGACTCCAGAACCCTGGCGTCACCTCAAAGGTGGGGGCCAGGAGCCTATCACTGTCTCAGCATTTGTGTGAATGAGGGTGGAGGTTGCCCGAGAGGGTGATTCCTGAAATTCAACCCTGTTGTGTCCTCCCCCAGACCTCTGTTCTTTATAAGAATCCTGAGGTGGGAGTAGGAAGTGTTGCACATGTAGTGCTCCAAGTTCAGGACAGTTTAACATCCTCCCAGCAAGAGGATATACTTTTGCCATTTTATTTATTTATTTATAGATATAGTAGAGGCCCAGTGCACAAAATTTGTGTGGGGGGTTGGGGGGGTGGTGGGTCCCCTCAGCCCAGCCTGTGCTCTCTCCAATCCGGGATCCTTCAGGGGATGTCCTGGGGATCGGGCCGAAACTGGCAGTCAGACATCACTCTCACAATCCTGGACCGCTGGCTCCTAGTCATTCACCTGCCTGCCTGCCTGGTCACCCCTAACAGCCCCTCCCCCCGCCAGCCTGATAACCCCTCACTGATTCTGTGTGCCAGCCTAATCGTCCCTAACTGCCAGACTGGTCACTCCCAATTGCCTCCCTCTGCTGGCCTGGCTGCCCCAAACTGCTCCCCCTCTGTGGGCCTAGTCTCCCATCACTGCCCCCCGCCCCTCGCCAGCCTGGTCACCCCTCAACCCCCACAAGCCTGGCCACTCCATGAAGCCTGCTGTTCAGTCGTTTAATAATCCCTCACTAACCCCTTGCAGGCCTCGTCGAAGACAGCCATCTTGTGAGAGTGTGAGGGTTAATTTGCATATTACCTCTTTATTATAAAGGATTTTTATTAATTTCAGAGAAGATGGAAGAGGGATAGAAAGAAACATCTGTGATCAGAAAATCATTTATCGACTGCCTGATGCATGCTGCCTCCTGAGGATGGAGCCTACAACTCGGGCATGTGCCCTTGACTAGAATTGGACCCCGGTCACCTCAGTTGCAGGACGATGTTCTTGCCACTGAGGCAAAACAGCTAGGACCACTTTTGTTATTTTTCATTGTTTTTAATATTGCACATACTGTTTCTAGAGCAATTACGAGTTTTTACAAATGCAGTTACACCACCAAGACAATGGAAAACATTCCATCAATTCAGAAGAACACAATCATGGTGGCTATTTATATGGATTTGTTAGAGGTTCCTCTAAACCTTTATCTTTTTTCTTTTCTTATTTAAATATGTTTTTTTATTGATTTCAGAGAGGAAGCGAAAAGGAGAAACAGAAACTTCAATGACTAGAGATAATCATGGATTGGCTGACTACTGCACGCCCCCTACTGAGGATCAAGTCTGCAACCCAGGCTTGTGTCCTGACTGGGAATCAAACCATGACCTACTGGTTCATAGGTCAACACTCAAACCACGCAGCCATACCACCCAGGCCCAACCTTTACCTTTTCCAGAATGAGATGTAGTGGATCACCATGTTGTCTTCACCCTGGCCAGGTAGCTCAGTTGGTTACAGCATCATCCAACATGACAAGGTAGCAGGTTAAATCCCAGATCACACACAAAAATCAACCAATGAATGTAGAAATTAGAACAACAGAGTACTGTTTCTCCATCTATCAATTATTTTTTAAAAAATGTAAAAGAAGGCTCTAGCTGGTTTGGCTCACTGTATAGCGAGTAGGCCTGTGCACTGAAGGGTCCCAGGTTCGATTCCATTTAAGGGCACCTGCCTGGGTAGCAGGCTTGATCCCCAGTAGGGGGCATGCAGGAGGATTCTCTCTCATCATTGATGTTTCTATCTCTCACCCTTCCCCTTCCTCTCTGAAATCAATAAAAGTATATTTAAAAATAAAAAGTAAAAGAAAGTCATACTCTATCACTAGGAACAGTTTCTTTGGAAGTGAGACTGTGACTTTGTTTTCCTGCTTGGTTTGTATACTTTGACAATATCCCTAAATTTATGAACTTCAATTGATTCATAAAGGAGATAACTATTCAAGAAGTAAATGATTAGAAATTATAGATTTATCACTTTTCGGAAATGCATCCAATACCCTCTAGGAAATATTTCAGTATTTAGATAACAAGAAAGGCAAAAGCTGTTCCAGACACTTGGTTAAAGGCCTTGCACTCCCTGCCAGGCCTAGATATATGTTGTGGAAAAGAAAAGGTCACACATGTCCATCATCACACAGAGCTACTCCATGACCACGATGAATCAAGACGGAAGCAAAGGCATTCATGTCTGTATACCTGATGAAAGAGAACATGTTTCCAAAGAATAAAAATAACAAAACCCCCCTTTCTTCACTAATATGATTTGTTTCCTACAATTCAGGGTTAGCATGACTTTATTTTTCCCTGCCTTCTAAATAAAAATTAATATCACCACCCAATGTAGAATTAAGTTCATTTCCTCACAGAATCCAATGCAGAAAAATGTCTGGCTTCCCTCAATAGCAAATAAATGATCTATTATAAGGCAAAATACAAGAAACTCTTTTCAGTGTGCTGTTACTGTCACAGCCCACAGCCATTTATGGTTTGTGGTCATTGTTATTATTTGTATTCATCCCATTCCATGTCTCTTTTACCACAGATGTGATTTTGTTGGTATTTGGCTGGAAGGGACAGAAAAATACATGATTGAAGCTTTTAATATTTTGAACAAGTAAGAAAGCAGTCTGTGCCAAATAAGTATAAAAAAGTTTTAATTTCCCTGAGAAAACATGTTTGAATTTATACACACATAATTGTGACTCAGATTATATGATTAAATGAAAAAGATAACATGTTGATCTGAAAACACATAATTACAATGGGATAGTTAAAGATATCCTCAGGAAACAATAAAACGGAACAGCTATTAGCATAAGAGTGGTTGGGAAACAGTTCATATTTCTTTAAAAAGTACAGAAGCATTGATTGGAGAGAAAAAATACACATAATTTCAATCACATACAACCCAAGATAACTGAAAACATTGAGATTAGGCTCAGCTCTGAGTGACAGCACACATCAGAGTCTGCCTGCAATGAGGAAAGAGCCGATTCTCACATGGGAGGACTGGTTCAGAGCCCTCACTGCAGAGGGTGGTACAAGAGCAAACTGTCATGGGGCTCCTTGGCACTGCACCACTGCAGCTGTCACAGTGGCATCTGAATCCCATTAGTAGTAGTATCAATAGGACGAGATGATTATTAGTCAAATTAGACCTCAAGCAAATGCAATCTAGAGAACAGTGCGTACCCTTCAGAATACAGCCACAACCATTTCAGCCTACGCTTATTAGCTGGTGGACACCTATGGGCTTGCAGGAAAAGCCAACCTATGCTGGATTTTTTAAAAAATATATATTTTATTGATTTTTTACAGAGAGGAAGGGAGAGAGATAGAGAGTTAGAAACATCGATGAGAGAGAAACATCGATCAGCTGCCTCCTGCACATCTCCTACTGGGGATATGCCCGCAACCCAGGTACATGCCCTTGACCGGAATCGAACCTGGGACCTTTCAGTCCGCAGGCCGACGCTCTATCCACTGAGCCAAACCAGTTTCGGTGTATGCTGGATTTTTAATGTTGAATTCTAAACAACTGTAAAGCTTACACCTGACATCAAAGGAAGTAAAGCAGTGGCTGGCAGTTCTGAGGATATTCCTGGCTGGTAGGGTAAAGAGTGAGAAAAACAAACTAAAATATTCTCTTCCTAATGTGAACCCCATGGCACAATTCCCAGCAAAAAGGACCACAAAAACCAACCATGAAAATAATTCACATGAGACTCTACAGTGAACTGTAAGCACAAATATATGGCGAATACTTATTATCTAAAATAACAGTGAATTTCAAGTGCAATTGAAAAATTAAAAAAGAATACATATGTGTGTAGGGCCTATTCATTCAAAACCTGTCAGGTCACATTACTGGGTAGCTGGATCGATCCTTGGTCAGGCACATGGAAGATGTTCCTCTCTCACATCGTTGTTTCTCTCTACTACTCTCTCTCCCCCTTCCTCACTCCAAAAAAGCAATTTTTTAAAAAAACTAACAAACAAAGAATGAACATTGACAATGAATATGTCAAAGTTTATAGAATTTTTTTAATGCTGTGAGTTTTGGAAAGTATATGACTTTATTTGTAACAGGCTTATTTATATGCAGCAGTCAGTTACACTAATAGGATTTCTTTTAAGTACAATTTTCAAGGTACTTTGAAATTATTTGTTAAAATTTTAAAGTTTGTTTTCATTGTGAAATATACCGTGTACATTCTCACATGGGAGCGTAAGGATACTAGTGGCCTGGTGAATGAAATTCGTTTACATTAAAGGGAAATTAGAGGAAAAAAATTTTTTTTGAGGTATAGATTCAGTATTTGTATACACTGTGAAATGATCATCACAATAAGTCCAGTTATCATCCATCACCATAGTTATAACATGTTTATTCCTGTGATGAGAACTTGCAAGATTTACTCTCTTAGCAACTTTTAAATACACAATACAATATTATTAACTAAAGTCCCCATGACTTCTTTATTAGTGTAAATTTGTATGTTTTGCTAAGACTAATGTCAAGGAGTTGACTGCCAATGTTTACTTCTAGGAGTTTTTTTGTTTGTTTGTTGTTCTGTCTTCTGGAAGTTTTATGGTGTTTTTAAAAATATTTTTTTTAATTTTTAGAGAGAAAGGGAGAGGGAGAGATAGAAACATCAATGATGAAAATCATTCAGGGGCTGCCTCCTGCATGCCCCCTATGGGCATTAAGCCCACAACCCGGGCATGTGCCCTTGACTGGAATCGAACCCAGGACCCTTTAGTTCACAGGCTGATGCTCTATCCACTGAGCCAAACCAGCTATGTCTAGAGGAAATATTTTAACACTATAGGCCCGTGCATGAAATTTGTGCATGGGGGGCGAAGGGTTTGTCCCTCAGCCCAGCCTGCACCCTCTCCAATCTGGGACCCCTCGAGGGCAGTTGGACATCGCTCTAACAATCCAGGACTGCTGACTCCCAACCGCTCGCCTGCCTGCCTGCTGGACTGCCCCTAACCGCTTCTGCTTGCCAGCCTGATCACCCCATAACCAGTCCCCTGCCAGCCTAATCGATGCCTAACTGCTCCTCTGCGGGCCTGATTGCCCCTAATTGTCCTCCCCTGCTAGCCCAGTCACCCATAACTGCCCTCCCCTGCAGGCATGGTCCCTCCCAACTGCCCTCTCCTGCTGGCATGATCGCCCACAACTGCCCTCCCGTGCAGGCCAACTTGTGTCCACATGGGGCGGCCATCTTTGACCACACAGGGCGGCTATATTGTGTGTTAGAGTGATGGGCAATTTGCATATTACTCTTAATACATAGGATTGCTATTTGCCCTTTCTCTATAATAGAAGTGTCAGAGATGAAAGAAAATTATAAAATGTGTATGAAAATCTCCTTCCTGTCAGAGTCTGGGGCAGGCTGTGGGACCCAGATTCAAGTCCCTGCCCACTTGCGCACACCTTGAAATTGCAAGAGACCCAGACCTGGCCAGCTGCACTCCCGTCAAGCCCCACAGGAGAGGGAGCGCAGACTCAGGTCCCCTGGCCCGGCCTCAGGTTTCTCAGCCCTGGCGCGAGGGTGTGACAGCCACTTGCATATTAGCTCTTTGTTATATAGGATGAGGCAACATGAAGGTTTTCCTACATTTTTACATTCAATAAATTCCACCACTTTGAGTTTTTTTCATGATCTTTTTAAGGAAAACGGACAGCTGAAGACTTACCCACCTCTATCTGTATACACTGTTTCTCCAGGTGCATTCTCACATGTCCAAGAAAGGCTCTGCCACGTTCCCTATGTTCATACACTTAGTCTTGGGTGGGAGTCCCTTCATGATTTTGTAAAGAACTTGGATACCAACGGCTCTTCTACAATCTTTACATGACAGGGCTTCTCTTCAGTGAGTTCCTTCATCCTTTACAATAAACTGGAAGAAATGAATGCTTTCTAACCCTCTTACATTTCTAGGGTCCATCCCCAATATGAATGGATTATATAATGGCACAGCTGAGAGATAAATGAAGGTTCTTTGCTATTCTTTACATTAAGAGTGTTTATCAACACATTTTGTTTTCACATGTCTGTAAAAGCTAGTTGAAACCTGAAAGGTTTACCATTTTCCTTTCATTGATATGGTTCTCTCCACTACAGTGGGGCCTTGACTTACGAGTGTCCCGACTAACAAGTTTTTCGAGATACGAACTGTCTCTCGGACGATTTTTTGCTCTGAGTTGCGAGCTAAAATTCGGGTTATGAGCCAGCTTCAGATACCCCACTGCTAGTTGGGCCAGCGAACATCACAGTGAACGCCACAACATCAGCCCAGCATCACGTGTCTCACTCGTTCACAATTGATTTGACATACGAGTAATTTGAGTTATGAGCTCCATCACGGAACGAATTAAACTCGTAAGTCAAGGCACCACTGTATGTGAATTTTTGTAAATTTGAAAGGATCTGGGATGACTATGGGCTTTCCTACATTGCTTGCATTCATAGGGTTTCTTCCCAGTATACATTTCATGATATCTAAGAGAAAAGAAGTGACAAAAAGGTTTAACTCATTCCTTATTCATGAGGCTGCTTTCCATCATGACTTCTTTTATGTCTTCCAAGATGTGTGACACAACAGAAAGTTTTCCCATATTGCTTACATTCCTAAGGTTTTCCCCCAGTATGTGTTCTTCCATGCTTTTGAAGAGACTTGGAGAAACTGAAACCTTCACCACATTCCTTACATTCATAGAGCTTTTCTCCACTGTGTGTGCTTTCATGTGTGGGCATGAGCAGGAGCCAACCGATTGATGTTTTTCTCTCACATCAATATTGTTCTTTATTTTTCTCTCTGACTTCCACTGTATAGATGGAAAAATATCCTAAGATATCTTCAGGTGAGTATATATATATATATATATATATATATATATATATATATATGAACTAGCGCTAACCGGTTTGGCTCAGTGGATAGAGCATCAGCCTGCGAACTCAAGGTTCCCAGGTTCGATTCCAGTCACGGGCATGTACCTTGGTTGCGGGCACATCCCCAGTAGGGGGTGTGCTGGAGGCAGCTGATTGATGTTTCTCTCTCATCGATGTTTCTAACTCTCTATCCCTCTCCCTTCCTTTCTGTATAAGTCAATAAAATATATTTTTAAAAAAGAACTAGCATAGTCAAAGGGTTTTCAACAATCTTTACAGGATAGGGCTTATTTTCAGTGGGCATTCTTTCATTCATTATGATTTCTCTCCACTATGAGTATTTAGGTGAATTTCAAGGAAACTGGAATGAATGCAGGCTTTCCCACATTGCTTACATTCATAGGGTTTTTCCTCATTATGAATTCTTTCATGACATTGGAGGGTGGTTGTATAAGAGAAAGCTTTACCACAATTATTACATTCCTAAGGTTTTTCACCAGTATGAATACTTTTATGAAGTCGGAGGTGATATAAATCATGGAATGTGTTACCACATTCCTTATATACATGAGGGTTCTTTCCGTCATGACTTCTTTTATGTTTTCCAAGAGAATTGGGAGAACTGAAGGCTTTCCCACATTGCTTACATTCATAGGGTATTTCCTTATTATGAGTTCTTTCATGACATTGGAGGGAAGTTGGATAAGAGAAAGCTTTACCACAATGGTTACATTCATAGGGTTTTTCCCCAGTATGCATTCTTTCATGAATTCTAAGCAAAGAGGGATAAAGGAAAGTTTTACCACATTCCTTACATTCATGAGGCTTCTTTCCGTCATGATTTCTTTTATGTGTTGCAAGAGAACTGGAAGTACTGAAAGCTTTCCCACATTGCTTACATTCATATGATTTCTCCCCTGTATGCATTCTTTCATGATTTCTAAGATATTTGGAACATCTGAAAGCTTTCCCACACTGCTTACATGCATAGGGTTTTTCCTTATTATGAGTCCTTTCATGAATTCGGAGGGAAGATGGATAAGAGAAAGCTTTACCACAATGCTTACATTCATAACGTTTTTCCCCAGTATGAATACTTTCATGAAATCGGAGGAAATATCGATCATAGAATGTTTTACCACATTCCTTACATTCATGAGGCTTCTTTCCATCATGACTTCTTTTATGTTTTCCAAGAGAGCTTGGAGAAATGAAGGATTTCCCACATTCCTTACATTGATAGGGTTTTTCCCCAGTATGCATTCTTTTGTGATATTGAAGGGAAGTTGAATAAGAGAAAACTTTACCACAAACCTTACATTTATAGGGTTTTTCCCCAGTATGAGATCTTTCATGATCTTGTAGAGAAGACTGATAATAGAAACCTTTTCCACAATGCTTACATTCATAATGTTTGACCCGAGTATGAGTTCTTTCATGATTTCTAAGGGAAAAGGGATGATGGAATGTTTTACCACATTCCTTACATTCATGAGGCTTCTGTCCATCATGAATTCTTTTATGATATCCAAGAGAGCTGTACAAACTAAAGATTTTCCCACATTGCTTACATTTATAGGGTTTCTCCTCAGTATGCATTCTTTCATGATTTCGAAGAGAAGTGGAAAATATGAAAGCTTTCCCACATTGCTTACATTCATAGGGCTTTTCTCCACATTGTGTCCGTTGATGCTCCCGATAAGACTTTGGACAACTGAAGGCTTTTCCACATTGCTTACAACCATAGGGTTTTTCCCCCGTATGAGTTCTTTTATGATTTTGGAGGGAAGTTGGATAAGAGAAAACTTTACCACAAAGCTTACATTCATATGGCTTTTCCCCGGTATGCATTCTTTGATGAATTATAAGGGCATAGCGACGACGGAATGTTTTACCACATTCCTTACATTCATGAGGCTTCTTTCCAGCATAACTTCTTTTATATTTTTCAAGAGAGCTGAGCCAGCTGAAGACGTTCCCACATTCATAAGGTTTCTCACTGGTGTGTGTTCTTTCCTTATTTCTAAGAGAAGTGGAACTTAAAGCTTTTCCAGATTTCTGACATTGATAGTGCTTTTCTGCAATGTGTGTTCTTTCATTATCTCCAGAGTACTTGGGAGAACTGAAAGCTTTGCCACATTGCTTACTTTGATGTGGTTTCTCTCCGGTATGAGTGTTTTTGTAAAGTTTAAAGGAAATGAGATGACTAAAGCCTTTCCCACATTGCACACACTCATACGGATTCCCAGCAATATTTCCTCTTTCATAATTTCTAAGGGAAGTTGAATAATGGAAAGCTTTCCCACTGAGGCTGCCTCCGTGGCTTCTAATATGTTGATGAGGCTTAAAAGCTTTCTCAGTTTCCTTACATTTATAAGGGTTTTCTTCATATTCCTGACACAGGTACAGTTTGGGTCCAATATGAGAGCTGAAGTGGTTATTCAACGATAAATAATGCATGAATATTTGCCTACACCTGGATTTAGGTTGTTTCATTTCAGGAAGAGTTTCCTTCTTTTCATTATGATTTGGAATCTGGCTGAAGTTTTCTCTCCATTGACTACCATCTGTCCTTGTACAGAGTCTCACTACCATATGCCTGCTGTAAAAATCAGAAGCATATTATTAATACTCTGTTAACGATTTAATATTTATTATTAGCATGACAATGACATTTTTAACCATTTTCATAGAAAGAGTGGGGTTTCTGAACATTCCAATTTTTGAAAGTGGATATCCTAAAACCTCTGAAATAGGCTGGATCACAGATATTATGAAAACACTTATATTGATTAATGCTACTGATGTATATTTTTTCCAAGTGCAATTATTGTTATACATTAAACATCTAGGCCATATTTCAGAAGAAACATTTGGATGAGATAATTCTAAGAACCAATGTATTTAAAACTGGGCTGTTACCATTGGATTACAGGTTTTTAAGATTTTTTGTGGACCAGGCCCATTTGGCTCAGTGGTTCAGGATAGAGCCATGCACCAGGGGCTTGACGATTCATTTCCCTAAAAGGGAACATGGCCAGACTGCAGACTTATTAAACCCAGTACGGGGCATGCAGGAGGCAGTCAGTTGATTTTTATATCTCTCCCTCTCACCTCCATACTCTAAAATCAATAAAAACATACTTTTGCACCACCAGAGAGGCTCACTGACCTCTTAACCAGGTGGTCATAGTTCAGTTTCTGGTCAGGGCTCGTGCCCTGGTTCTTGATTCTGAATGCACAGCATTCAGGGGGCAGCTATCGATAATTCTCTCTCATCACTGATGCTACTTTGTCTTTCTCCCTCTTCCTACCTCTCTGAAGTAAATTTTAAAAAATTAAACACAAATAAATAAAATAAATATATTGCACACACACACACACACACACACACACACAAACACACAACACACACAGATGCTCTTAATGCTTTTTCATGTCAATGAAACTCACCTAAAATTCACCCCATGATTTTCATATTGATCTTCACTCTCACAATCATCACACTGTTCTTCGAAAAGACATGCTAGAAAAACCATTATAAACTATTAAAGAATATAAAAACTGGTTAGATTTTAAGTACACAATGAGCTGTGATCATTCCTAGTTTAAGTACCAATGTATTCCCTTTCCATATTTCAGTTCTTGAAACAGCATTGATGAGCAAGCAACACTAGTTTTCTTTTCTTGTTTATAAAAAATATATTTTATTGACTTTTTACAGAGAGGAAGAGACAGGGATAGAGAGTTAGAAACATTGATGAGCTGCTTCCTGCACACCTCCTACTGGGGATGTGCCCACAATCCAGGTACATGCCCTTGACCGGAACTGAACCTGGAACCTTTCTGTCCACGGGCCAACGCTCTATACACTGAGCCAAACCAGTTAGGGCTAGTTTTCTAATTGAATAAATAAGTACCAAGTTGTTGCAGGCCAGAGTCGCTCTGTGCTTGACCGTCAACCTATGAACCGGTATGAACTGGGAGGTCACAGGTCAATTCCCAGTAGGAACGGTTTGCAGGGTAGATGCCCAGTGTGAGGCGCGCACAAGGTACCCAATCAGTGATTCTGTCTCATCATTGATTTTGCTCTCATTCTCTCCCTCTACTTTTTCTCTAAAATCAATAAAATTGTATTTTTAAAAAAGAATTTATGATACCTACCTACTGATGCCAGGTTCCAGAAGGTTTCCAGCATCACATCTGTGTAGAGTTTCTTCCAGGTCGGATCCAGGAAAGCCCACTCCTCCATGGTGAACTCCACATTAACATCCTCAAAGGCCACTGAGTCCTAAAATATCCCACATACGCATATAGGAGAATGGATGAGATAGACAACACTGGGGACCCATACATAATTCACAGCAAGTTCACATAGAACACATGGTCATCAACATTTAGTGTATCACTTGATTGTGAGATTATTATTAATTTGCCACATTCACAGCCTCAAGAACACATGGAATTTATTGATATGATTTTACTGTGATCACTTCAAGTCTTCATTGCTCTCTAATGTCAGGGTAAAGAACAGCTTGAACAACTTTTATATTAATACATTAAAATACTTCTATTTTAAGCCCATCAATTCCTTGTGAGAAAACTCATCTCCATTATAACCACCAATTGATGCAGCTATCCATGAAACATACTGCCATGTCTGCATAAAGTTTTAGTGACTGTGAATACAATAAAGGCTTGGTAGCTTGCTCTTCTATTCTCATCACCAAACAGGAGAGGCCAGGCAGTGTGTGGAAATTCAAATTAGAACACAATGTACTTGGCCATATTGTCCTGAAGTACTTCAGATTATTAGAAGTCGTCAGATACACCTGAATGTATGAGAATATTCTCTTGGAGGAGTACAGATGATCATTTGTTTTTATAATATTTGTTAGTAACTCAGTTTGACCTTCTTTTGCCTCTCTCATTTCATGGAGATAGGATGTTAAAGTTAGAGCTCAGGTATAAGTAAGACAGGGCAACTTAGCTTACTACAAAAGTCCTCTACTCATGAGCCTGAGGGTTACTTCATACTGGTTTTTAGGACACATAAACATGTATATTGAAATCATAAGATCACACTCAAAAGAAGTCTTTCTGGCAGAATTGTGACACTATACCCGGGGCCTAGACCGTGAGGAACAATTTAAGACTTGGCAAGTCCAAGGGCCTTTATTGAAATCTGCAATGTTTTCATGTTGAAATTAGTTTCACTGGAAACTAATACAAAATAAGATTAAATGTAAACTGTAATTGGAATATAAATTACATGGTGTTTATGGAGAGGAAAAATTAATATAATCAAAATGTCCATACTACTCAAAGCAATCTGTGGCTTCAGTGCAATTCCTATCAAGATACCCATGACAAATATCACATAACTAGAACAAATATTCAAAAATTTTACATAGACCACAAAACACCGTGAATAGCAACAGCAATCTTGAGAAAGAAGAACAAATGTGGATGAATCACACTACCTAATATCCAAATGTACTACAAGGCCATAGTAATCAAAACAGCATGGTCCTGGCCTAAAAAGCATATAAATCAGTAGAATGGAACAGAGAACCCAGATATAAACCCATGCAATTATGGTCACGGAATACTTGACAATGGAGGTAAGAATACACAATAAAGTAAAGGTTGTATCCTGTATTATAAAAGGTTAATATGGAAATTTTCCCTGAGAGTGTGACTGACCGGGAGTTCCATGGCTTGCTATGACCAGCAGGGGGCAGCACAAAACATGGCGGGTGTCAGTGACTCTGCACTAGTAGCAGGTGGCAGTGGAGGTGGTACTAGCCTCGATGGGCCCTGATGAGAGTGGGACGGCTACGGGATGGTGCAGTAGGTGAGCGGTCTGCACCTGTCCAATGTGGATGTGAGTGGGTGCCCTGAAAACCCGCCAGTTGCCCCACCAATGGAGACGGGTGCTAATGGTGGGCGGCGGTGCTGACAAGTGGGTGGCACCAGGCCAATGCGCCTGGGAGCAGGGCCCCCGATGGCCCTGCTGGTTGCAGCACTGATGGCAACAATATATAACAGTGCTTAAACAGTTGTGAAAAGCAAATGATGGTTTTCAGTTATAAGAAAACAATTAAAGGGCCTTTTGGAGACTATTATAACTTATAACCCTTGCTTCCCTGATGCTGGAACATTAGACCTTGATCTCTAGGAACAAGTAGGTAGGAATTTAAAGAGAAATCAGGCCCAGGGAAAACAAGTGCCTTTGTCATCTTTAATTATGTGGTCCCCACCTATCTGCCCCCTGCCCCAGCCCATGCCCCGGCTGGTACACCCCTTCTCAGTGCCACTCTGTGCCCCTTTGGTTGCCCGCCTCCTGGCCGTCCACTTCACTGAAGCCGTGGAGCTTGCCAGGGAGCCGCTCCTCAGGCAGCCCCACAGCCAGGCCTTTTGCAGCTGCTAGATCTCCACCCTCACCTAGGACACCTTTCTTCCACGTTCGTCCTTCATCCATCCCTCTCTCTTGCTGGGATTGTGCTCCGGGCATGAAAGAAAAGGACCAAGGCCAAGAAGGACAAAGCCCAAAGGAAGTGAGTCTTGAACCCCACATCTCATTCTCTGGATTTCCTCTCGCACCTCCACTCTGTTTCATGTCTTGAATGGGCACTGGGTTCGGGCACCCTACGGCCCAGGCACGGGGCCTCTGGGCGGCCTAGTAGAGTCAGTCTCTGTGAAGCTGTGGATCTGTGGCCAGATGCCCTGTAGTGACGTTATGGTGTCCCGGCTAATGAGCATATTCCTCTATGATTATAGATAGATAGAGCAGGGACTGGGAACCTTTTTTCTGCCAAGGGCCATCTGGATAGTTACAACAACATTCATGGGCATACAATATCATCAACTTAAAAATTAGCCTGCTCTATTTGGTCACACATTTATTTAAGTGGCAGAGCCAGAGCAAATGATTCCAGGACCACTTTCAAGAGGGCCCAATTCCATACTCTGCCTGCCAGTTGCCTAGAAATGCATGAAAGCTCCCACTCTGGTACATAGAAGTGAGGCACAACAGGCTCAGCAATGCCACATGGGACAGCAAAGCTCCCACAGGTCAGCAAGTTTGAGAAACAGAAGTCAGACCCACACGGCTGGTAATGTTGGCATGTGCTGTTTCTGGCAGCAAGTTCAAAGGGTCACCTGCAGAGGTGTGGATGAGAGTGATGCTGGTGTGTCAATCCCCTCACACCCACACCAGGAGAGCAGGACAAGCCTTAGGACTCACATAGAGGTCTCAAAGGAGGGCCGGGCTGGCCTCTCAAGCAGCTGAGACCTGGCTTCAGAGCCAGAAATGGAGCCTGGTGTGGTCATGTGGGGCTTCGAAGATGGGTCCTGGGCAAGAGTTCTGCACAGGCAGGGATTCTGTGGTTTGAATCAACTGCCTGCTAATAGGAGACACCACCCAGGCTTTCTTACCAGCTTGTTCAAGTGCGAGGCAATAGGGACAAGAGTGGCTGAGGCTCAAGCGGTCAGCAGGCAACCATGAAAAACTGCATAGTTTGCCTGAACCCCATGGCTCAGTGTTGGGGCATCCACCTATGAACCAGGAGGTCACAGTTTCATCTCTGTTCTGGGCAGATGACCAGTTGCAGTTTCTATCCCCAGTGGGGAGTGGGGCAGCAGGATGCAGTCTATGCATTATTCTCTTTCATGATTGATATTTCTATTTCTCTTTCCCTCTCCCTTCCATTCTGAAATATATATGTGTATACACATATATATGTATATATATACATATATATATTTAAATATATTTTATTGATTTTTTACAGAGAGGAAGGGAGAGGGATAGAGAGTTAGAAACATCGATGAAAGAGAAACATTAATCAGCTGCCTCCTGCACACCCCCTACTTGGGATGTGCCCGCAACCAAGGTACATGCCCTTGACCCCAGTGAACCTGGGACCTTTCAGTCCGCAGGCTGACGCTCTATCCACTGAGCCAAACCAATTAGGGCAATAAAAATATATTTTATAAAATTAAAATGTGCCTCAAAACTTAAATACATTCATTTCACATTTGGAGTTTCTCTTGCATAAAAGGGAAAAGAAAAATCTGTTTGCTTTCACAAATTTCCTTGCTTTTTTCATCTTCTCTCACTCCCTCTCTCTCTCTTTAATGCTCACCTGAGGATATTTTTCCACTGATTTTTAGAGAGAGTGGAAGAGAGAGGGAAACACAGAGATAAATACCTATGTAGGAGAAACACATCGATTGGCTGCCTCCTGCACACGGCCAGACCAGGGCCTGGGCCAGGGAGGAGTCTGCAACCAAGTATGTGCCCTTGTTCAGAATGAAACCTGGGACATGTCGATTCACAGGTCAATGCTCTATCCACTCAGGTAAACTAGCCAGGGCTATATCTCTCCCTCTCTATCTCTCTCTCTCATACACACACACACACACACACACACACACGAATAAATGAATATATTTGAGAGAGGAAAAGAGAGGGAGATAGAGAGAAACATCTGTGATGAGAGAATTATTGATCGGCTGGCTCCTGCATGCGCCTTACTGGGGATCAAGCATGTAACTCTGGCATGTGCCCTGACCTGAATGGATCAGTGACCTCCTGCTCCCTAGGTTGACACTCACCCACTGAGCAACTCTGCTGGGAAGTATCAATATTTCTCTCTCTTTTTTTCTACCTGATACATTCAATCAATGGACATTTTCATTCTCGGGGAAACGAGAGTGAAAGGGCTTCCCCAGGTGATGCATAAAGGCTCTGAAGGAAAGAAACACATCCATTGGATTCAGCTCAGATGAGCAGCCTGCTTCCCACAGGACAGAGGGAAATCCACTTTCAAAAGGTTCCACATCCTAGATTATCCCAGCTGAGACAGAACCCCTGGAGTGTTACAGTCCCTGGGGAAGCAGAGGAGGGACACCTGAGCAGCCAGACCCAGGAATGAAGTCTGGGAGCTCCAATACCTCCTGTCCCTGGGGAATAATGGAAATGTGCTGGGCAGTTAGACAGACATGAGCAGAGCAAGGAGAATGGGCCAGAGGCAGAGGGTCATGCCGAGCAACAGACAACTGTAGGCTGAGATGTCATCACCAGGGTGACATTTCATCCGGTAATGTATCGCTGGCCATGCAGTTTGGATCCCCGGACCTTTTCCCCCTAGAAATAACCCCTAGGCCACACTTCTATTTTAGCTACAGGCCCAGAAAAGCAGCAAAACCAGAAAAGCGATGCCAGGGCTGACCTCAGGACCAGCTGCATTGAATGATGACCTGTGCACTGGCCACAACCAATCAATCGGTGGAGACCCAGACCGTGAAGGGACACATCTGGAAAGCTGCTGAATATTCTGAGATTTTCCCTGGGACCTCCCTTAAAATCTCCACCCTAAACCCCTTAGGACAGAGAACCCAGCTGGCTCTCCTTCCTGGGAGCATGTCCCAACCTCTCCTCACCCACCCATCCCCCCAGGCATGTGACAGCTACCTTTCTCACTTCTAAGAGCCAAGGGCCCTTCCATTACCTCTATAACTTGTTCCTTCTATGAATTTCCATTTCCTGAAGAATTTCTTCTTCTATCTCTATTATATCCCAAATAAATGTTCTCTTATAGTTTGAGTCTTGGCTCTGAATTCATTCCCAGCCAGAATTCAAGCACCTATGTTGCTGAACCCAGATCCAGTCTACCCCACGGGTCTAACAGGAGGTGCTGCTCCCACCATGCCTCCGCCAACAGACATGCTCCCTCTCTCAGGCTTCATCTCAGTGACGGGGTGCTCAGCTGGATTCCAGCCATGGGCAAACTATGGCCCGCGGGCCGGATCCGGCCCGTTCGGCTGTTCTACCCGGCCCGCGGAGCCGAAAGAGAGGAGAGTTCTCTTGCTCTCCCCTCCGCTCCTTCACCAGCAGCAGTGTTAACACATATTAGTTCACACAAACACTCCATCCATGCTTTTGTTCCGGCCCTCCGGTCCAAGTTAAGAACCCATTGTGGCCCTCGAGTCAAAAAGTTTGCCCACCCCTGTTCTGACCCAAATGAACTCCCAATTTCACAGTCCCTAACCCAGGACACACACTCCTGGCTTTCCCTGATTTTCTCAATGTGCAACTACAGTCTGGATGCAAAACTTCAACCGATGCCTAGAATCAGGCCCAGGGGGACCACAACTAAAACCTCAGAAGGGTCATCACCCCCTCCCGCAGGTGCACTTGCTTCCCCAGCTTTCCAGGGCTGTAGCTTCTCTCACTGTATAGGCTCCTTCCATAGGGGGTGTGAGCAGGTAGGACACCTGCAGGGGGAGGCTCCCCAGGATGATCAGTGGGCCTTCAAGTACTTCCCTTGGTAGGCTCAAGGGTGTGGGGGGCTTCTTTAGCTTAAAGCACCTGGCCTCAGACCTCTGCTCCCCGCTGACGTTGTTCTGGGCCACCATTGATGTTTCAAGCGACACAAAGCCAGTATTGGAATAATCAGTAAACTTGCTTAAACTCGGTGTTCATGTGTAAAGAAGGTATTAAAATGGTAAGGCACTTTGCTACCTCAATAAGAAATTCCACAAGTATCTATTATTGCATTTTAAAAAGATGCTTATTAATTATTGTTCCCATGGCAAGAATTTGTTTTATAAACTATTAATCATATTTCACCACCTCCAGTCTAAGCTCTAAAAATCCATTTGACTCACTCAAAATAATAGAGCTTAAAATATTTCTACCCACACTGGGAGAAAACAGGCCAAACAATAATTTAATACATGCAATCTATATATATAAAACCCTAATATGCAAATAGACCAAATGGCGGAACAAACAAACAACGGAAAAACCAGTTGCTATGATGAGCGGCTGACCACCAAGGGGCGGTTGCAAACAGGACCAGCACCATCAGCGCATGGGAGTGGTGGCGGCAGGAGCAGGGCTGCTGGCAGACAGGGGATGGGGGGCTGTGGAGGGAGGGGCTGGGTGGGGGTGCAGAGTACAGGCCGAGACCCACCCCTGTGCCCACAGAAGCCTCATGGCCCACATTTCCTTTCAAGGTCAACAAATTCGTTCACTGGGCCCCTAGTGTAACAATAAAGTATTTTATTTCTCTGAGATGCACTTGTGTCAGGAATACTTGCTTTGATTCAAATTATTTCCAGGTGGTTATTAGCTACCTGGAAATACACACATACAAAATATACTTTTTAAAGACAGTCATTCATTGACTATGGGAAAATAATAAACAATTCAAACTCTGAGTCTGTTCTATTAAAAAAGGGGACGACGGGTGCACAATGAATCACTTGTGTAAAGTCACATCACCAAAAGCAAAACTTAACACATTGCAGGCGGATCATGAGCATTCTGGTGTTTTCTTATGACACAGTGTTTTACATACTAGTAAATGTTAAAGGCATGCCTTAAAATTAAATGCCCATTGCATTTTGAAGTTATTTATTACATGTTCTTACAAGCTAATATCTTTTGAAAATATGATACTTTGTAAAACATTTTTTTTTACTCGTTCAATAGAAACTTACCTGGCCACTGGGTAAAGCTAGCAATAAAACTACTGGTCCGCAATGTGTTAATACAGTCATGAGCCACATAACCTATGGTCAACAACAGCCCTCATATAGGATGGTAGTCCCATAAGAGTATAATGGATTTGGTTTAAAAAGCAAATTACCTAGGAATATATTTAACCAAGGAGGTAAAAGACCTGTATTCAGAAAATTAGAAGACAGTGAAGAAAGAAATTGAAGAAGATACAAATAAATGGAAGCAAATACCATACTCCTAAATAAGAAGAATTAACATCATTAAAACGTCCATACAACCCAAGGTGATCTATACATCCAGTGCAATTCCTATCAAAATACTAATGACGGTTTTCACAGGACTAGAACAAGTAAGTAATCCAACATTTCGTATGAATCCACAAAAGACACCCAACAGCCATAGCTATCCTGACGAAGAAGAACAAAGTCAGAGATACCATATTACCTGATATCAAACTATACTAAAAACTATAGTAATCAAACCAGCATGGTACCAGCATCAAAACAGACATATAGAACAAGGGAAGAGAACAGAGAGCCCACAAATAAATCCAAACTTATATGTTAAGTTAATATATGACAAAGGAGATTAGTGTATACAATAAAGTAAAGACAGTCTATTCAATAAAGGTGTTAGGAAAATGCGTGCAAAGAAATGAAACCTAGACCTCATTCGTACAAGAATTAACTCAAGTGGATTAAAGACTTAAATGTAAAACTACTACAGTAAAATCTCTTAATATTTCTCTTAATATTTTTATGACATGTCCCCTTGAGCAAGGCAAACAAAAGAAAAAATAAACAAATGAGACCACCTCAAACTAAAAAGATTTTGCTGGGCAAAGGAAACCATCCACAAAATGAAAAGACATCCTACAGAATGGCAAAACATATTCAGCAATGATACACTTGATAAGGGGTTAATATCCAAAACTTATAAAGAATGCACACAAGTCAACACCAACAAAACAAACAATCCAATTAAAAAAGACCTGAACAGTTACATCTCAAATAAGGACGTACATTACAGATGGACAACAGACATATGAAAAGATATTCAGGACGGAGCAACTAAGATGGCGGCATAGGTAAACACCGGGAAATTATTGCCTCACACAACAATTGAAAATTACCGCAAAGGACTGAGCAAACATCATCCAGAACAACAGGAAGGCTGGCTGAGTGTAAATTCCACAACTAGAAGGAAAGAAAAGCACGCTGAGAGCCAGAGGCGCTGCGGAGGTCGGAGGTGAAGTGCAGAGGTACGGTGGCGCGCGCGCGCGAGGAAAGGGGGTGGCGCCTGAGGACGCGGTTGTCTTTTTGAATCACAAACTCCCGACGGCTCTGAACTCCGGTTCCGGGAAGTCTCTGGGGACCCAGGTCTCATACGGGGAGAAGCTGGTCTGTCCGGCAGCGAGCGAACTTGAGGGCGGCTTTCCCTCAGAGGTGCTTGCAGCCGTTACCGGAACACTGAGACGCGCGACTCCGGGCGGAGAATCGGCCATGGCCGCTTTCTCCGCCCTCTGACTCCCTGAGACCCCGCCCCACCCAGGCTGCGGCAGAGGCTTTTGCATGTGAATGTACCTAACTGCAGCCGAACCAGGCAGACCTGGAACTTCCAAGAGAAGGCCCAAGGCCCCGCAGCGGCTTGCATTGCTTCACAGCTGAGCCTCTTCGTGGCTCCTGCTGTGTGGCCTCAGGCAGAGGCTGAATTAGCACCTCCTTAGATCCAGGAGCCACTGTACCCAGTGGTCAGAGGGGGACCATCCAGACTGCAACTCCTCAGATCCATAAGGGACGCACTCAGGGAGCAGACTCAGTGAGCACCAAAGCCCCACTGAAGCAAGTCTTGCCCCAGAAGGGTGTCTTCAGCACAGAAGTTCTCCCACTTTAGACACAGCTGATTCTCACAGCCAATTGGCCTGGAGGTCAATTCCTCCCAGTGATTCTACAACAACCAAGGCACCAAGAGTGCACCAAGAGTGTCCACCCCAGGTAACTGGGGAGGCTGAGCTACTGGGCCCTACAGGACACCTGGCGCACAGGGCCACTCTATCAACACAGGGAAGCTGCCAAAATGCGGAGACAAAGAAACAGGTCACAAATGGCAGAAATGGAGGAAGGCAAACGATTGGATATAGAGTTTAAGGCCACGGTTATAAGGTTTTTCAAGAATTTTATGGAAACCGCCGATAAATTTAATGAATCCCTCAATAAGTATAGGGAGACCATGGAGGACATGAAAAAGGACCAACTAGAAATTAAGCATACACTGACTGAAATAAAGAATAATTTACAGAGATCCAGCAGCAGAAAAGAGGATCCCAAGAATCAAGTCAAAGATTTGAAATACAAAGAAACAAAAAATACCCAACGGAAAAAGAAAAAAGAAAAGAGATTCCAAAAATATGAAGATAGTGTAAGGAACCTCTGGGACAACTTCAAGCGTACCAACATCAGAATTATAGGGGTACCAGAAGGAGAGAGAGGGCAAGATATTGAAAACCTTTTTGAAGAAATAATGACAGAAAACTTCCCCTACCTGGTGAAAGAAATGGACTTACAAGTCCAGGAAGCACAGAGAACCCCAAACAAAAGGAATCCAAGGAGGACCACACCAAGACACATCATAATTAAAATGCCAAGAGCAAAAGATAAAGAGAGAATCTTAAAAGCAGCAAGAGAAAGACAGTCAGTTACCTACAAGGGAGTACCCATACGACTGTCAGCTGATTTCTCAACAGAAACCATGCAGGCCGGAAGGGAGTGGCAAGAAATATTCAAAGTGATGAATAGCAAGAACCTGCAACCAAGATTACTTTATCCAGCAAAGCTATCATTCAGAATAGAAGGTCAGATAAAGAGCTTCACGGATAAGAAAAAGCTAAAGGAGTTCATCACCACCAAACCAGCATTATATGAAATGCTGAAAGGTATTCTTTAAGAAGAGGAAGAAGAAAAAGGAACTCTTACCATTTGCCACAGCATGGATGGAACTTGAGAGCGGATAAATACCACAGGATCTCACTCATTTGTGGAATATAATGAACAACATAAGCTGATGAACAAGGACTGATCCAGAGACGGAGAGGCATTGATTGGACTGTCGGGACTTGGAGGGAAGGTAGGGGAGGGTGGGGGTAAGGGGGAAAGATCAACCAAAGGACTTATATGCAAGCATATAGGCCTAACCAATGGACATGGACAACGGGGGGGTGAGGGCATGAGCGGGGGTGGGGGGGGGTGGGGGGTAGAGGGTAACGTGGGGACAAGGACACATATGTAATATCTTAATCAATAAAAAATATATTAAAAAAAAAAAAAAGAAAAGAAAAGATATTCAGTGTCACTATTAACCAGAGAAATACAAATTAAAACTACAACTGTTTCCATTGGTTGGAGCATCATTACCAAAAGGGTGCAGTTTCAATTATGGTCTGGGCACTTAGCTTGGTTGTGGGTTCGATCCCCAGTTGATGATCCGGGAGGCACCCGATGAGTTTCTTTCTCTCTTCCTTTCAAATCAATAAACAAATCCTTGGTTGAGAATTACAAGGAAAACACAAAATGAGCTATCAACTCATACCTGTCAGAATGGCTCTCATCAATAAATCAACAAACAAGTGCTGCTAAGGTTGTGGAGAATAGGGAACCTTTATGCACTATAGGTGAGAATGAAGACTGGTGAAGCTACTATGGAAAAACAGTATGGAGGTTCCTCAAAAAATTAAAAATGGAACTGCCTTATGACTCAGCAATTCCACTTCTGGGTAAATACCCAAAAAAATAAAAAAAACTAATTCACAAAAATATATGTTCATTGCAGCATTATTTACAATAGCCAATATATGGAAGCAACCTAAGTGCCTATCAATAGACAAGTGGATAAAGAAGAATATTACTTGGCCATAATAAATATTGAAACCTTACCTTTTGCAACAGCATGGATGGAATTAGAGGTTTAACACAGTGAAATAAGTCAGAGAGAAAGATAATTACCATATGAGTCCACTTACATGTGAAATCTAAAGAAATAAATCAATGAATAAACAAAATAGCAATACTCTAGAGATCAGACTGATGGTTGGTTGCCAAAGGGGAAAAGGTTTGGTGGATGGGTGAAATGGTTAAGAAGTACAAATTGGGGTGATTAAAAATGGCAGCAGAGTAAGATGATATTGCACGGACATGCTCCTGGGAACAAACTACAAGTACAACTAATATACAGAAAAACTTCCTGAATAATCAACGGAAGATTTGCTGCAGAGAACCCTGATACCCAAGGACTGAAAGTGGAGACCCCATAGAGACTGGTAGGTGGGGCAGAGGCAGGAAGGGCTGGCATCTGCATCCAAAGACAGCAACTGAAGCTCCAGAGAGATATCTCAGCTGTGGAGGATTGCCATAGAGAACTCTGGGATCTAACCACCAAGCTGGGCACCCAGCAGAGAGCACAATTGAGAAAGGTACCCAAGTAACATCTGGATGTGAAAAGCAATGTAGTTGCTGTTTCTCAAGGAGTGATAGCTGCAAATTCAGCCACCATCTTAAAGGGCCAATGCACAAAATTCCCTTCCAGCCAACCACCTTGTGCTTCAGCAGAGGGAGGGCAGAGCAGACAGGAGCTGTGTAAGCTGAAGCCAGGATTGGGAACTCGGAGGGTAGAGATCAGAAAACAGACACCCCCAGATTCCTGGGACGACACCCCCAGTTTCATTCCCTCACACAGCAGAGGGCATCTTTCCCACATAGACATTTGCCTTGTTTGGAGGGAAGGCAGCTGACACACACTATTGGAAATCACCTTGCCCTGAGGCCACTTAGGAGACTAAAAATTACAATTAGCCTCCAGGCAGAAGCAACTGCTCCACCCTGTTGAGAAAAACTCACCATAACTCAGGACCACTGCCTGGCGGGACAATTCAAGCCTGAAACCTATCAGTGTGTAGGTAGAGGTGGTCTCTGCACACTGAGTCTTTGCTTGATCTAATTAGTCAGAAACAGCATTTGACACTGTCCTGCACTGAAGTTTGAGAAGTGTAGAGGATTTACCTAGCATAAAGTCCGAAATCCAAACAGATAGCCAAAATGAGGAGACAACAAAACAACCCCCAAATGAAACAACAAGAGAATTCTCCAGAAAAAGAAATAACTGAAGCAGAGATAAGAAATTTATCTATAACGGAGTTCAGAGTATGATGTCAAAGATGCTCAACATGATATAGTAACTATGAAAAAAAGAAGAGTTGGAAATAAAAACGATATAACACTAATAACAATAGGAAGGAATACACTGCGGATTAGGGGAAACTGAGGATCAAATCAGTGAATTACAAGACAGAATTGAAAATATCACTCAATCAGAGAACCAAGAAGAAAAGTCAATTAAAAAACATGAGAATAGCTTAACAGAGCTGTGAAACAACGTGAAGTGTAACAATATTAAAATAGCAAGTGGGCCAGAATAGGCAGAAAGGGAGAAGTGAACTTGTTTGAAGAACTAATGGAAGAATACTTCCATAATCTGGTAAAGGAAAAAGTCACACACGTTCAGGAGGCACAAAGAACCCCAAGCAAGAAGAACCCAAACACAGACACATCATAATTAAAATGCCAAGGGCAAAAGACAAAGAGAGAATTTTAAAAGCAGCATTAGAAAAACAGTTAGTTACCTACAAGGGGAATACCCATACGACTGTCAGCTGATTTCTCAACACAAACTATCCAGGCCAGAAGGGAGTGGCAAGAAATATTCAAAGTGATGAATCGCAAGAACCTACAACCAAGATTACTTTATCCAGCAAAGATATCATTCAGAATTGAAGGTCAGATAAAGAGCTTCACAGACAAGGAAAAGCTAAAGGAGTTCATCACCACTAAACCAGTATTGTATGAAATGCTGAAAGGTATTCTTTAAGAAGAGGAAGAAAAGGTAAAGATAAAAATTATGAACAGCAAATACATACCTATCAACAAGTGAATCTAAAAATCAAGTGAATAAAAAATCTGATGAACAGAGTAAACTGGTGAATATAATAGAACCAGGGGCATAGAAAGGGAGTGGACCGTCAATTCTTGGGGGGAAAGGGGTATAGGGGTACAGGAAGAGACTGAACAAAAATCGTACACCTATGGATGAGGACAGTGGGAGGGGTAAGGGCAGAGGGTGGGGTGGGAACTGGGTGGAGGAGAGCTATGGGGGGAAAAAGAGGAACAACTGTAATAATCTGAACAATAAAGATTTAATTTAAAAAAAGGTAAAGATAAATAATTATGAACAATAAAGTGACAACAAATACATATCTATCAACAAGTGAACCTAAAAATCAAATGAATAAAAAAAACCTGATGAACAGAACAAACCGATGAATGTAACAGAATCATAGGCATGGAAAGGGAGCAGACTTACAATTCTCCGGGGGGGGGGGGGTGGGGTGCCGGAAAAGATTGGACAAAGAGCTTACACCTATAGATGAAGTCAGTGTGGGGTGAGGGGGAAGGCCTAGAGTGGGGTGGGAACCGGGTGGAGAGGAGCTATGGGGGGAAAAAAGAGGAACATCTGTAATAATATGAACAATAAAGATTTAAAAGTTAAAAAAAGAAACAAAGAGAGAGGACCTAAATAAGTAAAACCAGAAAAGGAAGTGGAGAAGTAACCAACGACACCACAGAAATACAAAGGATTATAAGAAAATACTCTGAACAACTATATGCCAACAAGCTGGACAATGTGGATGAAATGGACAAATTCCTAGAAAAATACAATCTCCTAAAACTGAATCAGAAGGAATCAGAAAACGTGAAGAGGCCAATAACAACTGATGAAATAGAAGCAGTAATCAAAAAACCCCAGCAGCCCTAACCGGTTTGGCTTAGTGGATAGAGCGTTGGCCTGCGGACAGAAGGATCCCAGGCTCGATTCCGGTCAAAGGCATGTACCTTGGTTGTGGGCACATCCCCGGTAGGGGATGTGCAGGAGGCAGCTGATTGATATTTCTAACTCTCCATTCCTCTCCCTTCTTCTC